>NC_090922.1:265383141-266008141 GCF_040938575.1 Ambystoma mexicanum
CAGCCTTCCCCCAAACCGGCGAACCATGGGACATGGCCTCATGACTGAGCTGAAGCGGCTGCGGCAGTGCCCGAGGGCAAAGAGGCAACTGCCTGAGCGGCCTTGGTACCTCGAGTACCCCGTTTTCCACCTCTGGCACTCCTACTGTGGCCCCTTTGACTTGCAGCTCCTCTTGATTTACTAAAGGATGAGTAATATCGAAAGGAACCTCCCCTCCATTGCTTTCCCCTAGGACGAAAAGGCGGAGGTTGGCGAAATGCAGCGCTCAACGACTTCGCTGCAGCTTTGGAGGTCTGCAACCTCTCAAGGCTCTCGTCAACCTTGCTGCCAAAAAGATGTTCACCATCAAAGGGCATGTTGAGGAGCCGGGCCTGCACATCAGGAGCAAACCCCGACTTCCGCAACCACGCAAGCCTGCGTATCACGGTGCTCGCCGCCATGGACCGGCTGACACAATCTGCCATGTCCAGACCCGACCGAATGGACTCAAACATGGCATCCTTGCCATCCGGTACAATAGCAAGAAAACCATCCCATTCCACCCCTTCGGGAATATGTTCAGCTGCTGATGAAATACAGTTCCACAAAGTGTGCGTGAACCTTGACAAGGCACACACGGAGTTGGCTGCCTGTAAAGCCTTACCCCCCAATTTCTTCGGCCAGCTATCAAAACGCTTGTCGTCCCTATCAGGAGGGATGGTAGGGTACGACGCCTGCTTTGCTGGGGCTGTGGCGGCCTGCACCACCAAACTCTCCGGAGTGGGGTGCGTGGTCAAGTAGCAGGGGTCACTACTGGCTGGACAGTATTTTTGCGGCAAAGACTTGCTCACTGCCAGGAGACTCTCCGGAGCAGTCCAAGCCGCAGCCACCCTTTTTTGCAAAGCCATATGGAATGGCAGTACCGGGTCAGTTGGAGGACCTTGGTCGAGGATGTCCGTCAGGTCATCCTGCAGAAAATCCACAGGTGGTGCCGACCACCCCAAGTAGTCCGTGACCCTCGACATAAGGCGCCGGTACGAGGACTCAGCATGGGTGCCAGGCTCAGGCCGACAGAACTCCACCTCCGGAGAGGTTTCCAGACCACTGGCGTCGTGCAGTGACTGACGCAGGTCTTCAATCTGGCTGTGATGAGACAAAATCCCGTCAGGCACCTCCTCAGGCACCAAACCTTCCTCAGATCCCTCATCCCCCTCAGAAATAAAATCCAGAGGTCGGAAAGAGGGCACAAAAAAAGGGACAAAGACATGCTTAGCCTTGGCCAGAGCCTTTCTGGGGGGTTCCACCGTGCCACGGGGTACCTCTGACAAAGCAGCCTCGAAAGGCGTCGAGGGAATCGCCGTTGACATCAAGCGAGGCGCTGACAACTTTGACGGCGTCGACACAGGCCTCGAGGGCAGAGCCCCGAGCGTGTCCTTCGACAGCCTGGGCGCTGATGGCGTCGACGACTTCCTTGGAGGCAGAGCCTCGAGAGAGAGTCCCTTGACGACCTCAGCGCCGCAGGCGTCAATGTCTTGCTCGAAGACTTCACATGCTCACACGGTCTCAAGGGCGTCGAGGACCGGGACCTGAAATGGGCATGTCTAGAGCGACCATCCTTGTCCGACCGGGACCTTGAAGATGCCCGGTGGTCGCGACGACTGCTCAAGCCGAAGGCGGATGAGCGGGGTCTCTAGCACAGTCACGGCCAGTGTCCTTAGACGGCGCGGATGGACCGGAGCCCTGCGATTGAAAAATCGGCATCATCTCCTTTCGAAAGGAATCCCATTCCTCAGGAGTGGAATGCTTGTTGGGACAAGCAACCCACCGACGGGAGGAGTCCTCGGATGAGGACGGGGAAGGCGACCTGTGACGGCGCTTCCGTGAGTGCCTCGAAGAGGAAGAGGAATGGTGAGACCTACTCCTGGACCGAGACCCCCCCAGACTCACGACGACGATGCAGAGAGTCGCCCCTCGAATCATCCGTCGAAAGTCCAGCGGATCACGACTTCTAGGGCTTGGCCACCTTACCCACCGACAGCTTCTTCTTACGCTCCTGCAAGGCCTTCGATGTAAGCGACTGGCAGTCAACACAGTCATCCGTATCATGGTCCTCCCAGAGGCACCAGAGGCAAGCGTTGTGCGTGTCTGTCAACGACATCTTGGACCCGCACACCCGACACTCCTTAAAACCCGACCGCGGGGTGGAAGAAGCCAAAGACATCATTTTCAATACACAAACAGGTTTGAAGAACTGAAAGAAAAAGATTCAGTAGAACCGAGGCATGCCGAGATCTCCGAAGCGAACACGTTCGCGGAAAAAACGGAACTGAGGCCACGGGCGTCGTGCGTCCTACTTATAACATCCGGTGACGTCGGCTCGATGGAGGCCCTTGAGAACAGCGTATTGACGTCATCGACGCAGGACGCAGAAAGATTTTCCAAAGCAGCACAGCTGTGGTGATTACGGACATACATATGGAATACGTCCGAGAACCCAATCCCCTCGAAATTGATTTTGCGATGTGTCATATATCATATTCATGCTGTATGTATGGGGACTGCTCTTGGATGGCCTTTGCTATTCCAATGTGCCTGCAAGTGGCTATTTGGTTTATTTGCAGTCATCTGAATTGTAGAAGTTCAATGGATTTAATGAAACCATATTTCTCCATGGCAACAGACGATGTACATTCAGACACTCGCACAATGACTGAACTCACTATTGTTTTGCTTTACATGTCTTGGAAGTGGTAAGTCCAGTATGTAGCAGAAAAACCAGGACTATCGCACTGCTATCACCAGCAAGCCGGAGCCTTTTGTCAGCAAGAGAATTGTCCATTCATATCTGTTCAAGATTCCAGGCCTGGTTAAGATCATATTTTTAGTATTGGGTTTTAACCAGGAACTCAATACCCACAAATGTACAGAACCATGAAATTTACTGAACGTTGATCAGCTAAACAACAAAGCAGATGAACAAAGTACATTTCCAGCAGGCATTTTTCCAAGCATAGGCTGAGCAGACCATGACAATATGTTATGATGGTGGACACAGCTACACTGGATCTTTAGGTTGGTGCCTTTGACTACACAAGTAAACTTCACCAATGGCTTCTAACAAATCCTCCTAAATAACCTATGATCACATTTAATAATTTTGATCCTCTCTAGCAGGCAGCGGTCAAATACAATCTATTTTGCCCCCCTTAGTAGCCATTCATCCTGCAGTACAGGGTTTGTGATTCGATGGTGGTGGACAAGTCCTCCATACTAAGAAGAATGATGTCCAGAGCATGAGCACATTTGTCTATCAATTGCGAAGATGCTTCTGTTATTTCAGTCTGCGATATTTCCGGATTTTCTGCATGTATTGGGGAAACAGGGAACATTGTCTCTTTCTTTGACTGAAATTAGAGAGTGTGGATTCTGTGAGCGGTTTTGCAAGCAATTCTGAAACATCTTCTGTGTTGTCCGTCTCTTCTGGGTGATGTTGTGTGCTGTAAAAATGACCCATGGTTACTTGACATTGGCCACTGGTGACATTCGATTCAAATTCCGGCCACTGGACATCTGCATCACGTCACTGACTCTTGAGAGGACAATGCTGACCCTCAAAATGTAGTTGCTCCAAAATGACATTGGTTTGGCAAGTGACATAATTAGATTGTGTTGTTTGAGTATTTCTGCTCCTCTTCTTCCTAGGCCTCTAATCGATTTAAAATAAACATGCTAAATTTGGTTTATAGTGAGTATTTAGAATGTCATTTTTTCAAATGCCATTTTGTCGAAGCCAAAATGCCGGAAAAAAAAATGTCGAATGTTTTTTTTTGTATGGGGGTGTTCCCCCCAACCCCCTGTTTTATTTTTATTTACACTTTTTTTACTAGCAAAACAAACAAAAAACATAACAAAAAAATACATGCAACATTTTTTTTCAGCAATTTTTTTTTAACAAAATGGCATTAGAAAAAACGTTTTGACATATTAACTGGATACCGCTAAATTTATAGCATACAAGACCAAGCTGAAAAACATCATTTTGAAAATGTATAAACCAAGCAATTTGCTCTTGCACTTCAAGAAACACATATGCTTATCTCCAAACATAACCCAATTTATTTATGTAAACCATTCGAACATTAAAAAGTACATGAAAAGAAAAAAGGGATAACTGATATTACAATATCTTATGTATACCTCTGATCCATGTGTCTCTTCAATTTCGACCGCTTCAGTAGTACATTACTTCTACATAACACATTCAACAAAAATAGTTCAATTTTAAACAATTTAATTTTAAAATCTTTGATAGCACAAAGTACATCTTGAGAAAGTTGCTTTAATGATTGTCAGCCTTACAATATCAGTTAAACATTGAAAAAAAGATAGACGTTAACCGTTGGAATACACATTTTACATTTTTTTTAAGATAAGATGAGCACTGTATATGTGTAACGTTTTAAAAAGACATATTTAAAATGGTACCTGATAACTTCCGAGATGTCACAGGGAGTTGGTATGAGACTGTCCTGAAAAACAGTGAGTAAATAGTTGCCACCAACAGTATGTTGCGTTGAAAGTTTTTTTTTTAACCTATTCAGTTTAGGGTAGGCAGCTAAAGTTTTTTAACAGAAACAAACCATTCTCATAGTGAAAGTTTCCATGTAATTCAGTTACAAAGCTTTTGTGATGGTTTACTTTCATTGTTGGATGTGTGTGTGGGCGATAAATACAACTATGAAGGGGTATGACGAACTTCTTGAGGGAAACCAACATAAATGCCTCAGCGCCCTGTAGTCATTTGCAGTTCAACACCGGTGTCGCATGTATATGAAAATGAAACTGAGAAAATAGTCCCTCCACGCCGTATAGCAAAAAGCAATATTCGGTTTTTCATATGTTATCATGCACCACAAAAAGTAAGGTTGAACAATGGTGGTGATTAGTTTTTCAAAACATGGCCCTTTGTGATAACACGTGTTTCAGTGTCCCAGCGCCTTTCTCAAATCATGGCAATTTACAACAGAAAAAGAAGAAATCCATTTCAATTGTCCAATATCTATATCTTATTTCATGAATGTTTGATCATGGGTTAAATCCTCCTCAAAAAAGTCACATTTAGGTCAAACTAAACGTAATGTACACATGTACACAAGTGGTGGAATGGAGCTAAATTGCAATTCGCAGCAATTTTTCTGCATGCGTAAATCGCGATTATGGAAAAACTCTAATGAAATGGAATGTCGTTTGGAGGTTCGTTGGAAAGCGTAGGATCTTAGCTTCAAAATGACAGTTCTAGGACGTGCGGTTCAAATGTTACAGATGTTTTTGTGACGGAAATAAAGTCAAGATTTCAGAAATGACAGATTGCACTTTACAGATTTGGAATCAACTGGATGGACACAAGATTCTATAATGCAGTTCTGGACAGGTTAAAATGGTTGGAGTAAGATTACTTTAAACTAAGAGATTGGTTATGGACAGTTCTAGACTAAATACTCACTCCAAGGCTTGGGAATGGAAGGGGCCCTGTCAAGATCTGGTCAAGGGTTTGGCTTCACTCGCCACCTGACAGGTCTCAGGCACTCTGGGTTCTGCTCTCAGCACTGCAGGGCGGTCTGCACGGCCTCTTGTACTGGATCTGACAGGCTCTGGATACAGCACTGCCTTCTGGGTCTGGATCTTGGTTCTAGCACAGGGTTCTTAGTGAGAAGCAAAACAGCTCAGCCCTGATGTTGGATTTTGAGATGCCCCTGGGAGGTTTAGGTGTTAGAATCAGGTTGCAAAAGATTCCGAGGCCTGCTGAAAAGGGTTCAGCTTTTGGATTAGGCCTCTCTGCTTCAAAGTTCTAGAGTTTGGTTCTAGATTCTGGTCTCTGGATCTGTCTGGAGTCTGGATCTATCTGGAGTCTGGAGTCTTCCATCAGGGTGCTTCGCAAGAAATCAGTTGAGAGAAGCAGGTTGCAAAAGATTCTGAGGCCTGCTGAAAAGGGTTCAGCTTTTGGATTAGGCCTCTCTACTTCAAAGTTCTAGAGTTTGGTTCTAGAGTCTGGTCTCTGGATCTATCTGGAGTCTGAAGTCTGGATCTATCTGGAGTTCTCCGTCAGGGTGCTTCTAACGAAATCAGTTGAGAAGTGGAAAAGATGTGTCCTATCTGTCCTAAGCAATCTCTATTTATGTGTTCCAAAGTGGGTGCGAAGGCTGACTCTCTATGCCCAACCCTCTAAGGATCCTGATAGGTCAGAGAATTTCCTGTCCCCTGATTTGAGACAGGAGCAGTGTGTCATATGTGTCAGAGTGATGCTGTGTTTTATGGCTTAACTGAAATCCCTCCCCTTTGCCTTTACATAGAAAATCTATTTTACTCAAAAAACATATTTCCCAGATACACAAGTTGTTCATAATACATATACACATCACAGATTAATTAAGGCATGTCTCTGTTCAAGTCCCATGTTCCTATGAGCTTGGGTCATTTCGTGCTTTTGGTGGGTTTTCCAATATTCATTGTGCTCCAAATTTTACACAAATTTTACACAGGCATACACACTCCATCTGAGCATATCTCTAATTTCTTATGTTCATAGCAAAAACACTGCCGCTGCCATATTAATAAATTCCGGGGTTTGGTCTCAGAACATTGCACAGAGTCCAGCTTAGTCTTAAATCATAAGGGAATTTTTCATTTTCACACTCTCAAAATTTTAAATTTTTGTCAGTTCGGTACACTTTGCGATAAGCATTTTTTATAAAACATACATTTGCTTTCAATTCAATTCACATCAGTGGTTTGTCTCCGCCTCCAGGGTTCGGGCTGACTCAGAGGTCACACGGCCTGTCCTCCTGCCAGGAGTTGTTGTCAGTTACACCCGGATTTAGCATATTCTATTCAGCTGAAAGACTCTATTGTCCCTTTCTCCTGCCAGCAGAGAAAATCCCCTCCCCATTTGATTAACATGTCCATGCAACCTACTCCCTGTTGGTGGGAAGGCCCAAGGTGTGAAGGGTTCTCAGGGGAAGCAAGCCTTTTGGAGTTTTAACTGCATCAGGTTACTTTCTGATCAATTGCAACATAGTTCCTTGTAAAAGAATACATTTATACATTGGAAATAAGCAACATATCTTTAAATCCAGTCTTTTTTTCACATTAAATCAACGTGTGGCACTCTATATGGCATTTTGATGGAATTCTATTCTTTGGCATATTTAACTTCTGAAGCACCAGTTCTCCTGTTAGAATTATAAATCGCCAGCACCTGACAGAGGCGAGTAATGGTACTACACCCATTTTGACAGCTGTCTTTCCATCAGTATCTTTAAAAGGGGATTTTGCTCTGAAAGCATATTGATTCCTGCTGATATTGTATTGAGGTGGATTCTTGCAGTAGAGTAATGTGGAACACCCAACAAGAAGGATGGATATTTTTGGTGGTTTTGCGAGCCATGATTTTAGCACATTTTTGACAATCAAGAAACGGATTCCCAAACAGCTCTGTATTTCTTTTGGCAATCAGCATTGCTATTTCCAAGTGGTTTCAGGCTACTTTGTGGGTAGCCCAATGGTGGTTTTTGGCAGTGGTCTGCTGTGCTCACTAAGATAGGCAAAGGTAGATGGTGGCCTATTTTTCAGGTTTTTGCAATTTCTGGTGATTTCTGGCAAGCAGCATGCTTTCCGGCGGCCATTATGATGTTTCTGCTGCCAGCAAGACACAGTGATGTTGGTGGGCTTGGATGAGTGGGTTGATACATCCCACAAGACCCACTCTTGCGATGGCCGTTGGCCTTTCATGAATGAAACTTCACAAGACTGGGATGCAAGCCTCATCTTTCCGGATTCCACAAATGGCAAAGTTCAGCATCTTTTCCTCCATCAGGGGTGGATCGATCGGTTCTCCTCGCCAGTCCTGATGGGAGTATTGAGCGATACCCTGGGCCCCTCGGATCTTTGCTCCCGGTCCCCGGTGGTCCTCCTTGGTCAGTCTCTGTGGTTTCCAGTGAACTATAGGTTATCTCTCCTAGGATGACAAAGCAAAAACATATTCATAGACATTTCCCCACCACTATTAATGTAGTGGGGCGGACATATACATTTTATCAATCAGGAGACATTTGCATGTTTATATTATTGTATTTTATAGACTATATGTGGAATATTTTAGGGTTGGAATTTTATGGACCTGGAGTAGCCCCCTCTAGGGTTCCAGCAGACTCCTCCAGTTGCTGCAGAGTGTGCCTAGGATGGCAACACTTTAGCTGATTAATATGGACCCACTTGTCTTCCCCTTCCGCCAAACTGCTTTTGGGGATGCAGATCTTGTAGGCCACTGGTGAGATCTTGTCTACAATTTCAAAAGGTCCCTTAGCAGAAGTTTCCGCTGTTTGGCCTGGTTCCTTTGGAAATTGTATCGATAGACCCAGTCTCCTACATTGTATTCTTTCCTAGTAGTCTTTAAGTCATAGTGGGTCTTCATGCTGTCGGCTGATCTCTCTAGATTTCGCTGAGCATAGGCAAAAGCATGTTGAAGGTGTTTTCTTAAATTTTCAACATACTCATGAGTTGTGGAGGCATTGATCAATGTCTGCTCTTGGGTCCTGTAAAGCATATGCTGGGGAAGCACCATCCTGCGTCCAGTCATCAACTCAAACTGAGACATTTTAGTTGCAGATGCAGGGGTAGATCAGATGGCCATTAGGACAAGAGGTAATCGGAAATCCCAACTTGGCCCAGAATCTGCCACAAACTTTTTTAAGATGCTCACAATGGTTTTGATGTAACGTTCTACTGCACCACTAGAGGCTAGCCGGTAAGCAATGTGTAGCTTCCTTTTAACCCCAAGTATCTCCCACATCTTTGTCATGACTTCGCTGGTGAAATGGCTACCTCTGTCTGACTCAATCCTTTTGGGTAGACCAAAACGCGAAAAGATGTGGTTGATCATCAGGGCAGCTGCTGTTTCTGCCTTGCAGTTTGGGGCCGGGAGACATTCCACCCATTTAGTAAATAAGCATGCCATGGTCAACATGTACTTATTCCCCCTAGAGGAGCGAATCACGGGCCCGATAAAGTCGACTTGCAAATCTGACCATGGCAGTGTCATCCCCTTTTGGAGAGGCGCACGGTGTGTGAGGGATGTTGGCTGAAATTGTGCACACACAAGACACCCCTTCAAGTATTAGTCGAGGTCCTGCCCCATGTGTGGCCAGTATGCAACCTCTCTTAAGATTTCAAGTTTTGTATGAAACCCCCTATGACCGGCTATGGCTGCATCATGGGCGTGACTTAACATCAGGCTTCGGAATTAGGTAGGAACCACCCACTGATCATGGCCAGCTTGGGATTTCCTTACCAACAAACCGTCTTGGATTCGGAACATTTTTGGACATTTCATCAAACACTCTTAGGTCCTCTTTCACAATGTAATCGATATCCGTCAGGGGAAAGTTCTCAAGGGTCCTCAATGTGTTGATAAAACGTACCAATTATTGGATCCCCTTTCTGAGCCGTAATCAAATCAGCATCTACGGTCTCCTTACTCCATTGTGCAGTTGAAAGATCATGGTGAGCATTTGTCTGGGACCTAGTGATAGCAGTGACATGAATTTCCCCCAACAGGGACTCGATCTCTATTAGATCCCCTTGGATGGCCCAGTTTTAGCCAGCTGATCAGCTAAGTCATTTCCAGTTTTGTCTGGTCCCTCTACTTTGGAATGACCCTTGATCTTTTTCCAGTAGATGGTCAACCCATTCAAGGTGACCAGTTCATCAATATTTTGGATTAACTTCCCATGTTTCAAGGGTTTGTTGTTAGCACATAACATGCCTCTGGTTTTCCAGTTAACCAGGTGCTCCATGAACCTGTTCCGTACATAATCTGAATCTGTGATTATGACCAGTTCGTGGAGTTGATGTTGGACAGCAGTGAGGATGGCTTGATGCACAGCCATCAACTCTGCCACTTGACTACTTCGGGGACCAATCTTGTACCCAAGCAGAGGGTTCTGGGGACTCATCCACCCATGCATTCCCTACGCCGGCCACAAGTTCTTTTTCCCCGTTGTTGTCAACATGGTAAGTGCATCCATCCACAGACAGTGGGCATTCCCTCACACTTGTCTTCTTCAAAGACTTGGTGTGGGGAATGGAGGTATGCCTCCATGTTGTCCTTGATTTTTAGACTTTTGTCCTCGAGACAGTTTTCTCTGGCACAATCATGAAAGTCAGCCAGACCTTGCGCGAGGGGACTCTTCTTGTTTTGGCCATATCTGACCTCCACAGGAAAGCCTTGCATTGACAGAATCAGGAAGTAATTCGGGAATTACTCACATTTCCAGCCCGGATTCTGTCACTTTGGAGATATTGCAGAGGCTGGTGTGGAGTCTCCACTATGATGTGTTCCCCCTGGATAAACAGGCGGTAATTCTTCAATGCCCACACCATTGCCAGGAGTGCCTTCTCACAATCGTTGAATTTTTCTTCCACAGAGGATAAAGTTTTACTCGCATAGGAGATTACTTTATTGACCTTGTCATGCTTTTGGTATAATACTGCATTCAAGCATGTATTAGAGAACCCTTCCTCCAAGAAGAACTCCTTGTTTCTGACAGGGTAAGCTAGGCAAGGCACTTGTGAGAGGCTTCTTTTGAGTTGTCTTACTGCCTCGGATTGTTCTGGACCCCATTCCCACTTGACCCCCCCTTCAAAAGCTGAATCAGGGGTCTAGTGATCTCTGCGTAGCCCTCAATGAACTTTCTACTGTAATGAGTGAGTCCAAGGAGGCTTCTTCGCTCCCGCGGAGTTGTGGGGTCCTTCAGTTTCTGGAGTGCTTCCACTTTCTTTTCCTGGGACAGAGACCCTGAGGAGTAATCTCATGCCCCAAGAAATTAACACGCGTTCTACACCACTGTGCTTTCTGAAAGGAAAGTTTTGCTCTGGCGGACCTCAACTGTGTCAGAACATAACGGATCTCCACTATGTGTTCCTCAACAGTTGAGCTCTTGATGAGGACATCATCTACATAAGCCAGGTTACCCCTCTCACACAGGTTGGGCATGGCCTTATGCAGGAAAATGTTGAACTCATTGCCGGAGTTGAAGTATCCGAAGGGAGTCCGGGTCCATGTGTACTGCTGGCCCCCAAAGGTAAAAGCCAGCTTGTATTGGTCCTCCCTACTGACAGATACAGTCCAGTATCCATTGGTCAGGTCTATTGCAGTGAATACCTGTGACCCCTGGATCTGGGCTAGCCCTTGGTCAATGTTGGGAAGAGGCCATCGGGAAGTATGGACCTGTTTGTTGAGCTCCCCAAGGTTGGCACAGAGTCTCCATTGGCCGTTTGGCTTCAATATCCCCAGCACCGGATTATTGAACGTGCTGTGGACTGGACGGATTATCCCACGGGACTCAAGGTTTTTAATGATTTCAGTAAGGGACTCCATTGATGTGAGAGGCAAGCGATATTGCTTCACAAACACTGGTTTCATACCAGGGTCCGTGGGAATTGTGGTTGTGTGGATGTCGGTGCGACCACAGTCATATGAGTCCACCGCAAAGAGATCTTGAAAATCCAAGAAAACTTGTTTCAACTTTTGCTTCTGCTCCAGAGTCACACAGGCATCAGCTAGGTTGACTCTCTCTTCAACCATCTGCCTGAAGCCTGGAAAGACTTCTGGTTTTGCTATCTCAGCGGCCTCCTCCAGCTGGGTGGAGAAATCCCTGAGTGCTGATTTGGACTGGTGGTTTCAGGTGGAAAAGGCAGCCCTCATGGACCTGGAAAATCACCTCATCCCTCCTGAAGTCACAAGTCACATCTTCCTTACCATAAGGGCAGGAAGTGTACACCAGAAGTCCCCCCCCCCCCCATGCCGGGTAAAGATCCTGTATGGTGTTGTGTTGTCATCACGGTCACTGTCAAAACAGTCCTTGGGGATTGGTCCTAACAGTTCATTGCCTAAATCAATAGAAAAATGTCGGTCATCAACCGCCATTCCAATAATGGTGCCTGCGGCTAGAGTAATACTCTTTAAGTCCCTGTTATCCACCTCTATTGGAATGGTGTCATGTTCTATATTGACTAATGGTGTTGGGTTTACCCCCAACCCTTGCTGTTGGAGAGAAGCACTTAGATGAATATAAGCATCAGGGTTTTTCAATTTCTGTCCTCTTTTAACTTTCACTTCCAGGGAGAATTGTCGGGTCCTTTCTGGGATGGTGACGACTTCTTCTTCAATCTGAATTTCAACTGCATAAGGTAGCAATTGAGCGGACCTAAATGTTTTCTCTGGATCATCAAAGCCCATGGGATTATCCGCTAATCGGGACCAAGCTTTGAAGTTTATTAGGTCCAAACTAATGGCAAAGCGATTGAGAATATCACTGCCTAAGTAAAAGGCGGCGGTGACGTCTCGCACGACCCAACAATTATGGACTATGCTCTTGTTGCCTATGGAGATTTTGAGCATACACCTGCTTGGCAGGAGATGTTTGGAATTGGGTGTTTCCAGATCCATTTCCCATTTGTCTATCAGTTTGAATGTGGGAATGGCTGGATCCTTTGGGAGTTGGTGGAACATGGCTTCGCTGATGAAGCTCTTACCGTTGTTAACACACACTCGGGCAAGAACAGAGTCATTCGCTTCATTTAACTGAACAGGGATGAACAACTGCTCTCCAATTTGCTGAATTTCATCCAGGCTCTGAGCTGATTTCACATCTTTCTGGACTATAGGAGTGGGAATGTCTTATTGTGGATTGGTAAAGAATTTCAGAGTGTTTCCTTCCAGTGTGGAATACCACCTCAAACTGGAAAGAAGGTTGATTTTCAGAAATAGAGAGGACCCTCCATCACCAGTCTGTTGTCCTACTGCTATTACCATCACATCTGGAGTTTGATTGTTCTGGAAGTGAAATTCTACTTGGTCAGATTTTTGTTCAACCATGTGGCATGTGTCGTTTAATCTAACATGGTTGACACTCTGTTTCAATTTTATGGGTCGGCTAGTCTGGGTCCAGAGGTCCTTGTTTACACAGTCTATTATGGGTGACAGCCTTCTCAGGAGGTCATTCCCTAGTAAACAAGGGGTGCCCTCTGGAGTCACTACTGTGACCGGGTGTTTCATCTTGTGTCGCCCAATTTTAATGTCCAAATCCGCAGTCCCCTCGACGGGAATTTCCTTCCCGCCAAAGTTCTGAAGTTGTCCCCTCTTCCTGAATTCAGTTCATCAAAGGCCTTTTTGGACAGAAGGCTAGCTTGGGATACAGTGTCCACCAGTGCCAGAATTGTACCCTGCCCCTGTACTTCAACCGGGGCATAGTATCTTCCCTCCTTCTCCGCAAGGGGGGCACAGATAATGCACATTTTTGGACAACTGCTGGGCTAATGTTCTGGTTTTGGACATGGAGAGAGAAGAGATTTGGCCAGAATTTGGTGAGGAGTCTTGGGAATCTGCAAGAAAAAGTTGGTAACTAGAAATAGGAGAAGTTTTAGGTTCCCCTGGTTCTGGGCCTTCTCCCCCCCCCCTTTTGGAAGCAGTCACCCGGATGGGTTTGAACCAGGGGATTTTGATGTTGTTGGTTCTGGGATGAGATGATGGGCGGCGCTAGCTCAGTCCCCACATCTACCCAGTCTGGATGTGAATCCCTTGGGACCCATTTTTCTTTGGGAGGAGTTCCCCCATCTCTGAAGGAGAAGATCCTTTTCCCAGGATCCTCCGAGGGATCCCTCTCCTTCAAATTGGAAGATTTTTACCTCCTCCTCAAAATGGGTCTGTTTAGGTCCTTTGTTTCTGTTGAGTGAAAGGCCACACACGGTAGGTAATGGGTACTTCCAAGTATATTTAATAGGGACATGCAGGATACATAAGAGAGACCCCCAGCCAGCATAGGATCATAACTCCAACTGATTACTTACAAAGCATAACAAGGTCAAGGTTCCTAAACAGCATATTGTGACATCAGTCTTAAAGTGACCAATGACAACAAACTAGTAATGCACACCAGAACCATAGCAACCAACATAACATTCTCATGCCACTGGCAACCCATATATAAACACACCCGCTCCCTTATTTAACAAAAAAAAAACAATAAATAGATATAGACAAATGGATACTTACATGCATTACAAAATCCCAACAGCAGTCATAATACTAGCGAACAGATACAGTGTCTATTTCCTTATCTTAGCGACTTTTGATAAATTCCAGATTTGGCCGCTTTCAATCCTGACAGCTCCCTTGAACACTTGGACAACTCTAACAGGATCAGAGTACAGAAGATCCCCTTTTTTATTGATCACACGTTTCCTTATTCTAATCCAATCACCAACTCCAACTTCAGTTGTCTTCCTCATAGGAGTTTTTTCATTCATTTTCTTGACCCATTTCTCCTTCCGTTCTTCCATTCTCATCCTCACCTCCTCCACCACCTTATCAGTTTCCCTTGCCCTACCAAGCCACGCAGGTGACAACATGGTTTTCCCTTTTTTCCCCCTCATCAGTTCAAAAGGACTAACTCCCATTTCAACATTGGGAGCCATCCACAACGCATACATACGCTCTTTGACTGCAACTTTACTATCACTACCACATGCATTAGCTCCTCTAATTCCCTCCATTATGCATCGGTTCATTCTCTCAACCATACCATTTCCTTGTGGATAATATAACGCTGTCTTCTTATGCATTATTCCATATTTAAACAAATATTCTTGAAACACTCGACCGATAAATTGTGGACCATTGTCAGAAAGGATACACTTTGGCAGTACCTCTCTCTCAAAAATATTCTCTAGAAACTCCACAACAGATTGACTCGTGACATCCCTCAAGATTTTGAACTCCGTCCACCTAGAGAACATGTGTATCAGAACAATAATGAATCTTCCTCATCCTTTGCCCATATCAACAGGCCCTAACACATCAATAGCAAGATCCTGCCAAACTGTAACGCTCACCTGATTCCCGCAGAGGCGCCGGTCTTGACTGGGTGAATGCCGTATCTTCAAAGGTGATGTGTAACACACGGTTGGCTCTTTGGGCTGGACCTCTGTGCACTGTATGTCTGACTCGAAGAGTAAGATGTCTGCAGATAGAAAATATGGGATTAATGAACTGGGGTTATTGGGTGCCTCTCTCCTCTTCCCTTTCTCTTCTCCTGCAGAACCCCAAAGGTTAACGCCCTCACCTTAGGTAAGTGAACGCCGAGCTCTCCATCTGCCTCGGGGCAGGGTGCCGTAACCAGTTTCTTCACTGGATAAGGGTGCAGGCCTCTTGACCTCAGAGGACTGCTGTCCGTCGTTAACTGCACGAACGGTAAGTTCTGGGCACTTCAAATGTCTTAAAAGTCTTTTGTAATGATATCTCTTGTTTTGCAGGGTTCTGGCGATGGCAGATGGCGGGCTGAGGAGAGTTGAGGATCGAACCCGCGTGAGGAATAGAAGCGCCTGGAAGCACGTAAGTAAGCGCTTGTAGCCTGCTTCACGATGCGCACTAACTGTCCCTTTTATCTTGTAGGTACAAGTTCGGAGCTTTAGAGAAGCTGAAGGGTGCTGGAATACCCACTGGATTCGGCGTGGGAAGGAGTAATGGCACGTGAGTAATTAAGTTGCCCAATGTCTTTAAACGCACCTTCTTTTGTCTTTCAGATGCGGGATGCAGCGCCGAAGGCCTCCGGAGCGTGCGAAGAGCTGGTAAGCTTTTGTCTTTCAGATGCCGGAATGCAGTGCGAAGACCTCCGGAGCATGCGAAGAGTAGGTAAGCCTTTGTCTTTCAGATGCCGGAATGCAGCGCGAGGCGTTGGAGACAGCCGATGGACCAGGTAAGAGATGCGCTGCCACTGAAGACCGTAGTGCTAACCTGTTCTTTCTTTGTCTTTACAGGTGCTGATGAAGACTGGATTCCAGGATGGTAAGCCTTTGTTCCCTTAGGCCCAGGATCAGAAGCAGAAGACACGATGAGCGTTCTGCTGCAGAGAATGCAGAATAACGCAAAGCAAGATTCATCCATCGGGTGTGGTTTAAATAGCCTCCTGTAGTGCTTAGGTGTCTCCTTCCACAGCCACGCCTAGGTAAGAAAAGAGTTCCTGCTTTCCAGAAGAGCTCCAGTGTTCTGAACCTAGGGAGTGGCTCCTGCCCCACCCAACAGGAAAAGTAGTCCCAAACAGAAGAGGATCAGGGGTTCAACTGGCAGGTAAGTAAGCAGCATGGTCTGCTGCAGGTAAGTCCACCCAAGCATTATGAGCCCGGCGCTTCCAGCGCTGGGACTGGGCATCTTTATGAGCCTGGTGCCACTGGCGCCAGGACAGGGTCCAAAAGGTCCCAATTGGGACTGGCTGGCACTCGGAACCGGGGTTATGGGTCTGCTTCCAAGGGAGTCGGGCAAGTCCTGATCTTTTGGAAGCAGAGATCATGACAGCACCCCCCCTCAAGGCCCCTCCCAAACCGGGCTTCTCCGGGGGTTTGGGCTTGTCAGGAAATGTTCGATGAAATCTTTTGATTAGACGAGGCGCGTGGACATATTCTGCAGGTTCCCAGGATCTTTCTTGGGGACCGTAGCCTTTCCAGTCAATCAGGTAAAATAGTTTAGATTTGGAGATCTTGGAATCCAGGATGCTTTTGACTTCAAACTCGAGTTCTCCATCAACTAGAATAGGTTTTGGAGATGTAGTTAGTCGGGTTTGAGGTTGCACGGGTTTTAATAGAGAGACGTGGAAGACCGGATGTATCTTCATGTGAGGGGGCAAGTCCAACTTGACCGCTACTGGATTTACTATGGTAGTGATGGAATAGGGACCAAGGTATCTTGGGTTGAATGTGCGTGGTCCTTTTAGAGGTAGATATTTGGTGGATAACCAGACTTGATCTCCTACTTGATATTGGGGGGCTTCCTTCCGATGTTGGTCTGCTCCTTTCTTGTATTGTTCTTTAGCCCTTTGAAGGTGAGAAACGGCTTCCTTAAAGGCTTGGGTGATTGTAGAATGCAGGTGGTCTACTGCTGGTGTTCCAAGATCTTGGAGTGGATCCAACTCCGAGGTTCGAGGGTGACTACCGTATAAAAGAAATAACGGGGTCTTCCCAGTTCCCGAGTGGACAGAGTTATTGTAGGCATATTCGGCTATCCAAAGGATATCTTTCCAAGTTTTTTTCAGTTTGTTGTAGCATGCAGCGCAAATACTGTTCCAGAGTTTGATTGGTCCTCTCGGTTTGTCCGTCGGTTTGAGGGTGGTGGCTGGTCGAAAGTCTCACATCAATTTGAGCCGACCAACAGCAACTTCGCCAACAATGAGAAATAAATTGACTACCTCGATCCGAAATTAGAACTGAAAGAAAACTGTGCAGTCGGACGATGTTTTCGAGAAATTCTCGGGCCAGAGTTGCTGCTGTTGGTAAGCCTTTGAGTGGAATGAAATGCGCCATCTTGGAGAATAGGTCCACGATTACTAGGATCGTATTGTATCCGGAGCATGGAGGTAGATCGGTGATGAAGTCCATAGAAAGCGTATGCCAAGGGCGAGGCGGGATGTCAATAGGGCGTAAGAGGCCGGCTGGTTTTTCCTTTTGACTCTTGTTTTGGGCGCATACTCCACAGGACATTATAAAGTCTCTGATATCTTTTTTCCAAGACGGCCACCAGAAGTAGCGCTTGATCTTTTCCGAGGTCTTGGTCATACCGGGATGTCCTTCCATTAAAGAATCGTGATAACAAGAGATTACCTTTTTCTGTAAATCTGTGCTGGGCAGGTATAACCGTTCTTGGAAATATAATAGGTTGTCCTTCACCGTAAAGTCCTTTCCCTGCAGATGCCAATTCTGTATGTCTGCTGGAGTTACCAGTAGCCTGGCTTTATCCTTAACTTCCTCTATGGATTGTGTGGCGATTACACCTAGAATTCTTTGTTCGGGAATGATAGGTACAGGTTTAGGATTGATCAAATGTTCTTCCACTCCCATCCGAGAAAGGGCATCAGCTTTACCGTTTTTTGTACCAGGTCGATAGGTAATTATGAAGTCAAACTCGGCAAAGAATAGTGCCCAACGGAGTTGCCTAGAGGATTGAGCTTTTGCGGTTTTCAAATATTGCAGGTTTTGGTGATCTGTAATCACAGTAACGGTGTGTCGGGCCCCCAGAAGATAATGCCGACAAGCCTTAAAGGCGGACTTGATAGCTAGAAGTTCCTTATCAGTAATAGTGTAATTGATTTCAGGAGGCGAGAATTTGCGGGACCAAAATGCCACGGGATGCAACTGATTGGTTACTGGGTCCTTTTGTGATAGAACTGCCCCCATGGCAAGGCTCGAAGCATCAGTTTCAACGATGTAGGGGAGTTCTGGGCGAGGATGTTTTAAGATCGGTGCAGAGATAAATCTAGTCTTCAAATTCTGGAAAGCTTGTTCCGCCTCGGTAGACCATTCAAAACTTTTGTTTTTCTTTAACAAGGCGGTGATGGGCTGGACTATTCGAGAGAATTCGGGGATAAACCTGCGGTAAAAGTTAGCGAAGCCTAACATGCTTTGAACACCTTTTACGGAGGATGGCGATGGCCATTTGAGAATTGCATCGACCTTCTTTGAATCCATACGCACTCCGCTAGGTGATAATATGAATCCCAAGAATTCAACTTCAGTCACGTTGAAAACACATTTTTCCAACTTAGCGAAAAGTTTGTGTTGACGCAATCTCTCGAGGACCATTTTCACGTGTTTCCGATGTTCAGTTTCTGATGAAGAATAAACGAGGATGTCGTCAATGTAAACAACAACACACACATCTATGAGCTCTCTGAGGACATCGTTCATAAAATATTGAAAGGCGGCCGGGGCATTGCAAAGTCCGAAGGGCATGACCTGATATTCAAATAGCCCATACTTGGTGCGGAAGGCCGTCTTCCATTCATCACCCTCTTTTACTCGCACCAAGTGGTAGGCTCCTCTAAAATCCAGCTTTGTATATATGCATGCTTTTCTGACTTGGTCCAGGAGTTCAGGGATCAAAGGTAACGGATATCTATTCTTAACGGTGATCTGGTTCAGGGCGCGATAATCTATACAAGTTCTAAGGTCCCCTTCTTTTTTTGGAACGAAGAACAAAGCTGAGGAAGCAGGGGACTTGGAAGGACGAATAAACCCATTCGCTAGGTATTGATCCAGGTATTGTCGGAGGTGAAGATTCTCAGGCTCGGTGAGGGCATAAATTCTACTACAAGGAGGAGTAGATCCAGGTATCAGGTCTATCTGGCAGTCATAAGACCTATGAGGAGGTAGAGAGTTAGCCTGATCCTTCCGGAAAACATCTTGGAATTCTAGGTATTCAGGAGGTAACTGGGGAGCCTCCGAGGAAATTGCTGCCAGTGCAACACCAGGTCGAGGGTGACAAGTAGAGACACATTCTGGAAACTGAACCGTTCTTGCTCGCCAATCGATCTGAGGATTGTGCTTCTCTAACCAAGGAATTCCTAGAATAATCTGGAACTGAGGGGCCTTGATCACATCGAACACGATCTTCTCATGGTGTCCATCTTGACTTACTAGCGTCACTTCTTGGGTGGTATGCGTTACTGGTCCGGAGGCTATCTCCGTACCATCCACCGTAGTAATGACGTCCTTTACAGCCTTTGGACAAAGAGTCAGATTCATCCTCAAAACCATTTCATGATCCACATAATTGCCGATGGCACCGCTGTCGACGTAAGCTTCAATCGCATGTAATCGATCCGAATGTTCAGGGCTAATGAGGACCATAGGTATCACGAAATGCGAGGTCACGGAACTGGTTTTAACGCTCGGCAAGAGGACCTCTATTCTTGCCGGGCGAGGTCGTTTCCCTGCTCAGAGTTTGTGACCCTGGTAACTGCAGCTCCTACTGCCTTCTTGGCTGGTTTCACCGGACAGTCTCGAAGAAAGTGCCCCGAGTTTCCGCAATAGAGGCATAATTGCAGCTGTTTTCTCCTTTCCCGCTCCTTTTGTGTTAGTGGTCCTTTCAGGCCCCCTATTTGCATGGGTTCCCCGGAGTCTACTCCTTTGGTAGGAGTTGGTGGTTTGGAAAATACTCGAGCATCAAACTTGGAACGATCGGCCTTCCTGTTCTGCAGTCTGTGGTCAATTTGAACAACTAAGTCAATATAGTCCGAACAGTCTTGCGGGGGATTCACTACTTGGGCTAACACATCTTTGAGCTCTCCACGTAGACCTCTATAAAACAGCGTAATCCTTTTGTCCTCAGGCCATCGAGTTTCCACTATCAGTCTGTTGAAAGACGCAATATAAGCCAAAAGGTCTTGATTACCCTGTCGCAATGAAAGGAGCTCATTGTCCAAGGCCTGCCCCTGTGAATGTCTTGCAAACAGTTTTTCCATACTGAGCTGAAAAGCTTGAAAATCATGGAGAACCGGATCATCTTCATTAACTAGAGGGATCGACCAGTCTGCCGCATTGCCACTAAGGTACGAAAGCACGAAAGCTACCTTAGCTTGATCAGTTGGAAAGGCTGCTGGCCGGCATAAGAAGTGCAACCGGCACTGATTAATAAATACTGCAAACCTCTTTGGGTCACCAGAAAATCGTTCGGGCGGAGCCAGAGGTACATTCCCAGGTAGGATGATCTGCACTTGGTTCGTAGAGGATGTTGAAGGAAGATTTGCCCCTGATGCGGGTAACGGAGTTTGTCCGGCTTGTGACTGTAGCAATTGTCTAGCGAGATCGTCTGTTCGCTCCTTGGAAATAATCAGTTCCCTTCTTAGAGCATTCGTTTCCTGACGGGCTGCATGCACTTCTGCTCTTAGTTCCCCAAGTAACTGGGCTAGCTGGTCGGTATCCGAGGTTTCCATAGCGCCTGGGTGGGAGTTTTGCGGTAGGCTTTGCGTTCTGTAACGCTCACCTGATTCCCGCAGAGGCGCCGGTCTTGACTGGGTGAATGCCGTATCTTCAAAGGTGATGTGTAACACACGGTTGGCTCTTTGGGCTGGACCTCTGTGCACTGTATGTCTGACTCGAAGAGTAAGATGTCTGCAGATAGAAAATATGGGATTAATGAACTGGGGTTATTGGGTGCCTCTCTCCTCTTCCCTTTCTCTTCTCCTGTAGAACCCCAAAGGTTAACGCCCTCACCTTAGGTAAGTGAACGCCGAGCTCTCCATCTGCCTCGGGGCAGGGTGCCATAACCAGTTTCTTCACTGCATAAGGGTGCAGGCCTCTTGACCTCAGAGGACTGCTGTCCGTCGTTAACTGCACGAACGGTAAGTTCTGGGCACTTCAAATGTCTTAAAAGTCTTTTGTAATGATATCTTTTGTTTTGCAGGGTTCCGGCGATGGCGGATGGCGGGCTGAGGAGAGTTGAGGATCGAACCCGCGTGAGGAATAGAAGCGCCTGGAAGCACGTAAGTAAGCGCTTGTAGCCTGCTTCACGATGCGCACTAACTGTCCCTTTTATCTTGCAGGTACAAGTTCGGAGCTTTAGAGAAGCTGAAGGGTGCTGGAATACCCACTGGATTCGGCGTGGGAAGGAGTAATGGCACGTGAGTAATTAAGTTGCCCAATGTCTTTAAACGCACCTTTTGTCTTTCAGATGCGGGATGCAGCGCCGAAGGCCTCCGGAGCGTGCGAAGAGCTGGTAAGCTTTTGTCTTTCAGATGCCGGAATGCAGTGCGAAGACCTCCGGAGCATGCGAAGAGTAGGTAAGCCTTTGTCTTTCAGATGCCGGAATGCAGCGCGAGGCGTTGGTGACAGCCGATGGACCAGGTAAGAGATGCGCTGCCACTGAAGACCGTAGTGCTAACCTGTTCTTTCTTTGTCTTTACAGGTGCTGCTGAAGACTGGATTCCAGAATGGTAAGCCTTTGTTCCCTTAGGCCCAGGATCAGAAGCAGAAGACACGATGAGCGTTCTGCTGCAGAGAATGCAGAATAACGCAAAGCAAGATTCATCCATCGGGTGTGGTTTAAATAGCCTCCTGTAGTGCTTAGATGTCTCCTTCCACAGCCACGCCTAGGTAAGAAAAGAGTTCCTGCTTTCCAGAAGAGTTCCAGTGTTCTGAACCTAGGGAGTGGCTCCTGCCCCTCCCAACAGGAAAAGTAGTCCCAAACAGAAGAGGATCAGGGGTTCAACTGGCAGGTAAGTAAGCAGCATGGTCTGCTGCAGGTAAGTCCACCCAAGCATTATGAGCCCGGCGCTTCCAGCGCTGGGACTGGGCATCTTTATGAGCCTGGTGCCACTGGCGCCAGGACAGGGTCCAAAAGGTCCCAATTGGGACTGGCTGGCACTTGGAACCGGGGTTATGGGTCTGCTTCCAAGGGAGTCGGGCAAGTCCTGATCTTTTGGAAGCAGAGATCATGACACAAACACCCTCCGGTGCCGCTGTTTTCCTCACTGGTTGAACCATATATGAGATATTCTTTCCTGATTTTATGCAAAATGCACATTCACCAACCCTTTTCTCAATTTCTCGATCACATGCTGGCCACCAATAATCCGCCTTTATAATTTATTTGGTTTTGGAAACGCCCACATGACCCTTGTGAGCAATGTCTACTAATCTCAACCTCAAACTACTAGGAACAACCAACTTGTCCCAACGATATACCAACCCATCTCTCACTGACAGTTCCCATCTCACCTCCCATAGCGGTCTTTCCTCTCCCGATAATAATCTCTTCTCCGGCCATCCATCTTTGACAAAACCAGTAATGCGCTTCCATCCCACATCACATCGTAAAGCTTCAGTCCACTCCTCCTTCTGTATTACACCTTCCGTGGTGGCAAATACCATATAACTACTATCCACATATTTGTCATCTTCTCCATTGTTACTTTTAACTCTTAACCTTGAAGCATAATCCGCCTGTACGTTATTTTTACCAGCAACTACCTCAATATTGAATTTAAGACATTGTAACCTAGTTACCCAGCACGCAACTCTTCTTGAAACTTTGTCCAGTCCTTTGCTTTCAAAAATTGCCTTCAATGGTTTGTGATCAGTTCTAAGAGTAAATTCCTGACCCCAGACAAAATTCTTAAGTTTCTCAATTCCCCAGTGACATGCTAAAGCCTCCTTCTCTAAAACGGAATAGTTCAACTCAGCCCCTTTCAACATCCGTGAAGCATGTAACACTACTTCCTCCGTGCAATCACCACTCACTTGCGACATTACCACGCCAATCCCCTTTTCACTAGCATCCACAGAAAGAATAGTTATTTTCTTGGTATCCAACATAGCTAATGGTTTCGCCATGTCAATACTCAATTTTATTTCATCAAATTCCTTCTGGCATTCACTATCCCAGTCAAATTCGACACCCTTCTTCAACAAAGCTCTCAAAGATGTTATTTTATTGGCATAGTTCTCTACAAAATGATGATAGAATTCTATGGTGCCTAAAAATGACCTTAATTCAGCCTTGTTCCTTGGAACTTGCATCCTCTTAATGCCATCCACCAAATCTCTCTTTGGTTTAAGACCCTCCTCTGATATTTCGTGACCTAAATACTCCACCGAGCGGGTGCAGAAAACACATTTTTCTCCTCGCAATGTAATTCCTCGGTCTTTGAATATCTTTAAGACAGTCTCTACCTTTTTTTTCAACGCTTCCTCACTTTTCCCACACACCAGCACATCATCTTGGAAGCACCAAACTTTACTCACCCCTCTCAACAACTTGTCCATGATTTTTTGAAAAACTGATGAAGCAGAAATTAACCCAAAGGGCATACAGCGAAATTGATAGATTCATTCGTATGTTATGAAAGCAGTGAGTTTGCGTGATTCATCATCCAAAGGAATCGGATGGTATGCACTTGCCATGTCCAATTTTGCGAAGAACTTAGAATTACCAATCCTACTCAGTGACTCACCCATGTTAGAAAGTGGGTGGCGATCTGCTATGACACATTTATTGAGTTCCCTCAAATCTATGCAAACTCTTAGTTCTCCACTGGTTTTTCCTACTACTACCACAGGGGATATCCACTCTACAGCTTTTGCTGGCTCAATAATACCAGATTTTTCTAGCTTCCTAAATTCCCCTTTCACAGCATCATGCATATTCATGGGTAAAGGTCTGAGCTTTGCGCAAACTGGCCTACTCCCATCCTTCAGCGTAATCCTGTGCACCATGCCCCTCAGACATCCTATACCATTATTGAAAACCTTTGGATATCTTACTATCAAATCCATTCATGTCATCTCCCCCCTCACCGTTTTCCATCACGTTACCAATATTTAGAACTTGTTCCTCAGTATTCGGATCAAGTCTGATGCCCAAACCTCTTTGTTCCCTCCAGCCAAGCAACGTTTCTACCTTCTTTGCGACATATATCTTACCATAGGTCGTCCTCCCCTTAAAGGAAAAATGGGCCATACAACATCCCAGCACCTCTATTCTTCCCCCATTATAATCTCCTGGATCCTTATCAGAAGGAATTAAATCCTCCAACCGCCCTTGTACTACATTTTCATAGGTAGCTTTGGACATCAAAGTTTTCTTCGAGCACGAGTCAGCCAACATTTTTACTTGTTGACCATTCACTTTGATCCAAGCAGCAGGGTGCTCACACTCATCACTTTCCAAACATTTGACCATATTTACTGTGACACCCTCACACTCAGATTCTTCACCCTCTCCAGATGATCCCATATCGCATTCCTCAACAAACATGGTGGTTCTCCCTGCACCTATCTGGTAATTCTTGCAGCAACTTTCAAAATGTCCCAATTTCTTACATAAACAGCACTTCGCCCGCCTCCCAGGACATATCGGGGACGTTGACAAATGACGTGCGCTGCCACACCTAAAACACAAACGATCATCTCTCGTTGGACCTCTCTGGGTAGCCTCTTTTTGGGCATTCTTACCACCCATCTGACCCTGACATCCAGTACTTTTCCCTTGGATAACATCATTTCCCCTCACATTTCTGTTTTTCAGCTTCTTTTTATCCTCAGCTCCCCCCTTTCTACTTTCACCAATCTTTAACACTTCAATGGCCTGCGAGGACTTTGCATCTCTGGTACCCAGCTCTGCCACACATTGCATGGTATGCTCAACCTTTTTAGCGATAGATATGACCTCATCTAAGTTAGGGTCATCCTTTAGCCATACCTCCTCCCGAATCTTGTCATTTGAGCAATGTAACATAAATTGATCCCTTGTGTGTTCATCTAAACCCCCACCAAATTTACAGTTTAATGACAAATGTCTCAGCGCTGTGATGTAGTCTTCCACAGTCTCCCCATCATGCTGAAACTTCATCCCAAAATGGTAGCGCTCCAAAACAGTGCTAATTTTTGACTCAAAATGTTTATCCAATTTCAGCAAAGCGGCATCAAAGTCATTTCCACCCCCTTCCGCATCCAATTCCTCAACATCAGGCAGTGTTTCATAAATCCTCTGGTCCTCATATCCCAAAAAGTGCATTAACATGGACACCTTTCTCTCTGTAGACATTCCATTGCCACAAGTTGTCTTGACATAATGTAAGAATCCCCTTTTCCATGGACCCCACTTAATTCTAGGCCGGCCTGGAGTAGGTAAGAACACATGTGGTCCTGGGACACCTGACAGAGCCATGGCTACTAAACAGCACACTTAAAATTGACAATATAGCAAATATTGAAATGCGCGAGTATCAAACGGGAAAATGTACTGCTACTAATAAATAAAGGCCCTACCATTAAAACTGGTAATCAACTAGATTGGATCATTACAAATAATGTTGAACTAACAGTGACAAACACTTTGCCCTGCATCTGGACTGACCACTTTAAAATCGAAGCTACACTTTCTATAACAATTAAGACCAAGCACTTTGACAACACACCCAAAACTATTGGCAGTAGAAATCTGAAGAAAATCACACCAGCTATTCTATCATTACACAAATTATGAATAAAACCACAGATGACGACCCCTGCGACTTAATTATCTCCATCTATAGCAACCACTTTCAGGAGCTATTAGACAAGCAGGCTCCACTCAAAAACAAACAAGTCCGCCCAAACCAAACCACCAAAACTGGTATTCGGCAGAATTAGGTACACTCAAAACTGCTAAAAGGAAACTTGAGAGACAGTGGTTTAAAACTCCTTCCGAATCAAACAAAGAAAATTGGAAAAAATGTGACCTTCTGTACAGAGCTAAAGCAAAAAAGAACTACTATAATGAACAAATCACCTGAGCTACGAATTCTACTGGCAAATTGTTCCAAATATTAAAATCGACTGAAAAACCACCCTCCCTCTCCCCGCCATTCCAGCCAACTATGGTTGACATGCGAAAAAGTCCAAACAGCCTTCCTAAATAAGATCAAAAAAGCCAGCGACACCATAACAAACTGTAAAGTAACAGAATCTCCATCCCTGCCTTACACTAATGAAGAAAGCTCAGAACCAAAACCATCTAAGTTTCACTTCTCACTAGTCTCTATAGAAGACATGTTAGAAACCCTCTCCTCCTTAAACTGTACCTCCTGCTCTGAAAATATCCTGCCCCCTAAATTTATACTCAACAATGCTGAAATCTTTGCTCCTTACCTTTGTCATATGACAAATTCCTCATTCAGAGACCGGAAAGTCCCTGTCGAAATAAAGACAGTCACGGTTACTCCGCTGGTGAAAAAACCAGGTCTAGACCAACAGGACCCTTCCAATCTCAGGCCCATCACAAATTGCAACTTCTTATTAAAAGGTACTTGATAAAATAGCTAATTCTCAACTGCAGAAATATGTTGATAAGCATGACCTCTTGCACTCAACAGTCAGGTTTTAGAAATGCACAGCACCGAATCTGCATTATTGGATCTACGCAATGTCCAAATGTCCAAAATGCTGGGCATTTTGGACAAAGGAAAAGCAGGCTTGCTAATCCTTTTGGACCTCTCGGCAGCTTTCGATTTATTCGATCATCGGAAGCTTCGAGAGGCCCTAGACACAGCAGGCAACTGCTCTGAAGAGGCCGTTGATTGGGTTGCTTCCTTCCTTGAGGATAGAAACTCCAAAATCACTTGGGCGGACACTCCACTACATCTAAACCTGTAGACTGCGGCGTTCCGCAGGGAGCCAGTTTTTCCCCATTGCTCTTTAACCTATACATTCGTTGTGTCTGCACCCTTCTCTCACAACTTGGGATTTACTTCACCAACTTTGCAAATGACACACAGCTTATATTGGAATTGTGTGGGGACCATACTCTTGACAACAACAGGCTGTCGGCCATCTATAATACTATCGAAAGTTGGATGAAATCACACTGGATGTGCCTAAATAGCTCCAAAACAGAGCTCATGACATTTGGTACTACCAAAGCTCTAAAAAACTTAGACTCAGCCTACTCCTCCGTTCGCAAAGTATTCCACCATCCCAGTATCTAAGAAAGTCAAAACACTTGCAATCCTCCCTAGGAGCTGAGGCACAAACTTCATACCTTAAACGGAACTGTCAATATTACCAGAGGCTCCTATGCCGCATTAGGCCATTCCTAAATACTAAAAACAGCGCCACCATAGCCAGAGCTACCATTCTGTCACGACTGGACTATGGAAATGCCCTACTTTTGGGTGCCAGCAATAGTTGCATAAAGCAATGCCAAATTATTCAAAACAATGCAGTCCAATCCATTGCAGGAAAGTCCAAACAAGACCAAATAACAAAGGACAGAAATGACCTTCACTGGCTAGCAATAAAGGAGCGTATCACCTTTAAATCCCTGACACTGGTCCACCGCTGCCTAAACGGAGCAGCCCCGGTATACCTGAAGAAGGAATTTAACTGGTACGAGCCAAGTCGAAGCCTAAGATCTGGAAAAACAGGGACTACTGGAGTCAGGCCACTCCAGAATAAAAGCCACTGGCCTAGGTAGAGCGTTTTCCACTAAAGCCATCTCCCTCTGGAACGAATTACCTCGCAATCTTAGGCTCGAAAGTAACATCCAAGCATTTAGGAAGCATCAGAAAACCACGCTCTTCAAATAAATTGACACACTCACCATCTTGCGCTCATGCTTGAGCCCTCTTTACTTTTATTTGTACTGTCCTGTGCACACTCAGACGTTGTGTTTCTGTCGCGCCCTGATGCTTGCGAGCTTGGGCGCGTTACAAATATATGAATACAATTTAGAGTAAAATCATACACTATTTCATATTTGTGTATATATTGTTACAAGTCCTCATCCTGTCTTATGCTAGGTAGAGGGGTTGGGAGACTATTGCAGGAGGTCGGACCTGAAGAGCAGAGTTAATGGTCAACTAAAACATCTCCATATGTGTCTCTTTCTTGTCTCGAAACACCTCCTGCCTAGCCCAGACGTCCTTGGCCACAGGTTAGTGTAATGCGATTTTCCCTCAGTATGCTAACCCATAACTGAACTTTGCCTTAAGGCCTTTGCTCTTTTCTATGTAGACTCCCTCAGGGACTCCTAACCTTTCCTACTCTATCCAGGTGTTACACTTCTATAGGGCTAGGGAATTGCGTATTGCAGATGCTCTGCTTGAGTGAGGCTTCTTTTGTCATGCTCACTCTCTCCCGTCTTATTTTCTCCTGCCCAGTCTTCTCCTGTCCTCTTTCAACTCCACTGCCTCTCCTCACTCCTCCCTGCACTTCCTGTCCCTATGATGTGTCTCACTCCTTCTGGGCCTTGCCTCTATCCTTTAATGTTACTTCCTATTTTCCACTGTCACTACCCTTTCCTACTCCTCTAATACTCCCTCCTTCACAGTACTCCTCTGCACTACTAGTCCCTCCTCCTTACCACTATTACTACTACTCGCTCCTCAACAATACTTCTTCCTCTACACTACTATTCCTTCCTCCACACTACTACTCAGACACTACTTAAGACACCCTCCTTTCACTCAGTACCATACACTTCACAGTTACATCTTACACTAACTCTTCGAACCACACTTGCCACACTGTGACCTCACCTTGAATTCTTCTAGTGTCAAAAACTAGCCCCTGTGGGAAAAGAATCCTGCTAGCACGAGAATCCCACTCTATTCATACATTGCGTGAAAACCCTCTCACCGGAAGGAGTGGGGAGTATATAACCTCGCGCCTTGTCCTCCCTTCAATGCGCCACCACGCCCCAAAAGTGAGCTTGACCATATTCCTTGCTTTCCCCACGCATTGCAGCGAGGTGAGAATTACTGCCCTCAGAAGTGACGATGCGACTATCGCCCTATCCATCTGTACATGCGCCCTATCAGGAACCGGGTTGTACCAGTGCACCAGGAATGAGGCTTGCGTTGCCACACAGTAGATCTTGAGATCGGGGCGCGCCACCCCCACCCCTATCCAATGAGGCAACCAGTTTGCTCCAGCGCACTCAGGCCTGTTTCCCCAGGCACACGAACCACGTTATTAAAGACTTCCGTTTAAAAATAAATATCTGATGTGACTGCTATGGGAACATTAAGGAAAATACAAATATCGGGGTCAAATTACAATTTTGATTACATACTGTATAGGGACAGAGGCACGAACATCCATCTCCCAAGGACCGTCATGATCCAATTGTGCCCCATAGTTTTCCCGGTAGAGCACTTTAAGGGACTGCGCTCCATGCATCCCAAGGTACCGAGTTGTCCATATGACATTGGAAGTTGAGCTCATCATGGACCTTCTCGATTCCATTGGTAAAGGGGAACAGCACTGATTTGGATGCATTAACATTGAGCCCTGACGTCTGTTCAAAGTCCAGGATGACTGCCATGACCAATGCTAAATCAGTCTTGGGATCACTTATGAACAAACTCAGATCGGCAAAGAGTGACATTACCAATGTGCGTGTGAACAACCGGACCCCTCTGTCAGTGTGCCTGGATGCAACTAGCTCTGCAGGGGTCTCCGCAGCAAGTACAAACAACAGGGGAGAGTGGGCACCCTTGTCGTGTACCCCTACCCATCATGATGCGCTTTCCAAATTAGTATATGTCTTTGTACACCCAGCTGGCTTTTTAAAACGCGTACATTTCAGTTGTGGCCACTTTTTCTTGATTCCAAGTGTGGAGGCAGCACGTTAAATTTAAATATTCTGCATGTTGTTCTGCAAATCCAAACACACCAAAACACTTATTTAAAAAGTAAATCCCATTCCCTGGGGGAGTTGTATCCTCTCCCCAACTTTGTTCTGCACACCTTGGAGGCTCTCAGGCTGACAGAAAAAAAGGCTGCGAGTGCTTGTGAAAGGGCTAATTAGTTGACACCGTCGGGAGGGGCTGGAGAACCTCTCAGCCTGCAGGGGGAGGCCAACCAGGATGACAGCCAGAGCCAGTCCCACTCCAAAAGGGGAAGGCGGGAGAGCCCCAGCCACAGTCCCTTCCTATAATGCCAGTATTCTTGTGCCGAGTACAACTGTCAAACACCCCACGCCAGCCTTGCAAACCGCTAGCCAGGTTTTTTTGGGTCTTTTCCAGGAAACTACATGTTCCAAAATAGACAGCAGTGGAAAGCTGAGGGACTAGCCAAACCGAAACTCAGATGGGCCGGATATCTGTGCACCAAAGACGGCAATGTCCTAAAGGGGTTTGCTACACGACAGTGCAGCGCAGGTGACTACAACCAAAGCCAGCTAGTAGGCGGAAAGCTCCAAACTACCTAAAGACACGGTGCTCACCTGCTACGGAATGGCTATCCATTAGGGGACATAACCCCTAAAAGTCCTGGAGTTCTTGTCCGGCTGCATTACAGCTTTTCCCCACGGGAAGGGTTTGGCACACTGCCGTGCCTACATGATTAGGGAATAGCTGTTCGTAGCCCGGCCAGAACTCCAGGACGGTTAGGGTTGATGTCCCCGGCCTTTGGCATTCGTTTCCCATGTGGGTTTACTGTCCCAAAGCCCAGCAGCAGTCCCAGGGAGCCCCGGCAGGGTCTGCGTCCGTTCCTGGAGGGAGAAGCTATAACGCAGGCCAGCCACAGCTCCAGGGTGGTGGAGGGGTGATGTCCCTGGCCTTGGGCGGCTGTCCCCCATGTGGGTCGATTGTCCCCACTCCCAGCTGCGGTTCCAGGAAGCACCGGCAGGGTCCCCATCTTTTCCCAGAGGGATTAGCTGAGGTGCAGCCTGGACATGTGGATGGTCGACCCAGATGGGAGCCAGGTGCCCAAGGCTGGAGAAATCCCCTCCGACCATCCTGAAATTCTGGCTGGCCTGCGTTACAGCTTTTCCCCTTCAGGAAAGGACGGGACCCTGCCAGGACTCCCTGGAACTGCTGCTGGGCTTGGGGATGGTCAAACCACATGTGAGACAGCCGCCCAAGGCCAGAAGATGATCATTCCTCCTCTCATCATGGCTCCAACCATTTCAAATCATGATCTTCCTCCAGCCATGGGCAAAATGGGCTCTCACAAACCTGCACTTTCATTCTGTCTTTCCTATCACCACCACCTGCTACTTCGCTTCTAGTACCTCTTCCTGATGTTCACTTCCTCCTCCTGCCACTTACTGTTCAACCTCGTCCTGATGTTTACCTTCCTCCTCCTACCTCTCATTCCTGCCACCTCCTCCACCCCTCTGAACTCCAACTTCCTTCTCCAAGTACCTCTTGCTGCCTTACTCACAATTCACCAACTCTCTGCACACCTGCCAGAATCCCCTGTAGACAATCGTTTGCCTCCCCTTTTGTCTATCTTACCACCTGCCCCCAATATCTCACATCTAAAACGTCCTCCTGATGCTCACTCTCTGCCTCCTTTCACATCTGTCAACTCCTCCTGCTCTTTGACTCCTGCCACCTACACCTGTCCCCCTTCCTTCTCCTGCTGCCTTACTACCGTCACCTCGTCCTAATATTCACCTCCTTGATATTGCTCTCCCACCACTGCAACCTTGTCCTAATGCTCACCTTCCTTCTCCTGTTCTCTTACTCCTGCCACCTCCTACTCAGTCTCTGGGCTCCAATTTTCTCCTCCTCTAAACACCACTTCACCATCCTCAATATTCATAAAATGTTTGCACACTCACCACACTCTCCTGCAGATACCTACAGCACTTGACTGAAAGAGTGTGCTTTTATAGCCTGAGGTCTCCATCTTTTGGGTTGCCTCTCTGGGAGGGTTTTCACACCTGTTTTTATTGGAGAGCATGGTGGACAGGACCAAGCCTTAAGAAGGCTGGTCCGATATTTTGAATTTTACTAGTATCGGTTATGGGCTCCCTTGGGCTGTAGGACCTGCTGTGTGGCGTTTTCAGTGGAGGCATCTGGCAGGCCACTTGGACACAGTGTTTGTCCTTCCCTGTAATTTGGCCTGACCTCCAATTCACAGAGCAAGTGTACTCTACTGTATCAAAGGCCTTTGTGGTTCGGCATGACTTAGCTCTACAAAGAACACAGAGGCTCTGCTCTTCTTAGAAGTTCATGGGGAATTCAGAGTAAAGTTACGCTTCGCCCAGGGTGGGCTTCCGGTGACCATAATGAGCCAAGCTCCAGACCAGCAGGTTGCTGCAAATCCCCAATTTCTTAAGGGGAAACAGTCTGTGCTTGTTACTTTCTTTTCTATCAGTTTTAAATCCCAAGTGGGATCTGACACTATTGGTCAGTCACTTGCTCATCACTTTGAAGTACCGGGTCTGAAAAGAGACAGGATCCTGCAAAGCAAAGGTGAGAGTTAACTTGGGTCTCTTGCGCGATCGTAGTATGGAGCAAGTTTCTTGCTTGTAAATCCTGTTCTCTGGCATTGGCATCTTTCATGGATTCACATGCTTTTAATATTCCCCATCAGACTGGGAATCCTCAGTATTATATTAAACCATAAAGAAAAAACAGCTTTTGTATTCTATCCATGTCCTTTTGGGTGCATGCAGCCCCAATCAACAGGACATCCAAGGGCCGATTCATGGAACAAACGTGCGCCGGAAATCCATGCGCAAGCAGGCGCAAGGGAGCGCAAGCGTGAGAAACGCAGTGCACGCATGCGATTCAAGGAAGACGCTGCGCGTGTTTCCCGCTGTCCGTGCGCCCAATCCAGCCAAGGCGCACGCAGGCATACACGGCGTGCGCTACGCGCACAGCAAAAGCGCACATAGCGCGGTGCACACAACCAAAGTGGGCGGAACAGTGGGCGTAACACGCGGAATGGGGAACAACGCGTGAAAAAGAAGGCGTAACTGGGGAAGTACTGCAGGGAACTACACGGAACGCCCACACGCACGCGAACAACCCGTATTCATGGATCCGAATACGGGAAACCCGCGCACGGCAAAAGACGCACACAGGCGTCAACGCGTCCGCCACATGAAGGCAGGCGGAAGCGTCCCCGCGCACAGTACAAAAGTGCGCGCAAACAACAAACACGTATATACAGCTACGATGAATGCCCCATTTGTCGCAGCACTGATCGTGGGACACCGCAGGAGGAGGAGAATAGCCAGGGCACGCATTTTCGCACCACGGACAAGCCTTTTTGGGATGCCTGACGACCAGGTCTATGGCAGGTATAGGTTTCCACCCCACATCATCCTAGACCTGGTCAGGGAGTGGGAAGATGACCTTACATCCCCCACCCTTTGCTCCCAAGCATTGAGCCCCTTGGAGAAGGTGCTCAATGTCCTGCATTTTTTGGCCACTGGGTCATTTCAGCAGACTACTGCCATAGTGGGGGGGTCTCACAGGCCACGCAGTCACGCTGCCTACACCAGGTACTGGCAATCATGACAGCACGCCCCTCAGTCCGCAGGCACATATACATGCCCAGGACACCCGCAGAAAGGCAGGCCGTTGTCCTGGATTTTTTCAGGGTGGCACACTTCCCCAAAGTGCTTGGTGCCATAGATTGCACCCATGTGGCCCTACGTCCACCTAGGGCCACTGAGCACATCTACCGAAACCGCAAGCACTGGCATTCCATCAATGTACAGGTGTTATGCGATGCAAAGGGAATCATCACCTCTGTCTATGCAAACTACCCTGGCTCCACCCATGACAGTTTCATATACAGAATGTCCGCCCTGAGCCGGGCCCTGGAAGCTGGGCAGCATGGCGACACATGGCTCCTAGGTGAGTATAAATGCCCTTGCACATGCATGCAAGTCACACACAGACAAATACCCAAACCCTAACAATCTCAACTATTATCACCTCCCCAGGGGACAGTGCCTACCCTCTGAGCAACCACATGATGACGCCAATCCGGAACCCCACCACACCACCCCAGGTAAGATACAACGCCGCCCATATTGCAACCAGGGCCATAGTGGAGCGCACATTCGGAGTGCTCAAGTCACGTTTCAGCTCCCTTGACCGCTCTGGCGGGCAACTACTCTATGCACCACCAGTAGTGTGCAGGATCATTGTGGCAGCATGTGTCCTGCACAATGTTGCAACACGGCAGGGCGTACCGGTGGACATGGTGGTGCCCCCACATCCCCAACCACAGGCACAGGCGCTGCCCATGGGAGGGGACAGGGCAGGTGGCGAGGAAGCCCGGACCCAGCTTGTGGCCACATTTTTCACCTAAACTCCCACCCCTGCGGAGTGCACACAGGCCTGGCACATACCAGGTGACAATCGATGATGACAAAGAGACAGTCAACTGTCACAACCCTACCACCCTGAGAATGTTGCCATGGAAGTGCCACATCGTCTGCATCCCTAGCTACTTAAACACAAGCTATCCTGTGTGACCAAAAGGCACACATATGACATATGACATATGACATTATATGGCTTATACACAAGTATTTCAAGGTGCGATGAGGCAGGGAGGGGGGAACAAGGGAAGACAGACAATGGTACAACTAGGCCAGGTGTCATTCAGATTGTGCAAGTGCAGGGGTAGGGGGAAGGGAAAAGTGCAAGGGGATGGGGGGGGGGGGGAGTGCAGTACAGGGGAAGTAGACCAAAAAACAAATACACAGGTCAGCTGGTGGCAACTGCAAAGGTAAGTACAGACAAGTGCTGGGAAGGGGGGGCTGTAGGGATAGAGAGACATACCGCAGTTCAGGGATTGCCAGGGAGCCAATGCAAGTGGAGAGTGGCTGGGCCAGGGACCGAGGTCGGTGAGAGTGGCCCAGTTGCAGATCCATTGCAGTTCCAGTGAAGAATTCCGCAAGGGAGAGGCAGAGAGAAAGCAGAAGCAAAGAGGAAGGTCTTGAGGTGCTTCGCGAACCGGAGATGGTTCCCCTCAAGTTCAAGTGAGGCAGGAAGGCTGTTCCAGAGGGAGGGCCCTGCCGCGGAGAGAGATCTACCCCCAGCTAGTTGCTCTGAGAAGCCGATGACCCTGACATGCAAGGTGTGCATCACACACACCTGCACAACAGGCCATGGCCATCACTGTTATGTCACTCAAACCCTCCCAAACCACAACATGACATGGCAAGCAATACCCATACACCAACACAGCAACAATAATGTACACATTGCCATTTCCAAAATGTAGTGGCATCAGACAATGATGCCTGACCAGGAACCAGATGAAATGACAGACCAACAACCTCCCACCCAAAATAAGTCATTTCCAAATGCATTACAAGAGTTGTAGACGTAACATAACAATGAATGCCTGTCTACATGCACATTGTGCATTGCAAAATCAACACTGCAGCTTATGTGTGCTGTGTCCTACTCCTGCAACACACTGCTCAGCGCACAGCACAGTGAACAGCCATTGTGTGTGATGCACACCCTGAGCATGACATCTAAGCGACAGACCACATCAAAAAGCAAATTAGGCATGTACAGGATCCATAATTGGTCACAGAACATGTGCTGCAGGGACACAGTGGCCACCAGAAGGCAAACAGTGTACACGTGGATATGCAAGGGTGGGAGTACATGTAGTGCATCAGAGTGCAAGTGTGTGGGTCTGCAAGGACATGCACTCAACATATGCATGTGCACTCAAGTGACCATCAGTGTTCTCTACACATCACATGTGAACATTCACCATGTGTACACCCCAGCATGTCAAACCACAACTATCCCCTCGCACCTGAAAGCTAAACACAACACATGAACAGGCATTGATCAGCAGAACACAACATGTACATAGGATACCACCATTACAATGTCAGAGTTCCCATCACACTGCAGGGCAAGGCAACTATCAACAACAACCCCCCCCCCCTCACTCACAAATGACCATGACCCACTGAACAACTGCACCTGGGTCATGGAGCCTTCAACCCTCAATTCCACCTGGCCACAGGATCACCTTTACCCTTCGTCACCATCTCCCACCTTGTGTGTAAAAAGATGCCTGCACCCTCAGAATCCACACTCATTTTCAAAATCACAAAATCCAAGGCATAAAAACGAACCCGAACACCCTCCAGTAGATGACTTGACGTAGCAGTACTCACAAAGGCCAAGTACTACCACAATGATGCAACAACCAAGGTAGCACAGTAAAACAATGTCACAACAGGATGTGAACCATGTGTGGTACATAACATAGGATGATGCATCATGAACAGATGTGTATTGTCACAGGTCCCGTGTACAGGCGCGGGAGTGTCACGAAACAACCACCCCCACCGTGTCCCGGGTGCCTGCAAGGTCAAACTCACACAGGCCCCTGAGACCCTGGTGGGGAAGGAGGTTCAGGGATATGCAGTCGGGACAGGTGTTGGCACACTGGATAACTGGAATGAGTGGCAGGAGAGGGGAGGAGGAATGACACATGAAAGTAGGGAATGCACGAAAATGTACTACCTGCATGAACACATACACAATCCAAACAAACTTGGACATCATTGTCATGGCCTTCTGTAGTCCAGGCTTAGGAGTGGTACGAACCAACCACCCCCTCTAGGGTTTTGGCGCCTGCAAGTTCGGGGCTTACACAGGCATCCGCAACCCCAGCGGGGAAAGAGGGTTAGGGAACGTTGCTTGGATAGGTACGGGAAGCAGGAACACCGGGTAGAGGGTACAGGGTTCAAAATTGCATAGGAATCCGGGTGATTAGGGGGAAAAAAACATACCAAATTGCATCACACATACATCCATGCATTAGTGCACCCCCCAGCAAGCCTATGCAGAGCAGTTTGAAAGAAAAACAACAAGACACTTAGCTCTGGTTTTGAGTGCTGGCCTCCTGCCTGCGCACTCTCAGGTCCGGTTACAGGAGCACTGCAATGCTGCAAAGAGAGCCACAGTCAACAACCTGTACGTGCCAATTACACAAAAACACACCACCAAACATGCCCCATAGCAACAAACTACTCTACAAACAGACAATCTGGTGTAGATGCTTCCTACCCATATATAACATTACCCCTGTGACGGGTCATACACAGTCAATGCAGTAAGTCAACCGCCGGTGGGTGTGTGGCAAATGGAACACCAATGTGTCACAATTCACACAACATGCAATGTTCCCTGGGTAAGCAGACAGACCCATATAGCAAGCCATGACTTCAGAGCAAGTTGCGTACCACCATGACCGAAACAAAGTTGGCAGTGCATTTATCATAAAGTACATGGAAATGAAATGCACTGCACCCGAGTATGTCCCTTGCTGAATGTCCCTGTGAGCTGCCCCTTTCCATGTCTCGGAAGGCTACATGGTTGATACAAGTGCCTCAATGGACCTTGGTGTACCGGAGGTCATGTGCCACTGCCCCTGCAGGTGTCCCAGACAACCCTACAATCAACAGCCATCAGTCCACCAACACATCTGAGCTGCATTGTGTGCTTCAACACCAATATTCGTCCAAGCTCACCCTCAGTGCTGTGACTAAGCCTGCATGTGCAACTCGCCTGGTGCAAGCTTTGCTGTGTAGTGGCCCCCCTGTGCTGCTCACCTTGCCTGAAGTTCCTTGGAACACGTCAGCAGTTCTAGGATGTAGGTCTGCAATCCCTGAGCCTCTGCTTGTGCACACATGTGCATGTGGGCACCAACAAACGTGTCCAGAATTCCGTCGTCCAATGGGCCATGTCTGCTGGCTAAGGTGCTCTGGAGGCTCAGTCCCCTGCAGAAAGGGCATGGAACACATGATTAATGCTTCAAAGTCATCTGTGTGTGTCTCTTCAGGCATCTCATTACTTGACCATGTCAGAGAGTCACAGCATAAATCACACCATCAGTCCGTCTTTCACATCCAAAGTGTGTAACACTATCTACAGCATGAATTGCAACAAGCATGTGTACAGTAAAGATAAGAAACATACTACACAATGCATAGCAATGAATGTACACATTAATCATGAAACACCCCATCTAGCAAAAGCTGAACAGTGGACAATAACACCAAAATAATCCCCACTAGGGGTGTAAACACAAGTCACACAGCACCAGACATGCCACAGATATGACAGTCCAAGGCCCTTGTGTAAAATTTTGTAACACCGAACCATCCTTGCGAGCCCATGGATAAGGGAGGCAGGAGTGGCATATGTGAGTCAAGGACCCCAAGCAGCAAACACATACACAAGACAAGCCTGAAGGGCCCAGCTGGAACAGACAGTGGATGCCTTCAAAAGCCACAAAGCACCGCACCGTCACATGAAAGCACAATAGACGGGCAATTTTAAACTATAGTAACTATTAACTAATTACACTAACTATGGGAAACCTACATTACTTAATTAAACTAACTATCAAACAGAAACTTAACTAACTAAAGTAAAAGAAAAATCAAACATGGCCACATACGACCCGGGGGGGAGGGGAGGCACCCAGGAGGGGGGAGGTACAGGGTGCTGCTCAACACCCACATGCGATGATGCTGAGGAAAAAAAAAACCTCCATGGGCTCAACGCCTGCACAGCCCGACCTATGTGGGAGATAGATGGTCGTCCGAGTCTGGCTCATCCTGGAAAGGAGGACGTGGCACAGTAGCCTGGCCACGCCTAGCCGCAGCTTGCCCCTCGTCGGCAGCAAGTCTGCTGGACGGGTGAGCCTGGTTCTGTGTGGCGATGTGACGTAGGTCTGCATGCAGAACCTCACCTGATACACGTGCTTCCTCTTGCAAGGTAGCACGTGTAACACGGAGTTCCTCCTGCAAGGCCTGGCTGGACAACCGCTGCACCTCCCGGCAAGCCTGTAGCTCAGCCGAGGTGGTACGCTCAAGCTCTGCAAACCTCTCCTCTGCCTGCTGCCTCTGGGACATCATAAGGACACCCAGAGTGGATCTGAGGGAAGCATACTCCTCCCTCAGGGCATCCATGTGCGCCTCTGCGTGAGCAGCAATTGCTTGACGCAGAGACGACATTTCAGCCTGGCGTGCCCTGTCTGAAGCCGCCATGCCCAGCCTGAGCGAGCGGGCCGTGGACCGTGCCGCCTGCTGCTGGAGAAGCACCTGCCTAGCAGGGGGGGAGCAGAGATCGGGCCACACGCTCCATGCTCTCAGCGATGTTCTCCATTGCTGCCCCCTGCTGTTCTAAATTGGCAGTCATGTCTTGCTCTCACTCAGTATACTGCGGTTGCGCGCGGCGACCGCGTTGCCGGGCTTGACCCCTGCGGGACCCAAGGACCGGGGGTCCTCGCTGTGTTGGCACCGCCCACGGCTGCACGACTACATGCCCCCGTCGACGTGATGTCTCAGGCACATCAGTGACTGGTGTGGAGGGTGACCCTGCGTCCCGATCCGCCACGGGCGGAGGAACCAAGACTTTCTGATCCCTCAGTGCAGGTGTCGCAGACAGAGGAGTGTCCACATCAGAATCACTCACCCCTGACACATGGACTTGATGCTCATCCAACTCAACATGGACGTCAGAGTCGTCATCAAGGCTGGACTCATAGGCAGCCAGAGACAAGATGGACTGTAGCACTTGGGGGTTTTCGTGGCCTACCACACCACGACCCCCACTAGTGACGGGTTGATGTAGCGGTACCAACCCTGTGTCTGGCATGACAACACCATCCTCCGCCTCCATTGCGTCATCACCTGAAAAATAGAGAGAAAAAGGTCACTACACATGTCAGAAGCACACAACACACACACACACCGACAGCAAACGCATCAGGCAGACATGTGACACACAACATATAACTTGCCATGCATGCTGGGTCAACTTTGAATTGCTTCTGTGATCAGACCTGTTGAAAGCTGGCAGTTTCCATGGAAGTGGGTCTATGCAGTGCAGAAAATGTGTACGCCACTCACTACCTACATGTACAAGGACTGCATGGTGTGTGCCAGCAAATGTGAAGGCAGTGCAATGTCAAATTCAGACATCACGTGCATTGTGCATTCAATGTGTACCATATCTAGAAGCCAAGCACCCCTCCACCCCAGTACCAAAGCAGGGATGCCTAGCATGGTATCAAAAGGCTGACCATACACCTGTGTATTGACAGGCAGTGTTGACTGGCATCAACAGCTGAATGTGATTCAAGTGACAACACTGCAAATGATGCAGGGACAGTAAGAAGGACACATGATGAAAACTCTGGATTCCGCCCATGTGTGAAGAAGACACAACAGTTGGACAGAGTCATTGGCCATTGAACAGGCTGAGGCCTATGAGCCACACAGATTGTCAGACCCTAAACATGTGTGCAACCCAGGACTGAGCCACAGTTGACATGGGAAGGCTGATGATATGGCAGGCAATGTATGTAACCAAGGACTTGTATTACAGTGATCATCCAGTCAAGGACACATAGGGGCATGCGTGCAATGCACATGGAGCATGAATGGGCACTCATGTCCCTGCGGGAGATCTGACCTATGCACAGTACAAGTGAGATACCCTGCATCAAGTACTAAGGCTATACCACACAGCATATGTTTGGCAGATTCTTCGCTGGAAGTTAGCATCTACACAGGACGCATGAACAAGAAAGTACACATTGGCAAGATTGAAGAACACCAGTGCAAAGGTGGAACTGGGGTGCAGAGTGGCGGAGGAGGGGCAAGGGAGCATGCCTACATGGAGTCCCCGCATGCAGGCAGAGGAGACATGCATGACGGAAGCATTGCATTACTTACACATCAGAACCATGTACACGTCACATGTAGCGGCAATCATGCACAACACATCCCGCAAGTGAAACACACACGTCCTCAACAAACACGCATCAACACTCACTGGACTGGGCATCAAAGTCCAGCATCCCTCCCACTCCAACCAATTCAGGTGGTATGAACTCTGCAACGAGTGCCTCATGCGGAGTGAGCTCTTCCTCCTCTGGTGCAGGCCCACCGCCAGTCACCAGAGTCAAGTTGAAATTAGAGGCACGCTTAGCCTTAGTGCTGCGTTTGATGTAATTCCAACGCTTTTTGCACTCTTGCGCCGTGCGCACCTCATGGCCGAATGAACTGACATGTTCCGCAACATGCTTCCAGTGGGTGTCACGTTGGGCAGCCGTAGTCTGACTATTGGCACCCACTAGCATGTCACGGCTGTGGCCCCGCACGTAGTCCACGAGGAAGTCCAGTTCCTGTTTACAGAAAGGCTTCTAACTCGACGTGCAGGAGGTCGTGGCTGTGTGTGGGGTCCCAGCCTGTGCTGCAGGTGCAACCTTCCTCCTCTTGGACTGTGGCGCAGACCCTGGCTGGCTAATGCCGCCCTGACCAGTATGGCCAATGGGTTCGGTGGATTGAGCCAAGGGAGTGGCAGGTGGAGGGATGACTAAAGGCCTGACTTGTGTCAGTGGCAGCTGGGTGCCCACTAATGGACCCTGCGCAGCAACACCAGCTGTGGCAGGGTCATTGACCGCAACGGTCCTGGTTGGCAGACTCACAACCGGGGTGCTGTTGGGTGCATCTGCCCCTGCACTTGCCAACACCCGGCTGTTCGGGGCAGCAGATGACATGACTGCCCCAGGGACACGTGTCTTGGTCTGAGCAGCCCGGCCTGCCCCTATGGTTTCCCCCCGGGCCTGTTGGAGATCTACCAAGGGCTCTTCAAGTGCCAACGCAGCCTGCGCTGGCAGACCCCGAGCCTGGGTGGCGGTGTCCACAGCTGCACCTGCAGCTACCACTACCCTTCGGCCCGTGGCAGTCGATGGAACAGACTGCCGGGTCACACGGGCGCCAGTGCCAGATGCAGGAGCTGCATCCCCCGGAACCACAGGGGGTGGTGGCATGACTGCACGACACATGGCACAACATTGTGCTCAAGTGGCGCACCCCTGCCTCTTCCCCCTCTGTGGCCGCCCTGGACACCCTGGAGTCCCCCTACTCCCTGGTGACAACGGCCACGTCCCCGACCACGCCCGCCACGAGGAGGACGCCCAGCTGAGGCACCCCTCACCTTTGGTGCCCTCCCAACCATGGCACAGATGTAGTAGTGCTGCCACAGATGGAGTGGTGCCAATGGGAGGTGTACACCACAATTGACCTGGGCAATTGGGGTGAAGGGGGTGGGAAGCAAGATGTTAACAGCCCCCCTGCACCTGCAAGGCTGTATGTGACCCCGGTGATGTGGTGACGGGTCATGCAATGCTCAGGCACCCCAAAACTGCAGTAAAACCGTGCACGCAACCCTGCAGCCTACGTGCGTGGATTCAACCTCCCGCAGTACGCGGTGGCACCCAGTAACACGAATAACGCGTACGCGTGGGACACGCAGGCTACTCTGACATCGAAAATGGGTGCGATACACAGGGGCATTCGCAGTGGGAAAAAGAGCGTGTGCGACTCACCGTCTGACTAGCACGATGCAGAAAAACACGCGTAGCCAATACCCCTGCCAAAAGAAGAGATACGTCCTTGATAGCTGTGAAGTTGTGATGCCGCGCGAAACAACAGGAAGCAGCAACACATGTCGGTCTCCACGAAAGGCACGTACAGCGAACTGCTGGGCCGGCTCACCTTTAACCCGTGCTGAGGGAAACGCACGCGTGCGTCACGTCACTTACGCGCATGGGCCCTTTCCTCGTATTACACACGGACGTGCAGTTTTTCACGCACGCTGAAATGCCCATGCACGCCTGTGCGCGTCACGTCACAGGGGCACTTGCGCTTCAGGGGCCTTCTGTCCAATGAAATTGCGTATGCGTGCAGACGCGCTTACGCGCTAAGGGCCTTTCCTCGAATTACACGCTGACGTGTCGAATTTTCACGTGCCAAATCACTCCGTATCAAGCTGGCAACGCGTAAGCACACGGAAGACCACGCTCCTGCCCAGAAGGCCATACTACTGCCCCCCAGAGCCCCAAGCACGCTCCCACCTGCCATCTGCTGCTGCCTGACTGCCTGCTGCCCACATGCCCTGCCATTTGCTGCCTGCACATCAGCCAGGGGTGCTGTTGCTGTGACCACCCCTGCTGGAACCGAAGACTCCCGACTGGGATTCCATCGCTCCACAGCCCAGCCCCAGGACCCAGTTGCCCACCCACTCCTGCCTCTGGGGTTGTCATGTCGGGCACTGCAACATCTGGCACCACTGACAACCCCCGGCCAGAGAGGCAGAGGGGCACCAGCTTCAGTGCCACCGAAGTTGTTGTCCTGGTGGAGCAAGTCCTGGGGCAGTATTATGCCCTCTTCGGAAGTTCCCGCGCTGACAAGGAAGGACGGACTCGGATCTGGACTGACATCGTGTCTGCCATCAACGCGGAGGGGGTGGCAGTCCGCGACTTCCAACATGTCAAGAAGCGCTGGGAGGACTTCAGGTCCAGGACCCTGAACAAGGCCCGACGCCTCTTGAAGGCAGCGGATGCCAAGGGGCGCCGGGGCCACTTGTCGGAAGATCAGATGAGGGTCCTGGAACGCATATCCCCAGCGCTCCACGTCCAGGTCCTTGAGAGGCAGACCCGTCTGGAGTCGAGCGGTAAGTGTACATGCATCCTGATTGTGAGCTGTGCGTGTGGTGATGTTTCAGTAGTGTGCAGGTTGCACATCTGTTTGTATGGGGTCGAGTATGGGTGGGGGTGTACAGGGCCGTGGTGCTAACACATGCGAGGGCTGGAATGTGTGAGACATGGATGGTGCTTGTGTGTGTAGGCTTGTATGCCAAATGCAGTTGTGTGGGCACACATGTTTGGATGAATGTGTATGTAAGTAGACATGTCCGTGATGCCACGCATGTATGTTGTTTTCAGCTGCATGTATCAGCACTGTGTACATGTGCATTTGTGTGTATTTGACAAGGGTGCAACAGTGATGCAACATGGATGCATGTGACAGCCGAATGTGGAAGCCTGATTGGCAGATGTGACATGGATGCCCATCTGAACATTGCGACACTTGGCAGAGGTGTACACATGCATGCAAGTGTGGTGGTGTGTGTACATGTGTGGTGCACTTCCTGTGTTGCATGTGATGTCTGGCTCAGCTTTGCCTGCTCATGCTGTTGTATGGGTATGGATGGTGCTGGCAGTTGCGATATGGCTGTGGTATGGCTCATGTGTGGGAGTAGAAATGACATGTGTGTTGGGGATTGTGATGGCATGTCTGAGGTTTGCCAATACCACTCATGTACAACTGTCATGTGTGTATGTGTCCATTGTACAGTGCCCTGATGCCTGCGTTTCATTTCTCCCTGTCTGCAGCGTCAACTGATGAAGAGGGCGGAGAAGGTGCTGTGGAGCACAGCTGCGGGGATCCCACCGCCAGCCGGAGACGCAAGGCCCGGCTCCCCTCCCATGTTGTCATCTCGTCGGGGAGTGAGGAGTCTGGTGCCGCGTCCCAGGCCGCAGCTGCCGGGGGGAGGTCCAAGAGGCGGAGGTTGGAGTTGGACTCCTCGGCAGCAGAAGGGGCAGCTGGGACCCCACAGGGCCCAACGGGGGAAGATGGCACGGAGTCATCCAGGTTGGTGGGGGGTTTGGTGGAGGAGGAGGCCGTGCAAGCAACAGAGACGGGGTCTGGAGGTGGGGATCCCACTGGTGCTAGTGGTGCAGTGCAGGACCAGGGACAGGAGGCAGCACAGGCCGCCGCGGAGGTGCCTGTGTGCAATCCTGTCCCTGATCCTGTCCATGCATCATCTTGCACCAGCAGGGATGCCTACGTCCAGACCCGTTTTCAGGCAGGGGATGAGCAAACGACAACTGGCCTTCCTCTGCCTGCGGACGTGGCTATACGGGTCCGGGTTGAGCCTGTCCTGACTGGTGTGGCGTTGCGTCAACGGGCCATGCGAGGTGACCTGCAGTCTTTTCATGAGGAGACTGCACGTCATCTCGAATGGCTCGTTGACCACGTCAGCCTGCTGGGACAGGTCACCCAGGCCGGATTCTTCCGTTTGATGGGGCTTGCTACGACCCCCTCCTCAACTGAACCCCCTACACGCCAGTCGTCCTCCGTGCTATCTTCCCACCCATCAGTCACCTGGGTGCCCTGTGGAGCTGCCTCTGACGGTGCGGCCAGGCTGGTGGAGGAGGCATCCCTGCCACAGTCGCGAGTCGGACGTCCAGCAGGGGTGGCCACATCAACGACTGCACCCCAGCCAGCGGAGGATGTGCAGGCAGCAGGAGGCAGTGCACGGGCAGAGGCACAGCAGCAGCAGCAACGTGGTGGGAGCCATGAAGGCTCAGGGGCTTCAACCTCGGAGGGGCAGGCATCGGCCGGAGGGCAGGAGGACCCAGGACAGAGAGTGTCTTCCATGTGGCAGCGGTTGGGCCACGCCATAGATGCAGAGCGGCAGCGGGCGGAAGAGGCACGGCTCACAATGGTCAGGGCGGAGAACTCCATGCGGAGGGCCCTGAGGCGGGCCGAGTGCCTCGAGGCAATCTGCAGGGGGTTGGAGGTGGACACGTCGACGGCCCTGCGGACCCTCGGGGCCATGGAGGAGGACCGCCTCCGGGACATTGAGCAGGAGTTCGATGATGCCCTGGCCCACGACATCCAAAAGTGAGCCGTCAGACTAGCCCGCTGCCCTTGTACATAGTTATGTAGGTAGTGTTAGGTTTCCTTTTTTTAAAATTTATTTTGGACCTTTTGGACATTGGCCACATTTTTGTATATAGTTTATTTTATTAGTTAGTGTAGTTAGATAGGTTACATTTCTTTTGTTGGGATAAGGGACCCTGCCTTGTTCGTCTGTACATAGTTCACTGTTGGATTGTATTTTTCTTTCCCAATTTACCCATGGAGCAATGGCTTTCAATTATTATTTCCCATTGGATTTTCTTTTGTGGACAGTGACTTTGGACACCATTACTTTGGATTATGATTTTTGGTTTTGCTTTTTTTCACGGACATGCTTCTTTTCATTTTTGTACATTCCCATTTCTGTTTCTTTATTTTTTATTCTATTTATGTTCCCTTTAATACATATTTTTTTATCGAACTTCAATGTGTAGTAGCTCATTGGTTTCATGCATATCATGATATGGGTTTTGAGATTCGCTGACACCCATTGGGTGTATGTGAGGGAAATGTGTTTGTTTTGAAACTTGCAATTGGTGTTCTGTCATGTAATTGCCAATTATGAGTGGGTGGATGCAATACTCGGGTGGGTGTTTTGCATTTCGAGGCTGACCATAGGGACCAGGGATCTAGATTGTGATGACATGTTGGCTGGGGAACATGAGTTGGGGCCTGCTGGCAGGTGCCCCACAGTGCTGGGGGGTGGGGGTGGTGGGGAACATGAGTTGGACATGGGTGGGGGCCTGCTGGCAGGTGCCCCACAGTGCTGGGGCGTGGGGGTGGTGGGGACATGGGTGGGGGCCTGCTGGCAGGTGCCCCACAGTGCTGGGGGGTGGGGATGGTGGGAGACATGGGTGGGGGCCTGGTGGAGGGTGACCCTGCACTGCTGGGGGGTGGGGGGATACATGGGTGGGGGCCTGCTGGCAGGTGCCCCACAGTGCTGGGGGTGGTGGGAGACATGGGTGGGGGCCTGGTCGAGGGTGACCCTGCACTGCTGGGGGATGGGGTGGTGGGAGACATGGGTGGGGGCCTGGTGGAGGGTGCCCCTGCACTGCTGGGGGATGGGGATGGTGGGAGACATGGGTGGGGGCCTGGTGGAGGGTGCCCCTGCACTGCTGGGGGGTGGGGGTGGTGGGGAACATGAGTTGGACATGGGTGGGGGACCTGGTGGAGGGTGACCCTGCACTGCTGGGGGATGGGGGTGGTGGGAGACATGGGTGAGGGCCTGGTGGTGGGTGCCCCTGCACTGCCGGGGGATGGGGGTGGTGGGAGACATGGGTGGGGGCCTGGTGGAGGGTGACCCTGCACTGCTGGGGGATGGGGGTGGTGGGAGACATGGGTGGGGGCCTGGTGGAGGGTGCCCCTGCACTGCTGAGGGATGGGGTGGTGGGAGACATGGGTGGGGGCCTGGTGGAGGGTGCCCCTGGTGGCTGGGGGTGCAGGGGGACATGCGTTGGTGGGCAGTAGTGCAAGTTGACATGTGGGTTGGCTGGGGGGCATGGCCATGGTGGATGGGGTGCCTGCATGACATGTGCAGGGTAGGCCCCTGTGGTGTGAGCCACCTGCAGGGGCCGTGGAGGGTGTAGAGGGAACACCTGGGAGGACCCACACGTGCAATCCATGTGTGGTGCTCCCCGCGCACCCCTGTAATACACGTACCTGATGGAATCGCGTGTGGAACTTCAAGCGCACCCCTGTGATACACGTACCCTGCTGAAATCGCGTGTGGAACTTCCCGCGTACCCCGAAATACACGTAGCCAGGACATTCGCGTGTGGAACTTCCCGCGCACCCCTGGAATGCATGTACCCTGCTGATATTGCGTGTGTGACTTCCCAGGCACCCCTGGAATACACGTACCCTGCTGATATCGCGTGTGAAACTTCCCGCGCACCCCTGATGTACACGTACCCTGATGGAATCGCGTGTGGAACTTCAAGCGCACCCCTGGAATACACGTACCCTGCTGATATCGCGTGTGAAACTTCCCGCGCACCCCGAAATACACGTAGCCAGGAGATTCGCGTGTGGGACTTCCCGCGCACCCCTGATATACACGTACCCTGCTGAATTCACGTGTGAAAATTCCCGCGCACCCCTGATGTACACGTACCCTGATGGAATCGCGTGTGGAACTTCCCGCGCACCCCTGGAATACACGTACCCTGCTGACTTCGCGTGTGTGACTTCCCACGCACCCCTGGAATACACGTACCCTGCTGATATCGCGTGTGAAACTTCCCGCGCACCCCGAAATACACGTAGCCAGGACATTCGCATGTGAAACTTCCCGCGCACCCCGAAATACATGTAGCCAGGACATTCGCGTGTGGAACTTCCCGCGCACCACTGATATACACGTACCCTGCTGAATTCACGTGTGAAAATTCCCGCGCACCCCTGATGTACACGTACCCTGATGGAATTGCGTGTGGAACTTCAAGCGCACCCCTGTAATACACGTACCCTGCTGAAATCGCGTGTGGAACTTACCGCGCACCCCTGGAATACACGTACCCTGCTGACTTCGCGGTTGTGACTTCCCACGCACCCCTGGAATACACGTACCCTGCTAATATCGCGTGTGAAACTTCCCGCGCACCCCGAAATACACGTAGCCAGGACATTCGCGTGTGGAACTTCCCGCGCACCCCGAAATACACGTAGCCAGGACATTCGCATGTGGAACTTCCCGCGCACCCCTGGAATGCACGTACCCTGCTGACTTCGCGTCTGTGACTTCCCACGCATCCCTGGAATACACGTACCCTGCTGATATCGCGTGTGAAACTTCCCGCGCACCCCTGATATACACGTACCCTGCTGAATTCACGTGTGAAAATTCCCGCGCACCCCTGATGTACACGTACCCTGATGGAATCGCGTGTGGAACTTCAAGCGCACCCCTGTAATACACGTACCCTGCTGAAATCGCGTGTGGAACTTCCCACGCACCCCTGGAATACACGTACCCTGCTGATATCGCGTGTGAAACTTCCCGCGCACCCCGAAATACACGTAGCCAGGACATTCGCGTGTGGAACTTCCCGCGCACCCTGAAATACACGTAGCCAGGACATCCGCGTGTGAAACTTCCCACGCACCCCGAAATACACGTAGCCAGGACATTTGCGTGTGGAACTTCCCGCGCACCCCTGGAATACACGTACCCTGCTGATATCGCGTGTGAAACTTCCCGCGCACCCCGAAATACACGTAGCCAGGACATTCGCGTGTGGAACTTCCCGCGCACCCCTGAAATGCACGTACCCAGCTGAAATGCCGTGAGGTACTTCCCGCGCACCCCAGTGATGTAGCCCGCTTGCCGTGCTGGTACAGGGTTAGCGCAGCCCTTTGCGCTGGATTGGGGATTTTGATGGCTTTTCCCTGCGCGAGAGGCGTTCTTGAGGGCCTAACTAACGCTGCTGCAGGGTCGCTGCGCCACTGTGCGCCATGGCTGGTTTTGGTGGCTGGTATCCATGAATACGCTGTGCGCGGAAATGGGTTTTGGCGCACACGGCTGGCGCAGGGATTCACACGCGCACACTGTGCGCCAGCCGCGTGCGCCACTTGTGCGCTGGATTCTATGAATTACCCTCCTAGTATCTAGCCCCACCATGGAGGCCATTTTCAGATTCGAACCCTGGAGTGACTACTACTATTGTAGCCTTTCAACCTGGGGTGGAGTTGGGCGCATGCAAATCCATGAAATATAATGTTTGTGCCCTCCCCGTGTTATACATGCAAAAGAATAAAATAGACACACCCCAGACGGGGAATGAGGCAAAGAGAACAGGCTGCAAGAGTTCAAGACAAGGTTTATAAGTAAATGGCATTCAAAAGATCTCTGTTGCCTCTGAGAGCGCTCCACAAAAATTAACATTACAGTACATTTTATAGGGCAAATGACGCAACTAACATAGGATACTACGTTGGTCCCGGATTGGTCAGTCCATGTAGTGCCTTAGGTGTGGGTGGCATCTTTTCCTCCGGGTTGGTTGCTTGATTGGCGGGAGGATGGACGTCAGTGAAGGTCAGGTCGCTGCGAAGCAGGGTGGTCACTAACTAAGCTAACATAAAATATTTTCAAATGCATGCACTAAATAACAATTGTTTGAAGTCTTTCAGTAATTTATCATGTCTATAAAAGTCACACGTATATCTATACTAGCAATTAAATTGGATTATACAGGTCTTAGTTTAAGGGTCTTGTCCACTATAATACACTGGTCGTAGTGTGGGTCTGTGCTCACAAGAATCTCTGGTATGTGGCATTTGTTAGTGGTAGGCAACGATATACTGTAGCAGGGGTCTAATGTTAGTTGGGGATCTGTTGGATGGGCATCTTGGCATGGTCAGTGGTCTGGCACATGAAAGGAATACCTTGCAGGGGCACAGGGTCACAATAGCAGTAAGTTTCCACTGGTGAGGGTGCGGGGCAAGGACACGTTTGTGGAGATGAACGAGCTATGTACTTAGCTCACACTGGTTCACATGCAGGATAGTGATCTCAGAGGAAGAGTGATGTGTTACATTCATTATTTGTTGCAAATACCTCCGGCTTCAGCGTGAGACTGGAGCCGCAGAGTTTTCCAGTCAGAGTGGGAACGATGGTGGGGGCCATGTGCCCTGCGCGTCTGGTCGTTGCGAGAAAGGGATGAGAAGCGTTTTGTACTATCACAGTGAGGCCTAGTTATCAAGATGGAGTCGAAAGGGGGTACAAAAATGGATGCCCTGTGTCCTGCTCAGTGGTCCCATCTACGCGAAAGTCAACCAATGTTGGCATCGCATAAGGGCAAGGGGCAAATCCACTACTGGAGGCACTTGGTCCAAGTTTTGTACTGAGAAGTAAAGGATGCGAGGGGCCTGATGGCCCCTCGCTCCCTCACATTCCCCCCTTTCGTTACATCTAAAGTAACGAATTATGACACTTGTTTTCTCTCATTCTCCCTTCGGTAGTACTCCACTTCAGCAACTGCTTCGTCCCAGGCTGGGGTACCTTTTATTAGCATCCATGCTCTGCATACACTTCTCAAGCTATTACCTCTCCTTGCATATTCGTCTGGGGTACAGTTTAGGTATATCCCACCATCCCCATCCAGGTCTACCCATACCTAGTTATACCATTGCAATTCTGTTGGTTCCTTGATTGTGGTGTGGTGTACATTATCAACTCTGTCCCCATATTGCCTTTAGATGGCAGTCATCCTGTATTTTGGCGTGTTATGTTCCCCTGTTTGCATTTGTGCATCTATCATGGTTGCTACCGTTGTCGGTCGGCCCATTGTTACCATCATCATAGTTGAGGTAGGCATACTTGTTGCACAACACCGAAGGCCTAATTGGCACACAAAGAAGAATAGTAGCACAAAGACGATGATGGGGACGAGTATTTTCATCATCACATTCACCCATGATGGTATCCAGCTGAACAAGTTATCAAACCATGTGCTTTCTTCTGCTACCCCCTCTGTTCTCATTCTTTCTCCTAAACTGCTGTTATCACATGTGAGAGTGTCCCGTTATCTGCATCTTCAGATGGCACAAATGTGCAACAGGCCCCCCCAATTTTTCGGCAAACACCACCGTCCATTGCCGTGAGGAGATCTAGAACATATCGGTTTTGCATTGTCATCAGGCACAGGGCCCGGAGCTCTATTTTTATAACGTTGAATCCTTCTTCAGTGTCGTTGGTCAGGTGGATTAGCTCCCAGTGCACTATTTGTAACCATTTGGCATTTGCTCGTGCTTGAAGCCCTGGCGCTAGGAGTGATGCGAAAAATGTCTTTGCAGATGAGAAAAGCTTGTACTTTTGCGGGATCTCAGCAAGGAGTTTTGATGATTCAGACAAAATATAGTTGGATGATCTTTTGCTTCGTGACAACTTTGTTTTCAACTCATATTCTGACAACAGTTCATAGGCTGGAAGTTCTGTGTTTGTTTGGTTGGGGGCTGTCGATGGATCAGCCGATTCTCCTGCTGCCGATTTGCCAGCCGATTCTCCTGCTGTTCCTTGGAGATGGCTTTCTGATGCTACCATCAAGGCTGTATGGAGGGTGGTTAAGGCGCAAGTACCTTTCCAGGATGCAGGTAGATGCAGGTAGCCTTGTTTGCCACAAATCCAGTACATGTCCATGAGGGCTGCAGTGCCTTTCTTCATATCAGGTATTATTACTGTCTTGTTGCATCTCCTTGCTTCCCCCATGTTCACCTTCCCTTCCCCATGGAAGCATAGTTCGTGCAGTATTTCTTCTTGTGTTTTTATAGGCTTTTCTAGCGCTGTGATCCAGGTTAGCTTAGTGACGTGCTGTGACCAGATGGGGGTGCATACTTCCTTTATCCATTGGAATGCATCCTTGGATAGTCCTCGGAGTGCTTCTGCTTTGCATTTGATAGTTTCATCGTGCCACTTATTCTCTGCATACCTCGTCCCTTTGATGACATGAAATGGCTCTTTGAGGCAAATTATTCCTTGGGGCCGGCTCGTACATATTCTCTCATTTTCCAGCCTTTCTATAGTGACAGTGTGTGCCTGGAATGTGCTTTTTATCCTGCACAAGACTAAGTGAATAAAACATTGGGCCTCCGACAAGGGCACTTCTTGTGGTACCAACATTTTCGGTGTCCCTGATGCATGTGGTTTGAGTGAACAGACATAGCAGCTTTCATTTGTTGCTTGCTTTGCCGTAGCACTCATGTCTGAATACCATGTGTTAGATTGATCAGGGTGGCGGGTGTCTTCTATTTCATCAAACCCCAGGTCATGATAAATGTCGTATCTTTTCCCTTCGCCCCCCTTTTTGTCCTTTTCCCTCCCTCCTTATATCTTTTCACCTTTTGGTAATATATCGGGAACATCCCAGCCCAGGCAGTATCAGTGGCGTTTACCATGGCATGTGTATAATCGTTAGTAGCAGTGGAATATGAGGTAGGTTCTATGGTTGTCTGTACACACATGCTCGTGTTTGCTGAGTTGCTCGGCCAATAATAGTCGCCATCATATTCATTGGATTCCTAATCATCACTCATATTTACGTCAGGATGTAACAAGGAGACAATTGTTGTATCAGCAGGGGTGTGCTCTGAAGTTTGCGTTACATTTGTATTGTTAATACCAATGATATATGTTTCTCCCCATATTGTCTTTACTCCAGTCCATATTAGGGTTGACCCTTCTCGTATCAGCTTAGCCCCGCTCCCCCCTTGTGCATATCATTGACCAGCGATAAGAGAGTGTAGTACCAGGCCATGAAGAACAACATCACAGAAAGCAGAACAGCAGCGCATTTCAAAACACATTCAACATTGCTAAACCTCTTAGCCTTAATGGCATCCTTATTGCTATCTAACAGTGTGTTCTCTGCAAGTTTGCTTCGTTGGGCCATTTGTCACCAGGAGGGACGATACAAATTTGTTAAGTCACCAGTTTTCCCTGTGTGTTTTCATAGTGAGAGAAAGTTATAGTTATGAAAAGAGGATGGAAGGAAGAAAGATGGAGACAATGAGTGAGGCAAGTCAAAAGATACATCATTCTCTTTTGCTCCTTAAAACTTTTTTTTTTTTTTTGGTCAGTTCATTATTGCTGCCCAACCTCACTTATAGTACCACTTGCCCATTCCTGTTCACTCTGAGGAAGTGTACTATTGCGTGCCCTCCTCACATCTGAGAGGTGCACCCAATATTTCAGTCCCTTACTGCGGTGGGCGTACTATAGATCACTTCATAGGGGCCATGAAACCTTGGCGAATTCCATCTCCTGACGAAACTCCTCACGTATACCTGTGCTCCTGGCATCGATGGCCCAGTTGGGCTGTCTGCAGCTGGCGTGGTAGCATCAGCTGCCAAATTTTCAGTAAAAGGCGGGGCTATTTGTCGCACTATGCTACGTACTCTGCGCGCGTCAGCTGAGTCAAATATTCCTTGAACTCTTCCCCCAGCACTGTGGCAGCCCTGTGTGCACTGATGCTCTCCTAATCAGGGAGTAGTGTGTGTATTCGCCTCCCAGTCACAATTTCATGGGGGCTCCGATGGTGGTCCTTGCGTTCTGAGTTGGAACAGTGCTAGGAGCAGGCAATACACCCAGTTTTTCTTCAATGTATTACACAATTTCGATAACTTACTCTTGAGCAGGCCGTTGATCTTTTCCACCACTCCATCAGCATCGGGTGATAAATGGAACACAGTTTGTGCTTTAGTCCCAAAAGTGATGTCACTTCCTTGAAGAGGTCATTCACAAAGTGTGTGCCGTTGTCTGACCGTATCACATCACATATTCCCCACCGGAAAAACACTTCTCATACTAGAAACTTCGCCGCACACTTCGCGTCTAGCTGGGGACATGGACCCGTCTCCACCCACCTTGAGAAAGAACATACTACCACAAGTAGATACCTCGCTCCATTACATCTCTCTCCCATATCGGCGTAGTCTATGTGGAGTTCCCTGAATGGCCCTACCGGCCGTGGCAAAGTACCTTGCAATGTCCTCAATGTCATCCCTGAATTGTAGGTTTGACATGTTGTACAATCTATGATAAATTTTGACAAATGTTCCTGTAGGTTGGGGACAAACCAATGTTCCTGGATGTCTGCGGCGATGTGTTGTTTCGCTACATGGGCTGGAAAGTGCAGCTGTTGGAATGCTAGTTCTAGTAGTTCTATCGGCATCACTACCTTCCCCGTTGTCTCTTGCCTCCAAATGAGGTCTGTGGCTGATTGTTTACATCCCCTCATGCTCCATAGTTCTTGCTCCTCCAGTGGTGCTCTCCTCTGCAGCTCTATTAGCTGTGCTATGGACCTGTTACTGTGAGCTTCTTCTAGTGGTTCTGTGATGGCTGCTTTGACAATGCATTCAGCCGCTGGTGTTCTATTAAAATACGAGGCCTCCTTCACTGCTGCGTCGGCGGCCGCGTTTCCCAATGGGATCGCATCTGTGTTGTTGGTATGGGCTTGGCATTTCACCACTGCCACTACCGATGGCTCTGCTAATGCATCTATTAATTCATTCAATAGCGTGGCGTGCTGTACAGGTGAGCCATCCGCTCGTCTGAACCCTCTTCTGCGTCAGCGCGATAGTCCTGAATGAACAGTAGTGGTTGCATATGCTGAATCTGAGTATATAGTCACTGTGCATCCTTTGGCTGTGCGTAATGCTTCAATTAGTGCCGTTAGTTCAGCCACTTGTGCGGAGTAATGGGATGGGAGACGCTTTTGGACTATTGGTTCATAGCCATCTTCCTCCATTCGTACTACCGCCATCCCTACCTGCTTCTCTCCTGTTTCTGGGTTTATTGATGCTGAACCGTCTATGAAATATATTTCCCCTTCCTGTAGGGCGTTTTCACTTGCTTTGGGAATATCATCTCCCTCCCCCTCATAGGTGGCACAATCATGTTCCTGCATATCCTCCATTGTACATGGCTCTGTAATGGATGTTGCTGGGTTTACTGTTTTACACCTGACCACATGCACGTTGGGGCTTGAAATTATTATCTCATATGCGGTTGCTCTCTGTGTTGTTAGTGTTGATTTTGACCGCTCAAGAATTGCAAATAATGAGTGCTCTGCATGCAATGTTACTGAACATCCATTACAATGGTGGCACTTTTTTCAATAGCAAAGGCCGCAGCTGCGAGGGCCTGTTCACACGCGAAGTGACCTTGCATCACTGCGTCTAGTGTTCCGCTGTAGTAGGCCAATGGTTTGTGGCCTAATGATATTTTCTGTGTCAACACTGCCGTCATCAGTGTTCCATTGCAGTGCGAGAACAAGAAAAATTCCCTCTCGTAATCTGGGTTCGCGAGGACTGGGGCGTCTGCGATAAGGTCTTTTAGTCTGAAGTACTGAGCCATCATGTCATGTGTCCACCTTATTGGGGCTCTACTTTTTTGTGCTTCTTTTAATGCTTGCAATAATGGGCGTGTGTATGCTGCATAATTAAGGATCCACGCTCGGCAATAGTTACATATGCCAACAAATGTCTGCATGTCCTTCACTGCCTTTGGTATTATTATGTTTCGTATAGCAGCTGCCCTGTCTGGGAGTATTCATTTTCCATCTTTTGATATCATCTGTCCGAGATATACAACTTCGGCGAGGCAATATTGTAATTTCCCTTTATCAACCTTGTACCCCTTGGTGGCTAACACGGAGTCTTCTCTGCATTTTTCTTCTGTTTTGCTACAGACGAGTAAATCATCTACGTAATGTATAATGGTGCTTTCTACATCTATATTTCCAATGTCTTCATGTAATACTCTGTTAAAAATGCTGGGGCTTTCACAATATCCCTGTGGGCGTCTGCGATGTTCATATGTTAAATGTTAAAGGTATTTGTACCGCGCACCGTCACCAACGGAATTGGTCCCCAGGCGCTCTGGCGGATCTGTAAACGATAAGGGGGTGGGGGGTGGGTTATTAAGGTGAAGAGTGAGTAGGATAGTGAGAGGAGTGGTGTTCTGTTGGCAGCTTCAACTCGGTATACACCGGATGCTGAGCTTTGGTGCGGGTATTGGATCGGTGTCAGTCCGCGTGTGCTGTTGCTCGTGTTGTTGCAGTGTTGTGAAGTGCGTGCGGCTTGTGGTGCGAGAGATGGTTGTGTGAGTTTTTGAGTGAGGTAAGTATGCAGAGTTTGAGGTTATATTGGTTAGTGGGTTACCTGACCTTTAGCATGCTAACATTCACAGTATTGTCTAAGCGTGGCACTTGTTGGCCTTCACAATCCTATCTAGAAGCGGCGCAGGCCATTGTTCAGAAATCTATCTAGGTGTGGGCATGCCAACATTCACAATCCTATCTAGATGCGGCGCAGGCCACTGTTCAGAATTCTATCTAGGTGTGGGCATGCCAACATTCACAATCCTATCTAGATGCGGCGCAGGCCACTGTTCACAAATCTAGGTGTGGACATGCTAATGTTCACAGTTCTACCTAAGTGTGGACATGCTAATATTCACAATTCTATCTAGATGCGACACAGGCCAATGTTCACCATTCTATCATTCTATCAATGTTCATATCTGTTATTTCCCAGTGTGAATGCTGCGAGATACTGCGATCCTTCGTCAAGTGGTATGGAGAAGAAAGCATTCTTCAAGTCAACCACAGTAAAACATGTAGATTCCTTGAGTATGCTGGACAGTATTGATGCCGGGTTAGGCACTAGTGGGATCTCTTTTTGAATGACGTCATTAAGTGGGCAGAGATCTTGGATCATCCTCCACGCCCCTCCTTTTGCTTTTTTAATCGGAAAGATGGCTGTGTTACACGGGGAGCTTGATGGCACTATTATACCTTGTTCAGGAGTGCATTTATTGTCTCCCTAATCCCTTCCTCTGCCTCTCTGGATATTGGATATTGTTTCACTCCCAGCGGTATGGCACCTGGTTTAAGTTTTATTTTTACTGGTGTCACTTCATGTAATAACCCTACATCATGGGGTCCTGTAGTCCAAATTTCTGGTGCCACTTTTGCCATGTCTTCCTCAAATATTGTTGGGGGGGCCTTAACACTAGTCATAAGTGGGTTGTGTACCTCTCTGTACTGGATCATGATGTCACACGGTATACTTATTTCCATTATTATTTCTCCATCATCTTCGTTGTCAGTGAATAATTCTGTCAGTTAGGTCTCTTAGCATTATGTTCGGATCTATGCATAGCACAGTTCTCCGCTCGCACCCAGGCGTGTCCAAGCCTATGACCACAATACGTTTGCTCGATACCTGAACTGCCTCGATGTCTATGGACATTATGGTGCCTGGCACAACATCCGTTACAATTGGGCGGAATATAAAGTCTGATGGTGTCCTCCATTCATTTCTCGTTATCTCAGGTACTACTCGGGCTAACACCTTGATGCCATAGATAAACATGTCTATATCAATGGGTATCCTTCGCACCACAACTTCATTCATTATTGTACTAATCATTAACATTGCTCTCACTGGGCATACTCCTGGGGTGGAACACACTATTCCCTGCTCGGTAAACGAAATGGTCATGTTCAATTTACTTAGCAAATCTCTACCCAGCAAGTTGATCGGTGCGTCTTCGTGGTACAGTAAGGGTGCGCGCACTGTTTTACCCCCCACCGTTATATCCAGATCTTTGGTGTAAGGTAGCCCCAGAGAACCCCTGCGTCTCCAAATTCCTGCCTGAGAGCAGAAACTGCCCTTCCAGAAGACATGATTTTTCTGCTCCTGAGTCTACCATAAAGATAAACTGCTTATTTCCCATCTCTGCCCCCACTAGTGGTTCCTCTTCTGCACGTATGGTGGTAGATAGGACTGGACACGCAAGTGCTCCCTGTGGGCTGTCCTAATCTGCGTACCTTTCTTGTCCGGGCACTGAGAAAACATTATCTCCAACTATAGGTTGCGCCACGGAACGGTGCAGGTGCACCATGTGCAGTTGTTGCAAAATTGTTGCTGCTGGCGTTTCCTGCAGTGTTTTGTCTCGTCATTGGCTGTGATGCACTGTGATGTGGTTGCAAGTGTGGTTGTCTTTGCTGCATTTGGGGCTCATTATAACATTGGTCTTGTGGTCTTCCCCCTCCCATTGGTAATCCATAGGGGCTACCTGGGTGTGGGCATCCCCATACCTGTTCGTTGTCCATGGGTGGTTGCCCTTGGAAATACCCTGAAGGTCGCATTCTGCAATCCCTTGAATAGTGTCCCCATTTCCCACAGTTCCAACATGACCCTTGCTGTCCTCCTCTCATCCCTTGCCCACCAAATCCTCTATTCCCATACCTCCGAACCCCCCTCTCTGGCCACGGTACCCACCTCGTCCTCTTGTCGGCCTTTCTTGCCACTGTGGTCCTCTGTAGTGCTCCTCTCCGTCCCACTGTCCTTGTCCTCCCGCTGTCAACACTGCTGCTATTCCGACTGGCCTTCCCCCTGTACTCTCCCCCCCCTCGTTCTCCCTATCTGTTGCCGCACTTGCGTTTATGGCGGCGACCTTCACTAATTTATTCTGTACCAGTTTTGCTTCGTCAGCCAGCCGTTTTTGTGCTATCTCCTTTTCTCTTTCTTTGATCCTCCTACAGTGGTGCACAATTATGCTCAGAATTTCGGGCCAACCCTTGGCTTCTATCCCAGCTATCTTGTCCAAGGCCTTCTGTACCTCCTTTGGGAGCCCTTTCTCGATTATAAAATAGAACAAAGCAGTGGATCGGTTCCACGCCGTACCAGTTTCGCTTTTCCACAAGTCTTGCACCAGCAATATGAATTGTGTAGGGTCCTCGTTCTCCTCCATTGTACATTGCATTACCAAATGTAAATCTGGAATATCTGGGAATGTGCGCCGTAATGCGTCCCATACTTGTGCTCGAACATTGTTAAAGGGCGATCCATTGTGGCGGTCACAGCTCATCGTTACTCCCGGAAATCCCGCCTTTTCCCACGCAGCGTCTGCTTGATCACCGACGGCGGACACTAACAAACTTTTTACATCACCTATCGCTAACGGTACTCCTGCCGTGTTCTTCTCGAACGCATGTATCCATTTCCCAGCCCCCTCCTCCAAGTGGGGGAGGAGTTTCACCAAGTTGTTTTTATCCATCTGGGCCCACGGGATATAGTGCGGTCTACCTGCTCCTTTGTGTTTTAACAGCATCTGCAACTTATGCTTCTTCCCTGTTTTACTTACTGTTCCTCTCTTCGTCTTACTTACCAGAAAACTCCCTACTCGCTCCCTTAATCTACCCTGCCATCGTGGGGGTGATCATGGATCCATGTCATCGAAATGATGTGGCGATGGGGATCCTACAGCTGCCACTCCTTCCTCGTATTCGTTTAGATCGCTCCACACCTCCTCTACTTCCTTTTCTTGCTCGCCATTCTCCTCCTCTCCTTCTGGATCCTACAGCAGCCACTCCTTTCTCGTATTCGTTTAGATCGCTTCACACCTCCTCTACTTCCTCTTCTTGCTCGCCATTCTCCTCCTGTCCTCCTCCGCGCTGGCTTTCTGGGGGTGGCTAGGTGTATGATTCTCACTGGTTTATCATTCAGATGAAACAGGAACTCTCCTGATCGCCATTCTTTTTCTTGCCCTTGTGATGTGGGTGTTCCCTGAGACAATACGGACTGCACTGGCTCTGGCGTCGCTGGGGCTAATTCCCCTGTTGCACTTAGCGGCGGTGTGACATCTGCTATGGACAACGGTGGTACTTCTCCGCCCCCGGGAAGCATTTGGCCTCGCTCACACAGTGCCCTTAGCCGTGTTATTTCCATTTGTGCATGTGCCGGCTGGCGATCTAAATCTCCGGTTAATCACGCTAAATTTATAGGGGGTGCACTTGTCGGGCCATAAAGGCCTCCTTTGTCATATGGTGGTGGTGCCGTGGCTACCGCTCCATTTGAGGGAGTGGGGGTGGGGCACGCTGGTATATACAGAGGCTTGCTGTATCCTACCGCTGGTCGTGTCATTAAGGGGAATATATTGGTTGCATCGTTGTCAGCTGTGGTCGTTGTGCATTCACCCTTTGGTGTGCCACTTACCTCTTCCTGCGTTTTTGGTTTTTCCATTGTTTTTTCTGTATTTACCTCTGCTGTAGTGGTAACTTCCTCGAACATTTGCCACAGGTCCAATACTTCCCTTCTGTTCTGCAACTGTTTCCCCTTGTATCTTGCCAATAAGTGTGTGGACACTAAATCTAACACCCTTTTGTCAAACGACCCCCCCCCTCCGGCCAAATTGGTGTCACGCTGTCCCCTTTTATCTCAGTCACCCACTGATCGTGGTATTTTTGTATCCTGTCACTATATAGTGGGAGGTGCTGGCAAATATGGGCTAACGGTGTTACTCCCCGCATGACGGTGTTCCTTCCTTCGCTTGTGCGTATACTTGCACCCGATCCGCCCTCTGATCACACCGTCCAACCACCTTTTCCCTTTATAGGTCAACAATATATTAAGCGTTCTCAATTATTGATAGTTATTGCACATCGATACTCAAAAATCACCTTCGTAATTATTGCCTTTCCAATTTCAATAGTTCATTTTTCGCATATTCAACCCCTTACCAGCAAATCACTTACATTTTGACATGCATGAAAATAACAAAAAGAAAAAGACAACATGCACATGCACTACCTGCGCGCTTTTATCTCCCCCTTGTTCTCGTTGCTACCCACTTTATATCCTCCCTGCTGCCTACTCTTCGCATTCACTCCCCCCTCTTATTCTTCCCCAAGAATTCTTCCTTACACGGAAAAAGAATATTCTAAATAACTACTCCGAGTCTACTCAATATACGAGACTCCTACTGTTTTCTCTTTATCTCCACTTATTTATCTGCACTGGACGAGACAATGCTACGTGGTGCCGCCTTCTACCCCGTTCGGGCTAGGATACCTCTTCTCTTCTTCTTACTTCTCAGGAAACCTAATGGCCATGTAAAGGATAGATCAGAAAAAGCCTCAGCATCATTCACACAGTCCCTACTCTCGGCTTTTAACCCAATACCACCTGTTCCCCTGTTCCCTTATTTTCCCCCTTACCTTTCCTTGGGAACTTTCGCAACTGGCATTCACGTGTTCAGTCAGGTACTCCGAGGGTCACAGTTCACGGTCTGACCCCAGTCAAGTCTGCACCCCAACCAAGCCGTGGCCCGCCTTGGTGAGCAGCTTTTTCAGTTGGGTATTCATCAACCGGGAACCCTTGACCCTTTCTTGTAGTGCGCACAGGCAGGTCGGCCGTGGAGGCGATGGTTTTGCTGGGGGGCATCCCGGATCTCGCCGCACGGCGTGGGCCTCGAGGCACCTCTCCAAATCACATCGGGGTCACCAAATGTTGGTGCCCTCCCCGTCTTATACGTGCAAAAGAATAAAATAGACACACCCCGGACGGGGAATGAGGGAAAGAGAACAAGCTGCGAGAGTTCAAGGCAAGGTTTATAAGTAAATGCCATTCAAAAGATCTGTTGCCTCAGAGCGCGCCGCAAAAATTAACATTACAGTACATTTTATAGGGCAAATGACGCAACTAACATAGGATACTACGTTGGTCACGGATTGGTCAGTCCATGCGGTGCCTTAGGTGTGGGTGGCATCTTTTCCTCCGGGTTGGTTGCTTGATTGGCGGGAGGATGGACGTCAGACATCTGTGCTCCGGCTGGGTGAAGGTCAGGTCGCTGCGAAGCAGGGTGGTCACTAACTAAGCTAACATAATATATTTTTTAATGCATGCACTAAATAACAATTGTTCGAAGTCTTTCAGTAATTTATCATGTCTCTATAAAAGTCATACATATATCTATACTATCAATTACATTGGATTATAGAGGTCTTAGGTTAAAGGTCTTGACCACTATAATACACTGGTCGTAGTGTGAGTCTGTGCTCACAAGAATCTCTGGTATGTGGTATTTGTTAGTGGTAGGCAACGATATACTGTAGCAGGGGTCTAATGTTAGTTGGGGACCTGTTGGATGGGCATCTTGGCGTGGTCAGTGGTCTGGCACATGAAAGGAATGCCTTGCAGGGGCACAGGGTCACAATAGCAGTAAGTTTCAACTGCCGAGGGTGCGGGGGCAAGGACACGTTTGTGGAGATGGACGAGCTATGTGCTTAGCTCACACTGGTTCACATGCAGGATAGTGATCTCAGAGGAAGAGTGATGTGTTACATTCATTATTTGTTGCAAATACCTCCGGCTTCAGCGTGAGAATGGAGCCGCAGAGTTTTCCAGTCAGAGTGGGAACGATGGTGGGGGCCATGTGCCCTGCGCGTCTGGTCGTTGCGAGAAAGGGATGAGAAGCGTTTTGTACTATTGCAGTGAGACCTGGTTACCAAGATGGAGTCGAAAGGGGGTACAAAAATGGATGCCCTGTGTCCTGCTCAGTGGTCCCATCTACGCGAAAGTCGACCAACGTTGGCATCGCATAAGGACAAGGGGCAAACCCACTACTGGAGGCACTTGGTCCAAGTTTTGTACTGAGAAGTAAAGGATGCGAGGGGCCTGCTCCCTCACAATACTAATGCTGGAGAAGAGGAATTATAGGTTAGAAACATACCCCTTCTCCGGCATTGGATCATTCATGATTCACATGCTTTTAACAGAGTAGATAGCAGTAACATGCACAAAAGGTGGTGTAAAGTGAGAAAGGTCTACCTTACGGGAAAAGGTGCTGCACTACATCTCTCCCAACTCTAGCTTCTGCTTTGTTCAGTCCTTCTAGACAATAGTGCCTTGCAAATGTGTCCGGCACTGCCCAGGTAGCGGCTCTGCAGATGTCAGCCAGCGGGATTCCCGACCACATTGTCGTCAATGCTCCTACAGCTCTTGCGGAATGGGCGTGTGGTGGACCCCCCAAAGGGTTTAGTAGCCTCAGTGTGTCACCTGGAGGTGGCAGATGTGAGCCATCTGGCAATGCTTTGTTTGGAGATGCCTTCATCTCTGATGGGAGGGCCGAAGGCCCCAAACAGTTGTGACATTAGCCTAAATTATTTTGTCCTGTCGAAGTAAAACTTTATGGCTCCTCGAAGGTCTAAACAATGTAGGGCCATTTCTGCTTCTTGTCTTTTGTAAAACGTATGGTTGTTTTATAGAGTGAGTTTGAGTTAGGTCAGAGAGCAGAAAAGCCACCTTCCAGGACACATACATAATGTGAATCGTAGCCATAGGTTTGAACGGTGGTTTCATGAGGGCTGTTAAAACTGCATTTAAACTATTGGGGCGGTAGCCATTTTTGTTGGTAGGTATATGCGAAACAGCCCACTCATGAAGTGTTGTATGATTCTCTTGCTGTAGAGCGGAGACTGGCCTTTTAGTCTACTGTATCATGAGATTTCCATTAGATGCACCTTTATTGAGGAATGCGACAGACCATCTTTCGCCAGTTTGAGTAGGTAAGGTAACTGGCAGTGCAGTGGCACGTTCAGTGGGTCCAGCTGTTCTTGGTCACACCATTTACAGAAGAGAACCCATATCCATAAAACCTGTTAGTTGACCCTACCCTTGCTGCTTGCAGGATTTGTCTGCAATCTTGCAGCATTTGTATGTGGCCGACATCTACAAAGTCAGGAGCCATGCAGTGAGGTTCTGAGAGCCTGGATTGTGATGCAGTACTTGACCGTTCTGTGAGAGGAAGTCTGGGGCTTCTCCCAGTGAAATTGAACAGTCCTGTGCTAGGTGCAGGAGATTAGAGCATCAGGCTTGCTGGGGCCACCAGAAGGATTTTGCACGGATACATGGACAGCACCTGGATTATTCTGCATATCCCCGGAAGAGGGGGAAACACATATGCGAACATCCCTTCCTGGAGAGCACAAACGCTTCTCCTAGAGAGCCTTTTCTGGTGGTTATCTGCTGACAAAGCTGTAACATTTCTTGTTAGCCAGAATTGTGAAAAGGTCTATTGGGGGTGTGCCCCATCGCTTGAATATATTTGTTAGCTGTGTGCCTGAAAGCAGCCATTCGTGGCATTGGTCTGCTGCCCTGCTGAGGCGATCTGCTATTGTGTTCCTGGTAGGTGAAAAGCTTGCAGCATAATGTGGTTGTGGTTTGCCCAATGCCACAGTGCTTGTGCTTCCTTTGATTACGTTCTGGATTGGGTACCAACCAGTTTCCTTATATAGTACATGGTGGGTGTAATATTCACACCACCGACCCCTTGACTACTGGTTTAAATGAATTGATCGCTTGGCTACAGCCTTCAATTCTAGGACATTTATATGAAGGTGTAATTCTTCAGCTGTCCACTGTCCCTTCACGCACAGTTCATCCATGTGCGTGCCCCATCCTGTCAGGGACGCGTCCGTAACCCGAGCATGCTGGTGAGGTATTTCTTGTAGGGGCATCCCCTTTGTTACATGAAGTTTTGTCCACCATTGAGGTTGTCGGGGTAGGTGTGCTGTGACCTCCATTGTGTCATTCCACGTTCCGTCTACTTGGGACCATCTGTCCGCTAGGCACTCTTACAATGGTCTCATACGTAGCCTGGAATCAGGAGAATGCACAATAAAATGGTTCCCAGTAGTTGCATACACTTCCGTGCAGACAGGCATCTGCAGGGTTGGAACGCCGTCAATAGTCGAGGAATGGTCACTGCTCTTTATTGCGATGGCCAGACCTGGCTGTGTCAGCCTCTGTTTTGATGGCCTTAACAATCTCATCAGGTTTGGGGCCAAATAACTGGGCCCCTTCGAAGGGCATGTCAAGCACTTTAGCTTGCACATTTGGTTGAAAGTCTGTACACTTTAACCATGGTTGCCGACGAAGGACCACTCCCATTACCAATTTGTTTGCTATGTCAACCAATATGTTTATAGGGTGACTGGATGCCTCCTTTTGCTCATGTAGGATGGTTATGTGTCATTAAGCATTTGGGAGAGACATCAAGTTCCCTAATCCTCTTTTCCAGCCTTCCTTTTAGCACAGGCTTTGAAACAGTTTCTTCCTTAGAAGGAGGACCGCCTCCCAAACATGGTGCAATTTTTACTCATTAGATCAAAAAGGAAACAGTCACTCGTTTCCTCTGAGGGCGTTAGCCCAAACTCCTTGCAAGCTTTTGCCATCATTGCATGAAAAGCACCGACTTCATCAGGCGGTGACTGTTTAGGTGGTTCATCAGGGACGTAGCCAATATCATTATCCACGTCCTAGTAATCTTGTAGTCCAGAGAGAGATGCAGTGGTGTTGGTATCTCTTGCTCCCCCTTTCCCCCCATCTATATCTGTAGACGGTAGCTCACCTTCTTCCTGTTCCCTTTGTATGGAATCTCTTGGCCATAACAGTGATACAGGCAGAGATGGTCTTTTCATCTTCTTACGCAGAGAACATGATCTCCTTCAGGGCCTTGATGGTACGTCCAGAGACCTTGTTGCTGGCATGGCTGCAGGTGACCATGCCCAGGGCCTTGGCTCTGGAAGCACGGAAGGACTTGTGGTGGTGGATATATTGGTTGCGTTTGCACTACTGGCAGTCATTGATGCAATTGCTCTACTAAGGTTTGCATAGAACCCAATACCTGTAGTGATAACAGCATCGGTGGATTTATGTTTATTTATTTAGCACTGTATTGGCCCGTAGGTATAAGGACACCCACAAACAACAGCTACAGCAATAAAAACATTAGCTCAAAAATAACATGACAAATACAAGGACATATATGGGATCACATACAGATAGATCTTCAATAAAACTAACACTATCGGTCCAACGGAACTGGGCTAAAGGTACAGTTAACCATAAGAGACAACAGTAAGCTTGGGAGCTTAGACCCCTGGGGAACACCACAGGAAGAGTGGGAGATAGAAGAAACAAAGGACCCAAGTTGGACCTGGGCGGGTCGGTCAGAGAGTAAGAAGTCAGCCAAGCCAGGGCCTGATCGGTGATAACCAGGTCATCACAGAGACAATTGAGCAGGATGGCATAGCTGACCATATCAAAGACAGAAGAGAGAGAGATAGAGTAAGATGAGGACAGAGGGGAGATTAGAATCGACTTTAGAGAGCAGATCTTCATGGATGTTCAGGAGTACATGTGGCCAAGTCAGGTGCCACATGCCTGCACCAGGCACCGCCGACACCACAATCCCCCCGCCAGACATGGGGCTATACTCGCACAGCGAGTAGCTCAAGTGTGGACACACTCCTAATCCGGACGGTGGCCCATTAGAGAAAGGTACCTTTCTGTGTCTCAAGCCGTCAAGCCGCACCCTCCCAAGGACCGCGGTCTGACCGTCAAGCAATGCTCCATGCCTGGATAAGGCACTGGCATTGGTCCTTGCTGCGGGGCTGCCGACATTTAGAGTGGGTGACACTGTGAATCTCAGAAGTCGTCTACCGAGAAGATGGGGGAATATCCCTGTTGAAAGTCAGTGTTCCAGGATTTGGTCCAGCATAATTTCAGAAACTGGTGATGGAGTGAATTTATTTTCTGTGGAGTATACTCCCTGTTCCTTGTATTGTACTGAAACAGGTACTTGTTTAGGTTGTGAAATTACCACCCTAGCAATCTTTAGTACTATGGGGGCGTCCCCCTGCCTCATTGGAAGCCTTTTCCCCACCATGGCCTGTGGCTGGTGGGTGCTGCACCGTTGAAGGGTTGGTGAGCTTTTGAGAGTTTTGATGAAGATCTTTGCCCTTGGCGATGACTGTTCTTAGCTAGATGACCGTGTTTCTGTAGACTGTCTCACCGATGATGACCCTGTCCAGGTTGACATTTGTGCAAAGACAGTGCCATTGATGGGGTTGCCTTTGTTGATGGTGTGGTCGAGATTCTTTACCCGTTTGCTGGTGATGCTTTTGTCGACTGTGTAGTTGACGATCTATGCACTTCGCCAATGATGGGGTCTCCGTCAATGGGACTTAGACGAAGACCTCTTGAAAACAGGGGACTGGTGGGGGTGGAGGGGCAGACGAAAATGCCATAGACTGTTGTCAGTAACACATCACGTGCTGTGCTTTGGATGAAGTCATGGTGGACTATACCGTCGACTTAGACGAAAATTGTTTCTGGTTCATCAATGAGCATTTTGTCGTCGAAGATGGGGTTGTCCACATAGTAGATGACGTTTTATGAGTCGACTAGTGCTTCGTCGTCAGCAAGGTCATGGCAGATTAGATTTTATGCATTGTAACTGCCATTGATGAAGTTGTCGTCATCACCGCCATCGACAAACATTCCACTGGCACAGTTTGGGCCATTTGTTTTGAGGTTTCCTCAGGTGCTTTTTGGTAAGGACCGGAGGTCTCTTCTCTGATCTAACCCTCTTGTGGTGAGCAGGTTTGACAGGGGGGCCAACCTGCCACACTTTTAGAGGACTATTTACCCTCATTGAGCCAGCAAACTACAGATGTCTCTGTCTATATCTCAACGTCTTGGCGCTGAAGGTCTGCCAGATCCCAAAGTCTTAAGGCGAGTGATGGGATAGAGGTAACATATGCACTCATTATGCTGGTCTCATTAATAGACATTTTTGATGCAGACACATCTTGGATTTCCACTTGTATTGTATTTATTGTTTTATATAGCGCCTTAATCCAAGGCGATTTCATACTTATTTCATATGCGATTTCATACTTAACCACAAACTTAGGTTTTCTAAAGCTGGATAAAGGTTTTCTCTCAGGAGAAAAGTGTTAGAGGACTCCTCAGCAAGACATGCAGTTAGAGTCTGAAGATGGCCTCCAAGGTGGGGCTACATACTCAATGTCCTATTGGTTGGGGTGAATTCACCCAAAAGGGCATGGATAGACTACAAAACAGTGCTGTTTTTTTCTTTATGGTATAATGTAACACTGAGGTTACCGAGGATTCCCAGCCTGACGACGAGGAATATTCAAAGCATGAGAATCCATGAAAGATCCAATACTGGAGAATTGTCAGAAACAAGCCATAGGTGACTCATGTGGAATGGGCAGTTATAGAACATGTTTTACCACTTCAATTAACTGAACTAAAGTACACACACCTTTGAGAGATTCATGTTATATTCTGTGTAGTGCTGTGGGAGCTACAAATATTAGAGTATCTACATTGAATAGCTGTGGGTGCTACATATATCAAAGAGAATTTAGTTTACTGGTTAGGGGATGATTCTGTCAAACAAATTCTATGTTTGTCAACCATAGGACTTGCGTCACCCAAATCCAGTCACAGATTATCTCCACATTGGAGGCTCAGTCTCTCTCTCTTGGGATGCTTACAACCACGCATACACAGTCAAGCTAGTCCTGTCCTCAGCTTTCTAGTGAGAAGGCAGGTTGATACATGGAGCCCTCTGCACACACCCTTGTCTGGCACTTTGTGCAGTGTCATTTCCTACCTTACTCGCATGGTTACCATCAGGAGAAGCAACTTCTGCCCACATCTTGGAGTACAACCAAAAGCTTCAAAAGAGCTCCCCATGTCAGGGGTGAGATCTAATATCTCCCCTGCTTGTATGTAGTTTCCCAGAGCAACCTACCCCTCCCAACGTCTCGTTGGCCTGCCACAAATGTAGGCAGGCCCCCCTCACCCGTACTTTCACAGGAAGGGTGTGGCGCGGAGGCCACATTCAGACAGGGCCTGCTCACTGCACCTTGGAAAGTTAACTCTTTAGGAGCCAGATCTGACCCAAAGTGTAGTTCTACACACTACTGCCAGTGTAAAGAAGACAAAGTCTAGAAACCCAATAGTTGTGTTAAATATATGAAACAAAAGGCGTGTCAGGAAGAGAAAAGGAAGTAGAGGTGAAGTCTTGTATAATGCACTGCTGCCATTTTAAGGCTTTGTGCGCAGTTGCTGATTTTGGAACCACAATCTGGACTACTTCCTCAGTACCCTACTTGAATACAATGGTTTGGTATTGTCATGGGTATCAGGCAGGTAGCTGGGGCAAGCTGGGTGGAGGCTTCTGCTTACCTGCTCTGATCATCCTGCTTCTGCTTATCTGCTCCGGATTATCCTACTTCTGCTTACCTGCTCCGGATCATTCAGCTTCAGCTTACCTGGTTCTTACTCCACGCCACAGCTATCTCCAGTCAAGAGGGGACTTCTACACCGGCACCTGTAAGAACAAAGAAGAACAGCGTTAACACGCGCACATCAGTAACGCTGCGCATACTCACCGAATCTTCCCGCAACGCTGGAATCCAGGTTAGTTGCACGAGCGCACAAACCCCTGTAAGAAAGAAGAGACATTCATTGCGCTCGCTCCAATAACGCGGACACTTATTTCACTGCGCTCTCTCTCTCTACGCTGTGCATACTTACCAAAAGCCTCCGTGCAAACTTACCCAACCACCAAGTCTCCAATAGCACTGAACCCGGACTAGAGGCGCTAATACCGCATCATTTCTCCTGCAAGGGAAAGGGAGAGACATTACCAGGCGCGCTCGAATTGAAGGCGCTGCGCAAACCTACCAGCAGCTAGCTTCTACATGCAGTGCTACTCAACCACAAAAATACCGCAAAGACAATGCAGACAATTTTGGACACAACATTCTCTGCGCAACGTTCACTTGTGGGAAGGACTTTCTAGCCAGTGAAGAAACTGGCGCCTTGAACTCTCGGCCTCGCTGTGAAGGCATAAAACAGCATTTGGCATCTGAACTACAGACATTGGCACCAATCACATGAGTGAATCGCACCCCTGCAAATGCAGGATGGAGTGCACACCCTATTAAAGATCAAGGTAAGCCAATAGGGGGACATCACAGCACACAAAGAGAAAGGAAGGGCCCAGGGGAATCGGGTGAATTCAGGTCTGAGTGTACACCTTGTATTGACAGGTATTCCTCCGGGTGAAACAGGGGAAGTGAAGACTCTGGGTCAAGGGAGGCTCGCCCATCGCTCCTGCAGAGACACAGGTGAGTGTGACAGGTATGTAACAAATTACCTAATCTCCCAGTGTGAGAGTTCATTTCTCTGACAATTATTTTCTTTTTTCCAATGTGCTATCAGTTTCTTCAGTGCATCTAGGCAACTAACTGCACCCTAATCATGCCTGAAAGTTGTTGGGTGAAGATACCCTAGACTTCTCATCTGTCACTGTCTAGGCAGATGTGGCACATGGAGAGTGAGCCCAGCCGTTGAAACCAGCATTAGCTAGGCTGCCTAATGTTTATTTGATCAAAGTCATTGGAGTTGCAATTTTATAAAAGCCTGACCTAGGCTCATCTGAACCTTGCAACCCAATGGTTAACAATATGAGGTGTTTCCCACAATGCCTGAATATTTCCACAAACCTGGTTGACTGGTTCTGGCATATTCTGCCCACCTGCGATAGGCCAACCTCATGTAGCCACACTGTTATCTTTGCTTACAGAGACATTATTGTGAACCCTTCACTCATTCATTCAAACTAGCATGTTGAAAATGAGCCATGGGCCGAGGGGATAAACAATGTACACATTACTTGGATGACAAGGGGTTACCCAATCAGAATAGCATCCATTTCGGTCATAAAGACCAGGAGGTGGGGTGAGACTAGAGTTACTAGGCAAAGGCTGTGTTAATGTAAAGGGGTTCACTAAAACGCAAGCTCAAGGTATGTATTTTTGTCTATGCCCATGGACTCGGAAACCTCATACCTATACCGGTCAAGATCAGACTCCAGTCTGCACCCTGGAGACGTTCAGAAAGGAAATCAAGACTCTCCTCTTCAAGAAGCACTTTCTTCTCACCCAGTGAGATACAGCCCACAAACCCAGTGAAGTATCCATCCTGATGACCAACCCCCTTTTTTATCACTCAACCATTTCATCATTGTTACATGTTCCCGCTCACTGTAAATGTTACTATTCTCTGTGACCCTAAATGGTGCGTTCATAAATGCTTACTTTGCAAGGACTGTTCGCCTGTTAAACAATCTAAACTAGACCTATACATATTACTGATGTACAGCACTCGATTGTTTCCCAATGAAATGCTCAAAATAAAATAATAAAACAAAGGTTTGACACATCATCTAAAAGTTCTGTAAACCACTTTATACAAAATGGCAGCTCTGACAATAGTCCAGCCTTTTTTCTAATAGCTTGTTTTATCAGCTATCATAGTATACTTGACTAAGTCGAAACGAGCGTCTAGCCCACACTTTTCAAAGACCTCTTCAACACCCACACTCCTTCTGTTGATCAAATGCCATGTCACTTCTCTCTAGACTACTAAACAAGCAATTGATTGCTTCAAGTGTTGTAGTGACAACACTATAAATATTCCCACTGCCACCAAACACCCTGGGCTCTAAATCAACAGAACCGCTAACTATTGTGCAAGTGACCGAAGAAAAAGCTGTACACACGCAGAAAGTAATGTTAAGCGCATGAGTTCGCAACATTGTTTCAGAAAATACATTTTATTACATTTCATTTCAGTACAAGTGTTTAGGTTTTAAATAATGGCATAGATATGAAGCCTTCCATCCCCCAAAGTCAAATAATGTAGTTGGAATGTTAGCTTTACAATACTGGCATTTTAGTAGGTTTGTCACAAGTACCCATAGGCAGACCACTCTGTAAAAATCCCAGGTTCGCAATATATTTCCTTTAAGGTGCAAGAGTTCATTGGGAATGGTTTCCTTTTGACTTACTGCACAAAAACCCAGACTCATTTAGAGTGGAAAAGGTTGCTTTAATATGGCAGGTCAAAGCTTACAAATAACCGCTTACCTGGCTCCCTGGCCTTACAATCTAATAAACTATTTTAAACAAACCATTTAATAATTAACCCTTTCATTTCCTCAACAATTAAATAAATAAATAAATCCAGTTCCTCCCTAACCATCCCTTGGTCCCTACTGTCTCCTTACCACTTCTCAAGGCGTCCTGTTTTCTCCCCGGGGCCATGCCCCTTCAGGTTCAATACCTGTCCCCCTAGGGTAGCCCGTTTGTGCAAACAGCACCACCCCCATCCTTTCCCGCACTATTCCCCCATTGTGCTTCCCTCCCCCCACATCAAAAGGGGCCATGCCCCCGGCAACAGAAAAACCCTCCCCCGAGGTGTTTTCTGCCCCACTCCCCCCATTCCTTCCTACTCCCAACTCTTTAACTTAACTTTCACCAACCAGATCAATTCCGACAGATAAGTATTTCCAATCGCTAACAAATGGACACCATCCCCTGTAAATATCATAAATCCTTCTTAAACTGTCTTTGTGGTCCAAAACCTGTACCACCGCCGAGACACAACATTTTATCATCTCTCTGTATATTCCCTTCCTTGCCCGCTCTATCGCTCCCTCACTTCTCGCCCCCCTCCAAACTCTACGCGGCAACAACTTAGTCCAAACTACAGATGCTTGAGGCCACATTTCTCGGACCCATAACAAATCCCTTTTCATTTTTCTAAGAAGAGCCACACCAGTCATTTTCCCCAGCATGAGTAATCACCCCACCTGTAGACCCATAGCGTTCCCTCAACCCAGCCAACATAAGGAGTAACTGATCCCCAGCGAATCCCCCTAAACCGGACCATCTTACAAAAACATCTTTATAGCTGCAACCCAATTGCCTGCCAAAAACCCCTTTCTCAGCTTCTTTCCCGCCTACTTAACAAACGAATGTCCCACAATCCATAGCTGTGACATATGCCCTGGCCTCTGAGCAGCATCTGAAAAGGAAATTACAAAATTACTTACAAATTAACACATCCTACTAAATGCACCAGTCCTGCTGACTTCTGAAAGGTTCTTTCAAACATCCTGTTCGGCCAAGTTCCTGACATGCCCTTTGTATCTCCCCGACTTCCAGCGCCCCAAACTTTTTACCTTCTCCTCTGAATAGCCCAGCCTGCTACCTTCAGATGCTGCACCCATCCTAAATGAATGAGTTTCAAACTCCTCCGCCTTTTCCCCTACTGCTACCAGAACCTTTCGAAGTACCCCCAAAACATGTGGCGCTGATACTGGCTCCCCATTCTCATGCTGAAAAACCAAACCTGTCCTCCCCCCACAATGCTCCTTCCACAACAAACCTGTCTGAACCGGGCATAACTCCTTATTCCCACGACCCAGCAAAACCCAAGAGCCCTTTCCTTTTTGATCTGTCTAAGACCTCCTGATCTTGATGTCCAAACCTAACTCGGTAAACTGGACATCCTCCCATTGCAACCCACCTACCCCACTTTTCCCCCCACCAGCTCAGAAACCCTTAAGGCCCCAAAGAATAGCCAAGTAAAACAGGTTGCAAACAATTCTCCTTCCCAGGCTGACCAACAAGTCCCCCCCCCCCTCCCCACCGCCTGACACAACCTAGTTAGCAATTCCGCCGATACCGGTCTCATCTTTTTCCCCTCTTACTTTCTCTTGCCCATCCTTCCAACATCCTGTTTGCCATTTCTCCACCGCTCGGCTGAAAACCCCACAACCACTTCCCATAAAAGGCAATTCCTGCCAGTTTCCCCGTTATAGTTGCCCTAGACCAGCCCCTATCCATGCACCTCAAGAGGAAATTAGTGACATCGTCCCTGCTCCGTTCTTCCGCGTCCTCCAGCCTTTCCAACTACAAGCTCCCCCTCCTATAAAATCCTCCCAAGCTCTCCTGTAGGACTCTAGATGCCAGAGCAAGAGAACCCTCCACCAATGCAAGCGCTCTCAGCTTCCTATTTTCCACAGCTCCTCTGGAATCCGCTGCCCCTCCTGATCCGCATCTGGAGCCAATCCACAGAATCTCTGCCATTGAAGACGAGCTAATGCGTCAGCGATGCCATTATCCTTCCCTGGCACATGTGTTGCTTTGAACACCACATTCCATTCCATGCAACGCAGAACAAACTCTCTCATCAGCCTCGCCAACCTCTGATCCTTCGCTGACTGCCGATTCACTACAGGAACCACACATTCATTGTCAATGTTGAAATTCACTTTCTTGTTTTGCAACTCCTTCCCCCACAACTCCAGTGGAACCAACAAAGGAAAGAATTCCAGGAATGCAATGCTCCTTCCCTCCTTCAACCAAAGCGATGGCCTCTTCTCCACGCACCATTTTCCTCCCCAAAACACTCCAAAACCTCCTGCACCTGCTGCATCTGACAAAATCTGAACTTCCCAAGACACCGGATCTCCCTGCAACCACATGGACACTCCGTTAAAGCTCTCCAAAAAACGCAGCCAGATTCTACAATCTTCCCGCACTGCACCCGATACTCTTATCCGATGATGTGGGTACTTTGCTCCTGCCACAGACCGCGCCATGTTTCTGCAAAAAGTCCGCCCTGGGGCCACCACCTTGAATGGAAAAATTTAAATACCCCACCAAACTCTGCATTTCCACTAGCCTCAATTTCTTGGCCCCCACCGCTTTCTCCAGCAATCCTACCAATTTGCTCGCATGAGGTCATCGCTACTGAATCCAGTTCAATCCCTAGAAATGTCAGCACCACTGCCGGCCCTTCTGTTTTGTCTTCCGCTAGAGGCACACCCAAATCCCCCATCAAAGCTTGGAACAACATTAGCATCTCTGCGCACTCTCTTTCTCCTTCTGCCCCGCTAATAAACAGAATATCATCTAGGTAATGCAGCACACTTTGACAACCGGAACTGTATGAAAAAACCCACTGTAAGAAGGAACTGAAATGCTCAAACAAGGCACAGGAAATTGCACACCCCATTGGCAAAGCTTTGTCGATGTATATCCTGTCCTCAAATTGCAAACCCAACAGCCACAAATCCTCCGGGTGCACCGGCAACAACCTGAAAGCCGCCTTAATGTCACACTTGGCCATGAAGGCCCCACACCCTGCTTTCCTCACCAAATCCACTACCTGGTCTACACTTGCATATACAACGGTGCATTCCTCAGGGGCAATGAAATCATTAACAGACATGCCCTTGGGCCATGACAAATGGTGTATCAATCTGAATTCCCCCCAGGGCTTTCTTAGGCACAACACCCAGCAGAGATACAACTAAGTCTCCCGGCAGATCATCAAATGGCCCTATTATCCTCCCTGCCGCCATTTCCTTGCCCAATTTTTGTCTTACCACCTCCACATTTTCTTTGGCTGACTTCAAATTTTCCGCCCACCGGTGCACCCTTGGTCCCTGATAACCCAGCCTGAAACCATGACAAAAACCCTCACTCAAAATCTTCGCTCCTTCCCTGTCCGGATAAAACTCCAACCACGTCTCCAGCACATCCAACTTAACTGGCGTAAAAGCCTTTCCTCACAATCCCTCTTCCAGCTCCTCTCCCCCTCCCCCTGTCTCCTTGTTGAAAACACTGAGTGAGAGAGTGTTTCCCTGCACATTTGCTACATTCATGTCTGAACCTACAGAAATTCCTTGTGCAGCCGTCCTCGTTAAATGCCCAACACGCTGCTGAGGACTGTCCTCTGGCTCCTCCCCCTGCCCCCTCCTGGGCAGGGCGACCAAGAAAGGGCCAGAAAGTCACAGGCAGCCCACTTTCTGTGTGCAACGTCGGGGCAGGCCTCGTTGGCGCCATCCATTGCAGCCATAAATCCATGTCCATCTCCCCCCAAACAGCCTGACTGTCCTCAGCCATTCTTGCTCTGAATTCCTCATCATAACGTACCCACGCAAAGCCCCCGAAACTTGTAAAGACCTTCCGGATCACATCCATATATTTGAGCAGAGCCACACACCGCTCTGGAAATTTCTCACAATATACACTGGCATAAATATTAAACGCTGACGTCCAGTTTTCAATTGTCACCTGTACTCTTGGGCGCGGGGCCAACTCTCTCCTCTTCCTTAAAACCCACCTTTGCTCTCACTTCCCTATGAAGCAGTTTAAACACGTCCACAAATTCCCCTACCTGAATCTTATCCTTAGTTGCTGCCATCAAAGGTTTTGTGATGCCCATGTAAGGTAGCTTTTTCTCCTTTCCCTTCAGCTTCTTTCTCTTTTGAAACCTGTACCTCGAGCGCCAATGGCTCAACCACTTTGTCCGTTTGTACCTCCACGAGCAATTTCCCTCGTCACTCACCAACGCTCCAATAGCCTGTACACCAATCTCTCTCCTTGCCTCTTGCAGACCAGACCCTTCATTTCCTGCTCCCGTTCTCATATCCCCCCTCTGCCATGCAGTTGACCAGTCCCTTTCCCGCTCACCTCTTTCCAGCCTGCCATCGCCTGTCTGCGGTCTGACCTCCACTCCAATCCTCATCTCTTTTCTTACTGGGCTCCTACTGTGGGGACAAAACATGTCAGCAGTCTCACCCAGCCAATTGTTCCCCCGACCTCTAGTCCCCCCAAACCCCTTGCTCCTGTCTTTCCCAATCCCACCTAAAACCCCCCTCTCCTTCCCCCTCCTCCTTAATGCCCTAGAACCTTCATCCTCCCACTGCCCTACATATTCCTCCATCCCAACTTCATTATCCCTGAAACACTTGCGGATGCAAGCTCATGCTCGGGTTGAGTAGCTCCACCTCTTGAGAGCCCGGGGCGACCGCCCCGCCACTCGTTTGTCGTCTTCTCGGGGGGGGCGACCGAAACCCCTTCCTGGTCCTCTTCTCTCAGGCGAGGTGTGCTCTCTTCCACCGTGTGATCCTCGTCGCTATGGGCCGTGCTGCGCCCTCTAGACTGTCCTCGCGGCGACCGAGGAGGGGCTGTTCCTAAAACCCTCCATCCTCAAAAGTTGGGGCTGCGCAGCGCCCTCCGCCTGACCTCTTTTTAGTTGGGGGGGCCATTCCACGACCCTCCCTAACCTCACTAATTGATGGGGACCTCTCTCTCCTCCTACCACCAGCACTCTTCCGCAGGTATTTTCCCCCTTTTCCCCTCTGGATGATGCCCCACCTTGCGCCCCATCACCCCCACCATCCCAGCCCCCTTGTCCTACCCCTTTTTGGACACTCCCGACATCCTCCACTTCTTCCCTTTCATTATGCAAACCATCCCTGTCTCCTTCCCTACCCAAAACACTTCTCCCCTAGATGCTCTCCTGTCTATCTCCCTCCTTAACCTCCTGCCTCTGGATTCCCAGACCTCCCCTCTACCAGCCGCCGGGGTACAAGCCACCACTGCCGCGAGAGCGCCATCAGCCGCTGCTCTATGCTGCGGCCTGCCATCACCTACCACACCTTCTCCCATAACCTCCTCCACCACCGCCCCCTCCAGTTGGGCCTTAGATGCCCTGCTAATAATTTCAAGGGCCTCCCTCAGAGCCCTGGCATCCACCAAACCCTTATTACTGGCTTGCCGCCCCACCATGGCATACTCAAATAATATGGTATTGCACTAAAATATATGTACTTTAGATAGTCACCTATCTGCAATACTACTCCCGAGCAAAACCTACCCGGGGGCAATTACTACTAAAACCGCCCTGGAAAACAATAAAGCCCTAAGGAATAATAAAATCCTTTTATATCCCTAGTAAGAGTAATAAAATTACTGCTAACTTATCATAATTATGATAATTTTTCTTTTTTTTTTTTTTACTACCCTGCCTGGAGCCCCTACAATGCCACCAAAATAGCCCTATAAAAATAAAAAGCTAACAAAACCCCTTAACCAAAAAAGGTGGGGGGTGCCCTAAGAGACAGAAAAAACACACTGCCCCACTCTGCATGAAGAAACGGCGCAGCTATTGAAATATGCAGACAATACCAGTGCAGTCCCTTTAAGGGACCCGCACTGCCATCTGCGACCGACGAGCGCTACCGCACCTCCGAGCAGCGCAGCCGCCCGAGACAGTCAGCCAGCTGACACCCGGTTGAGAAGGGGGGCTGTAAAGAGGGGGCTGCTTACTAAATAAATTCCAAATTGAGATGGCCCGCAGCCCCCTCCCGACCCGTGAGCAAGACAACAGCTGGAGATGTACTAAGAGGTACCAATTGCGCCCAACAATATCCCCACCGCCGCTACTAAAATTAACAGAACGAAGTAAAAAGTATACCCGACACAGAGAACCCGGCCAGCTGCTACCAGATGACGGGCAGACCCAGCGTAACCAAGACTTCCTGAAGTGGAGGTACCTTTTTTTAATATAAAACAATGCTAACCGCTAACCCACACTCCTACTAACCTACTCCTCACCTCACAACCACAACCCCCTACGCAAGCCTAATCAGGGAAGGCTCGGGAGCAGGCGACCAGGACTGCACAATCTCAAGTCCCCAACAGTCGCCTGCTTCCCGAACCTTCCCTGACCCTTAAATACTCCAGGGAGAGGCACTCTACATGCAGGCCATCTCGCTGGCCTGTGCAGTGTCAAAATAACCCCGGGGGGAAACGCTTCACGTTCCCCCTGGACCCCCCCTTTCATGGTTACTCCCTAGCCGAACTGTGATCGACAAGCAACTGGAGCATTACATAAGGCTAGCATTTAACTTAATGCTCGAAATAAAAGCCACTTGTTACTTGAGCGAGATACCGAAACATTGAGGTTCATGTCATGACTGAATGACATCTCATTAGATTCAAATGACAACCATTGTATACACACATCTATAGCATGGGTAGGCAACCAACAGCTCTACAGAAGTTTTGCCATACAAGTCCCAACAGCCATAGCCAGTATTGTCAAGGAAGGGTGATCATGAGAGTTGAAGGCCAAACTATCTGTTAAGCCACAGGTTGCCCAGCACGGACCTAGACGAAGCCTCCAATCATAGTTACTACCCTGGCAGCTGCTAATTAGAGCAGACGTATAAACAGATTGGATAGGAAATGCGTTATCAACTTCATTATGTTACTGCTGTAAACATCCCATTAAGTTCATTTTAGCAAACATTTAATTTGTTAATGTAGGCCTCTCAAGGGCCATATGAAAAACTTTAGTTTTAAAATATTCTGCCTAGATAGTTTTTCCCAAACACTTGAATATATCAGTCACTATTATAAAGATCTTAATGTCTTTGCATTACTAGTATGCCCGGCATATGGCAAATGATCGTTTAGCCAAGTGAGAAAATCATGACCACGAGGACCCCGTGAACAGGGAAAAACCAAAAAACCATATATCCCAAAAAGATCACAATCAACATTTTAGGAGTGGGGGGTGTTCAGATAAGGGTTCTCAACCATGGTCATAGCCATTCCCCACCAGGCATATTCAGGTATGCATAGAGCCAGAAACGAAGAAGAGGAACGTGGAGATCAGTAGAAACCAATGGGCTGGATACATAAACTGGTTAGCAGAACTGGAATTCTATGAAGCAGCGACTCTGAACAAGCCAGAATTCCGATACAAAAGTAGTGGCGGTGCATTATGCTCTTATTGGCCATTTCAGCAATGCTTTGCATCTACATGTATTGCGGGAGTATGGCGAGGAGTTGGCAGCACAGCCCATGCTGTTCTAAGTGATTTTCAAACATATCATCCAAGGCAAAGACAGTTCAACAAGGAACTGTAGAGTTAAAACAGAACAACTTATTTGGTCGTATTGTGTGCTTTTTCAATAACGGAAGGGGGTTCTTATGCCATTTTCGAGCCTTTTTCGACAAAGGCAGTCCAAGGAGCTAGTGATTCTTTACGTGTGCAGATAAGTGCTCTCATGTTGGAAGCAGCAAATCTACCATCAGGACTTGAGAGGACAAGCTCTACAGACCACACACAGCTCTGCCGATATTAGGAGCACATCCTCACCTGACCCCCTCCACCCCCAAATTGAACATCCTAAAATTGGTTGCACGGTCCTGATGAATCCTCCCTTGATACTGTAAGAAACACAGCCCTTTTATGACTAGGAAAATCTAAGCAATACATGGTCTTCCCTGAAATTCAGCAGACGCAAGGTTGCCACAAGGACGTCATCTATACACTAAAGTTTCTAAAGACGGGATTACCTGACCAGTCTTGAAGACTCACATCATCATATGAAAAACCTTTGTTACAAGTCATGTGTTGCACAAACTACTTCTTTTGGCACAAACTGTTAAGTATGCCATGTCTTCTTTTAAGGGCTCAACATGCTTTGCTCATCTGAAGAACAGGTAATCGTGTTAGTGGAATGACAATGGCATATATATAGGAGCCAAGTGAAAGACGGCAGCACATAGCAATACAGAAAACTTGTTTAAGCAATTTCGAAATACATAACGGAGCACACTGATTAGGTCAACCCGATTGATCTGTGGTTCAAAATACATTTAGAAAAACGTAAACTGCTCACTTGGTGGAATTCAGTTGTGTTTAAAAATCTCTTTCACAACAATGGAACATACTTCCTAACTAAATGCAACCCATTAAGAAAAGTGACTATCCTTTCAATAAACAGACAGTCCTTAGAACATTTCGGAGGGCGATGGGGGTGGGGTGAGGAATAAAAATCAAGAAGATATTAAAAATGTTAGAAACTGCCCGAATGTCACTTGGCACCTAAGACAATGTAACCACTGCTGGAAGCCAAGAGAGGAGCACCAAGGACAGCAGTATGACAAAGATTAGATTCCAAATAACATGATTTTTGGTACTTTCCACTACCTTCCTCCCGTGGCCATGGGCTTTAAACCACTCCACTACTTCATTGAGAGTGAAGTGCTCTGCCTTATAGCCCAGCTCCTTTTTGGCTTTCTCCATGCTAAAGAAATGGGTGACTCCAGTTTTGTACACCTCAGTGCGTGTGAGAAGAGGCTGGAAGTTGTATAAGCGGCCAACCAAAGAGTGAGTCATTTCGGTTAAGAACGCAAAAAAATAAACAAGGGACAGAGGTAAACGAACCCTTGGGAAGGTGTAGCCCAAGCCCTCCACTAGAGGACGGAAAAACTCAAAGTTGTTCACTGGCCTCCCATCGGAAATGAAGTATGAGTGGCCGGCAGCTATGTGGTTTCGGTCAGGTTTGAGAGCCTCCCAGGCTAAAACATGGGCGGAAATTAGATTATCCACATGAACAAATTCTACCAAGCTACTCGGATCACCGTACACAAACTTGAAGAGTCCGTTCTCAATGTAGCTGACTATCCTTGGAAGATGTCTTTGCTCCCCAGGCCCATATATCCCTGCTGGTCTAAGGGCACAGGTGTGCAGTTGGCCCGGTCTTCCCAGAAGTTCAGTTCCATTGGCTTCCAGCACTTTCATCTCAGCTAAAGACTTGGTCCTGGAGTAGTGGTCAGGATGGAGATGTAGAGGTAGGTATGGCAGTGATTCATCTCCATTTTCTATAACCTGACCTCCAAACACAACATTGTAGGTACTTGTGTAAACTAGACTTGGAACACCTCGCTTGATGCAACTTTGGATGACATTTGCCGTTCCCTTGACATTCACATCCTCTATAAGACTTCTGTTGAGCTGCTCTCTTCCAGACATTCCATAGGATGCAGAATGGAATACACAGTTCACACCAGTCAGTGCCTCCTCCACCTCCGCTAGGCAGCGAACATCTCCTTTAACAAACGTCACTCCTTCTGGTAAGTCTTGGACTGGCTGCCGCACATCAAACAGAATCACGTTAACTCCTTTTTCATGCAACTCCACTCCTAACCTGGAAGAAAAGGGGTAAAATATCAATAACAAACAAAAGTAAATCTTGAATAAAATGTTCAACTTGGTGGCATTAAACATGAAATTGGTTTACAATTGATAATTTGTAAATGTAGAATTTCAACCACCTTCATATGAGAACTCATAAATCAGAGCTCAGTAAGTTAACATGCTGCTGTGTGCAACCTGCAGGTTACAGGTTGGAATCCCAACAAGGATGCTTTAGATTTTCAGCCTTCCGTTATACAAAGGAAGTGCCACTTAATGTGTCAATAGCAGGAAGACTACATTCTATGAATGGAGATATGCATCCTGGGTGAATTTACAGCACGTTTTGAGATTGTGATATTACCATCTTGACACATTTTTTCAATTCAGCATAAGTACAAACAGGCCCTACACGTTGCCAATATTTACATTTTAACGTGTGAATATATGTGCATGTTAGTGCCTTCATGCACACCGAATTACTAAAAGGCAAAGTGAAAAGACCTTTGTCTACCAGTGTGGACCAAAGTCTTTCTATATCAATCAGCACCACAACTGTTGCTCTGCCAATGGCTTATTGTGCTAAATGATACTAGCATTCATAATGAGGGTCTATTGCATGACCCTGTAAGGAAATGCTAAAAGTACAATAGTTGTTAGGGACAGTAGTTCAGGCAGCCACCACTTCGGATACAAATTTGCCTTAAACATATCAACCCTTTATATTGAGCAGTATTGCTGGCAATCTCTCAGCTTAACCTTCACTCGGATTCTGTTGGCTGCCTTCATGACCACCAGTCTGGCTTCAGAGCGGACAGAAGCACGGAAACTGCTCTCCTGAACATCCGTGAAGATCTGCTCTCCAACCTGGACTCTAACCTTCCCGACACAGTGAACCACACCAACCTGCTCGACGGTCTATGTGGTAACCTGGGTATCACTGATCAGGCTCTGGCCTGGCTGACCTCTTTCCTCTCTGATCGGCCCTCCCAGGTCCAACTTGGGTCCTTCCAATCATCTATCTTCTTCTCCACCTGTGGGGTTTCCCCAGGGGTGTAACCTCTCACCCTGGCACTTCAACCAATACCTGGCAACTCTCGCCCACTCCATTTCCTTTTTCTGCACAAAATTCCAGTGCTACGACGATGACAACTCATTTTCCAACTGCCCTCAGCCACCTCCTCACCCTCTCTCATCTCTTACTGCCTAACCGCCATTCAAGATTGGTGTGCCGCAAATGACCTTTGTCTGAATGCCAGCAAGACTGAGATCCTCCTCATCGGCACAACATCTCCATCCTTTTCCCTCACTCTCTGGCTGGCCTCCCTTGGCCCTCCTCCTACCCCTATCTGTGAGGCTAAGAACCTCTGGGTCATCTTCGACTCCACACTTTCCTTCTCCACCCATATCTCTGGAGGTCTCTAAAAAGTCAAACTTCCTACTGAATCTCCTCAGAGGTACTCTGCCTTCCCACTCCTTCCCTCAGAAGCTCACTGTCTGGCAAGCCCTGATTTCTCTCCAATCTGGACTATTGTAACAGCCTCTTTCTAAATCTACCGGTCTCTACTCTCCGCCCTCTGCAAGTTATCCAGAACAGGACTGCGAGACTTGTCCTTGGCCACAAGCCCTGGGGTTGTATATCTCCAGCTCTGAAATCACTCCATTGGCTCCCAGTGGATGCAAGGAGTAAATTCAAAACCCTCTGCATCGTCCACAAGGCTTTGGCTCTATGGTTCCGGAAGCACCTCAAGACCTTCCTCTTCGCTTCTGCCTTCGCGCCCCTTCTCCCCTGCTGATCTGCTCTCTCTTGGCACTGTGCACCTGGCCACCCTCTGTCCCCTGGGCCCAGGTACCTGCTCACCCTGCCACCATCCTGCACTGCCTCCCGGCCACCCCTTGCACTGGGGACTGTATCTGTACCCATACAGCCACCCCCCCATTTTTTGTCTTTTTCTGCACTTATCAGACTACCCAGTCTGCTGCCTTAAAAACAGCACTTGCCACTTGCTGGCTGCACTACCACTGTTTATTGCCTCAATGTTCTATTCATTATTATTTAGTCTGCTCTCCTCTGCACTTTCCACTCTCCCCCTTGCATGCACTTTTTCCCCTTTTCCCCTTTCCCATGCACTTGCACGTTCAAAATGTCACTGGGCCTAGTAAGATCGTTGTTGTGTTGTGTTCTCCCCTGTTCCCCTCCCTTGCCTAGTCGCGCTCTGAAACACTTGTGTACAAGCGCGTTACAAATAAAATATATCATATATTGCCTTCGGCTGACATAAGCCATGAACATAAACCACAAGCAGAAATGTAATGCAGCATACATAATAACATCACAAATATAATGCACAGCAAAAGCAGAGAAAATATCAATGAATCAAGTAACATGGAAAGAAAAAAGCTCTTAAAAGCAAAAGTCAACAACTTCAGCCCCAACCCACCCTGTTGCACTACCTTTTACAAAATAGCAGATCCTATCTGTAGCTTCCGTCACTGTTACACAAGGGCCCCCTTAAACACTGCAGTAATTGCTCTTGCAAGGCACTTCACTGAGGATGCAGCGATTTTGAAGCGGTTTTAAAGTTGTATGAAAGTTAAACAAGGACTCTTCGGCAAACAAAGTAGCAAACCGACCACTAGAGACCAACTAACATCACCCAAACAGGTTCCGGAGAACGTACTGGCCAAACCTGTACTCTGCCACACAAAAGCAGGGTCCCAGAGAGGAAAGCAGTAGTGGCTGTCACCGCTCTGGTGGAATGTGCTCAGGGCCTGCCAGGAAGATGCCTGCCAGCCTGCTGATGGCAGAAGGAGATGCATGCAGAGATCCATCTGAAAATGGAAAGCTTGGCTAACGCCTTTCCTGCACAAGTTGGACCAAACATCAAACACAATTGAGAAGTATGATCAAAACTGGGTTGGGGGTCGATGTAATATTTGAAAGCTCGCATCATGCCCAAAGAGTGCAATGAACACTCAGCCGGTGAAGTAGGCGTGCCGAAGAACACTGGTAATATGACCGGCTCATTGAGGTGGAACGTGGACGGTACTTTTGGCATAAACGTCAGGTTGGTGCACAAGACGACATTGGATTTGTGAAAAGTCAGGTAAAGTGCTTCCATGGAAAATGCCTGGATCTCACCAACGCTCCTGGCAGAAGTTATGGCCACCAAGAAGGTGGTCTTGCATGATTGATGCTTTGGTGAAGCTTTGTGCAAAGGCCCAATAGGGGGTTTCATGAGCCTGGAAAGAACAACATTAAGTTCCCATGCTGGAGCCGGTAACTTCACTAGCGGAAAGGATTTAAAAAAACTTCTCAAAAATTCCTTCATCAACCTCTGAGACCCTAGGGAAGGCATGACAGGCAAATGAGTGTAGTTGGAGATGGCAGCCAGGTGCACGTTAATGGAAGAATTAGCCAAAACTGCTCGCACTAGGGACAACAAATACGGGAGAACGTCTTGGCCGTGCAGTCTAGGGATGAAGCTTGCGTCTTTTGCACCAGACTGCAAAACGCCTCGATTTGCTTTCATAACATGCCAAAGAGGAAGGAGCTCAAGCCCAAGCTAGGACGTCTTGGCAGCCTTGTGCTAGCTGAATTGACCCAAACTCTAGGAACACAGGTGCTGGGCCATCAGATCGAGTGAGGCCGGAGTACTGCTCCCTGGAAAGCAGAACATGTTGTGGGTACAATGTGATCGGAGCTGCTCCAGAGAGTGCGAGCAGTCTGAGTACCAAAACTGTCTCGGCCATGCAGGGGCCACTAACATCAGTTCGCACCGATACAGTCTGAAGACATTGTTTACTTTCGACACCAGACAGATTGGTAGGAACGCAAATAGGAACTTCCCCTCTCATAGAAATGCAAAGGCATCCCCCAGGCTCTCGGGATGGGGAAACCTTCTGGCGAACGCAATGCACCTCTTGTCACAGGTTTCAAAAAGATCTGTTTCCTAGTGCTCCAAAACTTGCACAACTGGTGATGTTCTGTGTGCAGTTCTCACTCGTGGCAAGAGCGGAGCTCTGTTGAGCAAGTCTACTATGGTGTTGTGTATCCCTGGAAGGTGAAAGGGAAGCAGAAATATTTGGTGTAATAACGCCCAGTGCCACAGGTACTGTGCTTCTGTCAACCGAGGTGTGGAATGTGTTCTTCCCCACTTCCAGATGTAGAACATCATGGTGGTTTTGTCCGTAAAGATCCGCACCACCTTTCGGTAGGCAATGGAAGGAAAGACTCGAGGGCCCAGAAAACTGCTCACAGCTCCAGGAGCACCTTGGACTAGATAGACTTTTATGGACCACCAACCAAGGCCCTCCCGGAATAGCTGTTTTAGAAGGATGTGGTCCGTCCCGAATCCGCAGACTTGCATCCATTGAGCGTCTAGATAGTCCTGCAGAGGGCGCATGTGCAGCCTGCAATGGTTGATGAGAGGAATGCATGATGACATCATGCCCAAAGGCATGTAACTGCGAACTCACAAAGCAGTGGATGTGCTGAGCCGGAGGAGGGTAGATGCCCATTCCTGGGAAGGCATTGCCGAGCAGGTGTGTCGAGCTTCGCTCCCAGATATAACGCTCGCTGTGCTGGAAGAAGACAAATCTTGGGAAATGTATGGAAAAGCAGAGGGACTGCAGGCATTGAATGGTAGATGATGTGCTCTTTGCCGCCACAGTGTTAGATGGTGCTCTTACCAACCAATCATCAAGGGTAAACGTGGATGCCCGCTCGGTGTAGATGTGCTACCACCAGTGCAAAGCATTTTGTAAACACCCTTGGGGCAGAGCCCTGAATTGGTAGTGAACGCCGCTGACCACAAACCGCAGGTAGCGGTGGTGTGAGTGACGAAAAGGAACGTGAAAATATGCATCCTCTAGATGGAGGGACCCCAGGAAATCCCCCTGTTGTAACTGGGAGAGCACTTGTTATAGAGTTACCTGTGCTTTGATGAATTTGTTGAGCACTCAAATCCAGGATGGACCTCCAACTTCCTGATTTTTTTCCTTACCCGGAAGTATCTTGAGTAAACTCTGATTCCTCTCTGTGCAGGGGGGACCTTCTCAACTGCACCCTTGTATAGTAAGGCCTGAACCTCCTGCAGCAGTAGATGGTGACATTGTTCTGCATTGCCCACAGGAGGAATTTCTGGTGGTGTCTGGATAAACTCCAACAAATGTCCCTGTTGAAGTAGGGAGAGCACACATTTGTCGTTTATGATCTTTATCCATTGTTCAACAAACTGAGCCAGGCTTCTTCCCACTCCTCAAAACAGCAATGATCTGCCCATGGCCCCTGGATTGCGAGGAACCCTGTCGGTGCTGGGTACCTCTATAGGACCGTGTTCTTCCCTTGTACTGGTCCGTTGAGGAGTATGTTGGGATTTTGTATGAAGACGACGTGGAACGGTTGTCCCTTGACATCTGGTTAAAACATGACTGGCAACGTTGTTGTAGCGTGCCCAGGGCATGGGCCATGTCGGTGTCCGTCTTTATGGGTTGTAGTGTCTCATCTACTTTCTTGCCAAATAGGTCGACATTGTTGCAGGTCATTAACCTTGGACGGTACATCGAGACGGAAGTGGGCTGTCTTCAACGTGCCTTGCCTCCAGAGCACAGCCCTGTTGCTGAGCTGGCGCAACCCTGTGTCAGGAAGGTCGACCGACACTGAAATGGCATGGTCAGACGCTGCCATGCCTTCATGAAAGATACCCATTGCTTCCTGCTACTCGTCATTGGGGAGGAATTCCAGAAGAGGGCCTAGTTTGTACCATAGATTGTGGCTGTGCCTAGGGAGGATGGCCATGGCATTTGCCATGCAACCTTGATTGTAGTGGTGGCTGTGGCGATTACCTTCGTGATGAATGCGTCTAAGCGTTTGCTTTCGTTGTCTGGTGGGATGGAACAAGACAATGACGGGTTGGCAGATAATTTATGGGCAGCTGCTGAGACAACAGTCTGGCCTGGGCTACATGCGTAGACAGACAGGAGCAGAGTCAGGGACCATGTATTTCTTGTCGAGTCTGTGGAGGGATGGTCCATGGTGACGAATAGCCTCTAAAAGAGCAATCGATAAAAGGGACTCTCCGAGATTCCCTCTGCCGATACAAAAGGCTGTCCTTTTTCTGCTCCTCTGGTGCATGGTCGAACGTTTTCTCAGCTTTACCCATTAGGGCGTGGAAGGACCCGACATCGTTAAGGGGGATTAGGTGAATCTCTGGCATGGATGTCTTCTAGTTCGCCGTCATTCATCCCGGTCCGTTGTGTGAACAGATGCTACATCATCCTGTGGGTCTTGATGCGTGTCTGTCGGTCAACTGAAGGGGCTGCACCAGTTTCTGTTTGTCCTTAGAAGGTCGAGGGGTAGCACGGATGCGACTATGTTCAGCTAGTGGGTGACTTGGGCGGTTGAAGGTGTGCGAGTAGCCTTTGTTGCAAAGTAGACACCAAGTTGGTCAGGGTATTTAGAATGTCGCGAGAGAGATCATGGTCTCTGGGCAATGGAGTGAGTGGTACCGGAACGTGTGCCCTGTAGGTGCTGATTTCTGTTGAGGCCTTGGCGGAAGAAGTCGCTCTTATATTTTAGTTGCTTTAGGTGGAGGCGAATAGAAAGGAGGCGAGGTACGAGGAAACATTACACCCTCCATCTCCTCATCACAGGATAGAGATTGGGGTTTCTCCATTGGTGTGGGCTCATTACTCTTAGTGATTATAGTTGTATGCCCAGAGGGTGTGAAGGTTGTGGTAGAACTGAAAGTGCAGAGAATTGCACAATAGGAAGTGAATGTTGTCACTGGCAATGGAGTAGGCGCAATTGTCGTGGTCAAAGGTGTCAACGAGGTTGTCGTTGACAGCCTAATAGTTGATGTCGTTTACCTCTTGGAGGTAATCTATGGCCTTGATGTAGACTAGGTGGGCCGTGTCGTCGATGAGGCGTGCTTCGTCGCTGAAGATGTCGCCGAGGTGGGTTTCGTTGTGGTCGGCGTGAGAAAAGATGGTGTCGCCGATGCAGAGGTTGACGGAGGATGCGTCAACAGGGCAGACATGCCCTTGTCCTTGGATGACAATGAAGAAGAAAAACCACTACTGACCTTGGATGTTGACTTTCCGGTAGGCCCTTCGGAAGTAGTCGATCGCGACTTCAGCCTGATTTCAGATGGTTCCATGTACACCTTCCTACTGATTCTGGAGGAATCGCTGTGCGATCTTGACCGCTTACTAGAGCTGGTTCGCTGGGTAGACCTACACAGCCTGAGCGAGGCATGACTTTGTACGAAACCGAGTCAGAGGCCCCCCCCCTGGCGTCCTCTAGCCACACAACTAACCTTCTGTGACTATCCTGGAGGGTCTTATTGGAGAAGGATTGGCAGATCCTGCAATCCTCAATGACATGGTGCGGGTGTAAGCAGTGAAGGCAGTCGTTGTGCAGGTCATCAATGAAAGCTTTTTACTACGCCACAGTGGGAGCAAGCCTCGAAAAGGCTTTCTCTCTAAGTTACAGTTATGGAGGTGGCCCATAACCCAGAGAGACACGGGCGAGCTTGAAACCATGAGCGGGAAGGGCAGGACAACAATGGAAATTTTTCCCACTGTTGAGATCTTGCTGCGAAGAAAATAATTTTTGAAGATGTATATATTTCAAATATCGAATAACTAGAACGAGAGAGAGACTCCCAACTTTAAACGTGCACTAAATAAATCTAAAGCTGGGCGACAGGGGTGGATCTAAGGAAGCCTTTCCTATTGGCTGTGGGCAGTATGACCCAAACGTGATTATACTAGAGCACAAAAGTGTAAAAGTTTCAGTTAAAATTTAAACAGCTCTAAGTTACTGAGGATTCCCAGCTTAACAGGGAATATTCACAGCATGTGAATCTGTCAAAGATCCAATGCTGGAGAACCTCTGTTCCAATTTCTGCAATGCACGATCACACTATTATACCAGAAAAACAATCAAACTAATGAGTGCCCCATCTGCATCTGTAGCGAAGACAGGCAATTCACAAATTACTGCTCAGCAAATGTTAACCTACCTGTGTCCTGCTGGCTGCTTTTTGAAATGTTACTTTGCTCAGTTGAAGCGGGATGGGCAAATCCTACCCCTGTTCGCCCTCCTATAAGATACATAGCCCGGAAGAAGAACAAGAGTTACCGCAATCACCAATACTATTTTGGACCGATTCCTAGTGCTCCTTTGATAGACAAGTATGTTGAGAGGTACCCCCTCAGCCAACCCTACAGCCCAGTAGCAGTGCAAATGCTACCCAGAGTGGACGAGGAGCCTCATGATGCAATTAAGGAGACTTCGTATTAGACAGAAAGCACACGTGCCATCCACGCATCGGGACACAGACACACCCGAATACATGAAGGACACATGCCTAACAGTTCTATAAGTTAGATGACAGACACATATACATACAGTGTTTACTTTTGCCATTAGCTAACGCAGCAACCACAAGAAGCAAGAAATTCAGAGTAAGCTTACACGCAATTAACCCTATGGAAATGCAGGAGCACCTTTTGGTCCTGACAGGGCCATATATGGCCAACATATGGAGGACATAAAATAGTACAAACATGCAGAAGCCATGTTATGTTTTAGGAAAATTACAGCAGGCCACAGACCCTCGGCAGGAGCTGAGCGAAGTTGAATTCAGGTTCAACAGAAGAGCAAACGAGTGAAACAAGGCCTCTTGCCAAGGCCACCAGATAAAAGTGACATTCTATTCCCTGAATGGCAGTTAACACCAGCTACAATAAATATAAACAATTCCTCATAATTCAAAGCTCAAGAAGCCCAAAACACAGTCTGTGAACACGTAACTCGGCAGGCTTGGATGATGGCGCTGGGCAAGACGAGCAATCTCACGCCGCCAGACAGAAGTTTGCAACAAAGTTGTTACGAGAAGACACGTGTTGCACGATGTGAACAGGCACTCTCATACTATGGTGGTACATACCTGTTACAATGCAAACACATAGTTATACTTATTACCTTGAGAAGTTGCACCTCGAGCTGCAAATCATTTCGGATCTCAGGCCTGGGGACGTCAGCTCTAGCCAACCACAGTTCAGCATCCTAAGGGTGGGTAGCAACGGGCAAGATCCAATGGTAAGACCCTCACACTGCAACATTGTTTAGTGATAGCAATATTGGGATGGGCCAGGACCAACACCTAACATGGGAGAGCCAGTAAACAAACATGTATAAGGTCTGCTATCGGTAGATTATTACTCTGCGTCCAATCCAGTGATGCATTAGGTTTGCTGGAGAGGGGCCCGGGCTGTGACATAATGATGTAATATGCCCACAAAACTGGCCTGCGAGCCAGAAAGCGCTGAGATGTCACAGGATTTTCTTCTATACTTGTAGTGATCCCCCGTTGGTTTTGGCTGTAATAAACCGCAGGTTGAACTTGCGGTCTGGCTGGATCTGCGTTGTTTTTGGGGGAAGGTTTTGGGCCTTCCATGAATCATTAGTCTGCAAACTCCTAGTAGCCCTCAAACCTACCTGGGAGTTTGGCATCAACACCATGTCACCAGAGAGGAAACCATTTTAGAACTTCTCTGTCTGATCAAAACCACTGCCTTTGATACAGTCTTTGAACTGCTCTAAAGTATCCAACCCAGGCAGTCGCTGATCCATACACGAAACGGCCTTAACAATTAAGCTACGAGAAAAAATTATTTCATCTTAACCACTAGATTGGAATCATTCTGGCAATCTTTAACTTTTCCGACTACCTAATTTCTCGAACGCCTCAATATTATGGACCAGACACGTCTCCTGGTTAGGCACTATTCGATCAAGCAGCAAGGTGCTCTGGTGCTTTACCTTCTGCTCAGGCACACTGCATCCAATTTAGTTCTTCCACATTTGTTTCCACCTCCTCCACCTATGGCATTTGCTGGGGCTTTCCCCTTTTCTGATTTTCAACTAGGACAGCTCTCGCATCATCCAACAAGTCACATTTATATGGAAAATATGCAACTGAATTATTATCAGTAGGTGCCCTCTGAACAATACCTCTAGCTCCATTCTTGCCATCAATTCTTGTAAGGTCCCGACTGTGGCTGAAGCCGAATCACAGAAAGGTGACAGTACTATTCTTTTGTTAGGTCTTGCTAGAGTGAGCTTTCGATCACTCCAGGAGCTCGTGACCATACAAAGAAGAGCCAAAAGATTGTGGGTTGAAATATCTGTATGCTTTTGTCTTTACAACTTAGCAGATAATGCAAGACACTATATCCATCGCACCATTAACACATGGCATGTCCTTGTTTTAGTATTTCAGCATGTGATAAGTGTGCGTCATCAGAATGGCTATGCCAGGTACAGGTACTTTTATTTTTCTCCATGTGCAAAATGCTGCCATGCCGGACATCACAGAGGTGGAGGAACTGGTGTTACTGTGCACTATTACAAACTTTTATCAGTCACACTGCTCCCCCAGGGTTTATGGTGATTGCATCGAATGCCTTAGCATCTTAAAAAAGCAACGAAAAAAAGCATTGAACGCATTTTTCTTTTTTTTTTTAAATGGGGGTCCCACCCCCCGTTTTTTTACCCCTTAAACCCCATTATAATAAAAATAAAACCTTTACCTTTGAAAAAAATGCATTCGATGCTTTTTTCTATGCATTTTTTTCGATGCTTTGTCATTCAATGCTTTATATTCGATGCAGTCACTGGATACCCTCTCTCCCCCAGCACTAATGAAAACCCAATCAGACCTTGCTGCGTTGGCAAGCCATGCTGTGCAGTGTTGATATGTCCCTGATTGGCCAGGTGAAGGGACAAATGGTGACAGCAGCACTCTATTGCGGGCTGCTGCTTCCTGCACTACACGGCTCCAGCTTTGTTTAAGGGTCAAAAACCATTTCCCACCTCACTCCAGCCTGCACACCCATTGAACAACAACGCAGCGATACCTACACGGTCAAATGCAGGTCTTTGCTATCTACACTGCCTGTACTTATAGGGACATGCCCTTAATTTTTGGCATGCATGAATCTTCATAAAATGTGGGTTCTCTGATCATCCAACTATTGACAATTTATAGATAAAAGTCTCAAGGTTTTAATTCGACCCAACATTTTGTTGACAACCATCCAGGTGTGAATTGTGGAATAGATTGAATTAAGGGTGTTCGAGTCTTCTATGTAGTTGCCTGAGAGGGGGCGAGGGGGTCAAGATTGGAGTGTCATAGGTATAGTTTGTGTATGCTATGCCCAGTGAATCTAAGATGTGGAATAAGGGCATAGTGAAAATGTTGTAGAGTGGGGGCGATGCAGGATTCTTGTGGCACACCGCAGGTGATAGGAGAGGGAGAAACGTTGGCGATCTCTGAGAAGACTCATCACTCTTCCATTAAAGGAATGGTTTGGTCAAAAAATGTTATTGCCCCTACGGGTCGGCCATGTGTTTTTAAGCCCAAGTCGCTTGATTTAAGAAACATTTCCCATGGACTTTACCCGAGTTTTCGTCCATTAAACGCACGCGAAAACAGGCACAAGGGAGCTGCCATTTTGTGATAATCCTATCATTTCCCCCCCATCGCCCTGGCTGACCTGCTTTTGCGGCACTAAATCATATCCCCCGCCCCTGAGCCTGACATTATCAAAACATTCATATTCCCCGTCTCTCTCCGTGACGTTACTGTGCTGCGTAGGAAAACGCGCCCAGTCGTCTTCTACGCGACTTCACACAGAACCCGGAAACCAACACAGATCAGCTCACAACACAGCGCGCCACAATTTGGAACATGAAACTGTACTTTAAAATCAAACAGCAACACGGTAAATTTGGTAAAGTACATTTATTTGACATTAAATGTTTATAGAATATTCAGTAATTGCCATATGAACTCCGAAAGTCATTTATTTTCTTTTATCTCTATCCGCAAATCCGTAAAATTTTATCATGAGTCACGCGCTGTTCCTTTATGGTACACACAGTGTTGGTTTTCGTTTAAAGAAGCACTTTTGTCGCACGTTGAACCGCAAGGCTGTTCCATCAAGTAGGCACTAGGCCAGCGTAAAGGTTGATATGTTGCTTCTAGCCGCTGGTACCGCGTAAGGGCATATGGGCCCTTGGCGATCGTCCCATAGGATCATCAGAATGGTGCAGTTGTTTACATTAAGCTGCAGCTGGCGGCTGAAGAAACCGTCTGCCGGTGTCTGAAACTGGTGGCAGTGGCAAAAGGGAAGTATATACCTATTTTGAAAACATAAAATTTATAATTAGTCTCGCCAGCCGATCTTTATTAATATTATTAATTTTATTTATTACGGCCGAGCTGAAACTATTTGCTTTCAAGGATAGTGCAATGGAGTATGTTCTGCTCTAAAATCAATGCGAAAACTAACAAAATAAATCAAGGTTAGTACACGAGAAACACCTTTTTGTCTACATGCGTGTGGAATGTGGACCTGCATGCCCATGTGCCCGCTACAAGGACGATCCCACAAACGTTTTCAAAGCTCTTGATTCATTCATTTATTCATGCATCCATTCATTAATTCTTCATTCCGGCATAAAAGCGTCTAAAGAGTTACTTACATTATATTTGCAATTTCCATTGTGTCTCTGCGTAATGCAGTCCGTAAATCCCACTGTGCGCTTGACAACGATTTTTCGTATACTGAACTAACATGAAACTCGGTCTAGTTTAAGAATTTTCTGCCTTATCGTCTCTTACGTTATTGCACCTCCCAGTCCCCCCTTCAAATGAAGTTCTTTCTGCATGGTCCCGGTCTCTCAAGGTCAAAAAACAATAGAACCTTATACTGCCAGTACGAGTTGTGGGCCTCTTCAGGGCGCAAGCTGAAAATCAAAGCAGCTGACCTTCACTAGAAATGAGCATACATTCTTTCTTTGCAACATCCCGTAGTAAATCCATCTGTGAGAACTTGAAGTTTCGAATCCATCTATGTAGTGCGCCTCAATGTGCAAATGCGAACTGGCTTCTGTCCCATCTGCAACGGCTCGCTTGGCGCGTTCTAAGGCCCCAATTTTGTCCTCGTCTGCGAGCTTTGAAGCCCCAAAGAACCATAACTATTGAGACTTAATTTTTTGGGGAAGGTCAGGGAAATTATAAAGTACCCGAGGAGTTGAGTTGAAAGTGAGATTTATTGTTTGTTTGTTTTATTATTTGCAATACGCAAGCCTCCCCTCGGTTAACAGTGCCCAGCATTTATAAGAGATTGCGAAAATTAGTTACATCAACAAAAATATATACATACACATATAGACAAGGTCAGCAATATGAGGTGAATAGAGAGAGAATTCAAAGATGACACCCAGGTAGTTCGGCACCCGGGATGGTGAAGGTAGGGGTTAGGGTTAGCGTACTTTGTATGCACACTGTACAATAAAATTTATTTACAAAAAGACAATCGTATTACAATTATTTAAACCGGGATTTGTACTTCACAACCAGCTCTCCTTTGGGTGGACATGGCACAGTGGCAATGGATCAGTGCTCTGTACAGAAATGTTCAAAATTCCATATCTGTGCTTCTCTAATACAGCAACAATAAGGCTTTTGACAAAGTCGAATTCCATTTCCTCATAGACTGGTTTGATCACCCATTGCTTACTTCTTTTTGAAAAGGCCTTAGTGTAGCGAGGCATCCTTACATTACCCTTATTGTTCACGGCCGAGATTCTTGTTATGGGCCAAGACGGCAAGTAGAGTCCTATGTCTCATGCCCTGTATGCTGAAATGCAAGCGCTTTGGCCTGTACTTTAGGCACATATTGTGGAACACCTCCAAACCTCCTGTGTGACAGAATTCTGTCAGTCCCCTCAAATCTCTTGATAGAGTTTTATCGAAAACAATCTTCTCAATGGCTTTGTGTGTCGGTGAAGATGGATTCAACCACTTCTTCTTCCGTGCCTCCACTGGGGATAAAGGGCCATGTTCACATTGGTGGAAATGTAGGTTTTCTGACTAGCGGTGCACGTTGGTACAGTGGTGCATCAGTGACCGCCATTTTTCAAGTAGTATTTCCACTGACCCTTCACAAGTTTTGGAGCTCCACCAAAGATGGTTGCTGATAGACTGGTACCACTCTGAAATACGTTGCAAACCTTTTTATTTCCCTGCAGCCGAGATTTTCTTATTGATTGATTTAGCAAGATGCCATACGTCAAATTGATGTTTAATATGTGGAAACTGCTCTCTCGTTGTCTTGGCAATTGAAACGTGTCTGTCCGTGGCTATGAGGTCGATGTGCATTCCCCTCGATTGTAGATATTCCACTGATTTTATAAATCCTAGTTTCTCCATGGCCACTGAGGATGTACATTGTGTTACCTGCACGACCACCGAACTCACAATTTTCTTAATATCCATGTCCTGAAAGTGGTAGGTGCAGTACTTGGCAGAAAATCCAGGGCTGTCGCACTGTCCATCGCCAGCTAGCCTGAATCGTTTGCCTTCGAATGTACTTGCTAGAGACAATTGTTCAATTTTCCAAGCATCGCTAATGGCCGGAAACAGATAATCATGTTGGTATTTGTAGTACTGCGTTTTTTAAATGAAATGGAGTCCCACAAACTGTAAGAAAGACTCTAATTTTCTAAAACTGGAGCCACTATAAAGTGATGCAGCTGCACACAGTAGATTGCCTGCTGGCAGTTTCTCCAGCATCGGTTGTGCAGACCATGAGAACGTATGATGTAATCTACAGGCCACATGTATTGTGACGTTACTGCCTTGTTTTTGACGAGTCACATGAATCAATGGCTTCCCACATACTTTCCCTCTGACGGAATGCCCACATTTCAGCATACTTATAATATCCATCAAACAACTGTTGAATACTATGTATTTGCCCTCTTTCATTAGACTGTCATCCGGTGTTACACTTGTTTCGGACTGCATCGTTGAGGACATTTCACCACAACTGAAAGAAATATCGCTGCTATCAAGTTCTGATGCGTCGGTGAATGCTGCTGCTGGTTCATTCTCTGTCATTTCAACATCTGCTACCTCAACATTGATGGGAGAACACAACAATGTCGACAGCTTTTTGGTGCCAATTTTTTGGCGGGTGTAGATTGTGTGAATTGATCTGCGACTACTTCAGAGCTATCTTCAATACATCCAGTATCATGTTGTTTCGGCGGTGCGGCCGTACTGTAGCAATGTTCCAATACAACTTTGCTGGATTCTCCGGACACATTCATTTCATGTTCTGGCCATTGGACATGAATAAATAGTTCCTCCATAGTGTAAATGGTCTGGCAAGCAACATCTCTCATTCGCTTCACTGTCTGTGTATGTATAGTTCGTAGACCCACGGGTAACTAGAGGACAAAAGGGATGTTCAGTTTAAACTGAAGATAAAGTATAGTACAATTGACTGGAAAAATACATTTTAGTCCCCAGCACAAAAAAATGTCTAAATTTATGAACTGTTTGTAACTAACCTTATTTTTGTTTTCTTTGCAACTTTTTTGACTCGACCTTCAACATCTGCACGCTATTGCTCCGATACGTATCCGCACGTCTCCCCTTCCTCTTGCGCTGCAACAACTATATTTTCTGTATACGCATAGACAGCACGGAATGAGGCACCATCGACTCCCTGAAACATAGTATTTTCATTACTATGTATCAAAATATTGTTAGCATAAAACGCACGTGAGGACGAACACACATGTACATCTCAATAGCCAAACACGATTTAAACATTGTGTGGAACAATCAAACGACAAGTATTCGAGCTCTGATGACCTAGTTCGATGGAGCGGTCAGTATCCATACCTCTGGCTCTACATGGACTGCCACGAATGATTGTATTGAAGAGGAGGCATCAGCAACACCCTGAAACACAGTACTTGCATTAGTATGGTTTTCAATATCATAAACATAACACACTTGGGGTCGACGGCACAGGTAAATATAAAGAGATAACCACAAATGTTGCATTGTCTAAAAGAATCAAGGAATATTTAAAAATGATCAGATTTAATCGACTTATTTCTCCGATTTCTTTACATCTGCATCATCTAAATGGGATCTTGTGATTGTAGTGGAAGCTCTATCATCTCCCTGAAACACAGTACTTGCGTTAATAGAGAAGAAAGTATAGCAAATGGAATCACGTTGTATGATCACGCTCGATGGAGCCGTCAGTATCCATACCTCATTCTGCTGAAGAATATCTAGGGCTGTTGTCAATGTGGTGCGCACTTCCGAAAGCTGTTGCGCCGATTCGTATCTGCATGGTCTAGCTTCCACCGGAATTACTTGAATGTCAGGCTCCGCATCAAGTGCGTGGGTTGACGATTCAACAACTGCCTGAAACACAGTGTTTGCATTAGTAAGGATTACAATATTGAAAACACAACACATGCTTGGGGTCGACCGCACAGGTACATATCAACGGCTAACCACAAATGAAACATGGTGTAGAACAATCAAACGACAAGTGTTCCAGTCCTGATGATCACGGTCAGTTGAGCTGTCAGTATCCATACCTCGGGCTGCTGAAGAACATCTAGGGCTGTTGTCAATGTGGTGGACGCTTCAGCATCTCCCTGAAAGACAGGACTTGCATTAGTATGGATAACACTAATTATAACTGAAAACAAACACCAGGGGACGACAACTAAGGTGTATATCAATTGGAAAGCACTAACCAAACAATTGGTAAAATAATCACACGATACATACAAACTATTACTTGACCTGCAAGTCTGTAGCGGAATAGCCAAGTATGATTACCTGATACGCGCTAGAAGTGGTTGATAACTGCGAGCACGTGACGGAAGTAGAATGTTCTTGCTTCAGATTCAAGGGATAGTCAAGAAGTTGTAAAGGTAAATTATTGTTTGATAATGAAATGCCAATATTTAAAATTGCCATGTAAGGAGACAGAATACTTGAGTAATGCGCAATATAGCACAGTTCCCTGTGCCCATATATAGATTTCGTTTGTGGGTTATGAAATCTAAAAATAATATATTGATAAATGTCATTATTCAAACAGCTATACACTCATATCAATGTCGAAAGTATTACAAATTGGAAACAACACCTAAAATATCAATGAATCCATTCGGCTACCTACACACTACCGCAAGGCCTAAAGCTAAAAACGGACACTTGACTCACCAGTGGCGGATTGTGGACGAATAGAGTGGGAATAGCGTTTGCGAACAATTTTCGTGTCGATCGTCGTTTATTCTTCTTTGTTACCCAAGATGTGGTGTACATGTTCGACGGAAAGTGCCGGCTGCAGATGCGGTATCGATCACACCTCTTGTCCTCAAAGACTTGTTGGACTCTACTTTCCAGCTCATCCAGTGGATATCCGCAATGTCTGATCCATTCTCTTATTCGATCAACAGTTTTCGGGAATACATGCATTGTAGTGCCTTCAGATTTAGCATGGGTCTTCGAAGGGCAACCGCTAATTGAACAGGCAGGCATTGTTGAAAATTCTGAAAAGTAAATATCAAGATTCTTATAAAACCTTGATGAATAAAAATGTCATAAAAAAGTAAATGAACCATACCTGCTCAATGCAAGGTTTGTTTTGGTCGCAAGAACTATACCAGTTCATCATGTGCGGCTTAGTATTTGCATAAGTTACAGAAATGTTTTTAATTATGTGACTAAACTCTTAACATGTGACTCGTCCCTTGGATGTTCTGTCTTGCACGAAAAGGAACCATGCTTACATTATAGACTGGACCCCCAAAGGATGCAATTCGATGACAATTGACACAGATGAAAATAAATAGATCTATTGATAGCATAACAATTGAAACCCAAGTCAATAGCAATGACACCAATGACCATAGCTCTATTGGGTACTGTAATAGCAAATAGATTGAAATGTAAAAATGACCGAAATATGACTAGGATACATGGCCTTACCTTGACCAACAAACAGTTGGATTCAGCAGGCCGAGCAGTATGTTGCAGGAGAACAGGTAGATGGACACAGGTAGCACACTGACGAGTTTGCTCGAAGCGGTCACAGATAGCACGGCGACGAGCAGATTAGCATAGATCTCAGTGCTTCTCAGGTAGAAGGTTCAGGAGTTGACTTGCAAAGCACAAAGATGTTCTCATGAGACTTATCTAGTGGTTTATAAAGTATTAGAAACAGGGGTGTGTTTGTGAATGAATGACGTGTGTATGTCGTGGTATCATGTTTATTGCAGGGGGGCAGCCTGCCTGGAGACACAGGGTCTGAGGAGGCCATGTGAGCGATGGCCCCTGGGCATGGGATACCTTATGAAGTGTACATGCTGTTTGGCACCTTGGCCGTTTGCGCCCGTCACAGCCCCCCATGCCAGCGCTCATCCCCGGGTGCGAACCGCCTTTGATAGAGGGGGTGGGATGGATGGGCCTGGGGCGTGCAGATAAGGCACAGGAAGACTGCTGAATGGAGACACACTTATGTGGATTGCAGGGGGGCGGCCTGCCTCAGGGGAGGCCTGCCTGGAGACACGGGGTCTGAGGAGGCCATGTGAGCGATGGCCCCTGGGTGTGGGATACCTTTTGAAGTGTACATGCCGTTTGGCATCTTGGCCGTTTGCGCCCGTCCCTTGCCCTTATGTGATGTTACCTTTGCATGACATTCGCGTAGATGGGAACACTGAGCAGGACACGGGGCATCCAATTTTTGTACCCCCTTTCCACTCCATTTTGGTGACCAGGCCTCACTGCGATAGTACAGCGCGCAGAGCACATGGCCCACAGCCTCGTTCCCACTCTTGGAAAACTCCAGAGGTATTTGCAACAGCTAATAAATGTAACACATCACTCACTGAGATCACGGTCCTGCATGTGAACCGGCCTGAACCAAGCACTTGGCTTGTTCTTCTCCACAAACGTGTCCTTGCCCACGCACCCTCGCCAGTGGAATGTTACTGCCATTCTGACCCTGTGTCCCTGCAAGGTATTCTCTTCATGTGCCAGACCACTGACCACGCCATGATGCCCACCTAGCAGATCCCCAACTAACATTAGACCCCTACTGCAGTATATCGTTGCCTATCAATAACAAATGCCACATATTGGAGATTCTTGTGAGCACAGACCCACACTTCAAACAGTGTATTATAGTGGTCAAGACCATTGACCTAAGGCCTGTATAATCCAATGTTAATTGATAGTATTGATATATGTGTGACTTTTATAGAGACATAACCGACTGAAAGACTTTGAACAAGTGCTATTTAGTGCATGCATTATTTAGAATATATTATGTTAGCTTAGAAGTGACCACTCCGTTTCACAGCGACCTGAACTTCACCCATTCCGAGCACAGGTGTGTGACGTCCATCCTTGAATGGAGACACACTTGATTGATTTAAAAAATCGAAACAACCGTTGTTAAAATATATGTGGTGTTTTATTTTGTATCTTATTTTGATGACACAAAAATACAAAACTTTACACATTGTACAGTTTAGGTTGCAGCACAGCGAGAGAAAATCCCCTGTACTGACCGCTGTCACTCGGGAACGTTTCTCTTATGGCACGAACGGCACAGGCGGGTATCACTCTTCGAACGCGGTATCCAAGCCTCCCGTGAAGCCACCATGTAAAGGAATGATAGGCCACCAGCCTGTACCACCTGTGAAAAGGAATGAAACAAACTGTTTTAAATGACCAAGATAAGTGTAATAAACGTTTGTTGTCAATGACAATTCTTGTAACTAATGGCATTTTGCTTGGACAAATGCTATCTAGACACTGCACACTATTGAACGACTTTCGTGCGTTACAATGATATGTATATGTAATTTTGGATATAGTAGAAGACCATGAAATGGGAGTGGCATGACAAGCAGAGTATACTTACTCGTTACTCGGATCACGAGGACGAACAGTTGCACGAAGTTCGTGCATAAGCACCATCATTATCCTCAACACGGACCGTGTGCTGTGAGGCAGGCGTCCCTGAAGTCTGGCAGCTCGGTGATGCATTGCGGTCGTGGCTCGCCTTCCGAAATGTAGGCCACGCATCCCGAGTTTTCACAGCAGCAGCAGTTCTCCTCAGTTGGCATTAGCTCGCACCGATTGCATGTGCACCAGGTGGAAACAAGGTCCATGCGACTAGGTCCAGGCTCTTCAGCTGTTGAATCATCCTCCCAACTGCCGTCCGAAGACCCATCGTTTTTGCGTGTTTCCCTTTCCAGTAGTTCCTCCTTGGTATGCTCGGGCTCGTACATGTAGGGGATTATTGTATCCATTGTGTGTTGCACAAACTAAAATAATTGATAGCGGTGGTACTGGTATCTGTTCACAAGGGCTACAAGCAATGAAGGTAGCTGACCAGAGCACAGAAACGAGTCACAGAATACTCAAAGTAGCACAGAGAGAGGAATGGAATCGGAAATCTGCTGCTATGTGTTGTGAAACGGTCTGTTTATACTTATTGAGGAAAGAGGCGTCCTGCCATTTCCATGGCGACACGTCATTAGCTGAAGCGCAGCGAATGTTGACACGAGACGTGCTTTGGCGTTGTGAAATGGGCGGTACGCGTCTGCTGATGACAGGCTCAGGGGCAGGGGATATGATTCAGTGCCGCAAAAGCAGGTCAGCCAGGCCGATGGGGGAAATGATAGGATTATCACAAAATGGCAGCTCCCTGGTGCCCGTTTTCGCATGCGTTTAATTGACGAAAACTCGGGTAAGGTCCATAGGAAATTTTTCTAAAATCGAGCGACTTAGGCTTAAAAACACATGGCCGACCCGTAGGGGCAATAAAGATTTTTGACCAAACCATTCCTTTAAGGAAGGATGCTATCCAGGCAGTGCTCGAATGCTGCAGATAAATCTAGGAGGAGGAGCAGTGCAGACTTCCCTTCATCCCTGATCTCATCTAATTGATTTTTTTAGATCAAGCAAGGCAGATTCCGTGCAACGCCCAAAGCGGAAACCGGAATGACGCATTCCTAGGATGGGGTGGTCCTCCAGGAACTGCTGGGCTTTTAAGTAGACAGCTCAGCCCAACATGTTTAGGAGGAATGGGTCTGTAGTGATTGGCCTCTAGTTTGTGGGGATGGCTCGGTCTAGTATGTGAATCCATGCCAGACCCCATGCTGGAGAAGTCAGCACAGTCTTTGACGAGGCATGCAGGGCAAATGCTGCCTTTGCATTTTGAAGGTGTTAAGACTGTTAATCAGTTTGGTGTCATCGGTGTTGGAGAGGTATTTGAAAAATAACTGAGTGGTGAAGGAGGTGAGTAGTTATTTCTAGAGTTCAAAGGTACTATGTTGCATGCTGTTTATTGAGCTAGGATCTTCCTATTCAAGATGTCAATTTTACCCAGGAGTGCCTCTTGGATGATGGTTGTGGGGAGAACAGCAGGGGATTCAAGTTCTCTGTAGATGGTGAAGATATCTTTGGAGTCTGATTTAGCACTGTTAATTCTAGTGTGGGGTTAGAGGGGAATGGGGCCTGAAGGCAAGGAGTGCTTATCAAGGGTAGGATATTGTCTATAGTGAACTTCCGAGAGCTCCCTGAGGAAGTAGGAGAACAGCGTTTGGTGATGCTCTTGGCTTGTTTGGCATAGTGATAGAGAAATTGAGGATATGGTGGTCAGACCAAGGACAGGCTATGTTAGAGCTGGTGGAGATTTGGCAGTTGTCTGCAAACCAATTCAGTATGCAGCCTTTGTTGTGAGTGGGGTTAGTGATGCGTTGAATGAATGAAGTGTTGAGTGTAGTGTTGAGTGTGTCAGATAATGATTTGGATGGTAGGTCATTTGGGTCATGTAGGCCCAGGTTGAGATCTCCTAGTATGATTATTTTTGAGGAGGTTTTGAGGTCATCCTGGAGGAAATGAAGAATATGTTGCTCAAAGTTTGGAGAAGTGCCAGGAGGGCGGTAGGTAAGGTGCAGAGGGATAGCGCAGGTAGGGGATTGTGAGAATTTGAGCGAGGGAACGTCTGTATTCCCATGAATGGGAGTGTGAATTTGTCTAAGGGGGTGATGGAATCTCTTGCAATCATAGCAACGCTGCCTGGGTCAATCGTTCCTTAGGATAATATATCCTGGGGGTATGGCTAGGGCTAGAGCAGGGCCAAAGGCTTCATGGAGCCAGCTCTCAAGTATGGCTAAAGCGTCTAGGTTGGACAAGGTGAGGAGGTAATGGATGTCAAGTGACTGGGCAGAAAAGGATCGAGCGTTGATCATGGCGCAGGTCAAGAAGGGCTCAGTGCTAGTGGGCATGGTGTTCACTGTTGGAGGTTTAAGACTGGGAGAGGATGCGGGCTGGGGGGGTCTGTAGTGTGGGTGGTGTTTGGTTCAGGTGGCAACTCTGACTATTGGAGTGGTCCCGGTCAGTGATGGGAGGAGTGCAGGTGTTAGTTATCTGAAGTTGATGAGGATGGAGGTTTAGGGGGTCAGCTTCAGCTTTGAGTGTGGATTTTGGGCTGGGCTTCTTGTAGGTATGGATTATGTGTGGTGAATTGTGGTGAGGTGTCGCCCGATGCGAGTGAGGTGAGATTCTGCTAGGTATGGGTTTGGGGCAGTATGTGGGTGCGGAGTCCATGTTTGTACAGGGACTTTTTTGTGTGCGTATGGAGACGTGTGGGGGTAACCTAGTGATAAAGGTGCAGCTCTTACGGGTTGTTGCTGAAGATGGTGCAGTAGTAGGAGGCTCAGCTGACAAATTGCTGGTGCGTGAGCAGAGGCATGCATTCCTGATGAGGGTATTTTGTGCTGTGGCACGAGCCGAGTGATTGTCAGGAGCTAATATGGCTTTTGGATAAAACGGTGGGGGGGTTGGTGACCGCTGAGCTCTGGGGCTCAATTTTAGAGAGGGGGACATGCGAGAGCGCTGCAGGCGAGCACAGGTTTTCAGCGTGGCCAGCGAGCAGTGTGCATGAATTGGAGCACTTGGGAGGTCGGAGAGGGCATGATGAGCCACCCACTCCATTACAGGAGAGAGAGGGGGTGTTAGCCGCGTTCAAGCGGGGGCTGGTCGTATTGCCCATCTGATATTTTTTTTCCAGTGATGTGCGCTGCTTCTCAGTGCGTTGAACGGAGATCTCTAGAAGTGGGCGGGGCATCCCATTGCGCATGAGCGCTCGTGTAGTACTCTGGGGGTTGTGGTTTTGGGAGTGTGATCCACATAATGCAGAGCCTGTGCGTACGCGAGGATTGGGAAGCTGTGAGAGTGTGCATGGCATGGGAGCCATATCTAGTAGTGGCCATGCTAGGGAGCGGAAGCAAAAGCTTGCGGTGGGCAGCGCCAGTGTTCGCACTGGGGGTATCTTGTGTACAGACCTCACGGCAGCGTCCCGAGCATGCAGCTTTGCCTGTGGACGCCGCATGCATGGGCATCCCGTTGTTTGTTAGGAGATCAATGTTGTCGGTGGCAGGGTACAATGCGGATCGGAGGAAGTGCAAGGGGGGTGGGTGGCAGAGGAATAGCAGAATGAGAAGCGGTTGGCTTATGCATAGGCAAGACTAAACGTGGGCATTGCATACATTTGCACGATATTCAACAGATGTAGAAGGATGCAAGTCTAACAATATTTTGAGCACGATTGCAGGGGGATAATAAAATCATCATTTCTTTTTGAGCGCAACTACAATCTAGCATACTTTTTTGACAATACATTTAGATTGCATATCTTGCACGTTTTCGCATACAAGGCAATTGTTAGGTAGAGTAGGGGCAGCAAATAAATCAGAGAAACCAATCTTGTGCAATACGTAAAGTCGGCAAATATTGTAGTCAATTTTGGTTTGTGCCCAGTGTTCAACGGTGGGGGTGGACAGTACCTGTTGCGAAGCATGTTGAAGTTTGCGGTCAACACGGCTGAGACTGGCAGAGACTGCTGGAAAAGTCCTTGAGTGTAGGCCTTCAGTGAAACATGCCTCGACTATACGTCTTCCTGTCATCAAATTACTCCATCAGATTAGACCCTATCTTGGCATAAAAAACAGATCTTTAGTGGCACTGCACTCAACTCACGGGGTGGAATACTGTAATAGTTTGCTTATCGGAACATCACAAGCCGACCTACGTCGCCTCCAGACAAATCAGAATGGAGCAGTAGGAGCCATTTTTGGATTCACTAAATCTGACCATGTCTCAGAGTCTAGAAGGAGCCTTCACTGGCACCTGATTAAACAGAGAATCCGACATTGAATGTGATCTCTTGCTTACAAATGTCAGAACTCCGTGGCCCCTCAGTATCTGATAAAGAGACTCTCAGCTAAACAACCAACAAGAGTTGTATGCTCTAATGACAACCACTCTTTGGTTTAACCTCTCTTCCGATTGAAGAAATTTGGTAGCTCTTGTTTTGACACTCAGGCGCAACATTTATGGCATGTTCTTTCCTTAGCAACACGGTCTCTGTCCTTTCCAACAGCCTTTAAGAAAGCGATCAAAACTCCTCTTTTCAACTCTGAAGACTAATCTCTCCCCTCTAACCAGCCTAACTCCCTGTTCTCCCACCGTCTACTTCCAGTTCCAGCTTCTATTCAATGTGGCCTTTTACATGTGTGCTCTGAGGCCCACGGGCGAGTGGCGCGTTACAAAAATGTAAATAAATACAGCTCGATTCAAATTGACCTCAACAAGTTTTAATAGGTCATATTCTTTTTTAGAAGACCTGAAGGACCCGGTATGGAGGATTAAGCAAACCCAAGCCCAGCAAATTTTGACGAGTGAAGCGGGTAATTTTAGGCAAGTTAAAAGTAGATTCAGAGTCTTCTTCCTGAATGGGCGGGAAGTCCATTAATGGCTACTGACAAGTACATATAAACTGTAAGCAAGATCTGTCCATCGATAGGGACTGTTTTGCAAACGATTTACCAGAAGCCTTCATAAAATGGTTCCATAGGATTAAAATCAAACATACGAGGGTGCTGGTCTGACTATGAAAGCCTAAAAGGCACCATCACTGCCTTATGCTTTTTACGTCCACATTGACCAATATAAAATACAGACGTGCGTCTGCAAAACGACCTCTCCTAAAAACAATTCGGCACATACAGGCATAATTATTATTCTCACCACCCATGGCATTCTTCCGAGTGCTAGATGAGAAGTTGGTGAGAAATGGTCAGCTGGCACGATGTATAATCAGTGCTTTAAGAGGGATTAGAAATTGAAGGGGGGCTCTCAGGCCACACCCCCTAAGGAGAGCCCCCACCTCCACACCTACGTTGGGGGACAGGAACTGGTAAAAGCAGTAGAGCTGGGGCACACTGGCATAACTACCTTTGATGGCCCAGCCCCTACTTTGTAACAAAAGAAGGGACTGGGTGCACCAAAGATGTGATAACAGTGTGCCCAAGCTTGCAAGCAGCCCTTTCATTCAAGGAGCCTTGTGGTGCAGCGCTTTAACCTCAGGCTCCTTGAATGAAAGGTCTGCCTGCTGCTGATAGCTCTGTACTCAGAAATAGGAGGAGGGCTGGACTTTTGTTTTCGAGAAAAGTCATCACACAGCATGAAGCAGAGGTGGTTCATGCTGCGTGATGACTTTACTCGAAAACAAAAGGAGAGCTGGACAGTCCAGCCCTCCTCCTCTTTGTGAGTACAGAGACATCAAGCAGCCCGTGTAGCCAAAGTGATACATGGTTACACAGGCTGCTTGCAGGTGCTAACACTTCAGTTTAGAAAAAAGAAAAGGCAGCAATGCCTTTTCTTTTTTGTAATCCGAAGTGCTGACACCTACAGGCAGCCTGGGTAAGGAACAAGTTACTTACCTGTAACTGTTGTTCTCCAGCATGGGTCTGGCATGGATTCACATGCTCAGGAATATTCCCCGTCGTCAGGCTGGGAATCCTCGGTAAAGAAAAAACCAGTATCAGTTTCGTTTCTGATCTGCCTTTCGTAGTAATAACCAATCACTGGTCTCTGCGTCATACTGACCACAGCCAATGACTGCCCTCTACCTAAGCACCGCCTCTGGCAGCCATCTTCAGATTTGGAAGCACGTGAAGTGGCAGTATGACCAAGTGAAGAGCCGCAGAGGGGTAGGCGGGAGGGTTCGCATGTGAATCCATGCCAGACCCATGCTGGAGAACAACAGTTACAGGTAAGTAACTTGTTCCTTCTCCAGCATGGGGTCTGGCATGGATTCACATGCTCATGAATAAAGAATACATAGCAGTACACACATGCACAACCACGGGAGGTGGCAAAGGCTCAACATTAAGCATCTTACCTCCTCAACAGGCTCACCTCAGGCGAACAGGTTGCGCAGCACTGCTTGGCCGACCCTGGACTCCTCCCTGGAATCCCGATCGACGCAGTAGAATTTCGTGAAGGTGTGCGTCGACCTCCACGTAGCAGCCCTGCATATGTCCAGCAGGGGCACACCAGAAAGGAACGCCGTGGTAGCTGCGATCGCTCTGGTGGAATGGGCTCTCGGACGGCCAGGCAGCGGTCGGTTTGCCAACCGATGACAGTACATGATACAGCCGGAGAGCCATCTGGAAATGGAAGCCTTCGAGAGAGCCTTCCCCTGATTGACAGGTCCAAAGTTCACAAAGAGTTGTGACGTCTTCCGAAAACACTTCGTGCGGTCCACGTAGAACTTCAGCGCTCTAGCCACATCCAGCGAGTGCAAAGTCCTCTCAGCCGGCGACGAAGGCGACGGGAAGAACACAGGCAACACCAAGGGTTCGTTGAGATGGAAGTCCGACGGTACCTTGGGCATGAAGGAGGGGTGCGTCCTGAGCACTACCCTCGTGTCGTGAAAAGTCAAGTACGGGGCCTTGCAGGAAAGGGCCTGGATCTCTCCCACCCGTCGTGCGGAGGTGATGGCCACAAGAAACGCTGTTTTCCACGACAGAAACTTCAACGGGGCCGAGTGCAGAGGCTCGAAAGGAGGTCCCATGAGCTTGGTCAGCACCACGTTGAGCTCCCACGCCGGGGCCGGAGCCTTCACCGGCGGGAACGATCTGAACAGCCCCTTCATGAACTCTTTCACCAGACGATGAGACCACAAGGACGTCCGGCCCGTGGTTCTGGTGTATCGGGAGATCGCAGCAAGATGAATCTTGATGGACGCGTGTGCCAGTCCAGCTTTGGCCAGCGTCAGCAGGTACGGCAGTACCTGGGGAGCCGTAATCCGTAGAGGGTTAATCTTCTGCGCGTGGCACCAGACAGAGAACCTCTTCCATTTGTGTCCGTAGCATTTAAGAGTCGAGGACGCCCTGGCCTTTGCAAGAACCTCTCTGCAGTCGGCCGGTATGTCTTTTCCTCCAAACTCTAGCGCTGCAGGAGCCAGGCCTGCAAGTTCAGCGATTTCGGGTCGTGGTGGAGGATGGCGCCTCCTTCCCTGGAGAGTAGATCCGCGTCCCCCGGCAGCTTGATTGGCGGGGACGCTGACAAGTCCAGAAGGTCCGGGAACCATATCTGCCTCGGCCACGCAGGTGCGACGAGGATCATCCTGCACCGTGACCTCTTGAGCTGGTTGACGAGCCGGATTAGCAGTGGCAAAGGAGGGAACGCGTAGAGGAACAGGCCCTCCCAGGGGAACGAGAAAGCATCGCCCATGCTCCTCGCCTGGGGAAACCTGCTGGCGAACCTCCGGCACTTGGAGTTCGTCGCCGTCACGAACAGGTCGATCTGGGGTGTGCCCCACCGTCGGAAGAGGCGATCCACTAGATCCTGCCGTAGTTCCCACTCGTGGCACGAGCGCAGCTCCCTGCTGAGTGAGTCGGCGATGGTGTTTTTTATCCCTGCCAGATGAAACAGCACCAGAAACATCCTTTGGGCGACGGCCCAATGCCACAGGTCCTGCGCCTCCTTGGACAGCGCTGGGGACCTGGTTCCGCCCTGTTTCCTGATGTAAAACATGGTGGTGGTGTTGTCGGTGAAGATCCTCACCACCTTGCCCTTGAGGGACGGGAGGAAGGACCTGAGGGCCCAGAACACTGCACGGAGCTCCAGGACGTTGATATGAAGGGACTTCTCCGTCGGGAGCCAAAGGCCTCTCGCGTGCAGATTTTCGGTGTGCGCTCCCCACCCTTCCAGGGAGGCATCCGTGGTCACTGTCTCCTGGTGGTCTGGGGTCTGGAAGTCCATGCCCGCCGTCAGATGCGCGCGGATGCCCCACCACCGGACCGCTCGGCGGAAACTCTCGTCGAGTGTGATCCTCTCCTCGAAGCCGCCCGTCGTTTGGATCCAGGGCGCCTCCAGGAACTCCTGCAACGGGCGCATCCGGAGCCTGCACATGGGAATGAGGTAGGTGCAAGAAGACATCATTCCGAGGAGGGACTTGATGGACCTCACCTTGGCCGCGTCGGAAACCAGCATCCGCTGTACCTTGCCCAGGATGGACCTGGTCCTTTCCTCCGACGGGGAGGCCAGAAGGGAAACTGTGTCGGGCTTCGCTCCCAAAAACAGTGCGTTTTGCGCGGGTACCAGGTGAGACTTGGCGTAGTTCACGGAGAATCCCAGGTCCGTGAGAAGTTGGACGGTCCTTGCCGTGTGATCCACGGCAAGCTCCCTCGTCTTGGCTCGGATGAGCCAGTCGTCCAGGTAAGGGTAGACGTGGATCCCCTCGCGGCGCAGCTGCGCCGCCACCGGTGCAAGGCACTTGGTGAATACACTGGGTGCCGACCGGAGTCCGAAGGGGAGGGCTTTGAACTGGTAGTGACGCCCTTGGACCACAAACCTGAGGAATTTTCGGTGCCCCTTTAGGATGGGAATATGGAAGTAGGCATACTCCAAATCCAACGACGACAGGAAGTCTCCTTCCTCCAGCTGACCCAGGACGTGCTGGAGGGTGACCATCTGGAACTTTTGCGCCTTGATGAACTTGTTCAGACGTCGCAGGTCCAGGATGGGGCGCCATCCCCCCGTCTTCTTCTTCACGAGGAAGTATCTCGAGTAAACTCCGGAGCCCCGAAGCCTCTTTGGGACGAGTTCGATGGCGCCCTTCCTGAGCATCGCCTTTACCTCCAGGAGAAGTTGAGGGACGTGAAGTTCTTTCCTGGCCACGGGGGGGACGCGCGGACACCTTCTTTGAAACTCGCGCGCGTGGCCCCGGGCCAAGGCGTCCAGCACCCAACGGTCGGTGGAGATGGACTCCCACACGCTGACGAAGCTCGCCAGCCGGCCTCCCACCGGGGTGCTTCGGTGGGGGCCCGACCCCACGGTCGGTTCAATCCTGCTTCGACGAGGCTTTGCCGCCTTGACCTCCTTGGCGACGACGGCGGGGTCCGCCAGACTTGCCTCGTCCTCTGTAGGCCTCCTGAGCCGACGAGCGGGCCGCTTGACGGTAGGTGGAGAAACCGCCGCCGGAACTTTTGGAGGCGCCCTTGCCTCCGCTGCTCCGAAAGGGCGTCCGTCGTTGTTGCAGAACTCCGAGGGCCCGGGCCGTCTCGGTGTCCGCTTTAATGGCCTGAAGGGAATCGTCCACTGTTTTCCCAAACAGGTTGTTCCCATCGAAGGGCATGTCCAGGACTCTGGTCTGAACGTCTTGACGGAAGTCCGTAGCCTTGAGCCATCCACGCCGCCTAAGGCAAACGCCGTTGCCCAACTGGCGGAACCCAGTGTCGGCGATGTCCGTCGCAACGGTAATGGCGTGGTCCGAAGCCACCTCACCTTCCTGCAGGATCTCTAGGGCCTCTGCCCTCTTGTCGTCCGGCAAGAAGTCCAGCAGGGGAGCCAGTTTGTACCAGAGCTCCCTGTCGTAGCGGGCCACGATAGCCAAGGCGTTGGCCGCTTTAATCGTCGTCGCCGCAGACGAGATGACTCTGCGTCCCATAGCGTCCAATTTCTTTCCCTCGCCGTCCGGTGGGGAAGTCGATGTGGAGGCCGCACCCCCCCCCCGCTTTTTTCCTGGCCGCCGCGGAGACGACGGAGTCCGGGGTAGGCTGCGCCCGGAGGCACAGGGGGGCCGTGTCCGGGACCCGGTACTTCTTCTCGTACCGGTCTCTTCTAGCTGGCGTCGTGGAAGGGTTCTTGAGGAGGGTGAGGCCCTCATCCCAAATGTCGTCCAATAGAGGCACTGAGAGGACCGTCTTCCTCTTGGCCTCGCGCCGCTGATAAAGGAAACCTTCCTTCTTCTCCTCAGGGCAGAGTTGGAAAAGCTCGGATGCCCTGGTGATCATGGAGTGGAACGATCCAATCTCGTCGGGCGGAGAAGCCCTGGTGGGAGGCGACGACGGTACATCCTCGTCGTATACCTCGTCGTCCGTACCCGTCGCTGCCGTGTCAGTCCCCGTATCATCCCCTCGGGTGGACGGGGAGGAGGGCTGGAAGGGGCGCGACGGCTGAAAAGGAGGCGGAGGGTGGATCCTTCTTTTCTTGGTAGGGGGAACACCAGAAGGTCCCGGTTCTGGGTCCCCCGACGGGAGAGGTTCCGTCGGCAACGGTAGTCTCGTCCTTATCTCTGAGCATAAGGACTGTATAGCCAACAAAATGGCCACCGAGTTGTCTCGCGGCGCTGGCAGAGGGGAATCCGACGGGCGATCAGGGGCCCCGTCGGTACCCTCGACGATGTTGTCGTCACCTGCGTCGGGATCCATCCCGACGGGCCGGTCTTCTTCCACGCCGAGGCCTTGGCTTAAGACTTCGACCAGCTCCTCCTCCGAGGTTGAGGCCGAATCTACGACGACGCCCTGCCCCCCCTTTTTATTCCCCACGGGGGATTTCACGGGGGTCCTATCGATGGGCACAAAAGAGGACTCCCTTCGAGGTGGCAGGGAGACTCTGAGCCCCGAGGTCGCCACCACTGGTGTAGCCTCCACAGGCTGAGCCAGGGCCGCCGCGACAGTTTCGATAGAGGGCTTGGCCGGATGGATTAAGGCCTTCACCACCCTAGGTGCGCTCACCGCCTTATCCTTGAGGGGGGGGGGGACACTGCCTCGCTCCCCCTCCGCCTTCGAGCTCGACCGGGGCCTCTCCAGGAGCTTCGCCGGGTGCTCGGCCTTCCTCTTACCCGACCCAGAGCGTTGGCTCGTGGTTGATGGTGCCTGGGAGGGTGCGCCCTGCCTGGCGCCCGTAGAGCCCGACCGTTCGGCGCTCCCGGTGCCAGCGGACTCGCGGTGCTTGGCCTTATGTTGGACCCCCGTCGCCGGGGCGTCCTCAAAGGTCTTAGAAGACCGCTCGGCTTTCTTCCTCTTCTTCTCGCCGGACGGGCTCTTCCCTTCCAGCCAGTTGGCGAGACATTGATGGCGGTCCTTCATGGTCCGCTCCGACATGTTGCCGCAACACGCACAGTCCTTCTCCACGTGCGTCTTGTCCTCATGTAGGCAGTAAAGACAAAAAGAGTGTTCGTCCTCTTTGAAGACGTTCTGCAACTGGCATCCAGGGCAGACCCTGAACAGCTTTCCGGGCGTCGAGCTCCCCTTCTCCTGGGCCATGACCGGGCCTGAGAAACTTCTGGAGTCCTCCAAAAGCGTAGCTCGACGAAATCTTCACCCTTGAGGGGCGCAGACGAATCCGACACGGGTCCCCGTTGATCGGATGGAGAATCGGTGGAGCTTGAGGCTCTTTTGACCGAAGAAACGAAGTTTTTGAGAAAAAACGTGAAAAAATAGCACTAACGCTCGAGAGCAATAGCACGAGGATCCCAACACATGAACGTGCGGTAAAAATCTGAAGATGGCTGCCAGAGGCGGTGCTTAGGTAGAGGGCAGTCATTGGCTGTGGTCAGTATGACGCAGAGACCAGTGATTGGTTATTACTACGAAAGGCAGATCAGAAACGAAACTGATACTGGTTTTTTCTTTACCGAGGATTCCCAGCCTGACGACGGGGAATATTCATGAGCATGTGAATCCATGCCAGACCCCATGCTGGAGAATTGCAGCGCTTCAGCTACTCGGGCTGCCTCAGGTGTCATTGTGGCTGGCGCTAGACCGGGGTGAGCCCTGGCAGGGCCCTGGCTCGTGAGCCCTTTTTGGAGACCGTCGGGTCTCAGCCCCGGCTAGTCCTGGCCCATTTAAAGCCTGTGTTTAATCTTGAGGTCAAATGTTCGACAGCATTTATTTCATACCGGTTTTCAGTGTGGTGTAAAACAATTGCCAAGCAGTGGAGCAAAGGTGTCCGTTCATCAACACACCCCTTGTACATGCTATTCTCAACTATTAATAGATATGTCAGCCTATTCATGTAGGAAGGCAGACTTATCCTTTAGGGTGGTATGTAGACGGTTATTTATTATGAGCTTGCACTGTCCATCATAGACTAGTAATGGATCCATGGAATGTAGCGAAATGTGGCACTATTTAGCATACGAATCTCTGTCTACCATAAATTCATCCTCTGGTGTAAATGCTGTGTAGCCTTACTGTCCATGTTGAGGTATCTAGAGGCATTATTGTTATGTAGCTCCACTAGAGGAACCTTGTTTTTGAAGAAGGATGCCATAAAAAGGGAACGTTCTGTAATTTTAGACTAAAACCAATTCTGGGCTTTAGGCTCGATCCAAGATGACTCTACGTAAAACTAGATTAGTATCTAGTTGAACTCTACTGATCTCTATGGGAAAGACCATTCTTAGTGCACTGTTAGTTTGAATAGCATGACACAATCAGGGGTACCACCATTGGACAGCTGCCCATAGTGCATCCAAACTGCATTAATATTTAAAATGACATTTTCACAGACATTGTTTGTGAAGCAAACACACAGAATATTGAATTCCAATGCCCCAAAAACAAGGTGTAGGATTTTACTCGGACATTGGATTACTAATGCTTCTTCATTTCTGTTCATATTTTACATTTTCCATAACCAAATTTTAAATAATATAGTTCCCAGTTTTTGTTAAACCCTCCGATACTCTATATGTGTATTGTTGCGGGAATCCTGTGCAGGGTTCCCCCCCTTCCACTTGTGAGAAGATGCTTTACCCTTGATTAGATGGGTCTGGGCCTTTGATATTTATCATGCATACAATGCCACTTGCCCTCGCAGAGACACCTCAAATGTATCTCATACCATTTGATAGAATTAATCTTCATAGACAACCTAAGAAACCTTTTCTTTTGAGTTTAAAAAAACATGTAATTAGCAGGATTTACCCTTTCTGTTCTTGGGGTGCATGGTAACTAGATTTGTTTGTCATCACGTTAATGGCTGACTTCTATTTGTGCATCAGAAATCTTCTGGGTCATACTTGTTATGTCTCTAAAGATGGAATCTAAAACTCAGCCTGGATGCGGTTTGTGGCATTCCCAACACTGCTAACTTCCTTGAAAATCTCCATTGTTGAGGGAATTTTGAGGCACAATTAATTTACAGATGTGTTTAATAAAGCACAGCTATGTAATTGTTTTTTGTACAAAGCTTGTGCCCCTTCTCATGAATGCCCTGTGTAGGATTTAGAATGCGTTTCTTTGCCCCACTGGGAAACAGGTTTTAAAGGCTGGTACATCGGATTTTACATTTTTTGTATATGTATTTGCCTTATTGTGGTTTTTGAAATTCCATGATTTGAATTACAGTAGTGTGGTTTTAACCAGGAACCTCTTCAATTCTTCTGAGTTTCGTACGTGCGAATACACTTCTGATAGATTTTATTGGTATTTCACACCCCTACCTAGCCCATTGATCTAGGATACGAAGGAAAATACTGATTAAAAGAGGATTTCCAGGTTCGTTACTCCCGACGCCACCAGAGGGGTGTTGCCAAGTGGCTGCAGACAGTTAAACTGCAAAGTTACTGTGTTCTATTAGCAACAACTCTGCTTAAGTGTTAATTTTGTAACCCAGGTATAGGCAAGTAGCTGCATAAACAAAAGAGCTTGGAACAGTATTTCACTTGTGCACCAGAAGTGCATGATATTTTTATGCTTGCTGAAATACCAACTTTCTCCACTTACCACCAGCTTTGCACTATGGGCTAGATGGCACCATCATTTAAAACTCAGGTGGTAACAGTAATAATATATGTTGATAGATGGTTTAATTCGAATACCTCTTGGTTTTAGGAGCTGTAATAGTAGGTGTTACTGCCCAAGTTAGTGAAACTATTTACCTTGAAGGATGCAATGTTGAGACAACCATGCAAGATGTTATCTGTGACTGGACACAGATCTCAAGCGGATGTATAGCAAGTACTTAGGCTTCTGAGCCATCTTTCCTGTTCTCACCAGTCAATCTATAATTGAGGGCACAGGTAGAAGTTCTAATCTCACCACGTCAGCAAAATAACCATACATAGAAGACAACCAACAGCAACAAATCAAGCCTTTAAAAAAGCAATTTCAATTAAAAAACTGCTTGCTTTGATTTTACATGGTATGTAAAAAGAAGTTGACACAATAAATGGTATACACTCAGGTTATGCTGAAGAAGCCTGCCGATTTGAAGAATGTGATACGAGAAATAAACCACAAAACATTAGCACAATATATGGACCTAGAGTGATTTAAGCTATCAATTTATTCCCGATTACATGTGTAATGAGGGAACACGCCCACGCAGCGTTCGAACTCTGCACTGGGCCCAACCTCATTTATTGAATAGAGATCAGCGTGCTGTGCGGAGTAATACTCTAAAATGTGAACTCCATTACCTGCGCTAACAGGCACTGGGCCTCATTATGTCTTTGCCGGTATCCTGGAAGTAAATCTGCCAGGATACCAGCAAACACCAATACTGTTTCCGGCACTCGGTCCAGCGGTACTACCACTGGATTCCGAGTGCCAGCAATGGTTGAAAATCCCCATTCCATGGAGTCCCACTGGACTCTGTGGGGGGATTTTACAGTATTACCGGCACTGATAATACCGGTGCTGGTAATATCAGCGATTTTTGCCGACCAGGTGTCTGACTTATCACAAGCTATTAGCTGGAGGTAAATCATTCACCTCAGTGGCAAACATGTACTTTGCTGGTGCAGAAACGTGCAGTTATACAGTAATAACGGAACATTAATTCTGCACCGGCGGCCCACTGTCTAGTAATTGAAGCGCTGGCTGTCTTAAGTAAAATGTTTGAAATTGCATACTAACCGATGACCAAAGTAGCCGCCTCCTCCAGTTACCAGGACAGTTTCCTTGGCATGATGTAGAACAGTCATTTTCTTTTTTTGGAATGTTTCAGACAAATGTACCTGGTGAGGAAAATAACATATTGCAAAAGGATTGGTATAGCTTCATCAGGTTGCCTGTAAGGAATGTGTTATTATGCCATTTTGGTTTGTAATTTTTCTAGTTGGAAAAAAGGCAGGGCATAAAAACGTAATAAAAGTCTCATTGGAGCCACGTGACCAATAGCAAGAAAATAGCACTGCAAGCTTGCTTTTTTGACTCTTGCAACAGGAGTCAAACCAACGACATAGTTGAAAATACTATACTTTAGAAACATAACCTATAAAATTTTATTTGTAGCAGGCAAAATAGATTCCCTTTTGTACTCTTCTGTGGAAGCATTATCATAACAGTCCTATGTCTTCTATTGCTTAATCATGGAAATAGTTTTTGTTGTGGGTTCCCCGAGTCACGCGGCTGAGCACAATGACATGGAGCATAATGTAAATCAGAACCGGCCGAAAAGGAGAAATTGGCTGAAATAAAAAAAAGGTACTAGCTTCATATTTTTTTAAAAAATATGTAAAATGATAATATATTACTTACCTGGTAACCTTCATTACCACCGCCCTTCGCCCTTTCGCCCAAGGGCCTTTTGTTGTCTTAGTATTGGTGAGGAGGGACGCTATTGCGACAGGCCCTACATGCCCCTTCTAAGAATAAATACTCCTCCCTAAAAAGGCTGATATCCTTCCAGTTTCCGCGTTTCCTTGCCAGTCCTTCTGGAAAGGTTACTGTGTTGCCAACAAAAGTCTATTTATTTTTTAAACAATTTTTATTAACTTATAGCTTGACACTTGCTTGAGGAATTAAGTGTCACATGAGATTGGCAAATACAAAAATGTTTCCACCCCCCATATATGTCCAATCCGGACCATTGGACTACAAACTTACAAACATTGCTTTCCCTTCAGTCTGTACGCACGATTCCACAAAGTGAACATTACATTATACCTAGCGTCCTCTCACTCTACTTGTTCTTCGAATTAGTCCATGCAGTGTGGGTCCAGTTATCGAAGGCGCAAACATCGCCTGTGTTAAGGCATTCCAGGATATAACATCCGCAATGGTCTCTCGCAGTCCTAAATTGAAGGCCATGTGCCAAAACCCTATCTCAGCCAACGCTCATTTCTGGAGATCTCCCCACTATGCTGCAACACTTGGGCCCTCTGCTGATTTCCATGACATCGCAATTCTGCATTTAACCAGCACACAGACGTTTTTCATTTTTGTGAGGTGCCATGTCCCCTTCTTGCGCGAGAACATCCTGAGTAAACATGCTTCCTGAGGCCATGCACTCATGTCGACACCTGCTATAGACACTATTCCCAACCTCTTCTGAATACCCTCGGATCGTCGGGTAAAACCAAAACATAGGAACCCTGCCTTTTCCTCTGCACACCGGGGGCAGTACTGCTAGGCTGCCCCCTTGAACTGAGAAATCCTGTTTGGTGTAAGGTGAGCTCTATGTTTAATTTTAGTGTATGCGTCACATACAGTTGTGCGAGTTTAAACCTGGCATTTCTCGAGACCTTTTAAGGGCACTGCAGAACCCGTGCCCACTCAGTGTCTGAAAAAGTCCATTCCAAGTCTGTCTCCCACTTGGCTCGCACCTACAAGTCTGCAACATGTCTGCCCAGGAGTAATTTGTGAAGCCTAGAAACCACATGGCCTCTCTCCGACAGATCATACATTGCCTTGAGCACTGTGTCGCCCTCTAGGCCATCTCGGAGTTCTGGCCATCTGCATCCCACCTCTTGTATCAAGGTGGAGTGCAGTAGGAATTTACCTCTAGGTAAACCAGTCTGTTCAGCCAGTGTTGAAATAGCATGTCCCCTAATGTAATCACACGGCTGCTCTCCCAATACTCCCCCTTTCTCCGGACAATTTGAAGTCTACCAGCGAGGACGGTCACCAGAGAGATATGGAGAGAATAAGGAGAGAATAAGGATACACTACCATAGGAAGCTCCAAGCCCTTCGCCACAACTGTTTGCCCAGTGTCAGAAGGCGTGGCGGTCGAGCAAGACAAGGGTTGTGTAGCCACAGGACCTCCTTCAAATAATATTGCTCAACGGAGGGCTGTAAAAATGTTGTGTCGAGCATGGATTTGTCCGCTAGCCAACCCACTGAAAACTGCAGCTGCCCAGCTTGAAAGTACAATTAAAAAATTCGGTATTCTAATCCCACCCGTCTCATAGGATCGTTGGAGTGTACTTAAAGCCATTCTAGGTTTCTCCCCTTTCCATAGAAAACCCCTAAGTAAGGAGTCTAATGTGCAGAATAATTTGTTAGGTATATTATATGGGACATTCACAAAATAATTCAACTAGCGTGGGAGGACAAACATTTTAAGGAGAGCAGCCTTCCTCTCCTCCACCCCCCCATGCACCTATTATCGATGGAGGCCACCTGCTACAGAAGTCCATTGATTTTCGCCACCTTGTCTTGGGATCATTCATAGCCTAGAAGTCATGTCAGACGTTAACCCCTAAGTATCGGAGGACCATTGCAGGTCCAATTTGGGAAGCCAGTCACTACTAAGTCCCTGCAGACCCGTCAATGGGAACAAGCACGATTTATCTCGGCTAACAGTGATGCCAAGAGTGCAGCAAACCGGTAAAGGACGTCTAACATGTACTGTACATTTTCTTCTGGTCGCCGTATATAAAGCAGCATGTTATCAGCATACACGGAGATCACATGCGTCTCCGCATCAATAGGTATGCCGGCATCCACAAACTCTTCTCTGAGGAACACCGCGATTGGCTCCACTGCGAGAATAAAAAGCATCAGACACATGGGGCAGCCCTGTCTGGTACAATTCCTAAGTGATCACCCCTGAGATATATGCCGGCCTGTCTTCTCTATAGCTCTGTGTGCTGTAAAGCTCAACTTGACCCAACTCAAATAAACACTGCCAAAGCCAAACCGCTGCAGGGTGGCATATAGTCCGTCCCAATCATACAGAATCAAACGCTTTGATGGTGTCTAATGACACAAACTGCATAGTAATCGGATAGGGGCCTGGTCCTATCAATTAGGTGATGTAATCGTCTCAGGTTCCATGTGGTGTTTCTGCCAGGAACATAGCCTGTGGTCTTCATGCACTAAACTGCCAATTATTTCTCTCAGCCTGTTCGCAAACAGAGGCGCTAATATTTTGCTGTGCCGATTCAACATGGACAAAGGCCTGTAGGAGCCACATTCTAATTGGGGTCTATGGGGCTCCAGTATAGGCATCATGATATACTCTCTCAGAGTCAGGGAAGCAAACCCACCACATATGCCTGCTGTAGCACCTCGAACAGCATTGGCGCTAGCTACTCTGCCAATTATTTGTAGAATTTGCTCGGCAGTCCATCCGCTCCAGGGGTTTTGCCTGATGGCAGTGCTCTGATGGTAGCCTTCAATTCCTCCACGGTGATTGGAGCACCCAAAGCGTCTGCAAACTCCCTGCATAGTCGAGGCAGGTTAATCAACGACAAGGACTCCTTACGTCTGAGTCACTCAGTTGAGTGTCTTCTGAGTACTGGGAGCTTTAGTATCCATGGAAGGGGTCATGGTCAAATACGGCCAAGTCAGTCTGGTCAACATAAAAAGGCCTACACTAAGAAAACCTAACATTGCCCATGTGTTAAGGGAATACAAAATGAAAACAATGTTGCAAATGAAAATGTCAGAATGGCTTCAGCACCAACTACCTTCCCCAGGTTCAACCCCATAGGGTCTATAGAGTCTCTCAAAAAACACAGGATGGGTGGATGGCACAGTTCTGTCAGTCTTGCACGCTTTGGCTTACTGGTACAATTCAACAGTTCAAACTTAGGCTTTGAACTTCTGGTAGTTCAATCACATGCTTAGGCTTGGCCCACACTGCCATCAAATTATGAGTTTTATTTTTTCTCATTTCTCAGTTCTGCACAGGCTTCACCCTGCCAGGCTTGAGCCTGTCTCTCCTTGGTGGGGGTTCCCTTCCCCACATTTTTTCTCATATCTTTTCACTGTCTAAGACTTTCGAGACTGCAAGGAATTTACAGAGACCTCTGCATGAATACTTGGACCTCTCTTTCAACAATCCTCTAGTCACAATCTTCTCTTGTAACACCAATGCCTCGTGGTACTTGTAGTTCTTATTCTCTTTCACTTGCCTTCTTGACCTTTTTTCAAAGTTGTTATATTTTACTTTTGTCGTCTTGGCATATTTCACAGTTCACAAATGTCACTTTCCTTTGATCTCTGCTTTTAACATCTTTCAAAATTCATAACATTTCTCAGAGACTTTCGAATGTGCAACTTCATCTAGCAGGACCATTCTGCTAGTTTGTATCCTTGTCTTTCAACAATTGTTCTCTTCATTCGCTTTTTATCGCTACCCGCGCAACCTTCAACTTTCAAAATACAGTCCCTTTCCCTTGAACATCAACCAGACGTTTGTTTCCCTCGATAACTCACCGGCTATATTAATTGGATTTCTGTCATCTCTTTTCTGCAGCTCGAGGACGTTACCAATGCCTCTTCTGCATTTCTCAACTCCACCGTTGAACCTGGAGGGCTGCGGGACGCTTTCAGGCAACTTGGAGGTTTCTTTCCTCCACTCGCTCAGCTTTGCTCTACGAACGCTCACGGCCTCCCGAAAGCATGGAAATCTTGCCTGGCTGTCTCTTGATCCTCTGAACTGTCAATCAGCCCGTTGGCCTTCCACCGCCTGGTTCGAATCAGCCTCGGAAAGAGCGGTTCCTCCTTGTACCCATTCTCGCTCAAAGTGTGCCTGTGCGTGATACATTTCATCTTCACAGGGAGTGTTAATAAGTGGCAGGTGTACATCGTTAAAGCTATGTGCCCGACTGCCTGGCCCTATTACAGGGACAGGGCCAATGTAAGTCAGGGGAGTTAGACCTTCCAACCTCATTCCTCATCTTCTTTGGTGCAGTACTTTTGTCAAGGTAAAGTGGGGAGGAATTATGGGAGTTGTAGTTACCCATCAAATAAGTAGGAATAGAAGTTAGATGGGTTGTGGAAAAATGGGGATACCATGTCTCACCATTGGGTGCTTCACCACCACTCCCCAAGGACCCCTTACCCAGGTGATCCTCCCTCGCTTGTCCACCCCCAGGGTCGGGCCTTTTCCTGGACACCCGAGTACGGGATCTCCCAGGGGCTAGGTTGTTAAACACCCTCTGATTTTTCACAAATATCCATGTTCCTACGCTCTGCTGCTTCCAGCCCAGCTTCCGCTCTAGCTAGCTTAATCTCTAACTAGGTTCCGCATCAGGTCCCTCTGAATGCCCCCCCCATCTTGCATATTGCCTCCCCCCTAACCACTATCTTGAAGGCTTCCCACAATGTACTCCCAATTTGGGTGTGCACCACGTGCAGGGAGAAGAGTTAGAGTAACGATTATCTCCATGTATGGCTCTCCAGATATCTACCAACTGAAAGGACTGAAATAGAGAGCCCAGCACCTTAGCCGGCAGGGCCGGCTTCTGTTGAGTCTGACCTTTCTAATGATGGTTTAAGTGTGCAATTAAAGCTGCCATCCCAAATCCAAGTACAGCCCTTGGAAGGGGCAAGTCTAGAGTACAGAGAGCAAAGGAAGGTGGTGGTGTTGTGGTTAGGGGCTAATTATACACACCTCATACCATGCACAAGCACCATCCTGCCTTTGTCATTTTCTTGACCTGCAGAACCTGGAAAAAGGCATGGTCGGCGCTATTCATATTAAAAAAACTCTGGAATATGCAGAGTAGGTGGAGCCCAGAGTATGTCCTCCCCATTTATTGGCGGCCGTGTTTTGTCGGTCTTCTGTAAGGTGCATCTCCTGCAACAACACCACCCCAACCCCATGTCTGCACAAGTAAGTCAGCACTCTGTTCCTTTTGATAAAACCGTTGATGCCACGCACATTCCAGGTAGCCACTGTGAAGCTCCCTGCCATGAGATAAAAGCTGTAAACGTGTGTCGCAAAAACACTTCTCTCTCCTACCATCCATACTCGCCCCCAAACGCTTATCGAATCACACAGTGGCCCCACAAACTCCTGGCTGCTCCCCACACCCACTTCACAGTTTCCAAAGTTACACTACTGTGGTGAGTGCACCATCTGAGCAAAACCTCCTGGAGGTAACCCAAACAGTCTGAAAGGAAGAACAAATCAAACCGTAAACTCCTCCGACTGAAAATCCCAACTCACTCAATCGCCCAGCAACATTCAGCATGCTCAACCCGTCTCCAGCACTCCAGCCGGCCAGGTCAGTGCACAGCATCCACATACCTTTGAACTAATATCTTGAAGTTCAGCACAACGAGGGGGCGTCACCAGCACCTAACGCAGCAGGTAAGTTGGTCTTGGACAAAGCCCAAACTGCACAATGTAGTGCAGTGCGCTCCCGCATCTTAAAACATCGGACATCCTATAATGCAGCTTACAGGGAAGGTGGTCTTGCCAGAACAGTCTTTGCAACACTGTTGTCTCATGTTCCATGCACCGCACAAAGAATTAGACGTTGCGTGTCCATCACTGCCAGAAGTCCGACGGGGACACGCATATTCAACTCTTCATTGCCCATAGTTCCGCCCATCTTGCAAGTGAAGCTATCCGTCTCATGTCTATCCATGCCCTGCTGTTGTGTAGCACATTGAGTCTGGCAGGATAGAGGAGCATATACATCAGTCCAGCTCTTCGCAGCCGCTCCTTCGTGGAACCAAATTGTGCTCTGCGTCTTTGCACCCGGAGCATGTAGTCAGGGTATATGGCCAATTTGACAGACGCTTTTCGGATAATCCCTCCTTCCCTCAAAAATGGCAACACCCTTCCTCTGTCTTTGTAGTTCATGATCCTGGCAATAATTGACCGAGGGAGTATAGAGGGGGGGGGAGGGGGCGCAGTTCTTACTCGGGGACCTATGCGCCCGCTCCACCGTTTTGCAAGGTGTGCGTTTTATTCCTGCCGCCAGACGCATATGCCTCCTTTTTGGTCTGCTTGGTCTTGTCTTTGTGTTGATGAGGCATATGTGCGGTGGACAGAGGGGCCAAGCGACCAGTGGACTACTTTTTTTCGGTGCTTTATCCAGGGGCACAGGTGAACAGATGAATTTTCCCTGTCATACCAGACCATGGAGGGTATAAGCAAAGAAATGTCTGCAGACGCCACACCAGCGCTCCTCTCCTCCCCCACTGCCTCTCACACTGTACAGTTTACTCCAGCGCCGGACTCTCGCACCGCTAATTCTGCCTGCTTCACTTCACAGGTCTACTATGAAGTCTAGTGATTGGTTGCAATCAATTGGGCTCCAAAATCAGCTGTGGTGCTTGGTGTTTTTATTTTTCCTCTCCGTTTACTGAAGTCCCTCCTTTCCTAGCAGGAATACACAGCAGGAGCGATTACACAATTACCAACATACCTTCTGTCAATCAAGGATCTACTGATATACTCGATTACGCCCCCATCAGTAATGGTTGCTTTGCTGCAAGAGTCAAAGTCTTCCTCGCCCTTAGTATCAAGTTGCTTGTCTCCACAATGTCCAGGGTAGGTGGTAAGCAGGCTTGTGACATAAGTGTTGTACCTGCAAGGGTATGAACAGCTGCCAGCTCTCCTGCTCCGGCCGCCGATTCCTCCAGCGGCGTTTCTGTCCTGCTTCCACTGCCACTGCCAACGTCCCGATCTGCAGTCCGTCTGACTGTCGTTCAGAGTGGCAGCAGCCTCTGAAGTAAGCCTCGAGTGGAGACTATGCTGGTCTTCCAGTTCACATACCGTCAGTCAGGACGCAGCTCCGTCGCTGCAGTCACCAGTGGCTCTCTTAGCCAGCTACTCCGAAAATCACAGCGGTCACCATTTTACCAGTGGCCGCTGCAGAATCCATCTCCCCATCATGTACCTGTTTGGGCGAGCCGAATCCAACCGCACAGTCCCGCTCACTGTGTGCTGTTTGCCAGTTGCTTCTATGTTCGATATTTATGCCCAAAAAAGCCCATTAATGAGCTCATCTTGCAGGATCCAGCGGAGCACACTGCTAAAACGTCTCTACAGCATGGCTGCTAAGCCATGCCCCCGGTTCCAGCAAAAGTTAAGTATAATTTGAGCTTTTATTCTTAGTGGCAGGGGTTGCCAGAAGCCGTTCGTTGAGATTGCCCTCCTGATCAGAACCCATGAAGATCAATAAGGCCGACTATCATCCCAGCCTCTGGTAGGGGTATGACATGCTTGTATTTTTCCAAGATGGAAAGAATACGTATCACATCTTCGAGTGAAATGCGGTTTTGATATCCAACAGCATTTTTGTTGGCTGGCTGCCTCCAAATTCGGACTTTGAGTCCGTCTGTAGGAAATGCAGTGAAGGACTTGGAAGAGGATGAATGGATGTTGGGGGTAAAGCATAATTGTATCACTTCATGCACACGATTATTGAAGCTTCTAAGCTCTTTAACAATAGGTGTCATTACCGTCAATTGAATTCTCAGTAGTCAGTGCATCTATTTCAGAAATATAAAGGGCATAGTGGACCCTGCTGTGATTGAAAACTATGTGTTGAAGTTTGAACAAAGCTGTCTGGGCAACTGCTTAACCCAGTGAGCTATTTTGCAGGAGATGTATACTCACGTGACCTACAAACACCTGCTGTAGCAGTCATAATGTCAAGCATGATTTTGTTTAGGGACTCTGGATCCCATTTTGCTGGCAGCAAACACATGGGCAGAAACACCAAAGTGATTAAATACACAATTCTCACTGCCAGCTCATAAAAATGAAGAAAAAAAAACAGCAGAAATCTTGATTGACTAACTTTAATGATATTGATAGTCATAAGTCATCAAATAAAAATGTTAAATAAAAATAAGTATACAACCCTTGCTGCATTTCAGGAACCCTATTAAACGATTTGAGGAGATTATTCAATTATTTGCAGTCCATGAAATGAAACCGACACGAACATTTAGCTCCTGGACACTCTAAGCAAACACAACCATGCTTTCGAATGATAGGCACCAAGAGCCCTTACATTTCTGTTGTGTGCATAGATTTTCAGATTTTAAATGAAAATCTATGCAATAGGACAACATGCCTTTATTTCATTTATAATTCACTTGAAGCTTTTTATTAATGCACAAAAATAGCACCACCAAGTCTATCTTTGTGCTGTACACAAGAAAACATTTCATGATACTACAAACAAAAAACATCACACACATCAGGAAGACAAATCCAGTCATCGATTCTTAATCCACACTTCCCCAAAAGGTAGGTAGTGAACCAGAGTTCTCGGGGAACAGGGAGAAAGTTCCAAAAGGAGGCAGATAAACAGAAGGCACATTTATATCCTAAAAGAAGTCAAGACCCGACAAAATGGGGTTTGGCTCTATGTAACTCTGTCGTGACTCAAGATTTTAAGTTACTCCTTAAAGGGTCAGTTCACTCAAAAATGTTATGGTTTAAAAAGATGGGCCATAATCAAAAATATATATATTTTTTAAAAGTGCCTATGTAAAATTGTTGGGAAATTAGCCTCAGTGTCTGCTTAACACTAGGAGGCTGCCATTTTGTAAAATGAAGCAACCGCCTCTTTCATGTTAAGCTCTGCTCTCTCGACGATAATCAAGCAAAAGCCCCTACTGGGAGCTTTTTCTTATTACTGCCGGAGAGCAGAGCATGCCGTTAGGCTCCTGCCCTGTGCTGCTGGGGAGTGCTTTCACCTCTTTTTGTTTTGTTATTCCTGCTTCTCCTGGGCTCCCCTGTCCCATGGGACCAAGGGAGACAAAGTGGAAATCCGGGCAATTATAAATAGCACACTGCAATTGGCGTATGGCATAGTATTTATAATTTCTGTGCCTTTCCTTTTACATTTTCTGTGCTCCCCTGGACCTTGGGAGCACAGGAAACATAAAAAGAAAATCATGGCAGTTATGAATACAGTGGCAGCCTCCTCTCTTCGTGTTAGGCTCTGCTCTCCGGCAGCAGTAAACAAAAGCTCTGAATAGGGGGCTTTGGCTCGATTACTGCGGAGATAACAGAGCTTAACATGGCGAGAGGGCTGCTACATTTAACAAAATGGATGCCCCATATCAAAACTTTGAGCCTCATTTGCCAACAATTCGACAAAGGAAAATATTTTGTATATATTTTTTTATTATATAATATACTTTATTTATATTGCGCCTATACACAAGTGTTTCAAGTTTCAAGGCATGACGAGGCCTGGGAGGGGTACAAGGACGACAAAACAACGATCTTACTAGGTTGTGTGACATTAAATGCAGGGGAGAGGGCATGGGGAAGAGTTAAGGGGCAGGGCAAAAGTGGAAAGTGCTGAACAAGTGATCATACAACAACAGGTAGTGCGGCCTAGCCCAAGAATTAAGCTCAGCCAGCAGGTGTCAATAAGTGCAGGCAAGTGCAATGGTTGCCAGAAGGCAGTGCGGGTATGCAGGGGGGTGGGCAGGGATCTGGACCCAAAATCTGAGGGTAGCCAGGGGACCAGTGCAGAATCAGACAGATCAGCAGGAGAGAGGAAGAGAGAAGGCAGAAGCAAAGAGGAAGGTCTTGAGGTGCTTCCGGAACCAAAAGGTGGTTCTCCTCAAGTTTCAGGGAGGCTGTTCCAGAAGGTGGCCCCTACCATCAACTTGTCACTTGGAGAAGCGACTGACCCTGAGGGAGTTGGAGGAGCGAAGAGCTTGAGTTGGAAGGTATTTCTGAAGGGAGAGTTGAAGGCATTTTTCCAAGCCTCATGCTTGATCTGGTGAGTGTTCCAGCCTGTTAGACCCCCTGGGCCTTTGACCATCTTTTTGCTGCTGTGAGCCCCAAGCCCTGGTGTTTTTTCTCTCCCTCCCCAGACTCCCATTGCCGTGTTGTGTTCCCCTCCCTTCCACCTCCCAAACCACCCACCATCCCCGATTGGACATCCCTCCGGTCATTACTGTCCCTCGCAGGGCAGCATTCTGCCTGGCAGCCCCTGCGGGTAAGGATCCCAAGACAAAGAGCAGCTCCTACAGAGGTGGCTCCCTATCGTGTCTGCAGGTGTCAGCAGGGGAAGCCAGTTGCCAACATGCCACGACTAAGTAAGGTAGGAGTAGCCCGGGTCAGGCACAGAACCTTCACTCTACACTGTTTACCTGGCCACATAGCTTCGCAGACCCAGATGTGCTCTTCTCTCAGGTATTTTAAAATTGCATTGTGAAACCCAGGCCTTTTTTTCCCCCTGTATACAGGACTCTCAGACTTAGGTGCGTTTTCTCTGGTATTGAAAATTATATTGTGAAAGTAGTGCCATTCTGTGGTCTTGCCTTCCTAGCAAAATATTCATCTAGCAAACTTTTCTACCATTATCTGAGCTCCTGTTGTCTTGTCCTATTGTCTTGTCTGCTTGCACTCCTCCCTGTGCCCTTCCCTAGTGTTCTCCCCACCCCTTCCCCTTCTTCTCTCCACTCCCCTACCTACTCTATGGTGCTCTCTGTTTCTCCCATCTTTTCTAACTGCTTCTCTATCGACAATCCTGCTCTCCTCACTTAATCTGGTAGGAAGAAGTTTAAAAAGCACCTCCTGGTCTCCAACCCAGCCCTCCCCATCGTTCACACCTATACCAGTGCTCCTCCAGTCAACCCCTCACCAACATCCTTTTTGGTGTTCCCTCTCCATATCTATGGACTCTTCATATGGTCTCTGTGCTTTCTTCTTTCTCTTCTCCCATTAATGGCGGCACACGGTGTGAGGCCCTCTTGGCCCCCTTGCACTACTCTAAGGTCATCATTCATGTTTAGATGAACGGCACCGTCTTGGTCCAAGGCCCACAGGCCAACCTTCTCCTCTTTGATAGACGCTTCCCGCGTCTCATCAATTTCCTTTCCTCGCCTGCTGTCCCCTCCCTTTCCCCCACAGATTCCTTGCAAAACAAAACATGCTTCAAGTACAGAAACTTTGCCTCCTCTATCAAAATGTAAAACGAAACAGAAAACGATCAAGAATTCAGCTTCCACTACTGCTAAAACTGCTCCTATAAATCTTAATATAATGGCAAGTAAGCATACCAAAAATAATTGCAAAAATGTTCTGCCACAGAGTCCTTCAGAATCTTATAAAAACAGGAGAGAAATCATACACAACCCTTAAAACCTACCGTAGAAAATTAATCTTAGAAGCTTTGACAGAGCAATCCTTCTCAAAAGAAAATGATTTTAGTGTTAAACAGAATGAAACCACTAACAAAACTAATTACTAAATTACAAAAAAAGACTTCTCAATAAACGAAATATCAGCAAAAATAACTTCTTAAATATCTGTGGAAGTGAATGGAGTCACACCACGAACACAGAACCATATTTTAATGAAGAAGAATACAAACAAAAGCAAACAAATACAATTGCTATACATAGCAGTGGACGAGGTTATGAAAAAATTAATAATACCATAATGGAACAAGAAATACTGCTTACAAAAATATCCCCAGAAAACTCAGAATTACCTCTCCATTCGACTGAACCAAAACATCCAAATCTTTACGCCAATTCCTCAATCAGTATGTGAAAGGCAAAGACAAAATCAAAATGCAACTGCTGCAAAATATGGATACCTGTCCAGTGCGTAAATAAACAGGGCTACAAGGACATTCATTAGCCTGCATTTCAGGACTTATTTGCAAAAGCACCTTCCATCATATCAAAATGATATCAACACATCATCCAACTATAAGAAATCTAGTCTATAAACTGTACTATACTAAACTTCTTGCATTAGCACTAGCAAATTTAAACAACAATCTTCTACATGGTACAGCCAAAGAACTACTTGTAGAAATTGACCATATCCAGAAAAAATATTTTGGAAGTGAAAGCCACTTACAAAATGCAATACCTTTACAGCAGACTAGCAACAATTGTACACATGGCAACCTTCAACTACACACATACAAAAAAGAAATACTAAAATTTAAAAGTACATCCGCTGAAATACCAAACCGTGTGTGTGTGTTGCTGCAGAACTTTTTATAAAACACACACAAAAACTATAGACACAACATACAAAATAGAGGACAATGAAGAATCTAAATGGTTTGAATCAGCTCTCTACCTTATAGCAGAAAACAAAGAAATAACTGACCCCTTAATACTTTGCAGTTACTGCACTACAAAACTTAACAACCAAACTCCTTCACGCGCTATCACAAATAACTTAGAATTATTCCCACTACCAAAAACCCCTACAACAACTTTTATATGAGAACATCATAATTCAAACAGTACACCCATTTCAAGCAATAATACACCATTCAACCAAAAACAGCAAAAATACCTCCCTCTGAATTGGTGAAAGGCATTCGTGGCAAAGTAGTTTATTTACCATTAGATCTGACAGAAAATGTGCACACTCTAGGAGTGCAACGTCCAATAGAACAATCTGTAATTATCTTAGTAAATGGTGTACCAACAAAAGACAAAAAAATTAACTCGTCAATTTACATAAAGTTAGACAAGCCTTGCAATATCTAAAAGACAATAATGAGTACTACAAATAAATAAATATTGAAGAAAATTTAAGGGGAACAACTGAAATAATTCAATAGTCATGAGAAACTGGTCAATTTGAACTTCTGGATCCAGCTGCAGTATCCAATATTTGAGACCATTATACAATTCATCCATTGCACTCTAAAGCCAGCATAGATGATGCACAAGAAACGTACCAAATGCGACAAACCAAAGGATCACCAATGAGCATATGGGAAAAAGTATAGAAGCACGTGCTTTTCCTTTTCCCTCTACTATTTCCTACTGGCAAAGGAGGAAGATACGATGATAAATAACAGCATCAGAATACCGTTCAATATGAATATATTCTGAAGATCAAGATTTAGACAAAATGTGGAATACATATTCCACCTACTCTTTGAAAGTGAGCTAGCAACTCTATGTTATAGAGTTGCACACATATTGAAACCCGGAACACACTTACAAAAGGTGCAAGAAAAAGATGAGGTTTTACAATCAAGTATTGTTTGCAAACATGCGTGGTACAAAAGAATACTGGTTCCAACGTCACAGAGATGTACGTTGTATGATCAGAAACCTTGGACCACTCACTTGGTTTGTTACATTAAGTTGTGCAGAATATGCATGGGAAGATTTGCATGATTTCCTACGCATATCAAACAAAAACAAAACAAACAGATAAACTAACACCTGGGGAACTTTGCTCTCTAGATCCTGTTAATGTTTCAAGATATTTCCACCATTGTTTCATTGCTATGCTACACTTTATTTGTAATAACACTGTTCCTCCACTCGGAGAAGTGCAAGACTTCTTTTGGAGAAAAGAATATCAAGCCAGAGGAGCACCACATAGCCACATGCTTTTATAGATTAAAGATGCTGCTAAATTTGGTCAGGACAGTGATGCCACTGTTTTGCAGTTCATCTAAAAATATGTCACTTGTGAAATCCCTTCACAAACAACAAATGGTGATCTTCATGCACAAATTGTACAATTTCAAAGACACAAATGTAGCCAATATTGTCGTCGCAAATACAAAAAGAAAGGGAAATACTACACCAAATACTGCTTTGGTTTCCCTAGACCAGTTACAGAAACAGGTGAAGTAAACAACTTCAGGTCTTCAGTTAGACATAGTGTTAAAGGTGAATCACCTAAGAACATGCATTACATAAAAAGTACAGAAGAAACAAAATATATCCATGATTACAATCAAATCATTGCCCACTTATGGAATGCAAACAGATGTGCAGTACATTGCAGACAATTCCATTGCAGTTGCACGATATGTTACAGCATACTTAACAAAAGCAGAAAAAACAGAGCTTCAAGACCTCTGGAATGACCTATCATCAGACAAAACACTATCTCAGAAATTGTACAGCTTAGGCATAAAAATGCTCTCTCAGAGAATGTGGCGCCTACGAAGCTGCAGATCGTTTAACCGGTACTGCTTTGTATGGAAAATCTGAAAATATACTATGCTAAGTCTTGATCCTGCTAAATCTAGAAAAAGAGCTCTCAAATCACAGGACATAGAAACAATAGCCAAAAATGATCCCAACAGCCAAGACTTTTTGAAAAACAATTTACTAGACACATACTACCCAAACAGGGGTAGCACTTTGGAAAGCATGTGTCTATACCACATAGCTCAAAACTTTGCATACAAAAATAATATAAAACCCAATGAAAACAAAAAGGTAGATATAGAGTGACAGATTGTGAAGGCAGCTTAGTGAAACTAAACTGAAGCTTAATTAATCATATCAAATTGTCATTAAAAACGCCTCAACATAAAGAACTATATTACATGTCCCTGCTACAACTTTTTGAACCATGGAGAAAAGAAGAGTTACTAGATAACTATGACTGCTATGAAGACACTTTCAAAGCAAATGAAAGCACTATCACTGATGTGAACTTTATGCAGTACAAAACAATGTTGCAAAATGAACAGCAACTTGAACAACTCCAGGCCCAACTAGATAAGGACACTCCCGACAGTAGTCAATCTTCTGTAACAGGAAGCCAAGAACCACTGGGACAGCCACTAATAGCAAATGAGGTAGAATTAGCTATGACAGAAGTAGAAAACACCATGTGTCACTATGAAGAAGATACAGAAGACTTAACTGCACTAAAGACTTAACTGCACTACAATCAAAACTAAACAAAGAGCAGTGCACCATTTTTGAAGAACAAAAGAAATTGCACATGGTGTACAACATGAAAATAAAGAATGTAGCTGCCAAAATTATAAACCTATACTACTATACGTCAGTGGTGAAGCTGGCTCAGGCAAAACATTCTTAATCAAAATCATCAGCAACTTCCTTCAACAATTAAACAACAAACTGTCAACTGTTGCAACTGCCCCCACAGGTTTAGCTGCCTACAACACAGGCGGTGTCACTTTACACCGATTACTACTCCTTCCAGTAGAACACCAAAACAAATAAGATTATTACAACCTTTCTACAGAAGCTGCAATGGAACTACGCAGAGTTTTGAAACAAATGAAAATGCTACTAATAGATGAAGTGAGCATGGTCTCCAACCTAATGGTGGCTTTGATTCATCTCAGACTGCAAGAAGTACTTAAACTACGAAGAACTCTTTGGAGGAAAAAACATTGTTTTCGGAGATCTTCCATTGACACCAGTGAAAGGTGAACCTATTTTTAAAACCTTAGGACACAAACTCTGCCGTAAAACTATTGGCAGCAAAGGAAATGTCAACCTTTGGCAACATTTCCAATACAAAGAATTAACAGAAAATATGCGCCAATCTGCAGACCTCACCTACACCAACATTTTAAAAAGTATTAGAGTTGGTGTACTATCTCAAGAAGCACAAACAATATTAAAAACCCGGCACATCCATGCACTTTATGGCGATAACTCATGTGCTACTGATGTTATGGAACAATTAGCGCAGAAAAATGTCAATTGTATGGCCTTAATGCCAACTCTTGCAAGCTGTTCCAAATTCAATGAAACCATGTTAAAAAAAGAAATGCAACCAATAATTGAAATTCGCTCCACAGACAAACTGGACGTACATGGTATTACACTACCAATGTGTCAACAAGCCACAACAAGATTAAATAAGTGAGAAAATTCTATCTCCAACACAGCTGGCTTGGAGAAAATATTAAAATTATCCTTAAACGGTAGAGTAATGCTTAAACGTAACCTTGATGTGGAGCAAGGACTAGTTAATGGGGCACTGGGTACAGTTGTTGTCTTTCAAACATACCCACGTGACAACATTCAGTTTGTCAATATTCTCTTTGACAAACTTTCAGAAGTAAAAAGGATAGCACGCTCAACAGCTCGATTCCTTCTCTTCAAAGACATGTACACAGAGAACAATTTTCTCTAACTCTTGCATATGCAGTCACCATTCATAAATCCCAAGGTCTTACCCTAGACAAAGCATTGATAGATATTGGTAACAGTCTTTAAAGAAGGCATGCGCTACGTAGCACTATCACGCTTACGTACACTTGACAGTCTATTTCTAATCAACTTTGATGCAAGTAAAGTCAACGCTGATATTCCTTGCATTCTAGAATACAATAGACTACGTACACTATACACCCCCACCCCATCTAAAAGCATATCCTGTTCCACAAAAAGGAAAACGTAAAAGAAAACTAATTCAAACTGAAATGCAACAGAATCTGACTGCAAATCCTCCAAACAGAGTAAAAGAAGCTAATACGTCATCATTTACCATAAGTAAAGAAGAACCTATTAGTCAAAGTAAATCAGGTACTTCTTCAAAGAAGCAACACACACTCCGAAAAAATGACTTGGACACAGAACCATCTGGTCCATTCAAATTTTCAAATGTAACTGGTGTAAGTTGTTACGCAAATGTAGCAATGCAAATGTAGCAATGAATATTCTATTTCAATTGCCACCAATTGTTGACATTTACTTACACAGTACAGACCAATTGTGTTTGCAAATGTTAGTCCTTCATAGAAACGCAACAAACAATCCTGACAACACGTATAGTGTTCACGGAATAAGACAAGAATTGGACTACTGTGCTGGAATGGTGAAATTCACTATAAACTCACAAGAAGATCCACAAGAATTTCTAATGTACTTACTAGAAGTACTGGAAAACAAAAACATGCCTATAAATGAAATCTTGCAGATTTCATACATGTGGAAACATACCTGCACTCTCTGCAACAATGTTACACAAGAAGAAATCCCTAACGAGCGCTTTGTGTATGTATCCATACCAAATTGTGAATCCATTCCATTTCAGCAACTTGTACAACATGCAAACCATGGCAGATTATGTACTACCTGCAATTCAGATAATAGCTCCACCTTATTAATACAAACACATAGTAAATACTTAATACTAATGCTTCTACGTTACAATGCAGATGGTACCAAAAACAACTGCAAGCTGACTTGATTCCCACATGGTCAAGTATCACTTGGTAAGAAACCCTTCACAACAATAGGTATAATCTACCACGCAGGAGCCAAAACCCATGCAGGTCACTACACTGCATATATGAAAAAAATGTGGATGGTTCGAGTACCATTACTCTAAAGCAGAGATTACCAGCAAATCTTACAAACGGTCATTTAATCTTCTTAAAACCAAAATTTAATAATTAATGTATACTTCAGCATTAACAAAAAATCAATGAAAACACTATAAACAGTTAGAATGCGCCAACAGGTATCTAACTAGCCGAAGATTCTATAACAACCAAAGAGATAAATGAATACCACTGAATTGTAACAAAAAATAATCCGCCAAGAGGTATCTAACTGCTTCAGAAATCTGCAACAATCCAACAGATAGAACATTAACCAGAAACAAGAAGTAAACACTGAAAAGAAACAAACAAATAGACTGTAGAATAACAAAAAAAGGGTTTTTTAATCCGACAAGGATTTTTTTTCCCCACAGACCCAATGATTTTAAAAACAAACACAGAAACTGAGCAAAATGCACAGTACACTGGTTTGTAAACCAAATATGAGGGTAAAAAGAAAAGTTGAAATATCTATTATGCAATGTAATAAGGCTTTACAAAATACATACACTAACATGCTCTTCTTTTATCACAGAAATTGAAAAAGATACTTCCTCCAGGTACCAAACTCATGTAAAAATGTATCGAATCTCAACAAAACAAGCAGTAAGTATAATTGAAACCATATAGGTGTGATCTATGGCTGTGATATGGTGCAGTGCTTGTGGCCAGGACCTAGAGTCTTCGGTGTATAGACTACTGCCTTCACGCATGCACCCTGCCACAACCACCACAACAACATATCACAACATATCGCAGCCATAGTAGCTTATAACTTCGGTCTTGTGAACACTCTGGCCACAACTCCGAAACATATCACACCCATGTTTGATTCTATGGGTGTGATCTACGAGTGTGATATGCTGCGGTGGTTGCGGCCAGGGCCTAGAGTCTTGGGTGCATGGCCGAAGGCCGAAGACTCTAGGCCCTGGCCGCAACCACCGCAGCATATCACACCCATAGAATCAAACATTTTTAACTATGATCACACCCATAGAATCAAACATTTTTAACCAGGCCTCATGGCATTTTTTATGTCCGCGGACACCTTGCGTGTCCTTAGAACAGTTTCTACTTGCCTGCAAACAATACGGACAGGTATAGTGTCCTCAGGACACCTCAATTTTTATTCATTTGCGGACATCCCGGACACCGCGTGTGTTCTAAGAACAGTTTCTACTTGCCTGCGAACAATACAGACAGGTATACTGTCCTTAGGACAACCCCATTTTCGTTTCATTGTGGACATCCCGGACACCGTGTGTATTCTTAGAACAGTTGAACTTGCCCACGAACAGTACGGACAGTTATAGTGTCCTTAGGACATCCCCATATGGGTCGATTGCGGACAACGAGGATGTCCGCGGACACAACAGCGGTGCCTACCACCTAAATAGATACAACATTTGAACCATCTCTTACCCCCCCCACCATCCCCAGACAGTCTTACAGACCAACACACTTGCCAAAATTGTATTTCCCCACCATTTGTCACCGCGCTGTCCGCGGATACAAGATGGCGGGCTTTTCTGAAAATGTGATGCACGCCACGCTCTCCACCATCCAATCAACGAACATGCCGCTTGTCCGCAGACATGACGCAAGTCGATTAGCCAATCAGGACATTGTCCGCGGAGCGAACAGATATTACACATTTTTTTACCTACTTTTTGGTCCTTTTTTAAAAAAACTACTGGTCGGATTTTCACCAAATTTACAAAAGCACGCTTTTGGGACCATTCCCCTGCTCCTGCCGTAAATTTGGTGAAAATCCGTCCAGCGGTTTGGGCTGTAAGCATGAGCAAAGTTTTTTCCCCATTCAATCTATGGAAAAAAAGAAATTTTGGGACCCCCCTATAACTTTGCCCCCGCTGGACCAAACCTCACCAAAAATTCAGAGTGGGTCATATACTTTTTTTGCAAAGTTTGGTGAGGATTCGTCCAGGGAGAGCAAAGTTATAAACCACCCAAAAAGTGCTCTTCCTATGGAAACAGCAACTTAACCATAACTAAACAGCCACTACCGTGGGCCGTGTAATATATACCCCATTAGCAAACGGGTACCGCATACCGATATTAATTAAAAAATGGTTGACGATTCACGCACAATAAATTGGGATATCTCTACAAGATATTAAAAAATGGAGGTCCATCTTAATATCTGGTTAGTGCATTTTGTATGACATTGTGCCGACTTCAAACTGTTTTTGATGGCTATTGCCGTACATATCCAGATATCTATGATTTTAATATAGTCATGATTTATACTTGTGTGTGTAGAATTCATCAACTGATGATAGTACAGTATTCTTCGGATAAAAAATCCTTTCAACACAAACTAACATTAGTTTTACGCAATCTCATCACATCTCAAAATATGTATATCCAGTATGTTCTGTTTGTGGGCATCTCAGATCTTTTCTTGAGCAGCTGAAAAGTGGTCATCGACTCTAAATGTGTTATTATAAGAATGGCAGGAGTGAGAATTCCTCATTAAACCCACTAGGAGCCATAGAGTTTAACCTGTGGATCCAGTACATTTCTCTTTTTTCCTAAAAAAGTCTACCTGGGTTGCCACCCCTTGGTGGCATTCTAACCACTTCTAGCACAACGTATCTTAGTTGAGCTATGCTGTGTCTCATGTTTGTGTAGTGTCTGGCCACTGGGGATTTTTGATTGTTGTTCCTTAAGTGCGATTTATGCTCTGTAATCCTTTCTTTGATTCTTCCGATTGTTTGACAACATAAAACTTGTCACACGGGCAAATTAGACCATATATCACATGTTTCGAATCACAGGTTGCAAAATGCTTGTCCAGTACACGGGTGTCTGATGGGTTCCCCTTCTGAACATTATTACAGTGGCTGCAGTGTAGGCAAGAGAATTTACCACATTTAGGTTTGCTTAGCTGCGTTTGTCCTTTTACCTCAGTTTTGCTCTGCTTTGACCAGGTTGTCCCTTAAATTTCAACCTCTTTCATAAGCAATCATAGGAACTCCAGGAAATAATTTGGTTAATTGCTGATCCATTCTAGTTATTTTCCAATTTTTCTTCAAGATTCCGATTTGTGCACCTGGTCTTGAATATTTCATCATGTGGATCAATTCGGGTTGTCCTTTGCTAACCTTGGGTTGTAGTAATGTATGTCTACTGACTCGCACGTCTCTCTTTCGCCTTAGTACATCTTCTGGATACCCTCTGTCCCTAAATCTTTTAGTGATCAGGTTAGCGGACAATTCTTGTGCGTCATTGTTGGAGACTACGCGTTTAACTCTCATATTGACTGAGAGGGAAGGTGGTCCTTCAGGGGTCTTGGATGGAAACTCGCAAAATGTAATGTGTTGTTCACATCAGTGGGTTTGCAATAAACTGATGTCGTAAGGGAGGGGTTAGTCAAAGTGATTTCTACATCTTACAAATGTATTGGAGAACCTTTCTAGGTACATTTTATTCTTGGATGACAGGAGTTCAAGTATGCCAAGAAGGTTTCAAGTTCTGTTATCGGCCCCTTCCAGATGCCAAAGAGGTCATCGATATACCTCCTCCATACTATCAGGTTGCTAGCCCAGCTTCTACAGTACTTAAATAGGATTGCATAGGCAGGTGCCATTGCAGAACCCATTGATGTGCCCTAAGTGTGTACATAACACCGTTTGTTAAAGCCGAAAAAAACTATTATGCAAAATCATTTATGTTAATTCAAGGATAAATACTTTGTTGGCTTGAACTCTCTCTTCCTGTAGTAATATCAACTCTAGAGCCTCCAACCCATCACCCTGTGCCATTAAGGTGTAGGGACTTTGAACGTCTAAGATAAAGAGCGTCCACTCTGATTCAATGTCTTTCAGGGATGATTTGATGTTCAAGAAAGGAGTTGTGTCCCTCAAATAGGTTGGTGTTTTTTGGACACAGGGTTGTAGGATTTTGTCTTAATATTTGGCCAAGGGCGTCGAATATACTGTCCGTTGCTGCAACAATCATTCTTAGTGGTGGATTGATGAGGTATTTATGGATTTTAGGGAGTCCATAGAAGATGGGTATGGTCAAGTCGACTTTGGTGTGATCCACTCCTCACTTAACTGTGGATACCCAGTGTACTAGCCACCTTGTGTGTTTTGCCCTGCTGCTGACCCTGCTTCCTTACAGAACACCACCCTCCGGGGGAAGAGCCTGGCTTACCTGGAAGGTTGCTATGAAAGACACGCAAGAGCCAAGGAGCATGAATGTTAGAAACTGGCTCCCAGGAGCAGTCTTCCAGGCCAAACCCTACCCAATCTAATAGGTAATACAGCTGGCCACCCCTGATGCGTGAATTAAGGATTGCTTTTACTTCAAACTCTGGATATCCCTTAAGGACTGGCGGGGGCCGTGTCATGCATGTGTGTTGTGCGGTAGGCTTTAACAGTGCAATATGGAACACTGGGTGCACTTTAATATGGTCAGGTCGCACCACTAGTGGGTTGAACATGGCTGAGATCACAAAGGGGCTGTGAAATCAATGCTGTAGCTTACGCAACCCAGGAAAATTTAGATGGCGGGTTGAGAGCCATGCTTTGTCGACTACCTTGTAGTCGGGCCTGGTCTACATTGCTCATCAGCGTACTTCTTGCAAGTTTTCTTTGCGGATTCTAGATTTAGATGCATATTCTTCCATACCCGTGTCAGTTGGTTGTATGGTGTGGTCACTGTCAAATGGACATTTGGAAGATGTCCATAAGTACTAAAGAACGGAGAGTGCTTAGTAGATACAAGTTGGGAGTGATTCTATGTCAAGACGGAGGCGAGCATTAAGCTTTCATCTTCTTTATTCTCTACTCTCCAGCAGTTTCAACAAATATAACTTTGTAAACTTTCAATTCAAATTTTTTTTATTTTTTAAACAAACTTCAAATCCCATCAATCCTGTAGTCCCCTAGTCTCTGGCCATGTGACCTAGTCCTTCCTGTTCCTCTGTCCTTCCTCTTCTTTTCCTGCTCTCCACAAGATAAGTACCTCTTTATCTTAGCTCCGTAATATTTGCTTGACAAAACGTTTTTTATGCCATTAACGTAATTGGAATTGTACACCATTGACAATAATAGAATAAACATGTATAGTAGAGCGCACGAGCGTTAGTGTTTTAGTGTTTAAAAGGGATTCGGAGGCCCCGTGTCGTAATGCACGACACCTCAGGAGCCTGCCATACCCCCTAGCAGAGCGCAAGTTCGCAGCCCCAAACCTTGGAAGGGCGGAGCTCTACGCAGGCGGGAAACTTCCCGCGAGCCGAGCAGTAACGGCCACGCGCAGCGAATGCGCCAATAGCGAACGCCTCCTACGCGGGGGTGTGGCCTTAGAGAGCGGAGCCGCACGATTATAAAGTATTACCAGGGAAATGGGAAAGATATATCCTGCAAACAGACATACTGTATAAGGAAGGTACAGCCTCGAGCTAAGTGAATCTGTGGACGCGCTACTACACCTACACAGGTATTGATTCAGGTACCGGCCAGCACAATGTCGTACTTCGAGTGGAGCGAAGAGGAGTAGGAGGCAGTCTACCAAGAAGACCTAGCCTATAGCTTCAAAGAAGTGCTGGGAGATTCACTGACAGAGGCAGTGGCCCAAGGAGTGCGGCCTTTACAAGAAAGGCTGGATACCATAGAACTATTCCTGAGCCAGAAGGAAGAACGCACCAAGCAGGAAGAAAGCGCGTCCACAAGGGCAACGTTTAACGACCCTAAGGGGTGTAACAAGGCCCGGAAGAGCAAAGACTCTTCTGGCCCCCCCGGGCCAACCGACAGGGGCGAGTACAGGAGCCCCAGAGGCTACGGACGCGTTCCTCAGACTAAAGGAAGTGTTCATGAAAGATTCCCAGGTGCCGAGCCTCCGGACCCCCTACCCAGGGGAAGACAATATGGGTTGTTTAGAGGAGGAACCCCCAGAAGGCTTCCCAGACGAGGAACCGCTGATATCCCCCACATCCATCAAGCGGAGGCAGATAACGAAGGGGATGAGGGGAGCCAACCTCCGCCTAAGAAAAGGCAACGAAAACTCCACCACCTAGAAGAGGACGAAACAGCGGACATGTTCCAACCAGAAGAAATCAGAAATCCGAGACCCTCGGAGTGGGTGCCATCGCCGAGAGTGGCGAAATACATGACGCAGAGATTGAGGAAAGCTCTCGAAAAAGTGGTCAGACAAAGACTGAGGGCCGAATGTCCAAGGCCAGACCTGCCGGGCAAAGTTGCGGAAGCCCCGGAATTGGACCCTAAAATGTGGTTGGTTGTCTCCAAATCGAACAGAGACCCGAGGAACGGCATAGAGTGCTCCAGGAGAAGCTGCCAAGATAAACTCCTCGACCTGGCAGGTCCGCTAGCTAAAATAATGGACCTAGCCGAACGAGCCAGAGATACAGGCGAGGAGGTAGACCCAGGAGTTCTAGCTAACTGGGCCCAACGGGCCGTATGTATACTAGGAAACGCAAACTGCGCGATTTCATCGGAGCGCAGGAGAGGCCTCCTCTTGAAATCGATCGGAAACTAGGAGATCTGTCGTCATACGAAGCCGGCGAGGCAGCGCAGGGCCTATTGTTTGGAGAGACTTTTGGTAAGGAGATGGGGAGGTTCGTAGGGACCTACACCTCCCTGGAGTAAGCACAGGCTTCGATGAAGAAAATTTTCCCAGGGAGAGTTTTTGGCAGGACCGGTCGCTACAGAGATCGCTCGACCGGTCGATACCAAGCATCCAGAAGGCCTCAGTACAACAGAAATCAATACTGGGAATCCAGGCAGCCTGATACCTTCTTTCCCCCAAGAGGCCGCTTCCCTAGAGGAAGAGGAAGCAGAGGACAGGGAAGAGGACAAAACTTCCCCACAGGTGAGAAACTTTACATATCCACCAGTAGGGGGGAGGACAGCTATATTCTGGGATAACTTGCGCCCGCTTTCCAGCGACGCTTGGGTCCTTCAAACAGTGAAAGGCATGTGTATAGAATTTACAGAAACCCCCGTTCAGGACCGAGCGCCACGCCCCGTAGTCACGACGCTGACCGAAAAAGAGCTGCTAGACGCGGAATTGCGAAGCCTAGCAGAGAAACGCGCGATCGAACCATGCATAGCGCCGCCAAGATTTGTGAGCAACATGTTCCTGGTTCACTGAAAAGACAAAGTGATACCAGTGATAAATCTAAGGCACATGAACAGCTGGGTGGCCTACAACCACTTCAAAATGGAAGGAATCCACCAGCTCAAGAGATACACTCAGACAGAACGACTGGCTGGCGAGGAGAGAGTTGAAAGACGCCTATGTTACGATTCCTGTACAGAGGGATTTCCGTCCATTCCTAGCATTCGACTGGGACGGGCAATTATGGCAGTTCGCAACAATGCCTTTCGGGCTCTCCTCGGCGCCGTGGGCATTCACGAAAGTGATGAAGCCGGTAGCCACAGCGATCAGAGGGAAAGGAATTTGCATGAATATATATCTAGACGACATCCTACTGATGGCCGACAGCAGAGAGACCCTAGTCTACCAGACCGACTGGGTGGTACACCTCTTAACTTCGTTAGGTTTCCTAGTGAACTGGGAGAAGTCGGAGATGGCTCCGGCGAGGAAGATAGAATTCCTGGGATTTGTTATAAACACCAGGTCGGCGACACTGGAACTCCCAAACAAAAAGATCAAAGACATAAAGAGAGATATAAGAGCATGTCTCAGCAAAACGAGCATATCACTCCGACCATAGCGAGAGTAGTAGGCTTACTAGCGGCATCAATACAAGCAATCTTCCCAGGGCCATTACACTACCAAGCCCTTCAGAGGCTGAAGATACGGCATCTTCAGCAAGGACTACACTACCACCAACTGATACTCTTAGATCAGGAGTCCAGGGCAGAGTTGGAATGGTGGATAGCGAACATGGAGGCCTGAAACGGCAGAGCCATCTTCGGCGACCGCCCAGACCTGATAATAGAATCAGATGCCAGCAGAGCAGGCTGGGGAGCCCGGTGCGGGGATCTCCAGACAGGAGGGAGATGGAGCGCATCGGAACTCCAATTACACAAACTGCCTAGAGTTACTAGCCGGATCCTTTGCGATCAGGGCATTTACGAAAGGGAAAGTGAACTCCTGTATCCTGCTAAAAATGGACAACATTTCGGCAGTCAAATACATCAACCATTTAGGAGGGACAAGGTCCAAATTGCTGGCGGAAATAGCCAAGGATTTCTGGCATTCCTGCCTAGAATCAGGGATCTCGGTGGTAGCCGAATACTTACCAGGTTCGTTGAATGTAGTAGCGGACTGGAACTCCAGACATCTCTCAGACTCCAGCGACTGGATGCTGGACCGGATGATTTTCAGAAACTGGAAAAGATCTGGGGCCCAATATACACAGATCCTTTTGCGTCCAGGCTGAACGCTCAGAAAGAGAGGTTCTTCAGTTGGAGATTGGACCCAGCGGCAGCCGGACTGGACGCTTTTCTACAAGATTGGAGGGAGCACACGCTTTACACTTTTCCCCCATTCATAATGATGAACAGAGTACTAGCAAAGGTACGCAGATAAACAGCAGACCCGATAGTGGTAGCTCCGATCTGGAAATTCCAAGTATGGTTCCCAACACTCATGGAACTATTGGTAGATTACCCGAGAATACTGCCCCAAGGAGAACACCTCCTCACGGACCCAGCTGGGTCATCTCACCCTCTGAGAGTGAAGGGGACACTGCCATTGATGGCGTGCAGGATAGCAGGAGACGCTGGAATCTCCCGGGCATTTTGCCACAAGCTGCTAGTCTCATCACAGAGTCATGGGCTCCATCAACTCGAAGGAGCTACGGCGCAGCTTGGAACAAGTGGTCGACATGGTGCAGAAGGCAAAATATTCATCCCGTTTCTGCCCCTCTAGTTGAGATCTTGAATTTCCTAGCAGAACTCCTCCAGGACGGCAAAGCATACAGAACAATAGGGGTACACAGATCTGCGATATCAGCAGGTCACCTACCCATGGAAGGAGTACTGGTGGGAGTAATTCGGCTACTAAGAGGAATAAGATTCAGGAAACCACCGCAGCCGAAATATGAATCTTTATGGGACGTAGCAATAGTATTGAAACTATTTGCGGACTGGCCCGACAACAAGTATCTGTCCCTAGGACAGCTGTCCGAAAAACAAGCCATGCTACTATGCCTGGTGTCATGCAGGATAGTAGCAGACGTATGAGTCTTAGAAGTGAATAGGAGAAAGTACGGGCCGGAAGGCGTGACGTTCAGCTTAGCCAGAAGAACTAAAACGGATTCTAGTACCATCACAGACCCGTACATGCAGGAGCACCCGAAATGGTGCGTAGCGGCATGTATAAAGGAATATGAAAATAAGACAGCCGAAATAAGACCAGCGGGGACGACTCAATTATTAATTGCGCGCAGAAAGCCACACAGAGGAGTAGCAATAGCCACCATAGCACGGTGGGTCAGAAACATTATGAGTTTAGCAGGCGTAGACATGACAGGATTCGGGGCACACTCAGTCAGAGGAGCGATGGCCTCGAAAGCACTAGGACTAGGCGCAACATTACAAGACATCATGAAAGTTGCAGACTGGGCTAGTGATACGACATTCAGGACGTTTTACTACCGACAGGAGTAGTAGCAAGAAGCTTTGAACAAGCTTAATGCTCGCCTCCGTCTTGACATAGAATGAAGATTCCCCCTGCTAATAGCGCAGGGAGCTCTTGATTCTATTAAAGACAAGGAGGCGAGCATTAAATTCCCATCCCGAATACACAATGAATGCAATGATGAAATACATGTGGTGAAGTACTGTTGATAATTAACATGGCTATTTCTTCCAGAATAGGGTGTGTATTTCCGCCCTAACGTATACTATTTGTTTCTTATTGACTTTAGGGGATGAGCAAAAGAACAGCTGAAAGCACGAATCAGAGCAGGTCGCCTAGAAACGCTTCGAAAGCTCGTATGTGAGAGATCGAACTGGTACAAAGCAGGAAGTTCAGCACAAGTTCAACAGTTGAGTGCGCAGTTAAAGAGAAAGGACAAGTTCAAGCAGTCAAAGAAGAGGAAGGACAGAGGAACAGGAAGGACTAGGTCACATGGCCAGAGACTAGGGGGCTACAGGATTGATGGGATTTGAAGTTCGTTTAAAAAAAAAAAAAAAAAAAAACAAAATGAAAAAGTTATATTTGTTCAAACTGCTGGAGAGTATAGAATAAAGAAGATGAAAGCTTAATGCTCGCCTCCTTGTCTTTAATAGAATCTAGAGCTCCCTGCGCTATTAGCAGGGGGAATCTTCATTGTAGGCCAATTCAGCCAGTCAAATGATTTCCAACCAACATCCTTCGGTACGATGTGTGAAACACCGTAGGTAATGTTCAAAGTTCTGGTTTCACTTGTTCCGTTTGGCCTCCGGTTTCTGGGTTTTAGCTTGTCGACAGTCGCATGATGATTCCCACTGGTTTACAGAAGATGCGCCAGAACCCTGACGTGAACTGCGTACCGCGGTCGGAGATGATATTGCTGGGGTATACCATGCAAGCACACCATATCTTGCAAGAACAAGTTGACTAATTCACTTGCCAAGGGGACTCCTTTGCAGGGGATGAAGCGAGCGAGTTTGTTGCAGGGGATAAAGTGAGAGAGTTTAGTAAGTGAAATCGACCACAAGAATGGTTGTGTGCCCCTGGTCCGGTGGTAATTCTACTATAAAATCCAGTGACATGGTGTGCCATGGTTTTTCGTGTGTCGGTAGTGGACGTAAAAGGCCAATGGACCTTTGATGATCTGCTTTGTTGCAGGTGCATACCTCGCACTGTTGTACATACTGTAGGATTTCTTTATTCATTGCGGGCCACCAATAATGTTGACAGACCAGTTCCTGAGTCTGGCTGACCCCAGGGTGCCCCGCTAGAGGTGAATCGTGGCACCATTCCAAGCCTTGCGTCTTGACGGAGAGGAGTGGGGAGGTAGGTGGTTAGATACAGAGCCGATCCATGGAACTGTTGTCAGTTTTCTACATATTGTTGCTTCTTCGGGTCCCCCCACTGACAGTTCTTGTGCCGACATGGCTTTGGTGACCTGTACAAACAAATCACTAGTCTTTTCCCAATGATTTGACCTGAAGGTACACTGGGCTTTGGCGTAACCCTGGGTGATTCTTGCGACTGGGTCTCTGGATACCCGGACAGCATGTCCGCCTTCTTGTTTTCCTGTCCTGGACGGTAGGCAAAAATGAAATCGAAATCGGCAAAATACATAGCCCAACGTAGCTGATGTGGAGTGAGGTACTTGCGGATTTAAGCACTGGTCTGTTAGAACAGTTACCGTATGTCATGCCCCGAGTAAGTAAGGCCTCCTTCAGTAAACGCATGGTGTCATCTTGTTCTGCTGGATTCAACTTGCTGAAGTAGTATACCACAGGGTGTAGGTGGCCCTTTTGGTCCCGCTGAAGTATCGCCCCTAATGCAGGGCTGGAACCGTCCGAGGTTGTAACAAATTGGGGCGTCACAAGACCTGAGCTGTGGTGAAGACCTTCCTTAGGTGTTCCAAGTGTTTGAAGCCTTTTTCTGTTGCCGAGTCCCATATGAACGGTATTCCTTTCGTTACAAGGCATGGGATTGGAAGGACCTTTTCAGCAAAGTTATGGATGAACCGTCTGTAAAGGTTTGTGAATCCAAGCACTGCTTGAACATCCTTCACCGTTTTGGGAGTCAGCCAATCCAGGATTGCTTGCATCTTCCAGTTGTCCATCTGCACCCCCTCCAGTGATAAAAAATAAATTAAAAAAAACACAAGAATTCCACAGTCGTATAGCGAAACTCGCACTTCTCTCGTGTTTAACGTAGAGGTGGTGCGCTTAAAATGCTGTAAGACTGCCTTCACATGTGCTTTCCCTGGATTGTCAGTATATGAGGATATATCAATATACACCACAGTAATGACATCCAAATACCCATGAAGAAATGTGTTCAGGAAGTGCTGGAATGCAGTGGGTGCATTGCAGAGACCGAATGGCATGACCTGATAAGTCCATATTTCTTTCTGAACGTGGTCTTCCACTTGTCTCCTTCACGCAGCCACACCAGATGGTCAGCCCCCCGCAAGTCCAGCTTGATATATTGTGGTACCTCGTACTTGATCTAGAAGGACTGGTTTAAGAGGCGACGGATACCGGTTCTTTACTGTGATGCGGTACACCGCCCGGTAGTCAATACAAGTGCGGAGATCTCCAATCTTCTTAGGCACAAAGAATAAAGGTGACGACACTGGGGATGTAGAATGTCAGATGAAAGCGTTCTGGAAGTTGGCTTGAATATAATCCTTCAAATACTTGTTCTCCACCTACGTTAGAGTGTAGATTCTGGTACATGGCAGAAATGTACCAGGCTGTAAATCATCGAACGAGCGATGGGGTAGTAGGGTCTCTGTGGCGGCTTTACTGAAGACGTCACTTTACTCTTTGTATTCTGGTGGAAGAGGGACGATGGACACTCCGGTTTCTCTTTGAGGTGCCAGGTCCATCACAGGTTTCTACAGTTTAATATTTTCTATTGGTAGCCAATTGATTCACATGCCCGTCACCCTTGCAGTGGGTCGTACAGTAGTCTGACTTGAAATGCAACGTACTCCGCGTCCAATCGATGGTAGGATTATGTAGTGCCAACCAAGGGAGCCCCAAAATTAGTCCAAACTGTGGGACTGCAATAAGGTCAACCCTTAAGATTTCTTTGTGTCCTTGGGCTTCCAGAAGGACCTCCCCGTTTTCCTGACTTATAGGTCCAGACGTGAGCGCTGACCCCTCCACTGACTGAACAGCTTTTTTGTGCTCCTTAGAGCACATGGGGAGTCCCAAATCCACTGCATAATGCAGGTCTACAAAGTTAGCAATGGCCCCAGAATCCATAACGGTTCCTCCATGTGCCGAGACCGTATCCAACCATTAATGGTAACATGGTGTATCGACAGCCGAGTGGCGTTTGCTGGGAGTTGTATGAGGGTGTTGGTTCGTGGGCTCAGCAGTTCCACCCCAGCTAGTGACAAGCACTGAGTTTCCCCCAGTAGCACTGGGCTTTACACGTTGCATTCCTTCATGAAGTGGCCTGCTTTGCCACAATACAGATGTAGCTTCTCCCGTCTCCTTTTTTCCTTCCCAACTGTCCTGCCGGTGTTTGCTGTGGCGGTGGTCTAAACACAAGGCTAGATCAATCACGGCTGGACAGGCATCAGGCTGCGGATCCACCCGAGCCATTTAGTCCTTCAGATCTTCACAGAGCCCTCTGTAGAAGAGGGCAAGCCTTTTGTCCTGGGGCCATGCCGTCTCCACCACCAACTGATTGAACATAGTGACATAGGTGACTAACTCCTTATTTCCTTGGCATAGCGTGAGGAGTTTGCGAGAAGCCGCCTTTCAATTGAATATTTGCTGAACTCCTCAAAAAGACCATTCCAGTCATAAAGGAGGGCATCATCCTTTTGTACTAGGGGAGTTGCCCAGGCTGCTGGGTCCCCCCCGAGGTAGGATATTACAAAGACTGTGTGGTCTTGGGTCGATCAAAAGGCTGCAGGTTTCACACTGCATCACGAATGTCGTGAACTTCTGTGGATCACCATTGTAGCGCTCCGAAGGAGCCAAAGGCAGTGAAGGCTCCGCTATTACTTGTACATTTACAGGTGATACCGGACTTGGCAGTGCCCTAGTTAGCAACAAGTTACCTTGGGCTGTTCGGTTGTGCACTTGTGTGGCTAAGGATGCATAGTCCTGCTGTGTTGTGGCCAGTTTGTGTTCTTTAGCTCCAGCAACACTCTGACTAGGTCGTCTTTGGTGTGGAGTTTGTGCTAAACGGGTGTCGGGAGATACTTGGGTTCATGCTTCCGTCAGATTCCAGGTTCTCACGCAGAGGCAGCGCAAACTCCTTCCTACCCTTGCGAGTCTTTGCTCCAGCAGTCATGACAACACAGGTTAGCTGCGACCCCCAAGGGGAAAGAGGGTTAGGGTCCACGGGTTGGATAGGAAGGGGGCATTAGGGTAACTGGGTAGAGGGTTAGGGAGCGGTAGTGGATGGGTAAGGGGAGTTAGGGAAAGCCTGCACCTTGGCTCTTGCTGCTTGGTTTAGGTTAGCTTTAACACAATAATTGGTTATTTATAATGCGCTTAATACCCAGAAGTTTCGAAACACGGGCACAGGGGAATTGAACTGTCGTCTTGCGTCCAAGCCAAGCGCGTTGCCCCTGAGCTAGCCTCCCAACACTACACACACTGACATGCGTCCACACAGGCTCACACCATAAACTCATAGCATTGTTTCACCCAAGATTACCTATGTCATCACTCAGTTGCTCCGCTGAGTTTAATTGGCCCCCAGAATGAGTACAACAATCATCACTCAGTTGCCCCACTGTTAACAGCCCCACAAAGAACAGAACACAAACCTAGCTCCCCTAGGTTTTGATGACTCAGATACTATGTAGTTAGCACACAGCTTAGACACATTAATTTGGTTGGCCCTTCAGACTGAGCCCTAATTTGCATTACAAAACGCTGTGCAGGATTGCATTTACATTAGTAGTACATAAAACAGTTAGCTTCGTGCTGCATGGCTTCCGTTGTGCGAAGCGAGGATCTGGCTTGTCCCTGGTTCAGCTATCACTGTATGCCGTAGCAGTGGCATCTGCAGTCTGTCAAGAATACACACATTCGGTATTGCCCCAAGAAATACACTGATCCTACGGATCCTATCAGTTTAATGATTAGTGTTTTTGTTCTCACTATGGCTTCCTCAACGCGATTAACACACGCGGGTTAGTGCGGGTTAATGATCCCATGCAGTTAATGCTACATCGCTAATATAAAGAGTGGGGTTGCTCTGGCACTAAACTTTTCGTAGAGCAGGGCAGGATTGTGTTGCAAGCAGGGTGCGACGTGCAATGTGTTTTGCCCATAGAGTGCCTCCCCATGCGTCCTCCTGGGCTGAGAGATCAAGCATAAACAATGGTTCGGAGCGCGCATGTGCATTGCCCCGGGCGTGTTCCTGGGAGTCTTCACCCACCGTGAGCTCAGTGCTGGGGTTGTTGGGAATTGAAGTCCTTTCCCTGGTTCTTCCCCTCCTGGGCACATTTGCTGCAGAGGCTGGTGGCAAAGTAGGTGATGCTTCTGCTGCTGAGATTGCTGGCAACCTTCCCAATGATCTTCCTAGTGCCATAATGCTTGAGCAGTTCACACCTACAAGAGTGGGGACATATAGCTCCTGCCATGAGACTGTGCCCCATAAGCCTCGAGACCCCAAACATACCCACTGTACTAGCCACCTTGTGCTTTTTGCCCTGCTTCCTGGCACAGAGCTCGCTGAAGATGCGGTGCCTTTAACAAATTATACCAAATCAAACTGCCTCAACATCACAGAGTCTGATCTCGAAGTTCATGCACTACAGAACACTGTTGCAATTGGAGCCCTCGGCTTTCAATTACTTGGGGTCAAGCTCACAAAGAAGAGGGGAGATCTCACACAACATAATATGTCCCCCTCCACTCAAACGTCTCACATTGGACTCAGGCTGTTGGATTAACCAACACATCTCATCAATTTACGATCCATGCCCTTAAAATGAATATTGTTCCCAAATTACTGTTTGTGTTTAGCAGCCACCTGATTCAAATCCCAAAGCGAATATTTCTGCCACTGCAGAAGGTGATGTTCGGCTTTATAAGGAAGGGCACACCTTCACAAATAGGCCAGAGGATCATGTCCCATGCGGCCACCCTCAGAGGAGTAGGAGTCCCAGACCTACACAGATACCTGCGGTCAGCCCAAACAGCACAAACCTTTTCATGGCTCCATAATCCTACTGAGACAAACTGGACACAAATAAAGCAAGTAGCCACAAGGATCCAATTATCAGATCTGATAGCCCTGGAAGGCGAGTCCCGCAAGACAGGGGGGATTTCTGAGACAGGTGACATCTGCTACAAGGTCTTACTGGGATGGGGAATGTTATGGGGGGTGCGCCTGGGTCCCGATCTCGCTTCTCCAGTCCTGGTCAACCGAGAATTTACCCCGGGATGCAAATAAGGTTGCCTTCTGCAAATGAGGGAAGGGAGCTTCGAGGTATCGAAGGAATTGCTATCTGCAGCTCAGCCGCTGACATGGAGGCCAAATCCAAGTTTAGTCTTTCTGATGTGGATCAGTTGTCATACTTCCAAATCAAACCGTCAAAAAAAGAGGACACTAGGCTACCCCAACCACTAGAGGGGGCAGTCAAGAGACAACACCCAAAGAAGGAGGCAACATCTAAAGAAGGAGCACCTCCCAGCTCTACAACCTCTCGGATAGGGGTGACGGGGAGGAGATATTCCCCTATATGCAGAAATGAGAGGATGAACTGTGCCTGCAAATTCCATTAGACGCATAGGCATCCAAACAGGCTAAAGCAACTAAGTCCTTGAGATACAACACCACTAAGGAGTGCCAGTGTAAAATATATTTGAGAATGAGCACATGACCATGAAAACACAACTCCTTGGTAACACGATTTCTTAGTCCGTGAGGGTTGGGGGGGAGAGGGGAAGGTGTAAAAGAATAAAGAGAACGAGAAAATTATGTTGGTTATTTCCATTGTTATACTGTTGGATCTATAGAAACGGAATTAAGCACTGTATATTGGTATTACTCCCACCTGTGTAACGACTATGGATGCATATGTAACCTTTTCTTTTTTCTCTTTTCTCATTGAGAGAACTGTTGTGTGTTAAAACCTAATAAAATCAAATAAAAAAAAATAGATATATTTGAGATGGTAATATAGTCCGAAGCGCTTACGTGGCTTTGTCCCGGGGTTCTCGGCTCAGTGTTGGAGGGGTGGTGGCGAAACCGGGACACGTGTGGTTGCTATGCCCAACCATCCAGCTCTTCTGGAAGGAGATCCTAACTAAACTAAAAGAAAGAACCGTCTCGAATTTGCCCATACACTCGCTGGTCCTTGTGCTGGGTAGCACTTGTGGCATAGAGGAGGAACATACCTACCATGCCTCCCCAGACTCGCCACACATGCCTTGAATGCAGGAAGGCGTACGATCGCTCAGGGGGCCCATCATTAGACATTTGGTGGACTGAGGTTTGGAATACGTGGGCAATGGAGAGGATGCAATAGTACTGGGGAACCTACCAAAATGTCAACATGACTGGTCCCCTTTCGCCACCTTTTGCTCAAGCACAGTATCCAACACTCACGGGCTAAGCCTATTGAAATCCTTATCACTGCTATGAACCCACCACAATCATAAATGGCCCTTCTGGACTCAAACCCAGACAAAGCTTTATGCATTGCTTATAATGCAAGACACCTTGCGCCAATTGGGCTCCAAATAGAGGCTGCTCGATGTTTGAATACCTCAGTTCGAACGTTACTCCTGATTTCACCATTGGGGGGGATTGCGGATCAGCCGGGGCCTGAACATAATGTCTTGCATTCGGACTATCAGGCTAAGTGTATACACGTGTGCCCTGTATGCAACCTGGCCACGACCATGTGCCGCAGGATGCGTTGTACGATTGTGACATTTTTTAAAATAAAGTAGAGTTAAAAAAAAGAAACACTATCCATCAGCTGCTCTCTGGAGGGGATGTGAGACACCAAGACCACCAATAAAGCACTCGGCATGCCAGGACAATAACAGCAACTACACCGGAAGTCAAAACCCTCTAAAATGGACACGGGATACCACAACCAGCCCATAAATACAGGCCCGTGGAGAGTTAAGGAAAGCCAAGTCAAGAGGGTGTGCACCACAGAGGCAAGTCCCAAAAGGTTTGGTCTCACTCAAGGACCTACACAATGGACTGGCAAAGCAAGGGTTACGCCCATACTGGTGGCATGGCCCAGATAAGATGGTTCTTAGTCATTTCATCAAAATTGTGGCATCGAAAGAAAATGCATCGTCTGCCAAAGCATGGACAGGCTATTACATGTATAAGTGCTTTTCCATCAAAACCAGTCCATCGAAAATATAAATGGATTGGTTTCAATGGAAATGCACTTTTACTGTAAAAGGTAGCATTTCAATGCATTTTTTGGTAACGTTAAACGGAGCTGTCCAGTGCTGAAATTTCGGCACTGGCCAGTTCCTTGTAACGTTTTCATCTTTTTTTGTATATTAAGGGGTCCCCCCCAACCCTAAACCTAATGTAACCCTTAATCTAGCCCTAGCCCCAACCCTAACCCTAATGTAACCCATAATCTAACCCTAGCCCCAACCCTAAACCCTAATCTAACCCTCACCCCTAACCCTCACCCCAGTTTCGATCATACCATCGATTTATAGTCAATGGAAATGCTTTTCGATGCCTATAATTCGATGGTATGGCATTCGATGGAATGGGTTTAGATGAATTGACTAGATACCAGATAAGGTGTACTCCATGTTTGTTAGAATTCAGGTGTAATATTTTTGGGGAGTAAACAAGTAATTTCCATTCCTGAAGGGTCTTTGCACCATGTAACTCACTCAAATTCAAAGAAGCTTCTGTACTTTAAATGCCCCATTAAGCTCAAGCAGTAATATCAGATCTTGTTCCTGTGCGACTGCTCTGCTGGTACTACTGATCAAAACACATTCCAAGGAGCTTGTGCTCCGCTATTACCTCTTTTTTTGTTAAAAGTATTCTTTAGTTGGAGGGATTTGCCTTTATTTAGTGAGTAAAAGCAGCTACTTCAGCTCTACTTTTAAGCTCGTCACCCAGCGATTATTGATCGACAAACAGGCAAGAAACCAGGAATCACGATAGAAGGGTTTCATTACTAAATGTGCACAGCATTGGCCAAAATAAACAAGTACAGTCTGAATTAAACTAAAAGTTGTCAAGATGGTTCTTCTAAGAGCTGTAGTGCTCTGGTAAAATCTAATCAAGAAAGTCTCTGTTGTGAAAGTAGTATTACCACAAATGTTCTGCCAGTGCTCCTTAAATCCAGGGGCTAAAGTCCCCTCTGCAAATCCACACAATACTTGTGAGCTCACAGTCCTGGATTTCAAGGGTTCCCAAACCCTGCTTCTCAGTAATTGGGGTTTCTTCTACAGAGGTTTCAGCCCCGAGTTCCAAGGATCCAGCAACCAGTTTCCTACAGTTAGCAAGGTCTTTTCTCCTGGGTTTTTAGTCCAGGTGTTAGCTCTGTAGTGGAGTCAGTGGGTAGGTTCTGCAAATAGGGCCATGAGTGGGTGGCCCTCCAAGATAGATTGGAGCCGGAGGATGACAGGAGGGCCTCCCTAAAGCTAAGTCTGGATTCTCACTGGGTTCCCGCTATCAGGGGGTCTGCTTCTTCAAGCATCTGCTCAACTCCATCTCTCCTACCCGGTGTCTAGCCTCAAATCTGGTCGCCACAAATTCCTACCCTATACTATCTGGATTTTGGCCAATGGGCATCATAACACCCCCCATCTTTTGTTCTGCCTTTCCTCAGCCTCCTAGGTTCTCACTGCAGCGTATTTCCTCCTTAGCCTAGATGTCTGGTCTCTACTTCAGCCCCTTGTCTCTTGCTCACCCCAGGCTTCAAGGGCTGTGCTCCAGTCTTCTGCTCCTCCATCTTCTCTTCCTCTCGCCAGCCAGCACAAAATTAGCTCATCCTCCTACCTTTAGTACAAAGCCTTATAGGGCTCTGGCCCCTCCTTCCAGCCCTCCTCCCAATACCCCACACCCTTGGAGGAATAGGGAGCTTGGGTGTTGTAGTTCTCCAGGCCTTGATGCGTCTGGACAGCAGCTTCAAGAGCCATGTCCGCCATATTGGTATTTCCAGCTGTCTCATGTTTTGTTAAGCTGCAGGCAGACTTTCTCTGGGATACCTTTTTCTAGCTCAGGGACCACTCTGTTTAAATGGACTCCGGAGCAGCATCAGATCCAATGCAAGGGAGCATAGTTCACCAGTGCAAACCGGCTCTGTGCGAATAATGCTCCTCAAATGTTCTTAAAGTCGCTGAAGTAACTACTGTTAACTCCGCCTTCCATCCATCTCATAGTGTGGTCAGCCCTGGCATCTTCCACATGCAAACACTGGTCTCAGCATCACCTCGCTTGTGGTACCACCTAGCCCCACTGAGAATCAAGCCGGATAAGGCAGGGAGCTTCGTCGCAGGATAATGGCAGGAACCCATTGTGTCTGTCTCACCAAGGCACCTTCCTTAATGGCACAATATATCAGCAAATTTGAATCAGCAATCATCCCATGAATAAAACTAATGAAACCTTGGCATGACAAATATCCTGGGACCAGGATCCGTCCTCACTAACCTACTTACTGCTCCCTCTTCCGACCTTAAACACAATGCAAGCCAAGCACATTGCAAATGAATGCCTACTGTTACATTTTAGCACCACACGCTTAGTGAAGCGGAGATATGCTGGACATACTCTGTATAACAGCCCCACTTCCAACTTCCCGACCATACATACCCTCAACACCATGTACACCACCTGTTCCCATGACAGACCCTCCCCAGTAGAGAGTCTAGCAGGTTACCAACACCTGGGGTAGACCTTTGGCTATACACATACATCCCCATCAAGTATCATAACCGGGGATCACTAGGAACCATGCAAGCACACAGGAAATTGAGTCTTCTGACCTGCAGCCTATGCCTATGCCACAATAATCTGCCCTTTCAACCTCCTCTTTCTTCTGGAACGGTGTGCCTACATCTAAATGGCAGAGCTTGACCACAATATAAGATCACTTATTGAATTAGGATGGTACAGACTGTGCCACTAACTAGCCTATCCCCCCCAGTTACCTGCCTACAATCCAACATTTCTTCCCATGTGCCTCACATTCCGAACCCTGTCACAGAATGTGACACCACAGAGCATACACCTTTACTGAAACATTCACTTGGAAACTTGAAAAGTGATGAGCTACATACCAAGCACTTTTATAAACTCACAAAAGCAGAGCCCACAGTTTGCCACCATCTGTCTGGGTGTCTGCTTTTTACTACCAAGTTATCTGTGCTGCATCACCTACATTTTCAGCAGGTTTTCGAAGCCATTTCAAATAGCTCATAAAAACAACACTAGCACAGCACCCTCCTTTAGTTTGTGGCTGAACTTACTGGACTTCTTTGGGACCGTCAGGTGTGCTATACATGACATGGCAGGCCACAGTCTAGTGGAATTCCACGTAGGTGTAATAATGCATCAGTGAAAGGGAAAGAGCTATGGAACCAAATCAGAGATGTTAAGGCACTTAGCAAACACTAAAATAACACAACTTGCCAATTCGGAAGAAATGTATTAATGCAATTCCAATGGAAACAAATCAACCAATGTGAGCTCTCGATTTCCTTCAACATGCACCACGACTCACAGGAGCTACGTGAAACGCAAAGATGCCAGACTTCAGACAATAGCCACCTCCCTCCCACTGGCCCATAGTTTAGTTTGCTTTCGCTCTCCATGTTAGCTTGTGCTGCTATCATTTGAAGTGTCCATCTGTGTCTATCTCACAGAAGTCTTGGAATGCTCACCCCGCCCCCAACAGTTTTGTAGACTTTCAAGAAAGCTTTCATGATAGTACAAATAGTTTACAAATAGTTTAGCAAACTGTGAACTAGGCAGGACTGGCAGAACTGATCCCTTTCGGTTTATTATTTTTTGGGTATTTATTGAGTGCATACCTAGCTTCACTGTTAATAAGAATACAGGTGAAAGGGCAAGTTACAGCAGGCTGTGATACATAAATTAAAGCAATAGGAGCAGTAATTAGGGGTGGGGTTGGCCGGAGGCGTCTACCGTACATGAAAAAGGTGCGTGCAAGTCTAATGTTGACGGGTATCAGGTTACACAGCCTGGAGCGTGGATCGAGAACGTCGGTTCCCTGTTGGGTTTAAAAAAAAAAAAAAATGTCAGCTCTAGTCTGGCGAGGTCCTGGCTCTTGAAGAGCTCTGGCCGCCAAAGATGAGGCCAATGTCAGCCAGGTGAGAGGAAGCATGCAAAGTCATGGCTTTGTAAATGATGCAGCTAGTCTTGACGTTGAAGTACGCTTGTAGGAGTATACCAATGAATCTAGGAGTATTGTGGTCAAATTTACACAAGCTGTTGGGGAATGGGGCAGAACAAGGAGTGCACCTCTCATTGGTGCCAGGGTGAAGGTGGGTAGGACTGTGAGAAGGGGGTTTCCACTGTCTATTTGAGAAAGGATGAGGGCCTGTACTGTGGATCAGAGGTTGTCTGGATAAAAGGGTTTGATTCTCGGCAAAAGACAGTTCAAACCAAACTGTATTACTATGTGCATGCTGAAGGCGAGATCGCTGCCAATGTGCAATCCAAGAGATTTAGCACATGAAGTCAGCAGTGTGGTGAAGCCCCCTGGGTTAATGGCAGACTCCCATGTTTGGATGCGTTTGGTTGTATTGGAGAGGAAGAGGATTTTGGTGTTCTCCAGGTTTGTATCCGGGTTAGGTGGGCGTTGAGCTGGTGGATGTTCTGATTGAAGAGATTTTGATAGAGTTGTGCATTCTCGTGCGGATTGGTGCTGGCAAGGAGGGATCCCAGGGGCCCCATGTAGAGTTGAAGATCAAGGGTCAGATGATGGATCCTTGTGGGACTCCAAGGGTGACAGGTAGAGGTGGGATGATCTGGAGATATCCAGCTGGATGAACAGATGGCAGTCTTCAAGGTATGAAGTGAACAACGGGTTGGCAGTCTCACCGACACACATGCTGTGTATTAGGCTTGTGATCCACTGCATCGAAGGGTGCAGAGAGATCGTGGAGTACCAGAATGCAATGGGTGGTCATCATCGAGCATGCAGAGAGCATCATCTACCACTTGGATGGTGGCAGTCTACATGAAGCATTTGGGTCTAAAGCCAGATCGTTAGGTATGTGGTAGGTAGGTTGTTGGTGGTGTTGTCTGCTTGAAGTTGAGTGGCTATGGCCCTTTGAGTAACATGCCAAGGAAAGAAAAAGATGTTTGATGGGGCGAGAGAAGTTCCTGAGGTCATTAGATCCAGAGTAGTCTTTTTTCAAAGTGGGTGTATATGCCAGGTTTTGAAGGTAGTGGCAAATGTTCCTTGGGGGAGGAATTCATTAACAGATGGAAATGGATGGAGTGCTTCCGACGGGAGTATCTTGAGAACAGAGGCTGGCAACATGTCAGAGTAGGAGGAATCTTTGAGGGATCATGGGGTGCTATGCAGGTCCTCCACTGAAGTCTGTCCATGTCATTTCAAGCAGTGGCATTGTTTTTGACTGCTAATGAAAAGTGGCCTTGGAAATGTTTTTGACGGTCACCCAATTTTACACTGTGCTAGAAAAGGTTGTTGGTAATCCCAAGCCCTACCCCTTCAATTAGGGCTCAGCTGGTTTCCACCCAAGACAGTGTGGAAAAATGGCTCCATACAGTTGCATTTAAAATGCATTTTTGGGGGCGCTGCTGAGGAGCAACTAGTATGGCGGCCTGATGTTGTGCTCCAGGACAGGCGAGATCCTTGAAGTAAATGAATTTCAGGAGTCAGATCGTATTGCGCCCACTATTTGGCAATTTCTGGCCAGAGCCGGTGGAGATGTGCCCCTGTGTGAGCAGGCAGTTAGGCGAGCTGCGTGGCAGTTGGTGTGCTCACCTGCACCCCGCCGGAACATCCAAGGAGCGGCTGCAGCAGCAAGTGTTTGTGGGAGGGGCCAGGCTGGAATCACGCACTCGGCGCAACAATGCCTGCAAAGTTGGGGTGCCGGAGGCTGCGGTAAAAGGGGCAATGGAGCCATTTGCCGAGAAACTCATGCAGCAACTACTGGGGGGCAGACAAATTCTCTGCACAGTTTTTGGTCAATCGCACCCACCACACACTAATACCAGTCCCGAAAACATGCAGCGCCTCCACGCACAATATTTGCCAAATTTACAGAGCCATAGACCTCATATTGAATGAAGCTGGTCAGAGAGCATGGCACACTGCACTTCGAATATGCTAAAATTCATATCTACCCTGACTTTGCCACTAATGTCCAGGTGCTGCGAAGAGACTACGATCCTGTAAAACATCTGTTGAGACGGATACCGTACGCCCTCATATTTCCTGCTAAAACGTGCATTCATCATGGAGGTTGAACGCATTATAGCCCCACCCATGCCATCACATACATTGAACCCTCAATCTATCTTACCTGGCCAGGGGGGTGCTCTGACCTTGGCCCTTCATTTGCGGGTGAATGACCATGGTACCACCTGCATTGGAACTTATTTGGTAGGGTCCGGTCCCATGACAAAATGAGATCCTATTGGTCACGCCGCCTGGTTGAGTTTCAAAATCAGTTGTTCGCGTTGCTTCCCAAGAGATCTCCAATATTATGGGTATGGGTAATCATCATCAAGTTGGGGGCGATTATGGGATAGGACGGGGAGGCTGAGAGCGCAGTCGCTCCTCTTGTTGGGCTTTAAAGTTACAAAAGTTCAGGCAAATAGCGAATTATGCTAAATGGGTGGTCTTGTTGTGTGGAGACGTCCCCACGGCTAGGTGTTCTTGGCTGACGGTGGGAAGGATGAGCGGAGCCTGCAAGGGTCGGTGACCTTTATCTCTTGGAATGGCCAGAGCATTAATAACCCAACTAAGGCTAGGCAGCTGTTGGCGTACCTGGAGGGCCGTGCCCCTAGGGTTGTCTTCCTTCAGGGGACACACGCATTGGGCCCGGTGAAGGAGTCCATTGCCCCTAAATTGGGCAGACAGCGATTTTATATTTCCTACTCCTCACAAGCAAGAGGGGTGATGACAATGATACACCCCTAAGTAAGTGGATAGAACGCATGTCGATTCCCAGGGAACATGTGGTGGTAAAGGGAATATTAGATGGGGGATGACATACTCTTGTTAAACCCCTATGGCCCCAATGTTGATTACCTACATTTCTACTTGTCTCTTGCGGATATAGTAATTGGGCACATTGATGTACCAGTGGTTTGGGGAGGAGGTGCTATCGTGGATCGCTCCTTTACTACCCCCTGTCCCCTCACCCTAGCGGTTCAAGCCCTGTCGCAAATCATGCTGGAACTGAATCTGTCGGATGTCTTGGGAGGGTTGCACCCCACAGTGACAGAATATACATAATATTAGTCCACGATTCCTTGCCAGGGATCAATTACTGGCTTCTGTCCACGGACCTGATGGGGAGGGTGCCTGGGCGCTCTTCTGCCACGCATTTTTCTGACCATTCTCCATAGTATTGTCCTTGGCCTTCACTCAGACACGTAGGCCCTGCCCCCTCTGGCATATGCCAGACACGATACTATGAAATCCCACTGTCAAGGATACAAACACTTTACACTAAAATTGAAGAGTTCTTTAACACAAACTTGGGATGGGTGGCACTGTACTCCAAATTGTGGGAAACTTTCAAAATAGTTATGAGAAAGTGGAGGGAGCAACTGCTCTCACAGACTGCTGGGACCCTTAGGTGGGATCCGCACGAGCGCGAGGGGCATATTAGACAGTATGGGAGGACGAAAGAGAGCTCTTCTGTGGCTGGTTTAGGGCAACCTAATGCAATTTCAAGACCTGGCGGACAGGGAGGTACTATACATTGCTAAGCCAGTGCTTGCCCTCCGTTATTGCGAGGAGGTTAGGCCGGGCTTTACCTAGGGCAATTGTTGGGTTTTACCTATTTTTGGCTATGAGGCTATTTCCTCAATTGTGAGCATTTGGTTGCTCAGTGTTGGTGCCTGTAGATGAAGCACAATGTGGCTCATGTCTGCTGCCAATTGTGGTGCATTAGTGGATGCAGACTAGTGGTTGGTTCCATACAGTGGATTTGGAATTGCTGCTTTAGGCGGTCAGTGGGGTTAGAACCCTGTTTTTGTTTGTGTTTTGCACAACTAGTTGCTGGTGGATGATGAAGTATGGTTATAGGGGTGATGTTCAGTAGGTAATGGTTGTATGTTGGATTGTGGGCTGGTTCCCTTGAGCGAGCTCCGTAATAAAGCCTGTTATGGTACTGGTGATTGTTCTGGAATTGGTAGAGCTATTTGATAGTTACTTTAAGGATATGGAGGGGATTAGCGTTATTGCTTGGAGCGGCTTGCTGGATGGGTATTGAGAGGGATAGTCTTTGTTCGTGGTCTATAATTGTTGAGTAGCAGCTGTTCCTTCCGTCTCTGCCTTAGTATTCTGTATTGGTTATCTAAGGGGGAGATGTGTTGGGTTTTACCTATGCTGGCTATGAGGCTATTTCCTGTATGTGTGTATGTCTGAGCTTAGAGTGTTGGAGATGGAGTGTTGGCTTGTTGGAATGTTATGATCCAAGTTGCTTTGATTCCAGAAAAGTCAGTTGGGACTTATGCTTGGCACAGCGGTACCTGTGGACGCTTCTCTCCCATGAACGTGTCTTATGTTTGCCCTACTTACCCCTGTGTACTTACCTGTAACAAAATGAACCCAGTAAAGACCACCTATCTCAACTGAGACTTCTGAGTATCTGTACAACCCCAACTTCCCAAATTTACTGGCAGTCAAAATGGACTTTTCCCCCCGGGTTATCACAGGTATCACAGCGTCTTCAGGGGCTACCCTTGACTTTAGATGATATCAACGTAGAGTTCCAGGCATTTTATGAGATTATTCCTGCACAGACAACAGTAGAGACGAGTGCCTGGCACAGTATCTGGAGAGCATGGCCCTTCTGGCACTGCCGGAAGCGGTGCGCCTCGCACTGGACTCTCCAGTCACTATAGATGGAATAACTTGTGCCATTGTGGCTCTGGCATCTGGTAAGACCCCAGGGTCGGACAGGCTGGGGGGGTTGAACTGTATAAGGAGTAAAGTGCTGTTCTAGCTACTCGTTTGGTATGGGTGGTATCTCTGCATTTGCGTTCTCCCACAGTCCATGCGCAAGGCGTAATTACAGTCCTAGTGAAGCCTGGGAGGCTACCGAATGAGATCACGTCATACCGGCCACTATCATTGCTAAATACGGATTCAAAAATCTTCACGAAGGTCTTGGCGTCTACCCTCCTCCCCTACATGGTTTATCTAGTGCATCCCGATCAGTCAGAATTCATCTCGACCAGATCAACAGCTCTGAATCTCTGTAGGCTTTTTGGCATCATTTCCCAGATCGATCAGCAGCGCAGGGTGGTGGCGGTATCTCTGGATGCCAAGAAAGCCTTTGAATCTGTATCCTGGCAATATTTGATATGGGTACTGCATGGGATTAAGTTCGGGTGGCTTCCGGGGACATGTCCAACTTCTATTCACGGCCGGTGGCCAGGGTGAGAACCAATACTAAGTTATCCCTTCCATTTTCCTCCACAGGGGAGCAAGCCAGGGGTACCCTTTGTCCCCCCGGTTGTTTGAATTGACAATAGAGCCACTCGCTGCTGTCATGAGGTGTAGGCATGGGCTCAGAGGGATTGGTTATATCCTTATACGCTGATGACACATTGTTATATGTCTGCAATCCTGGGGACAACCATAGCCCAATGACGGAGGAAGTACAGGCTTTTACAAAGCCCTTGGGTTATATCGTTGAAGCTAAATCTGAACTGTTACCCCCTCACAGAGGTCACACCTCAGATTGCAGATGATCTGAGGTTTTGTTGGGTAGATGCACGACTCAAATACCTGGGCATAGAGGTCTCAGGGCAACAGCACACGTTGTATGCAGATAACTATGCCGAATATATGCAGCACTTGGAGGCACAGCTTAAAATCTGGGCTAAATTACCACTTTCTGTATATATATATATATATATATATATATATATATATATATATATATATATATATATATATATATATATATATATATATAGCGCCGATTGTCCCTGTTGAAAATGATAGTCCTTCCAAAGTTACTATATTGTTTTGGCAATATTCCCTTTTGGCTGGGGCAGGTCTACTTTTCGTCTATACGCTCCATGATGGTGGGGTTCCTGTGGGGGGTCTGGTACAGCCAGGATGAGTTGGAAGAAGCTCACTGAAACGTATGAACTGGCCGCCCCAGATATTATATTATCTGGTCGCTCAGGCTCAATATTCAGGATATTGGTATGCACAGGGGCTCGAAACTACAAATTTGGTGCTTGAGAGATATAGGCATCACCCACTAACCTTAAGGCACTCATCTTTAGCGACAAAAACACTGACTACTGTACCTTTGACCCCGTATGTAAGACCGTCAATGCTTGTTCCAGGTTGTTTCATAGGTTGGCGCTGTCTTTACCATAAGAATATACTTCTCTGGAATCTCTCTGGGCTGGCCCCCTCCCCCCACCCATCTACAGAAATCCTGGGGTGACAGTTGCAGGATTGCTACTGGGTGACCTTTTCCTGGGTGAGTGGTTTGTGACTTTAGATGACTTTGCGTCCAAGCTTGGTAGCAACCCTATTGTTATTCTGCAATATTACAGGTTGAGGGCGGCAACGGCTGTGGACCCGAAACCCACCCACTGAGGCACAATAGTCACGTGTACTGAACCCAGATGGTTAGTATCCAGATTATATGGCTTGGTTCTGACTGCACAACCCACTAAGAACACTATAAGGCAGAAATGGGAACATGATTTAGGCATCCAATTCACTGATGTCCAGTGGCAGAAATGCCGTAAGGTGGTGTCTGTGGGCTCGATATAGGCTCATCCAGTTCAAGCCCTTAAAACAACTGCATTACATGCCAGCGAAACCCGCTAAGTTTTCTCCGGGCACTTCTGATGAATGTCTGAAATGTTGTCATTCCCCGGCTGATACTATACACATGCTCTGGCACTGTCTGGGCATTACCAATTTTTGGGAGAAGCTAGCGGCTACCCTGCACGAGATGCTGGAGATCCTCCCCCCCCACGCTGGCCTGTTATGTACCTTCTGGGGAACATATGCAAGGTGTCAATGGTGGACAGACGACTCTTTAATGTAGAATGTGTAGCTGCCAAAAGGTTTGTGCTACGTTATTGGAAATCAAAAAGCTCAGCGGCACATACAGAGTGGATGTGAGATCTCATTCATACTGCTGACAGGGAAGAACTGTATAGATCTACCATAAAATCATTGTGCAGGCCTAAAGACATTTGGACTCCTTTGCAAGTATATTTGACTGCAGAATTGACTGATGCCGCACTCAAAGACTATGCCCTAGGGTCCATTTTGCATGCACCATTTTATGTATACATTCAGTGTAATTATGCCCGCAAGCTTGAATACTGGTACCTCACGTACGTGATTTCTTTCTGACAAACCCTTGTATGTTTGCCTTGGTTTTAAATAAAGTTTGAAAAAATATAAAACATGCATTTGTCCCTCTAGAAGGATTATGATGTAGCTAAATCATCACAAAAATGGAGTGAAGAATATAGAAAAAGGCTTAAAACAGATTCTTTAAAGGAAGAGAGACAAGAGGGCTGGGTGAACGGCAGACAGAAGCAGAAAACCAGACTACCCACACAAAAGAGGTCCATACAGAACAGACCCACCAGGAAATCATTGATTATCCTATAGGCCAGTGGGACAGTGTGTAGGACTTACAGTTTTGTTTTGGCAGATCTTCTCAATATAAAATGCTGATGGCAATGGATTTCTCGATTGAAGGTGGAAGTGGAGGGTCGGAGATAGTGGGTTGATGCACTGTGCGATTGCCTTGAAGAAATATTTTCGTGTAATGTGAGGTCTGATGGCTTGTAGTTTATCTGGAGAATGGATGTTGATCTTTGGGGTTTTTGTGGGCTTCCAGTATCTGGTTTTAGTCCCTATACTGGGGGCCTGAAAGAAAGGAAGCTCTCAGACATGAAACAGTGATTCAAGGGAAGTGCAGACTGATGGCTAAGTGTGAGAAGTGGGCTGTGCAGAGGGCATGAAAGTAGGCTGCTGGCGAGGGCCGATGTGCTGAAGAACGAAAGGTCAAGGGGGAAGTTATAAAGGGCAGGGTTAGGGAAAGTCAGGGGTTAGGGGATTAATCATGTGCCAAGCGGAGTGTGTAGGCACAGTGGACTTCTAATGCATTGAGTTGGTAGCACTGGAAGTGCTCTTTGGTACCACAGGGCCAACCTTTGATGGTTTTGTCGAGGTGGGTGTGCGGGGTGTGTTTAACGTGCTTGTGTGTACCCCCCGTGCATGTGTATTGGAGTGCTTTTGTCGCCATGTGTTGTCTCCACAGCAGATTATAAAATGCAAATGTAACATTGATTAATCAGGGAACATCTTAGCATCTATTCTCTAAAATGTAATGGCACTTGTAAGGAACCAGGAGTAAGACTCAGACACAAGGGCTTTGTGAAGGCTGGCAAAGATTTGTATTAAACTAAAAAAGGGGTTGGAGAAAGTCCTCTCACCCCAACTCTAAAAAGGGGTTTTCCTGCCTCAACGAAACTAAAGGATGCCTACGTCAGAATGGCCAAAGTAAAGTTCTCCATCCTGTGTCCAAATCCTAATTCATGCACTTGCACACAAAAATCAAGCTAAAGTAAAAAGGGAAACATTCTTTCAGCTGGTCGTCAAGTTGCATTATAAAGTTCCAAAAGGTGCAAAAAAGAAACAACAAATGTTCCACAAGTCTCAGGAGGTTCTTCCCTTGACCCATTTCTCACTTTAACAATTCACAATGCCAAGAAGTTATTTCTCTTCTCTTGGCTCCTCAGAGTTTTCCAACAATACCTGAGGGAATGACTCCCTTGCCCTGGTTGCAATGTTCAAGTTCCAACTCCAGGGGGAATAACTCCCTTCTCCCGGATGTCACACACTCAAGAGGATGACTGTCACCTTGTGATCTCCTCTGTGTATGCGCAGCTTCTTGGCAAGCATGAGAGCGAGTCCTAGACCCTCCTCTGTCAGTCTGGTACACTCTTCTCCTTCGCTTCCAAACACTTGTCTTAACACAATTGGGTGCAGGTCCCAGACGCAATTAGTTTGCCTGGTGTACTCTCGTTCCAGGGCTTTCTTAATGTGCAATAGTTGCATGCTTTTATATCGTATTCATTCAGCCATTGGGTCCTCGACCCATTTTTAGTTACTTCATTCAACAATTGACTTGCTGTTTTAGCTCACGTTCGCCCAGTTCATGTAATTTTCCTTCAATTTTCCTTCACCTCTTTCTGGGCTCACCGGTTTCTCCTGGCTGCTTTGCTGTTCTCTGTGGTCTGCAATTCTCCCAGCGGCTCGCCTCATCATGCTGGCTGCTCGTTGGATCGCTGGTATCCGCAACGCATTGTCCTTCGTTCCATAGCTTCCTCTGCTCTCAGCCTCTACGCTGCGAACCTCCGGCTTCCGAGCCTCTCGTGACAGAGCCTCCAGGAGCTTCCTTGCTCCAGCTGCAACTTGCTTCTTCTCGGTTTCCCAGCCCACGTTAGGAGTATCGGTTCTCCAAGTTTCTTGATCCTTGATGTTTTTAAACATCCTGGCACATATTGGATCCTTACAACAACTAGAGCCTCTCTCTGGATTCCTGGCTTCAGTGCTCTGCATTACTCTAGTATAAGAGAGCCTTTTTGTCAGTACGGATTGGATATTCTGGTTTTATATTAGAGCATGCCATATGGTATTGGGAAACAGGGGTTGGTGTCATACCCCGAGTGGAAAGGGGGAATACCACGTTCCAGCTAGCAAATTCACCTCCCTCCCATGAGGGTTGCCTACCCCCATATGGATGAGAAAAGAAAAGGGGCAGGAACCCTCTTTTTTGTAAGGGGGCCTGACTCTAGAGGGTTAGGGGGCCTGACTCTGGGGGTCACCCTATGTTGGCAGTATAACTGTTATATACTAGCTATTAGAGATGACCACAAGTAGAAATATTTTAAAACAAAGTTTAATCTCTCATTTACATACATTAAGAATACATGTGTGCCATTGGGTGGCACATGAGGTATGCGTAACAAAACAATATATAAATATGCATATCTGTGGGTTAGTAGACACTGCTGTATCAGCTAGCAATGCACAATTGTTGTCAATTATTGTCTAATACTTAGTATATAACAATTAGTTATACTGCCAAAATAGGGCGACACCCAGGGCGTTAATGACTAGGGTAGCTTTTGACTCTGCTCCTCATTCTACCCCCAAATGGTCCTACCTCAGAGAGGCACCACCAGGGTCAGGATCAGGAAGCGGCTGCCTTTCCCTGGCCATATGGGGAGAGAGTTTCTCCGGAGAGGCAGCAATGATGCTAGAATTCATCACACACTGCACCATCTTCTGGTCCAAGCGCTGTTCAAGAAATTCAAGATAGAAAGGACTGTCCATTTAGAAGAGGTTGACCTGCATGGCTATTGCCTCTAGCTGGAGACATTTTCAATAGCAGGACTATTTTCTCCAGATTTTGGAATAAAGGGGACACAACAACAAAAACGTGAGCATCATCTTCCCCTAACATGCCATGCTAAAAGTACATTTATCCGAATTCCCCCGGATTCAACTGCCTGCTACGTCTGCTGCAGAGGATATTTAAGATACATTTCATAAACAAAATCCTCCTCAACAACTGTGCCACCTTGATTCTGCTTAAGACATTTCTATATGTATCATGTAAGTGGATGCATGCTGGCCTCTAGAGAACATATCACATACGACCCACTAATCATGCTTTGCCTTCATCCTGGATGTGGAGGCCTCCCACTCACAAGTGGATTAAGTTCAATTCAAGGTCTGCTTTATAGGTCGGTACCATCTCTATGATTTGAACCCTCTCTCCACCCATCCCAGGGAACTTATTTCTTCCCACCCAGGTTCTCCGCAGACGAGTTCCTCAGACCTTGGTAAGCCAATATAAAATAGCTTAAGTTTGGCTTCATAACCTATGGCTCTCAGGCCCACCTTTAGGTTCATTAGAATACTTGATGTGCTCAGTGAAAGAAAGTAGAGCTTTCTGAAAAGGTTACTTTTCTCTACTTTCCAGAATCTAGGGGCCCCACAAACCACTTCGATAAACCTAACACGAAATAATCAAAAAGCTAGGCCTGCTGGACGATGTCCACAGCCAACGTCGGGTTACATTTTAACTACTTGGTGCAGGGGCAAATCATAGAAAAAGTCGTGGCACTTTTGCTAGTCAAGCTTTGCCCCTTGTAAGATGTATGCACTACTCTAAGAAATTTTATACGTCCCATACTTGTTCTGGAGATACTAGCAGGAGCATCTGCAAATAGCAGAATGCCACACTTCGGGTCATTTCAATTGAGGTTATGCAAAGAGTAGTTAGGCTAGTAGCCAGACCAATAACAAAGATGAAACAATGAGAGGACAAAGGCAAAACCTTGTTGCACACGGTTTTGTGATCGCCCCCCCCCCAACCCCTTGTGCCCACCTTACTACGGCATAGCTACTGATATAAAGGGTGCAGGGACTTAGCAAGCAACCAGCACTTTCCACAATAAGTCTCTCCGACACCATCTAATGCCCATTTTCAGACCATTTATGCATAAATCCAACTTGAAAGGGGAGAATTGGTAGAATTAATAATTAACAATCTAGTTAAAAAGACGACCCAAACTGAAGTCTCGTTTTTAAAAAGGTCTAGTACGTTTTTGTCCTGTCCTGGGGGCTTGCATGCTTTTTGTAAATTAAGGGCTGCCTCCATTTCCCGCCTCGAACCAGACTGTCCTTTATTGAAAGACCATCGCTTTGCAGGTATCCCTAGTTTTTGGCAAAAAGATATCCAGAATGCGTGTTTTCTGCGTATTTGGCAGTAACAAAAATGTTGAATGCCGAAATACTGCACAAGGGGAGCGGAAGCTGCAGGGGTGTGTCACCCCTTTGCATTAGATGGAGTGCGGCAGAGTATACATTTATAAAAGGAAAGAAAAAGAAAAATGGGAACTCAGGAGGTTCCCACACACATTAGGGATAGGGAACACACGGCAAATGAAGACTGGCGAGATGAGGCAACGGCACGAAGGTAAGTGTTGTGGGCAGAAGTATATACAGGAAGACTAGTTACAGACAAGGGGAATTAAGTGCAGAGTGATCTGTGTGTTCACGGGGTGCCGCCATTTTCAGATTCGGCATTCTTGTGTTAGAAAAAACGGGGCGTGCAGTGATCGTGTAGATCCCATTTCTCCTACTCATAAATTAACCCCGGCCCATACATAATTTGTGTTATACAGCACACTAAAATTATCAAACAAAGTATCCAGTGAAGCACATCTCCTCCGCGCTTAATTTCAAGACTGTCACCAACTCCTTTTTTGGAAGTCGACATTCTTTGTCCAGCCATGTGTTTTTTTATTTAAACCGTAGATCTATTCACCTTGTATGGTGCAGTAATGAAAAGAGGCAACAAGGAAACCAAGGCCTTATGCGTATCCTCTACTTTAATATCATTTAACGTGGCAGCAAGTAGAACGCTCTCAGGAAGATGTAGAGACACAAATACGGGGCACATCAAAGCAAAACAGGAAGTGTTTTCCTTTAGGAAGACAGTAACCCATTTAATTCTATGTCCGTTATTTGCTAAGGCTTTGTCGGTACAATGGGGATTATCTTTAGCTGACCTAGTTCCCATTCAGCAGTCTCTTAGGGTAACCGGTGACAGGGTCATGATCACTTTCCAAACGGGGGTAGACTTTGAAACCCATCACCATTCCCCACTCCACAGGAACGCAGTCCAGATGGCCACACTACCCCTTCTATATGTTAGAACGGTGGGCGAATCTCCTGAGAGACGGCCATTGCAAGCCCTCAATCCTAAACCATACAAAATTAAAGCCATTTTTAGGATGTTTTGACATTAAAATAGTAAATGTGAAATGTCTTCCCGTTTATTCCAATTTTATCCTGCCTGCTAATTATTTGTAGAAAATATTGAACATATGCCTTGGCACCCAACTTTGGAAATCAATTACTATATGGATTTAATTCCAATCTTTCTGATCCACAGCTGGGCTGTTGTAGCTTATCTGGATTTTATGACAAGAATACATTATCCAGGATTTTGTTTTAGGATTAGTTAGGATTGATTCCTTCAAGGTTTCAAAATCCAGATTTCAATGGGCTCTGGATAAGAAATGTATCTTCAACAAAAGCATCTGCCATGAACTCTAATTCTATCAGAACGATATTTAAATATTCCTTCATGTCTGAAAACACCTTTTCCGACCCTTCTGGTAATCTGATAATGCAGAGGTTAAACCACATGAAGCGGTTTGCTATCCAGTTTCAGTGCTCTTGATATTTGCTTATTGTATTCCTTAATTTCAGACTTCTAAGAATCTGATTTTCTATCTTAAGGGCCTGACAACCAATTACCCAAATTTGATTTTGCATCTGTTCAATTTCTTCCAATGGTTGCATTGATGTAGGAAGATAATTTATTTTAGCATGTAGATCAGCAACAGCCTGGCTCTCATTATACACATCTTTGGTGTTGTCGGTGAAGACCCTTGCCACTTTGCCCTTGAGGGACGGAAGAAAGGACCCAGAGCACGGCCCAAAGCTCCAGGACGTTGATGTGCAGTGACCTCTCTTCCGGGAGCCAAAGGCCTCTTGCGTGGAGATCTCTGGTGTGCACGCCCAATCCCTCCAGGGAGGCATCAGTCTTCACCGTCTCCTGAGGTGCTGGGGTCTGGAAGTCCATGCCCGCCGCGAGATGTGCGCGGGTGACCCACCACTGTATCGCTCGACGGAAAGCCCCTTTGAGGGAGATCTTGTCTTCAAAGCTTCCCGCCACTTGTATCCACTGGGCGTTGAGGAACTCCTGCAGCGGCCGCATTCCGCAACCTGCACAGTCGCACAAGGTAGATGCATGACGAAATCATGCCGAGCAGGGACTTGATGGACCTCACCCTGGCAACTTCCGTGGTCAACAGCCGTTGAACCTTGCCCAGGATGGCCTTTATCCTATCCTCGACGGTGAAGCCAACCGCGTCACCGTGTTGAGCCTGGCTCCCAGGTACAGGGCGTCCTGCGATGGCACCAAGCAGGACTTCGCATAGTTTATCGAGAACCCCAGTTCCATTAGCAGGTGGACGGTCCTCGCTGTGTTCCCTTGACTTCGCTCGGATGAGCCAATCGTCCAAATAGGGATAGATGTGGATCCCCATGCGGCGCAGCCGCGCCGCCACCAGTGCCAGGCACATGACGATTTTACCGGCAAAAAATGGTCGCAATGACCAAAAGTTCTAAAAATGCCACCACCAAAAGTTCAAACTTTTGGTGGTAGCATTGAAAAAAGGACCCTGTGGCGCCGGTTCCCGATCACAAAGTGAAAGGGAACCGGCGCTGCAGGAACCCAGCGTGAAGATGAAGGTAAGAGGGGTTTGTTTATGTTGGGGATGTGGGTGTGCTGTGTGTGTGTTCGCATGAGAAAGGTGCAAACCTTTGGTAGTTCGCGGCCGCGGTAGTTTCAGCCGCGGGCAAATCACTTAGAACCCTTGGAGAAGACCCTTGGTGCCAAATTCAAACAAAAGGGCAGTGCCTGGAACTGATAGTGTCGCCCCTGGACCACGAAGCGCAGGCATTTTCGATGCCCTTGGTGCATGGGGATGTGGAAGTATGCATCCTCCAGGTCCAGCGACGACAGAAGTCCCCTTCTTCCAGCTGTCCCAGCACGTGCTGAAGGGTGACCATCCAGAATTTGGCGACGACGTATATGTCCATCGGCCTTGCTGTGGCCCCTGTAGACTTCCTGCGACAAAGAACGTGCCGCCTGATGGTACGACGAGCAGCTGCCACCGGATCCTTTGGAGGCACCTTGAGACTTGCCTCCAGAGGTCCGAAAGGACATCCTGGGCAGATCCTAAACCGATTGGATCCAACGGGCGTCGATTTGCCTTTGTCTTGAGCCATGACCACGCAGGGTAGGCCTCAAAGATCTTTCGGAATCCTCCAAGAAGTGAAATTTAACCAATAGTCACCCTTGAGGGGCGTAGAAATTTCCAAAACAGGTCCCCGTTAATCGGAAGATGGAGGTGGAGCTTGAGGATCGAATTGACCGAAAAATGAGAGTAAACTTCAAAAAAACACAACAAGCAGTAAAAGCTCGAGAGCTACGCACGAGTACTCCCAACACTTGAACGTGCGGTAAAAATCTGAAGATGGCCGCCAGGGGAGAGGCTTAGGTAGAGGGCAGTCATTGGCTGGGGTCAGTATGACCCAGAGACCAGTGATTGGTTATTAGTAGAAAAAGACAGTTCATAAACGAAACTGAAACTGATTTTTTCCTTTACCAAGGATTCCCAGCCTGACGACGGGGAATATTCATGAGCATGTGAATCCATGCCAGACCCCATGATGGAGAATCTCCATACCCCTCAGTCTGCTTCAGGGACCAATATCTTTGCAACTGGGTCGAAAATCAACAATTTTGTTCCGATTTCGACTTCCCTCGTAGCCATAAGGGCACGTCGAACATTAGCCTTGGAATCGCCACCCATAAAATTAAAATCAGACCAACATTCAATAAGCCCAAGTGCTTGGAGTTTGTTGTTTAAGAATGAGAGCCACTGCAGTGTCATGGCTCCTTCCTTGGACATTACATCTCCTACTGCCCCTCTGTATTTAAGCAAGTTCCCCTTGGTCCATAGATTTATCCAGTATAACACATTTTGCCCATCGCACTTTCTCTATAGGCTATAAACCTAGTTTGAGGGCAATCTGAAAGTTCGGCGCGGGGATGTGGAGGCACAAGAAACGTATTTTATATAACTGCCCAGTGGGAGCTGTTAGTCCAGCTCCACAACTAGGCACTGTAAAAGGCTGCCTGCTGCGCCTGCGCCTTGTATTCCTCTAGGGCTACACTCACAGCCCTTACCCCCTTGTTCTCTGGCAAATTTAGTTATGGCACCACTGTACCTGGCTAGAGTCAATCCAGCTTTCTCTCACTGTGCCTTCCAGGTGCAGTCCCGTTTTATTTTTAAGCCCAAATTGTCATAGGTATGTACCCGTTCAAACAAAGCTTCCCCCAGGGCAAGAATCATTCTATGCTGTTCTTTAGGCCCGGCTGTTCTAGGGTACAAGATAAATTCTCATAGTATTTATATTTAATTCTCTTCTTTTTTCACAGTGGCTGGGACTTCACTCATTAACAAGTGGCGAAAAATAAATCATGGATTGTAAAATATGCTTATATTGACTCAGACAGCAATGCAAACCAAAGTTTTGGATAATAAAGAGAACTACGCTTAAGTAAATTGCAAACTTCATCAATATACACATTCATAAAGGCAAAACGTTGGCGTGGGGGGGGGGCATTCCAAGCTGTTGAGGCTTTAAATTAATCTGCATTGTTATATATCAAAAAAGGCACGCACATGGCAAAAATGTAAAGGACTTTAATAGTACAAGTCAGTGGAACTACTGCAGTATGGCCTTAGAAGCCGTGAGGCAGGGTACCCCCACACTTCTCAGAGGTAACACACACAGCCCTTGCTTGACACGTGCCAGAAAAGAAGTATTTTTCTTGGGTGCAATTTCATGGTCTGCATTACCACAATTCAAAGGCGAGATAGGCTTGCACAGGAACTACAAACAAGCATTGGCAATGCCAACAGTTTGGGCTTTAGTGTGGTCATGGGAAAGACACGTACCAGGCACAGCCGTAGTGGTATTAACTACAAATTGTTGGTAGCAGGTGCAAAATGGTGCGAGTACCTGGGCATGTAATAGCAGTGCCTGGCCACAGCCAAAAAAGTTGGCATTGTCAATGCTGGTTTTTTCCAGGACTTCGGTGAAGGACATGCAAAATGCGTATAAATACGAGTGACTTAAGTGAGGCCTGGTAAAATATTGGGTTTACAACTCCCATTATGTCATTAACTCTCATAACACTATTTTGAGCAAACACTGACATGCACTTTAAATGCAAAGCCTTATGGCAAGGCTCGATTAAAGCAAGCTCCAAGAGTTCCGATGAGGTGGTGGTTCGGGGTGGGGGGGGCCCAAGGGAGGAATGGCCATAGGGATTAGCATGGCCAGGCAATGGGTGGGCTCATAATCAAACACCTACAGAGTGTGTCCATCCCCATTGCCATTCCTCCCTACCTGTACTCCAATGCAATGGTTTGGGCTCACATGTGTCGCTCGCGACACCTAAAAGCCCAAACTACAAATGTTCCATTCTTTGTGTGCATAGTAACAAACACCGTGAAATGCATTAAGTTGTAAACTACTGTAGAAAACTCACATATATTGTACAAACGAAAAGGATAGGCCGCCAACCAACCGAGTTTGCAGAAAGAGACCAGCAGAATTTACCACAGTGGGATAGAACAGTACAAAAAAGGTAGCAGGCGCCCCTCATGAAAAAACATGGCATGATAACCTGTTCTGTGTTTTTTTCCACTTTGAGAGTCCGCAGCCATCGCTTTTTGCTTACTGTACTTATCACAAAGCAGGAATATGCATATCAGTCTTTACCCCAACCACAAGGGGAGTTCAAGCACCGAAATGCTAGGCAAACAACTTTTGAACAAGAGCACCAGCAGCAACCCCAGACACGTGTTTCAGCCTTGTTGGGCCTCATCATTGATGTGGAGCTATGCCTCTCTGAGAAGTGAGCAAGTGGTCCAAGTCTGGGTTCCCCCACGTAACCTAGGGTGACCAACCCAAAGTTCCTTGCAAAAGCACAGGTTTGCCCGAACGGCCCATGCTGTTCTGGTGGGACAGTGAGCTAGTTAGTACACAGCATGCCTTTAATCCGTAACACACCCCTCATAACTCCCAGTTGCTGATACCTCGTGTTTCACCCTTCCAACATCCCGGCTCTATAACGATGGCACGCACGAGCAGACGTAAAGCAGGCACCTCGGCCATGGGGCATTTGGTCTACGCTACAAGGAATCCGATTAAAAAGTAAGTGCTAAAAGTGATACGAATATTACATGCCAGGCGTGCATGGGAAGTATGTGTGAAAAGTGACTAAAATATACACGTTTATCAGACGGTCTCTGGAAGTATGCTTCCCCGTGACAGCACTTCTTGTCAGCCAATGCAGGTAATTCGTTTGTGATTGGATGCCTACCCTCACATGTGAGCCAGTGAAATATACAGAGGCAGGTGTATAGAGCCAAATTAAATCGTCTGGAAGTCGCGGAGAGCAGAATGGGTGGTACACAAGTGGCTATTACTCAAAGTACTGCCTCCTAAGCGCCCCTCCTGTCTCACTCACCTTTGCCCCGGATCCGCTTCTTGCTCTCTCAGCTTCCTTCTATCAGCTCTTCCCACTCACTCTCGTGTAGTCTGCAGCACCTCACACCGGAAGCGCATCTACCTGCGCCCGTGGGCGGAGCAAACACACGAGTTGATGGGCATGGAAAAGTCCGCGCGGCGCTTCACGGGAATTGTGGTTCACTTCCCTTGTGAGGCGGGGGTGTTGTACTATACTGGCAGCAAAAAGGAAGGTTCACTGGAAACATGATCCCGACCCGATCGATGCCAGAGCTCTTCCAGCCTAGGGAAGTAGTTCGCACTAGGACGTGCCCACCCTAGACAGAGCTCTTACAGCATGTGAGCAAGTCAGGACGACCACCCGTTATATGCAGTCACCGTCTTCAGCCGATTGGCCCCGGAAAACTGATAGCGTTTCTCCTGCTACGGGTGTGTTGCTAGGCAACTGATGCTTGGGGCTCACTGCTTCTGCTGCCTACAGGGAAACACTGTCACTTCAAAAAGCACACTCTATTTATTTAACCCTGAAGTGCACAGAACTGACAGCTGCAAAGACAAGTGGACAAAATTACTTCATACCCGTTGTCCCTCACTTAAAACAAGATGTCCCGGTCTTTGGGAGATAGGATTTCCTCACCCTGAAAGAGACTGCTGACCTGATAAAGTTAAAAAAACAAACAAACAAACATTGTGAGGAAGGGGTTAACATTAGTAAGAAAAAAGATAAAAGTATGCGCAGGCAAGGTGAAGCAAATGAGTAAAGATAAGTGCGTTGTAAGGGACAACCTCATAAGGGGGGAAGCGACTTGGCCAAAAGCAGCCAATTTGGGTCCGTCTAATTGCAAAAGGCTTTTTTTCGTAATGCGGATGCACATAATTCATGTCTCCTGCCCCACGTGATCCTCCGGATGCAGCCCACACGTTCAGTGTACACGCACGCATGTCTTAAACCGCGCAAGAACACAATGAGAGGTTTCTTTAAAAATAAATACAACGGAGTTAAGTAACGTTTACTCTGAGGCACTCGGAGAAGACTCCAAAAGCACAACCTCCTATTTACAAGCTCCTTGTAGCAACTGGTTATTTTAGCCAGAAAGGTCCCTCAATCGCTGATTAACTGCAAAGCACTGTACCAGTCACACAACCGAGTTAAAACCTTCGGACAGATAGACAAAATAGGTGTGTGATTCACTGTGATGATGTATCCCAGCCTGACTGGGTAATATGCTAGGTTTCTTGCTTGGGAAATACAATGTTCAGTAATCAATGCCTCTCTATTGTTAGTTGCATACTATAAATCACCAAAGACACCCAAATATAACCATGAAATTCTTTACGCCAATATTTATTAAGACATTGCACATCATGGAATATGGGCTCATCATACAAGTCTAGCCAACATTACACAAATGTACCAGTTGGAATTTTCTGACATGAGACATTACCTTCACACTTGGCAAAACCACTCGTATACACAAAAGGATATAGGTATCTGCCAAAACCCGCTTACACAGGATTTAGGGTGAGACCAAACCTCTCCATCTCTTCCTATCACAGGCTAAAATGTTGAAGAATAAGGTTCGAATATCCTGCACCTTGTGGTGTTAGAAAATCTCACAACCACAACACCTCAGAGCCAATCCACACACTCCACCAGGAAAATGATGACACCGCTAGTTTGGAGTGCCATTTGATATGCCTTGGGAAACAAACCTGCACCAGTCTAATGGGAGAATGGACGCAGTCTAAGAAAGGGGTAGGGAAGATCATGACTCCTTCATGGCAATCAAAGCCTTCAGATTGTCACCGTATGTCCATGACGAACAGGTTGCATTTCTCAAATACTTGTGGGTGATTTTTCCAGGGGCCTTGCACTAGATCTCACTCAAACGTCCTCTGCACCCACTATCTTCCAGCCTAACCAGCACCTCTGGTACCAGAACGTTTTCTACATTAGTGGCTCACTGGATACAACAGACCTCAGCCTCCATATCTTTAGATATGCCCAATGGGGGTGAAATGGTCTGTGAAGTGGGGGAGTTCATCTTAAAGCCCCCAACCCAAACATCACTAACCTCCGATCAAACTCCAAAGTGGACAATCCCATTTGCTCTGGCACAGGATGTTCATGCATTTTCCCACCAAAACATTATCTAATTGGACATCAAGTCACAAGACTCTAGGTGCAATCTCAAAATAAAGATTAGCATGTACTGCTGTTCAATTCAAACACATTCTCTCGATAGAGATGTGCCTAGTCCAGCAAATGGTACCTTCTTCTCATAGACCTTGACCAGGGATTTGGGGCTAGACCACAAGGTGCCCCTGGTTTGGTCTATGACGGTGGCGCACACCAAACTGATTAAGGCCTCAAAGCGAAGCATTAAACTAGGTCCCCCCTACAACAACTTAGGCTTCTTCATACCCATGAAATGTTTTTGTGCACTCGCACCCACGTGTTCTTATATATGCGTATTGCATAAGATTAAAGAGAAATGAAAACCAATAATGGAGAAAAAAGTATTCTCTAAAATTGCCACTCCAGCGATATACCCTTGGAAATGCTCAACACCACTCAGATAAGGGACTGAAAAAACATGCATGTATCGCTTGTTCTATGGATGTAGCCCACTCAGGAAGATTCCAATAACAATTTAGCTGTATATACCACACCACAGGAAAACACCTACTCACAATGCAGCCCAAAAACCTGGCAAAATCACCCCTGGGCACGAGTAACAAACAAATGCAAGCATTTCTGCTTTATTGGGAATCCAGAGGTAGGTGCAGCGGACGCTCATTGGGAAGCAAGCAAGGGGTCTGCTTCTGGATTACCTTATTTGGCAAGAGTTTCAAAATTAGCCAACAATATGAGCAATCAAATATATTTTTGGATTATACCTAGAAAGTGCATAGGATTTTTAGAAACAATGATGCCAACATCAAATGAATAGTGGCCTAAGGACTGATGGACACTGAGTTGGGGGCAAAGTCCTGTTCTAATGTCTGGCTCCTTGTGTGTAAATCGCCAACTCTAGTCCATAAGGTGTTTAGGAAAAACCAGGGTTAACCACGCAAAACATACAGAGATAGCTCTGGGCACCAACAGCGACGCCACTAAATGACTTGAATTTTGACCAATTTTTGTTGCATGCTCAGATGAAATATGTATTTAAATTGTAGGGAACAGGGAGCAATGAGGCTTGATAGACTGTTCTAAGGTTCAAGCATCTTTCAGCCCACGTTTAGGTGGTCCAAGTGCAAGAAGTGAACAAATGCATTTATGAACAGCTCTCAGATCACGACTTAGAAACCTTGGCCAGCATTTGAGGCTGTGTCAAAAAAGGTGCATGGTTTGAAAGCTCGGTGTAAAGGCTTCATACTGTGATAAGATGCTCTGAATGTAGTTCTCTAGGGGCATTGCAGCTCGTCGCTGTTTAAGATGCAACTTAATTGAGGGATATTTGATTGAACAGGGATCCCGTTAAAGTACACTGAAAAGGAGAAGTATGGATAGCCAATAGGTAATGTGACTTCTCCCCGTGGATATTGTGACCTGCTGCATCTGAAGGATCACAGCCAGCTGAGCACAGTAGGGCAGGTTAGTAAAATGAAACGCCCCACCATTGGGGAAGCTACTCCCCCTTTGTAAAGCATCCTTAAGTGATCACCTTTCTCCTTTATTTGGCTGCCTCGATAGCTGAATGTCTGCACATTCTTGTAGGGTGGCGCCCAGGAGCCAGGTGGATTGCAGGTATCTGCATTATTCCTACACCTTTAACGTGATTGAAACAAACTTCAAATAACTTTGATTGTTTGCATTGAAGCAAACATGTGAACTTGTTGCTGCTCTGCGACTGTAGTCTATGCTGAGAAATTGTTGTGCTCTGTACCTGCAGGTGAGAAAGATGTTAGAAAATACAAATGAGGCAGAGCAAGGCTCTTACTAGTTTCATGGTCGGACTTTGTCCAAAAGTCTTGCTTAGTCCCTGGGTGATGGCACCAGATGTTTCCAGACTACTACTGTAGAATATCAATGCGCAATGACCTGCAGTGTGGAAGACTCCAGCATATCGCCAATACCTCATCTGCCACATTTGAGCCGTGGCAATTTCAGGAGTATAATTTTGAGTTCATACGTTTTGGTAGTATTCATTTTAGTTTATATTCTATACTTCATTTCGACCGGATGTTTTCTTTTACATAATTTCCTGTTGATGTGCCCCCTGGCACCTCCCTTACTCTGCCTCCCCCTCAAAACATTGTTTCTGAAAGGAGACGCAAGTGAAAGGGACACTCACCCAGTTATTGTGTCCTCAACACCAAGGACACTCATCTAGTACCTTTTCTAGTCCTATTTTCTACCTTTTCTATCCAATAATTTGGATGGGATCAAACTTATCTGGCTTTCTCCCTCATGTGTATGTAACCCCCACCTCCCTTTCTTTCCCCATCTCTGCATTGCTATTTTGCATATAGACCATGTCAACGCAATTGTGTGGTGCATGGTAACTGAGCAGCTGCCATGTGCCATTGTTGGGTCGAAGAGGGTTTTAGGACAATTGCGTGGGACATTGTGAAGAGTGGCACAGACTTCATTGCCAGGCTTTTTCTGTCCGAACCATGTAGAAGTGGGGAAAAGTCACTTAAAGCAGGTGCCACTGCCTCCTGAAGGGAGTCCAGGCTACTTTATATACATACATTAATCACTCAAGCCTTGCAAGTATCTGGATCAGTGGAAACATTTGTCTCGAGGCGACATCACTACAGAAATGTCATGTCCTAAGTAATTAACCCTTTGTCAGCACAATCACAGCTTTTGGCTGGACCTCTTGGTCTCCTTTTCAGCAAATGTCTGAAGGACAAGTGTATTTTGTTTACTCATTTCATAAGACCGAGAGGCACCAAAGAGATCATTAACATATTGAACAAGAACAGCTCTCCCTGGGAGCAAGGTACAACAATTAATTTAGATAAAAAGGAACATGTTACTTACCTGTAACTGTTGTTCTCAAGCATGGATCGGTATGGATTCACATGCTCATGAATATTCCCCGTCGTCAGGCTGGGAATCCTCGGTAAAAAGAAGAAATAAGTATTGCTTTAAAACCTTGAACACTGCTTTTCACCCATTATCCAATCACTGAAGAACGGGTCATACTGCACCCATCCAAAGACGGTCTTCTACCTGAGTCCTGCCCCTGGCGGCCATCTTCAGATTAGAAGCACGGGAGGTGCCAGTATTTTCCCAGAAGAGTCAACGTGGGGACCGAGGGAGGCTTTGCATGCGAGTCCATGTAACTTGTTCCTTCTCCAGCATGGGATCTCACATGGATTCACATGCTCATGAATACGATTATACAGCTGTAACAAAAACTCAACCACGGGAGGTGGCAAAGCTCAACAGAAGTACAAAACCTACCCCCGGAACGACTCGCCGTAAGAAAACAGGTTGAGCAGCACTGCTTGGTCAACTCTGGACTCCTCCCTGGAATCCCTGTCAACACAGTAGACCTTCGTGAAGGTGTGCGTCGACCTCCACGTAGCAGCCCCGCAAATTTTCAGCAGAGGAACCCCAGAGAGAAACGCTGTCATAGCAGCAATGGCTCTGGTGGAGTGTGTTCTCAGCCGGCCGGAAGGGGTCTGTCGGCCAGACGAAGACAGCGCATGATGCAGCCGGAGAGCCTTTTGGATAGGGAGGCCTTGTACAGGGCCTTCCCCAGATTCACAAGACCAAAAGTTCACAAAGAGCTGAGAAGTCTTCCAGAAATCCTTGGAATGGGCCACATAGAACTTCAAGACACGAGCAACGTCCAGCTTATGTAGTAACCGTTCAGCAGCCAAAACCGGATTCGGGAAGAAGACTGGAAGCACCAAAGGTTTGTTGGGGTGGAACTCAGAAGGAGGGGTGAGTGAGGAGCACCACCCTTGCAGGCTGAAGGGATAAGTAGGGGCCTTTGCAGGAAAGAGCTTGGATCTCCCCTGTGTGCCTGGCCAAAGTGATCGCCACAAGGACGATAGCTCAGGGGCAAGGCACTCGCCTTGGAAACAAGACAACGCAGAGCAACACAGGTTCGACCCCCGGGTCCGCGCTTAGAAACCTCTGGGTATTAAGCGCGTTATAATAACCAATTACAATTACAGGAATGCAGCCTTCCATGAAAGAAACTTGAGAGGAGCACGATGTAAAGGCTTAAATGGAGAACCCATGAGCTTAGTGGGGACAACATTGAGCTCCCACGCCGGGGCCGGAGCTTTCCCTGTAGGGAAATACCTAACAAGACCTTTCATGAATTCTTTGACCAGTCTGCGAGACCATAACAATGGCCTTGTAGGTGAATGGGTGTATCGTGAAATGGCTGCAAGGTGCACGTTTGATGGAGGCATGGGCCAAACCAGACTTGGCCAGCGAGAGCAGGTATGGCAGGAGCGGAGGAGCAGAGACACACAGCGGCGTGATGCCCTGCACCATACAGTGAAATGTTTTCATTTGTGACCATAGCACGAAAGAGTAGAGGGCGCATTGGGCTTGGCAAAAAGGGCTTTACACGTAGTGGCCAAACTCTAAAGCTGCAGGAGCCGGGCCCTGAAGTTCATCAACGCTGGATCGTGATGCAGGATGGTTCCGTCTTCTCCGGAGAGCAGGTCTGGAAGAGGAGGCAGCCTGATGTTTGGCGCCGCTGACAGGCACAGCTGGTCCGGGTACCATATCTGGCGTGGCCACGCCGGGGCAATGAGTATCATCTTGCAGCGACATCTCTCAGGGTGTTGATGATGCGTAGCAGGAGGGGGATCAGATGAAAGGCGTACAGCAATAGACCCTCCCTCCCATCTGAGTGAGAAGACGTCCCCCAAGCTCCCCAGTTGGGGGAACATGCTGGCGAACTACTTGTATTTGGAGTTCGCTGTTGTGGTAAATAGATCGATCTCAGGACAACCCCATTGACGGAACAGACAGGTCACTTGGCCCTGCTGCAACTCCCATTCGTGATCGACCAGAGTTCCCCGCGGAGGGCATCCGCTATGGTGTTCTTTATACCTGCTAGGTGAAAGGGCTCGAGAACATGTTCTGAAGGATCACCCAATGCCATAGGGTCTGTGCCTCCAACGACATAGCAGAGGACCAGGTTCCGCCCTGCTTCCTAATGAACATTGTGGTGGTGTTGTCCGTGTCATTTCTCACCACCTGACCTTTCAAAAGAGGCAAGAACGACTTGAGGGCCCATAACACGGCCAAAGCTCCAGCACATTGATGTGCAGATCCTTCTCCTCCATGCAGTCAAAGGCCTCTGGCTTGAGACTTCCCAGTGTGGGCACCCCATCCGTCCAGAGAGGCGTCCGTGGTGACCAATGCCTGAAACGGAGTGTCCGGAATGGGGACCATTGTGTAAGGTGAGAGCGCACCCGCCACCCCCACCATTGGATGGCTTGCCTGAATTCCAGGTTGCGCTTCAACCTGTGTGACCAATTGCCTGTGGCCTGGTGCCACTTGCAGCCAGAAACTCCTCGAGTGGCCTCATCTGCAGCCTGCAGAAGAGGATCAGATGTATGCAGGAGGACAGAATTTCCAGAAGCGACTTGACCCGGATGGTTGTGGATTTGATGGCGGGCAGACTATGCACCTTCCCCAGGATGGCCAGCACCCGTTCTTCCGAGGGGATAGCTAGGGACGCCACTATGTTGAGACGTGCCCCCAGAAACAGAATGTCCTCCGATGGCGTTATGCAAACTTTTGGATAATTGCTAGTTTATGATCCCCATTAGCAGGCGTATGGTCTCCTGTGTGTGTTGCACCACCAATCTCTGAGAACGTGACTGGATGATCCAGTCGTTGAGGTACGGGTATACGTGTATGCCCTTGAGAAGTAGATGTGCAGCTATCGGGGCCAAAGTAGTCATGTAGTCTCCTTCCTCCAGTTGACCGAGTACCTGCTGCAACACGACCACGACCATCCTGAACCTTTGGGACCTTAGGTACGTGTTGAGGCCCCGTAAATCCAGAATTGGGTGCCCCCCTCTCCTCTAACTTCTTTCTTACTAGAAAGTATCTGGAGTATGCTCCGTAAGCCTTGGATCCGCAGATAGACTGGTTCTATCATGCCCTTTGCCAGCATAGCTGGTACTTCCCGCAGCAGCTGGGCAATGTGTTCCTTCCTCATTACAGGTGTAATACGAGGGCATTTGTGTTCGAATTCCAGCATGTGACCGTTCTGAAGACTGTCCAGCACCCATTAGTCGGTGGTGACGCCTCTCCAGGTATCAACAAAATTTGACTGTCTCCCACTGGGGTGTGTTCTAACTTGATGGGTCCGACTTGATGGTCGTGCAGTTATGTAATGCCTCCGTCCCCAAGTACCGCTCGAGCAGAAAGTAAATTACTGCCCAAGCAATCTTTGAGGCCACAGGTGGGAGTGTTGTCGTCAGCCTGGTATCGGGAACGCCGGAAGGACCCCTGAGTACTGTAAGGCAAAGGGTTATAATCAAGGAAAACACTCAAAAAGGCAATTGGCAATGGACAGAAGGAGTAAACAAGATGCAGTGACACCAGCTTACCTAACAGGGGTGGAGTGTAGGTAAGGAACCTATGCAGGGGAACCCAAAGCAGGCTGGAATGATGTAGTTAACACTCCTGAAAGCACCTGGTGGAGCAAGACTGGATCCGTGGCAAAGCGTGAAGCAATCCGAGGGTTGCAAAACAGAAGGGGCAATCCAAAAGCAAGTCCAGAGTACAAATAGATGTCAAATGTCCGGGAAATCCGAGAGCACGCCAGAGTCCAAGGGTAATCCAAGAGCAGTTCCAAAAAGCGTTCCGAGGTCGAAGCAAGGAGAGAAAACAAGAAGCAAAGGTAACGCCTGGCAATCCTCCGTAGAAGTAGCTGTGAAGCAAAGAGTCTTGTTTGCCGGCTTCTTTTGAAGAGGCGAGCGGTATCACGTGACGCATCACGTGACTGCTCGCGCACGTCGCGTGGAGCGCAACGTGGCCAGCGATTGGGGCTGTCGGTACGTCCTGGTCTCCTGGCGTTGCCGGCTGTGCTGGAGGCGCCATGGCAACCGCCAACGCGGAAAAGGGCGAAAAGAGGCAGGTCCGCCCAACATGGTATTCCGCCTGCCGTGTTTCCCCCGCTGGTGTGAATCGGAAATACGACGGCGAGAAGCGCCTGATGAAGGAGACAGGTGTGAGGGGGGAAGTGAGAGATGGGTTGCGTGAGAGGGCGTGACAGAGCCCCCCCTCAAAGGCCCACGACCGCGTGGGCTGGAAGGATGCTCCCGGTGAAACCGGGCCACCAGGCGGGGAGCGTGAACATCCCGGGAAGCAACCCAGGAGCGGTCCTCAGGGCCGTACCCCCTCCAGTCCACGAGATACTGCAATCCGCCCCTGTGAATACGGGAACCCAGAATAGCCCGCACCTCAAATACATCGGGGGACAAGACAGAGACCGGGGCAGGAGGGGTAGCCAACCGGGTAGGACCAGGGCACGGTTTAAGCAGGGAGACGTGAAAAACCGGATGGATCCGCCAGGCGGGGGGCAACGCCAGGCGCATAGCCACCAGGTTCAGGACTTTGACCACCTCATATGGACCCACAAACCGAGGGAGAAGTTTGCGACAGCCAGGGATGTGTAAATGGCGGGTAGAGAGCCAAACCCGGTCCCCCACCTTGTATGCAGGTGCAACCGCCCTCTTCCTGTCAGCAGTGGTTTTCATGGAGGATTGGGCCTCACGCAGGTGGACCAATGTTTGGGCATGGACCGAGACCAAATCCCGAGCGCAGGCTGAAGCGGCGGGGGTATCAGAAGAAGAGAAGTCCGGAATGGGAAGAGTACGGGGATGTTGGCCATAGAGGGCGAAGAAAGGAGAGAACCCAGTAGCAGAGTGCAGTGTATTGTTGTAAGCAAACTCGGCGAGATGCAAGAGGTTAAGCCAAGTGTCCTGATACTGTAACGTCAGGCAGCGTAGATACTGCTCCAATGACTGATTGACCCTCTCGGTTTGCCCGTCGCTCTCAGGATGGTAAGCAGAGGAATAATGTGCATCAATACCCAACAGAGAGGTGAGGGCCCGCCAGAATCGGGAGGTGAACTGTGTACCTCGATCGGACACCAAAACATGGGGCAGGCCAAAGAGACAGAAGACAGACCTAAAGAAATGCTTGGCTAAGACCGGGGCTGAGGGTACCCCCTTGCATGGTACGAAACGGGCCAGTTTGGTATATGAGTCGACAACGACCCAAATAGTATCGAAACCCTGTGTACGTGGCAGGTCGGTAATCAGGTCCATTGAGACCGTATGCCAAGGACGTGGAGGAACCGGGAGAGGAAGAAGAAGACCCAAAGGTCGGCCCCTGCGTGACTTGCCCTGGGCACAGACTGAGCAGGTGTTGACGTAATTTTGTACGTCGCGTTTCATAGTCGGCCACCAACACCAGCGTTTGAGTAAATCCAAAGTACGATGCTGCCAGGGGTGACCATTAATGGCAGCATCATGAGACCACTCCAACGCCAGGTTCCTGGTCTCGCTTGTGGGAAGGAAGAGCTTCCCGTGTACAAAGGGCAGCCCATCCTGCATGACCGGATCCCATTCTGTTAGTGACTGTGGATAGCGGGAGACCCACTGTCGTATGGCGGACTGTAATGAAGGTGATGGTGTGCAGACACAAACTACATGAGTCTCACTCAACAAGGTTTCAGGGAAGGACGGGAGAACCTCCCCCCCAGGGGAACGAGACAGAGCGTCTGCTTTCCCATGCCCAACACCAGGTCTATGTTTGACCACGAAGTCGAACGCGGCAAAGAAGAGATGCCAACGTACTTGTCGGCTGTTTGTACATTTCAGGGAGGCAAGGTCTTGGAGATTCTTATGATCGGAGAACACTACCGTCTGGTGTTTTGCGCCCAGGAGGTGGTGTCTCCAGGTCTGTAGGGCGTCCTTAATGGCCAATAGTTCTTTTTCTGTGACTGTGTAGTGCAATTCGCTTGCCGTGAACTTACGTGAGTGAAATGCAACCGGATGCAAACCACCAGTGGTAGGACATGGTTGGGACAGTACAGCTCCTAGTGCATAAGAGGATGCGTCTGCCTCGAGGACAAACGGGAGTTCAGGGTCAGGATGTTGTAACACCGGGGCAGTGGTGAACATAGTTTTCAGGGAGTCAAAGGCGTTTTGTTGTTTCAAGGACCAGACATAGGGGACTGAAGGGCTAGTGAGCGCAGTGAGTGGTGCTACAATAGAAGAGAACCCAGCTATGAATCGTCGGTAAAAGTTGGCGAAACCCAAAAATGATTGCAGTTGCTCGAGCGTGGTCGGAAATGGCCATTCGTTAATTGCCCGGACTTTGGACTGATTCATAGAGAGACCCCCAGGAGAGATATGGAACCCCAAGAACTCAACCTGACTGGTGTGGAAAATGCACTTCTCGGGTTTAGCAAAATGTGTGTTGGTTTGAAGACGCAACAACACTTCCTTGACATGCGTGATGTGTTCGTCAAGGGAGGAAGAGAAAACCAATATGTCATCCAAGTACACTACTACGTAAGCGTTCAGGATATCGCAAAATATGTCATCCATGAAGCGCTGAAACGTAGCAGGAGCATTACAGAGGCCAAACGGCATAACTGTATACTCAAACAACCCTTGACGTGAGCAGAAGGCCGTCTTCCATTCGTCTCCCTCTCGCATGCGTATGAGATTGTATGCTCCCCGCAGGTCCAGTTTAGTGTAGATTGTGGCATGAGTGAGTTTGTCTAACAAGGGGGTAATGAGAGGTATAGGATAGCGGTTTTTTACCGTGATGGCGTTCAAACGCCTGTAATCAATGCAAGGACGGAGATCCCCTTCTTTCTTTGGCACAAAGAAGATAGGACTTGCAGCTGGGGATGTTGATGGGCGAATGTGACCCAGACGCAGGGCCTGCTGTATGTATTCTTGCAGGACTCGTTCTTCTGTCTGGGTTAGGGAGTAGATCCGCCCCTTTGGGATGGGGGCGTCTGGGACTAAATCAATGGGGCAATCGTAGGATCGATGCGGAGGAAGACCTTCCGCAGAGCCTTTGTCAAACACAGCCCGAAATTCAGAATACTCAGGAGGTATGTTGTACATGACCGCCCCTATCATGTGAGTGTCCTGGGCGTCGGATCCATCTTCTATGGTTAAAGAAGCGACTACCCCGAGAATGTCTGCGGGACTAGAAACCCGAGGTGTCTCGAGCAGACAGTAATATTGGCACGTTTCTGATTCAAAGGAGACCTGACCCGTGCCCCAGTTTATCAGGGGGTTGTGCCTCTTTAGCCAAGGAATGCCCAGGATAACACCGAACTGAGGCGTGGCTATGAGATCAAATGACATGGTCTCTCTATGGACTTCCTGTATGACTAATTCCATAGGGGCTGTCTGTTGTAAGATTGGTCCAGAGGCTAGGGACGTCCCGTCTACTGCATGAACCGGTTCGGGTGTTTCTTTTTTATCAGAGGTAAGTTTAGCGAACTGGCTAGAGCTATATCAATGAAGCAGCCTGTTGCTCCAGAGTCGATCACTATTTGTACTGTATGGGAGACCCCTGCGGCTGGGTTTAAGGTAGCTTGTACCACCACAGGTCGGACGGGACCAAAAGCTGGATCAGAGGTATTTTGTATAGGACTCGCCCCAACCCCTGATCTCAAGGGCGAGTCTTCGGAAAACCCGGAGCTTTGTTCCTTGGCCGGCGGGGACACTCTTTTACAAAGTGTCCGTTGAGACCGCAGTAGAAGCAAGCGTTGTCCGCCCTTCTGCGCTCTCGTTCGGCATGAGTAATAGGACTGCGTACCCCGCCGATCTGCATGGGTTCAGGTAGGGTGCCAGATGAGGATGAAGGCGTGGTCTGGGATAACCCTGCTACCCCCTTACGTTCTGCCCGTCTGGCGTCAATTTGCAAGGTCAAATCGACTAGATCGATATATAGTGAGGGAAGAGAGGGTACCACAGATAAAGCGTCCTTCATGGACCCACAGAATCCCCTATAATAGACCACTGCTTTCTTGTTCTCTGGCCATGAAGTCTCAGTAGCGAGTTGGTTAAACTTGGTGATATATTCAATGAGAGTGGATCGGCCTTGAGTAAGATCTAAGAGTTCCATGTCTCTGGATTGGGCTTTATATCTAGTGTCAAAAACCTTGGCCATCTCTTGGGTTAATAACTCAAAATCATACAGAGCAGGGTGGTTGCCCTCCAACAATGGATTAGCCCATGTGGCTGCCACACCCGACAAATGGGATAAAAGAAAAGCCGCCTTAGAGACAGGATCAGAGAAGGCCTGGGGTCGGCATAAGAAATGCAGTTTGCACTGATTTATGAAGGTGCGATATTTCAAGGGATCCCCCTGATACCTCTCAGGGGCTGCTAGAGGAAATGGGGTCTGAACCACTACAGACGGGGTTGGCGGAATGGGTGGTGTGACGGGAATCGGATTTTGGGATGGGGCAGCATCGCCGAACTCAGCGTCAACAGGTAATGGATGTCGTGTGCTTTGCATGGCGTCAAGACGGTGGTTCAGTGCAGTGGTGGCAGATGCCAGGTCCGTGCGGAGGGCAGTGGTAGCAGCTTCCATATCTGTCCTAAGCGATGTCACTGCTTGCATTAAAGCGGTCACAGGGTCCCCGGCAGAAACATCCATAACTGGACGACCATAAGGCTTCACAGTCTGTTCTAACTTGATGGGTCCGACTTGATGGTCGTGCAGTTATGTAATGCCTCCGTCCCCAAGTACCGCTCGAGCAGAAAGTAAATTACTGCCCAAGCAATCTTTGAGGCCACAGGTGGGAGTGTTGTCGTCAGCCTGGTATCGGGAACGCCGGAAGGACCCCTGAGTACTGTAAGGCAAAGGGTTATAATCAAGGAAAACACTCAAAAAGGCAATTGGCAATGGACAGAAGGAGTAAACAAGATGCAGTGACACCAGCTTACCTAACAGGGGTGGAGTGTAGGTAAGGAACCTATGCAGGGGAACCCACAGCAGGCTGGAATGATGTAGTTAACACTCCTGAAAGCACCTGGTGGAGCAAGACTGGATCCGTGGCAAAGCGTGAAGCAATCCGAGGGTTGCAAAACAGAAGGGGCAATCCAAAAGCAAGTCCAGAGTACAAATAGATGTCAAATGTCCGGGAAATCCGAGAGCACGCCAGAGTCCAAGGGTAATCCAAGAGCAGTTCCAAAAAGCGTTCCGAGGTCGAAGCAAGGAGAGAAAACAAGAAGCAAAGGTAACGCCTGGCAATCCTCCGTAGAAGTAGCTGTGAAGCAAAGGGTCTTGTTTGCCGGCTTCTTTTGAAGAGGCGAGCGGTATCACGTGACGCATCACGTGACTGCTCGCGCACGTCGCGTGGAGCGCAACGTGGCCAGCGATTGGGGCTGTCGGTACGTCCTGGTCTCCTGGCGTTGCCGGCTGTGCTGGAGGCGCCATGGCAACCGCCAACGCGGAAAAGGGCGAAAAGAGGCAGGTCCGCCCAACATGGTATTCCGCCTGCCGTGTTTCCCCCGCTGGTGTGAATGGGAAATACGACGGCGAGAAGCGCCTGATGAAGGAGACAGGTGTGAGGGGGGAAGTGAGAGATGGGTTGCGTGAGAGGGCGTGACAGGGTGCGGAAGTGGTGACCCAGGCCCTGGGCCAAGTCAGGCCTGCTTAAGGCATCCCCTGTGGGCGCTGACGGCGCTATGAGCCTCCACTGAATGCCTGGGACCGACCTCTCTATGATTCCTGCGCTGTGGAGCCAAAAGGCCGGCGGTAGAAGAAGTCCATCTCTTTGATGGTCTACCAAATGTACTTCTGGAGGACTGAAAGGAAGAGGAGTGTCGCTGCTGCAGGGTTCCTAGTGAGCTCTGTCTGGATGGCTTGCAGTGTTTCATCCACCACCTTCCCGAAGAGATGATCGCCATCGAAAGGCATATCTACCACCTTGGCCTGAACTTCCGGCCTGAAATTGGTAGCCTTCAGCCAACCTTGACACCTGAGCTCTTTGCTATTTCCCCTTTGGCGGAAGCTAGAATCCGCGATGTCCATAGCCACAGTGATAGCATGATCAGAGGTCACCTCCACCTCCTGAAATAGTGCCATCACCTGCGTCCTAGTCAGGCAAGAATTCCAGAAGTGGGCCAAGCTTAAACCAGTGAGAAAAACCAGCGCGTTGGCAGCCTTGATGGTCGAAGCTGCAGTATACATGATGCGCTTCCCTGACGCATCCAGCTTTTCCCTCTCTTGGTCTGGAGGGACCATAGACTTTGAGGCCGGGTTCACCGACAGCTTGCCCGCTGTGGCTGAAAACCATGGAATTCGGGGATGTCTGAGAGTGGAGGCATTTGGGGCAGAGTTCGGCACCCTATATTCCTGCTCTAGCCAGTCCCGCTTCGCCGGTGCAGAGCTCGGGGACTTAATTAGGGGAGGCCCTCTTCCCATACCTCGTCCAGCAGCAGGACAGATAACATTGTCTTCTTGGCTGAGGTACATCTCTGGTAGACAAAACCTTCCTTTCACTTCTCCTCCGTTACCTAATTAAATAGGGCAGAAGCCCTAGCCATCATGGAATGAAACGATCCAACTTCTTCCAGATGTGAAGCCCTGAAGGTATCCTCAGCACCTGCTGCCACTCCATCCGCTGCAATGAAGTAATCGAATTCATCCATGTCCGTTGTGCCTGCATCCGTGTAAGTTGCTCTATCAGTGTGCAGCGCCTCGTCTGGCTGTGTTTTAACCAGTACTGGTGATGGTCGTCTCTGGGTACCTGAATAATACCTGTGTGGAGGCCTTGAAGGACTGTACCCAAGATTCATTCCTGTTCATTGCTGTAGCCCCCTCCCTCCAGGCACTCATGTGTCTCCTCTTCATCCTCGGAGCTAGTGTAAATGGGCAAAGGACCAAGTGCACTCTCTGCGTACTGTTCTCCTGGTCTAGCAACTTCCCTCAGGGATATAGACATGAGCGGAGCTTTTATTGACTGGGTAGTGGCGGTCAACAAAGCAGTAGTTGTGGATCTTGGCGGCAGCTAAACCCTCGCTGCAGGTTTTCCCAGTGGCTTTTCCTTACTCATCAATAAGGTGGCCTTTGTTGAAGCAGCTGCCGATGAGTCCACTGTTGTCGACGAAGGTCTGGTCGACGTTGCCATAGACGGCACTGCGGAGAGCAGCCCGATCTGGGCTTTGTCCGAGCATGATCAGAAGCCACGTCAGGGCCCCCGTCCTCCTTCAGCCATGCCACCAACTGTTGGTAGTGGTCCCTCTTTATTTTGGCCGAAAAATGTCGGCAGATGTTGCATCGGTCCTCTTCATGGTCAGGATGCAAACAGTAGCTGTACTTGTCCTCCACATAGATGTTTCACAAGCCACACCAGGAGCAGAGCCTGAAGAAAGTTCTCCTGCTTTCCTCTGGCATGGAGCGAAGGAGGCCTTTCCACATTATCTCGTCGTGTAGATCTTCGAAACTTAACTGGCAACGGAGCCCCGCTACCAGAGCCGACTAGTCATCAGCAGTCATTCAAATTTTGTCCAAAAAACGAATTTCTCATCTAAAAAACTCAATTCTATAGAAAAACTCTGAGAGCAAAACTCGAGGACTCACTGCAACGAAATGCGCGGTAAAAATCTGAAGATGGCCGCCAGAGGCGGGACTCAGGGAGACGACTGTCATTGGATGGGTGCAGTATGACCAAGTCTTCAGTGATTGGATAATGGGTGAAAGACAGTATTCAAGCTTTTAAAACAATACTGCCTTCTTTTTACCATGGAATGTGAATCCATGCCAGACCCCATGCTGGAGAATGTTTATTATTGGGGAGCTCTAGAATCCCAACACTGTGAAAGTGCATCAAAAGCAGTGCGGTGCGTTTTTCGACTGGTATCCGAAATTAATAAGACACACCAAATTAAAAACCAGATCGTTGTAAGATGACCTGCAGAAGTTGCTGAACAGCTAAAGGAGTTGAATGATTACAGAGTAAATTTGTCTCAGCACTCCCGGGGGAAACCCCCACCTAAAGAATCTCTCGAAGATGTTCTTCACTATTGTAATTGAGCTACAATAAACTAGACACATGATCAGTCACCAGATGGGCCACATCTGCAAGGATCTGCATCCCACAGCAGCCAGATGGACAGGCTGTATTACACAGTAAAGATTCTTCCCCCAGCTAACCTCCAGCATACAGCCAATTGACACCTATACATTGACCAGGTAGTTTTGTCTCGTCATCGCTATTTACCCTCGATTTGTTACGTGAGAGATGGCCAATCTCAAATATTTTTGCCAAATCTAGGGGAGCATTCTCTTCGATCGCAAGTTAATGCTGCAGCCTGTTTGCTATGCCGATTGCCTGGTTCGGGGAACACATAAGTGACGGTCCATGCACCACGGAGCTCCAGTGATTTTATTTTTAGATTATCCAAAGATTTCTGAACATATGAGAAGACCCTGTCTGGTTTCACAAGGCACTCCAAGTAATAATATACTGTTATAACCCAAAATGTTTTTGGCCCAAATCAGTTGCTTCAAGAAGCAATCCCTCCAGATAAATGTACCGGAATTCCAAGGGAAAAATCGGAAGGAGTTTACATACAAACCTCTGTACACAACTATAGAAGCATGTCCTAAGAAAAATTACTGATTTGGAGATAAATGCGTGCAAGCAATGTAAAACAGAAAATCTGGCCAATTATTTTAAAATGCTTGAACATTGTTATTACCAATATTCAGAGATTTTCAATGCAGCCCAGACAGCTCAATAAGCCATTCTCTCTGCATTTATGATTGGACTGTAGCCCAAGACTGCTGATGAGATTAAGAGTACTTAAAAATTAGAAAGGGAAGAGTGTAACTTAAGTATTGTTAGTCACGCATCACTTTCACAGGAAAGAAGAGACCAAAACTAAACTAATGTCTTTGTAGATTCAGGAAATCCAACTCTCTTCATTGAGATGCAGGGCAGGTCCGACACAGAGGGAAGGCAAGTGGAAGAGGAGGATCTACCAACCCAGAACCAAGCTGAGCTTGGATCGTCAACTGCCTATGTACAATGATCACTGTAAATAATTTAAGAAATTCGGGCACTGCAAGTTGGAATGTCCAAGCCATCAAGCCCAGTAGACTTCCCACTCTCTTCCTGTGCCTTTTCCCACAATCAATGCCACTGCCTTCATCTCCCAGTCCATTCAGCCCATAATAGGAGAGCTACCGTGCCAGACATACCACCGATTCCAGTGCTTTGTTAGTGGAAAGACGATCTGTTGCTTAGTGGACAGTGGAGAATCCCTTTCTGCATTGAATACCCACATGTTCCATGTTTACACAAGGTTAGAAATTACGTAGGTATTGGAAGCCAGCCTATACAGCATCCTGAATCGCATCCTTTGACTGCTACTCTGGGTCTTATTTCTGAACATCATACAAGCTTTGACAACGGTGAACTTTCTATGCTGTTCTCCCAATGGTATGTATTTGGATGTCTGCATACATAGAGAACTGGAATTGTTGGCTGTGTGGCAAGACTCATCAGTTCTGAAGGATGTACCACGAGTAAACACTCCTTTGTTGAAACAGGAACTGTTCAATGAAGTACCTCCACAAGTACAGACCACCAATGCGATAAAGGTTGGATGAACTTTGAACGTACAACCTGTACATATTACTCTGACCCAGCCAAACACCCCTTCCAAGTGACCTGCAATATACCATTTCAAAAGAAGCAGAAGAAAGTATAAAGCATGGAAATGTATCACTACATCAGCAAGGGATTGTTATTCTAACCCATGGTTCCTGCAATAACCCTGTTCTAACTGAAGAAACCAGTGGACTCACTGATTTGTGCAAGATGTCTGCGCTGTGAATGTTGCTGCTTTAGCTTTTCTCCCATTGTTCACAACACTAACTATTTTGTCTTGTATCCCTGCAACTGCAAACCAATTCACAGTAGTAGAAATGTGTTCTGCTTTTGGCCTTGTACCTCTGCACCCTGAGAGTCAACCTTTGTTTGCTCCATTTGTTCACTAGGCCCCCACTGGGATTTGTTGAACGCTAAACGTTTTTTCTCTCACAGATTTAAAAAAACATTGTGGACCATGTGGTGTTAAAATATGGGTCGGTTTTGGTACAGTATGTTGCTCTAATGATTTATTGCTGGCATCACCATAAGTATGCCAGCAAGATTACCACGATTTGTTAACGGCCGTTACTATGCAAAACAAAACACCAGCTACAAACTAGCGTACACTACCTGTGACATCACTGCAGGCGAATAGAGAGAGACACACATCCACCTGTCTTGAGGTCAAATTCATCCCCCAGGTCCCCAAACCCTTGACCCACAAGCATGTGAATTATTTCCTTGGACTGGCTCGTTTATGCCGCCAATGGAAAAGGAGTTGCACCTCGACTGTAAAGACTTACCAGCCCTTACCCCTTCCATGGTCCCTCGAGACTTTGACATTTGTCAAAGTCAAACAAAAGCTGTCAGGAGCCTCTGCCCTAGATTTCCCTAATTATCAGAAGTAATGTATTCATTATTGCGAACAACACAATGGTATTGCCCTAGGAGTCTTACATACAATGCATGGTTCCCCGTTACCATTTATAGCTCAGTTCTGGATCCTGTTGCTGCAGTTTTGGCACACTGCCTCAGAGCGGTCTATGCAACTACTTTGTTAGGAGATAAAGCCGATACTTTGGCCCTAGGTAACCCAGTGACCGTGGCAGTACCACATGATGTTACCCCTTTGTTTTTGCAAGGTAGAACACAGCATATTTCTAATTCCTGTTTGACAAGATATGAGAAACTGCCATCCACTACAAATTACATATTCCTCACTGCTCTGTCTTGAACCCTTCTTCTTTACTTCAAACTCCCTTTGATAGTCAACACAACAACTTACTTTTTGTCACTGGCACCTTCCAACTCCCCAAGTTTATTGAAATAACCTAACTCTACAAAGCACAAGATGATTCTCTATGTCGACAGGTCTTGCCGGAGGAATTCTCATGGGCCACTTGCATCGGGTTATGCAGTTTGACATAGTATGACACGTTATAAGGTTTTTGGTTTACAAATGTTAATTCAGCCCAAGTTGCTGAGCCAACTGCTCTTACACGTGCTTGTATTCTAGCAAAAGGTAAGCCTGCTTTGATATACACTTATTCCTAATATGCCCATGGTGCCACACTCCACTTCGGCATTTTGTGGAAACAAGGTGTTTTTAACCTCAGCTGGTACGCCTGCATGCAATGGCACTTATGTAGTTGCTTAGACTCACTGTTGCTCCATTCAGCTTTTTCAAGGTGTCAAGTGTTAGGCGCATGAATTATTGCAGAATGATGTTGCTAAAGGCAACAGCCTATGGCCCGAATCAGCTGGAAAGCAGCTCTTAGGCTTCTAATGATGTCCTTATTTGTGTTACAGTAAGGTAGTCTGCCATTGCAACCCTCTAGATTGGTTGGGTTTCAGGATTAAGTTCCTGAGCTAGAGAAGGCCTACTTGTCTTGCAAAAGATAGAAGGTAGGAGATGACATGTTATGGTGCATTCCTGAGGGCAGTCTAGTAGCACAAGCATGCCTGACACATTCTGTAGCTCACATAGGCAAGACAATTATGATTGCTCGCATCAATCAAGACTTGCTTGCGCCCTATCTCCCTACATTAGTACACCAATATTGTAGTACTTGATTTATGTAGGTCAGCGAGTGAAGACCAATGGTCTCTCACATCGTGCCCCAAAAGCCATTTTCTGAACATGCATATCTATTATAGCTCCCAAAATGTTGGTCTTATCAATATTTTCTCATTACAGTATATGTGTTTTCCAGATGGGTGGAAGCCTTCTCATGGAGAAAAGCTGGTATGGTCATGAAATTGTTTTAGAAAATAGTTTATTCCCAGTTTTGGTCTCCCTGTTACAATGGAAAGCGATCAAGGCACACATGTTACAGGTCAAATTGTCAGAGATCTCTGCAGAGCATTAAATATCAAACAGGATTTACATTGTGCTCATCACCCCCAACAAAGTGGCATCATAGAATGTAAGAATGTAGAAATAAAAAAATTAAATGTTTTTCAAGAGACAAGTCTTAAATGTTCTAAAGCATTGCCACACATTCTACTCCACATCTGCAATATTGAAAGTCAAAAAGATGGGCTGTCACCCCCAAACGATACTTGCATGTGCATGGCCAATATTCCCGCAAGCCCCAAGTAGAATGAATCACCATCTGGAAGACAAACCAGTTTTTAACTACTTTAAGTCCCTTGGAAAGGATCCCACACTTCTGTACCGTTAGGTGAAGGACGACTTGCTGGAAGCTGTTGATGTTTCCTGCCACTTGCTCAATGCGGGCGAATGGTTCTATATCCGAGTTCACCAGAGGAACTCAGTGCTTCAGCCACATTGTAGTGGCCCTCAGAAAGTCCTCCTCACTGTGAGAAACCAGAAGGTGTCTCACCCGCTAGTCCCCAGGAATCTCTCTCAATCAGGTGGCAGAGCACGGCTATCGCCTTTGAATCCAGACCATGGGGTGGACCAGTGCTGGCGGATCATCTGGGTGAGGGGTCTTCGGGGAGTGGTACACCCGGTGGCGAGACTCGGCATCCCCTTTCCTGTAACACCTTCACCCAATCCTATCTGATATGATACTTAGAAACTCAACCAACCCACCCCTTTTCCCTTCACAAACACTTTCACATTGATCACCCGCTCTGGGAGAAAACAGACTCACACCCGAGCATTGTACCTGACATGTCGCACCACCATGGTCAGGCAAGGTCAGGCAATTACTGGTGCTTAATCGAAGGTCGCAGTAAGGTATCTAGCCAAGAAGTGGCAGAAACGAAAGTAGAAGATTGGCAAGAACATTGTGTGAAGTGAATCAAAGTGGTCCTGCAATGGCTTAAGTAAAACCCATCGCACATTCAAAAGTCTTCGATTTTTGATATCAACAGAAAAACGTGGAAAGTGACGTGGTCCGAGCCCAAACGAGGGAGACCAATTAAGAACATTCTGATAAAAGGGATCCGAGCCCAAACGAGGGAGATCCATGGTCTGAGCCCGATTGAGGGAGACCAAATGTGAACATTGTGATAAAAAGGGGTCCGAGCTTGAAGGAGGGAGACCTGTGATGAACACTGAACGCGAGAACGTGTGAATGTAAAAATCCAGATAAGAAAGGAACTTTGGTGCTTGTTTGTTACGACAGGCCCTCTGCAGTAAGAGACTGTATTTGGGAAAGAGGCTTTGGCAGAAGGCCCTGATACTTATGCTTTGAACTGTATCCTTGTGGCAGAGAAGCCATAGTGTGTGCGAAGCTCAAACGTTCTGCCTTAGCCAGTGCTGAAAACATGGGGAAGGGAAGCCAAGTGCTCAACTTTTCTTTTTTGCATACACTATTGTCCCACAACATTTTGTATTTCGAAGGATTGGCAATAGGTTTATTAGTATACGCCCTTTTATTTTGACAGAGGCTCAACTAGGACTGCATTATTATTTGATGATCGTAGCTTGCTCCCATCCTTATATTTAGGTTTAGATAAGCGTCCAGCCAACCCATTGAAGTTAAAAAAACACCTTTGAACTGTGATCACTTGTGTCTGTCTTCTCTTTTTGATCCCATGCCTTCCTTATACTAAGACAATCCTCATGTGTTGGGGTCATTCAGCTTGGTTTCATGTCTTCTGCAAAAAGGTTAATCCTCCAGCTGAAGCTTCAGAATCTGGCATTTCTGGAGACCTCTACATCGATTGTCTCTCCTGGGGAGGCTGTATCACATGAAACATCTTCGACAGAATCTGATCCTCTTCATGATCTAACTGCATTAGCTGCCATGCCGTTGTCGACTGTACCAGGCTGCGATAGACTCCCAATGCAGGCATCTTCACCTTCAGCCAATTCTCCTATTGCCCCACTGGTGAGCAGTAAATAGTTGAGCAACAGCATGCCCCGGAGGCTCAAGATACAGAGATTGTCTCTCAGTACAGATACAACCTGTGTCCTTGCCAGAGATGGTGAGATTTGTGTGCATTGTTTAGGAAGGGAGTGAGAAAACACTTGTTTCATCCGACAGTAAATTAAGCCCATCTTCGGACATAGTCATTGTGAAGTGACGCAGCAGGAGAAGAAACAGTAAAGAACTTCTCTGCTCTTGCTTTTTCTACCTTCCCCTTTAGAATATTATCATTGGCACTCCTGCTGCCCATTGGCATTTGGTATACATGTATGGTGATATTTTCAGATAATGTAGCACACCAGGGATTTTCTCACTTGTACATCCTGATGATTAACTAGGTTTATGGTAAGCAGTATTGTCGATCTTGCTTATGGGAATGTATAATGCCCATCAACTTTTGAAAGTTTGTAAAGACTCTTGTCCCCGGAACTGCACTTCAACTGGAGTACAGAACCGAGGCTGAGCAGAACTGCATTATCTAAGCATGGATTTTCTTACTTTCATCGTTCCGCTTCCAGCATTGATTGAAAGTGCTTTTAACTCTTCTAGTCATCCTCCGAAGAACTCAATTTGCATCCATGGATAGAAATTAATTGCAGTCATCTGCACACCACCTGGTGGTCTCTTGTAACAAGAGCATATCTGACTGCGGGGTTTATGCGCACCTTCAATATGAAATTGACTTGGATTTCCAATGGTGAAAGTTCCCTTTGTTTGGGGGGAGACATTTGTACCGACTTACGACTTGTTTCCAGAGCCTATGGTCCTGTAGCGTGTGCACAGCCACAGGTTCCTGCTTGGATTTACTGAACCTTTCTCCAACAGCCGAGCTCCATAAAATGTCTTCTGTTATCAGACTGTCTATTCAGCAACATCTCTCCTCCGTTATGTAAACAATGGCACACTGTTAATTGATATAAGCAAATGCAGATTATATATGGGATACATTACTCACCGTAATCGTATTTCTGATGCTTGCATCTGCTTAGATTCACATGCTGTGCATAGGCCGACATCTAGTGGAAGCTACGGAGTGTTACAGTTTGTTTTTCGAAACTCGAAAATGGGCGTCGACACAGGGCGTGCCAGTAATACTATCCCTAGTGTGACGTCCACTGTACCCAAGATCCCTCACGCGTCTAGGATCCTCAGATTGTATTTTTTCTGACATGAGGTAGCATGAGGAGTAGCGCGAGTACAGATAATCCAAGCAGATAGACAGAAAGGTAAGACAACAAGCAATCATGCGCCTTCTCTCAGAGGGGAGGAAGGGTGGGTCGCATGTGAATCTAAGCAGATACAAGCATCAGAAATACGATTACGGTGAGTAATGTATCCCTTCTGAGGCTTGTGGAATCTGCTTAGATCACATGCTGTGCATAGATTAGCGAGCAGTACCTGAAGAAGAAGGTGGGATGTGAGAAGGGTCATGAGCAAATAAGTGTCTTAGAACCGCTTGTCCCACTTGTGTATCTGCCTTGGAATGGGTGTCAATGCAGTAATGCTGAGTAAAAGTGTGAATAGAGCTCCAAGTAGCTGCTTTGCAAATGGTGTCAAGGGGTACATTTGCAATGAAAGCCAGAGTGGCCCCAATGCCTCTAGTAGAGTAGGCTCTTGGCGTGAAAGGCAGAGTTCTTTCAGAGAGTGAGTAACACAGCTGGATACAATTAATAATCCACTTCGAGATGGCACATTTAGAGACGCGATCCCCCTCTCTGCCTGTAGCTACGGAGACAAACAGTTGATCTGTTTTTCTTAGCGGTCTGGTTTTATTTACATAGTAGTGGACCACCCTACGCACATCTAGGGTGTGTAGTTTCACCTCAGCCGAGCTTTGCGGGTCCAGGAAGAAAGCCGGAAGCTCGATGGACTGTTTTACATGGAATTTTGATATAAATTTAGGTGAGAACCTAGGGTGTGTGCGTAAAACCAGTTTGTCTTTATGGACAGTAAAGAAGGGATCCTGCACTGACAGAGCCTGAATTTCACTGACCCTTCTTATAGAAGTAATAGCTACTAAGAAGGCCGTTTTATAAGTCAGGTGTTTGAGACTGCTTTTATGCATGGGTTCGAAAGGGGGGGCCCATGAGCTTGGCTAGCACCACATTAAGGTCCCACCCTGGTGGTGGGTTTGAAATAGGAGGGTGAAGTCTCTTTACTCATTCCATGAAGGCTTTAACTACTGGTACTTTCCACCATGAAACCTTGCTATGGGAAGTGGTGTAAGCCGACTGGGCTGCCAGGTGTACTTTCAGTGAGTTAAAAACCAATCCTGCATCTAGCAGGTGGAGCATGTATGTAACAATAGTGGAAGGAGTGCAATCAACCGGGTTGATTTGTCTACTCTGGCACCAGATAACGAACCTCTTCCACTTGTCAAAGTAACAGTGCCTTGTGTTTGGTTTCCTAGATTCCTTTAGGATGTCCATACACCTCTGTGGCAAATTGAGATGTCCAAACTCTATGACCTCAGGAGCCATGCTGCCAGGTTCATTGAGTTGGGTTGCTGGTGCACTGTTTGACCTTAGTGCTGGGACAGTAGGTTGTACCAGGCTGGAAGTTTGATGGGCTCGCCCACCGCCATCCTGCGTAGGTGTGGGAACCACGGTTGTCTTGCCCACATGGGAGCAACTAGGACGAGCGCCATCGACTCTCTGTTCATCTTGTTCACCACTTTCCTGATGAGAGGAGTTGGTGGAAAAGTGTACACAAACATCCCTGACCAGTTCATCCACAGGGCGTTCCCCTGGGAGTCTGGTTGGGGGAACCTGGATGCAAATCCTGGGCATTGTCTGTTTTCGCTTGTGGCGAATAAGTCTATAGTGGGGAAACCCCACTGAGAGAAGATATCTTCTACGACCTCTCTGTGTAGAACCCATTCGTGTTCCTCTGGGAGGGAGTCTCTGCTCAGAGCATCCGCTAGGGAATTGAGCTCCCCTGGAACATGTTGTGATGACAGGAAGATGTTCCATCTGAGTGCCCATATCCAGATTTTCTGGGCAAGCTTGGACAGATTTGGCGAACAAGTCCCTCCTTTCTTGTACAGGTAGAACATGGCTGTTGTGCTGTCCGTCCGGATTTGCACCGACAGGTTTAGTAGGTGGGGCTTGAACGCCTGAAGCGCTCTGAATACTGCCAGAAGCTCTAGCAGGTTGATGTGGTTCTTGGCCACTGAGTGAGACCAGAGACCCTGAGCTGTGTGGTGGAGATGGTGAGCTCCCCACCCCGTCAGACATGCATCAGTAGTGACTACTGCCTGTACTTCGGGATCGTAAAAGGGTTTCCCCTGTGTGAGATTCTCTCTTGTCCACCAGTGAAGGCTTTGTACTAGTGTTGGCAAAACGACCACTAGATCGTCCCACTGACCACTTGCCTGAGACCACTGTTTTGCCAACCATTCCTGCATGGGACGCATGCGCAGGCGCGCGTGGGGGACCAGGTAAATACATGACGCCATCATGCCCAGTAAATGCATTGCTTTGCGTACCATTATTTGTTGACCGGACTGATAATGCGGAATTTGCAGTAGTATATTCCGAATTCTTTTCTTCTGAAGGAAAGGTCAACCCCTCTTGAGTATCTAGGATTGCTCCTAGGAACTGTTTGGAGGTGCTTGGCACCAGGCTTGACTTTTTCTCATTGATTGAGAAGCCTAACTCGCCGAGGAGGTCGATAGTCCTTTGAATGTTTGTCCTGCAAATTCCTGGGGTTTCCCCCATTATGAGCCAGTCGTCCAGATAAGGGTACACTGGGATTGCCTCCCTGCGTAGGTGTGCAGCGGCCACCGCCAGTACCTTGGTGAATACCCTTGGTGCTGAAGCTATCCCGAAGGGCAGTACCTTGAATTGGTAGTGTCGACTGTCCACCTTGAAGCGCAAGTACTTTCTGTGCTCTGGCAACATGGAAATATGAAAATAAGCATTTTTCATATCCAAGGTTGCCATGTAATCCCCCTTTTTTAGGAGGGGGATTACCTCTTGTAGCGTGGTCATACGAAACTTTTGGGGCTTGACATACTTGTTGGCAGACCGTAAGTCCAATACTGGGCGCATTGTCAAATCTTTCTTTGGCACAAGGAAGTAAGTTGAATAAATACCCTTGTTTACCTGGTGTCCCGGGACGAGTTCGATCGCGTCCTTTTCTAGCAGAATGGCGATCTCCTCGAGGAGAATCTTCTGATGTTCTAAAGAGTGTACTCTTTGTCGTGGAGGATGGTTCCGGGGACGCTGCAGTAGTTCTATACAATATCCTGTGGATACTGTTGACAGCACCCATCTGTCTGATGTGATCCCTTCCCAAGCCTGGGTGAAGTTGGAAATGCTTCCCCCTACTGGGGTTGCGTGAGAAGGGACCCTGAACTGAGCTTCACTGCTTTGGTGGAGGCGTGCCGCCTCCCTTGCTGGGGCTGCCTCTGCCTTTACCATGACCTCTCCTATTACCCCTGCCGTAACCCTGGGTAGACTGTTGGTTGTTGTTCCACTGTGTACCCTGCCCCAGGGAATAGTTAGATCCTCTCTGGGAATTTTGGCCGCGTGGGTGACGAAAATTACTATTCCCTCTTTGGTTAGGGGCTTTATTGGTTATCTGGCCAAGGGACTTGAGTGTCTCGTATTCGTCCTTGGCATTCTTCAGTGCGTCTTCGACCGCCTTACCAAACAACAGATCGGTTTCCACCGGTTTGTCCAACAATGATGCCTGGGTTTCTGCCTTAAAACCAGACTGCCGTAACCACGCATGTCTTTTGATAACAGTGCCTTCTGCTATCAATCTGCCTACGTTGTCCGCGGCGTCGAAGGTTGCTTTCAAAATACAACCAGACACGGCTCTACCGTCTGCGGAAATCCGAGCTAACGGCCCTTTAAAGGTTCAGGAGCAGAGGCTATGAGTGCCGCGACTTCTTCCCACTGATGGCAGTTGTAGCTGGCCAACAGGGTGGTGGAGTTTGCAATCCTTGCTTGATAGGTGGACGTTGAGGCTACTTTCCTTCCGAAACCGTATAGTTTTTTGCTCTCCTTGTCGGGAGGAGCTTCGGACGATGACAAGGGTGTTCCAGCCCTCTTACGAGTGTTAGTGGCAACTAGGGAGTCTGGCTTCAGATATCCTCTTATATAGAGAGGGTCAGACTGGGCTGCCCTGAAAAGTTTTTCAACCCTGGGATTGACTGCTCTGGTGAGGTTTGGGTTCACCAGGGACGGGTCTATTCTTCGCTTAATGGACTTAAGGATAGGGATGGTCTGGGCAACATGCCTCCTTTCTCCCACTAACTCTTCTGCGAAGTCCCTCTCCTCCTGGACACCGTGGGTGTCAATATGGAAATGTTCTGCTGCGCGTGCGAGAACCTCGTTTAGGAGGGGTTGGTTATCAACAGGGGAGTCGGTAACCGGGGCTTCGTTCTCTACCGGGGAATCTACTCTGTATGTTTCCGGGTCTTCCTCTTCCTCTTCCTGGTCCTCATCATCCCCATAGTAGCCCGCCCAGTTTGCTCTTCTACCATGCCAAATTCTTGGTCCTCACCAAAGGAAGCCTCTCCTTGATACAGTGATTATGGTCTTGAGTATGGTTGTACCTCGAAGGCGTCTGACCTCATCGGTGTTTCAAACCGGGGCTTCTTACTCGGGGGGATAGGATCATTAGAGCCTGAGGGTGTCGCCCCTTGTGGATCATACGAGAGGAAATGTTCTGGATTTTTATCGTAAAAATCAGCCAAAGAAGACATCCTTGACATGACCCTATCTATGTCTTCACTCGACCATTTTCTGGAACTGGGAATGACTCTCTCAGCAAGTCTATGGGATTTATCTTGAGTAGATTTGCTGGTTTTAGACATATCAGCAGACCTGGTTTTGTCTGTCTGTTTAGGGGGAGTGGTGTGTTTCACAGGTGTGGAAGAGTGCAAAGGTTGCTTCTTCTGCTGTTTTCCCCCCCTCCCCGTGAGTGGAAAAATGTTTTTCCTGTCCTTTAGTGGCTCCGGAGATTTTCGACGCCTGGCGTCGAGGATCAGGGGTGGGGTCCCTGTCCTTCGAGCGTGGGGCCTCGCTGATTTTGACTGCGGGCTCCGACTCCTGGAGCGCAGCCTGGGGGTGGAAGTCGTCTTCGTCTTCCGACGATCAAACTTCTGTTAGCCTAGGGAGCGAGGCACTCTTGGCAAGCGTGGATGATTGCCTGGAGTCATGCAGCGATCTTGATCAAGAGCGCCCAGAGGACACCGAATCGGACCGTTCTGTTTGTGCCTCTTTCTGAGAACTCGACGTCGTCGAGTCTCGGTTGGACTTGGTGTGTTTAGTGTGTGAAGCGCTTGTGTCGCCGGGGGTCTTCCCCATAGCCGCCCTGCCGGACGACCTTCCGAGGTCGGGGACTTGCGCTCGACTGTCTTTCCACGCCGTAATGCCCTCGCCGTCCGAAAGTACGGCGTTGCTGCCGTCGCTGAAGGCGCCCTCCGCTGCCATGGCCGCCTGCCTGGCGTGGTGGGCCCAACGCTTTGTCGAACGGTCCTTAAGTGTCTTAGGTTTAAACCTACTACACGCTCTGAAGTTCGCTTCGGGGTGGTCCCTCGGCAAGCAGAGATTGCACGTGGCGTGCCTGTCGACCCAAGGGTATTTGCGATTGCACTTGGGGCAGAATTGAAAAGGGGTACCCTCCATACGCACCTTAAGACAGCGGGCTGTTAAGTGTAGGAAGTGTATAAGGTGTACCTATATACCAAGAGTGTAGAGTATGTACAACCCCCCACTCTCCCTACTTGCAGGGCCGAGGCCAGAGGCCCCTACTTAAAATTTGATGGCTTCCGGGTTATAGTGTTTGTTCTTAGACTAAATATGCGCTCAACCCCGTATGTACAAATTCTACAAATACAATGAAAGTTGTGAAAAGACGGAGCTTTGTTCGAGTGTAAGAGGAAGCGTTTAAGAGAGACAAAGATAGCCATTATGAACGGTCAATCCAGCCAGAGGCCTTCCGAGGCCCAAATCCGTCGTGCAGCAGCCGACGGTCGATTTCTTCTCCAGCCGGCGTCAAGTGTCGAAGTTCGACGTCGGGATGGGGAAGGATGTCAATAGATTAATATTTTAAATATTTTAGCAAAAGTATGGCTAAGGCCAGGGGACTCCGCAAAATGCTTCCGACCAGTATGGCGGAAAAAAACAATCTGAGGATCCTAGACGCGTGAGGGATCTTGGGTACAGTGGACGTCACACTAGGGATAGTATTACTGGCACGCCCTGTGTCGACGCCCATTTTTGAGTTTCGAAAAACAAACTAATACTCCGCAGCTTCCACTAGATGTCGGCCTATGCACAGCATGTGATCTAAGCAGATTCCACAAGCCTCAGAAATATATATATATATATATATATATATATATATATATATATATATATATATATGGTTTTCTCTTTTACTATATCTGAGTATGCCAGGTATCAAGGCACATGCTTAATCTGTGCTTACAGTTCGCTTCCAATGAACTGTTATGACATTTATTTCAGAGTACGCACCACCTGCTTTTATACACTTTCCTAAATTCCCTTCACCTTCCCCATGCAAGAGAGGATCACAGTGGGAAAAGCTTTCTTAAAGCATGTGTTACCTAAAACCGGGAGTAGGCATTAAGTTGAATCGTGATAGCATACTTAAGCTATCCATTTCTATTGAAAAAAGTAGCAAATGCCACCTCAGATTCTTTGTCGCTGTTGATTCTTGAGCAAGCAGCCTTGTGTATTATGCTACTGAAGAATCGCATTGCCTTAGACACAATCTTAGCATCCAAGGGTGGAGTATGCGCCTTTGTTGGTTCAGAATGCTGCACATTTAATTCCTACCCATTAAGGACTATAATTGGCATTATTCCCCCTATTCAAAGTTCAATTTATATTCCACACAGAGAATACCGATATACAGAAAGGTGCCTATGGGATTGGCTTACGGGGTCCATTGGATCATTAGTGGCTTCCATAATTCATTGTGTCCCCTACTTAAAATTTGATGGCTTCCGGGTTATAGTGTTTGTTCTTAGACTAAATATGCACTCAACCCCGTATGTACAAATTCTACAAATACAATGAAAGTTTAGAAAAGACGGAGCTTTGTGCGAGTGTAAGAGGAAGCGTTTAAGAGAGACAAAGATAGCCATTATGAACGGTCAATCCAGCATGTTCAAATCACAGAACTGCTTGGCAAAGAGCCTCAAACAGGGGAATTATCAGGGAACATAAGATCACATTTGAAAGCATACGGCAAGTTATTGTAGATGAGAAACGCTTTGATTCATATTACCAAAAGGTGATGGTTGGAAGGTTTTGAATCAATCAGAAGCACTGGCACATCTCTGGGCACCACGTCAGACCATTGTTTTTCAGCCTGCTAAGCCATTATGGAGAGGGGAAAGACCATATTCAAATCAGGTTTGGTTGCACCCCAAAAGGAGAAGTCCAGCCTGAATTGCTAGGTCACATCCCTTCTGCAGAAGACCATGAGTAGAGAAATTAGATGATTATTGCTGCTAGTAAAATTTACCAAAAAAATTATAGAGAGAGAAACCTATTTAAAAAGTAGGTTTTTAGACCTTCTCTATAGGTCAGTAAAGAATTTGCCCTTCTTAAGTTCAAAGGCAAACTGTTCCAAAGTCTGGGTCCAGGCACTGAGAAGCAGCGATCTCCTCTTGCAACACAATTCGACCTTGGAACATTAAGCAAGCATTGATCTTCTGATCTTATAGCCCGAGTAGGGTGGTATTGCTTCCATTTATTCATTAAATAAATTAGTGCCAGTCCATTTAGGCATTTAAACACTAAACACCCAATCTTAAATTGAATGCAGTTTTCTACCGCAAGCCAATGTAAAGAGCGATCAAGGCCAGAGATTGGGATGTTTTTAGATAGACCAAACACCAGTCTTACTCCTCCAGCGTTTTGCGCCTTTTGGAAGAGATTAATATGCTTAGTCGGAGCTCTGGCCAAAAGTCCATTACAATAGTCTAATTTGGAATGGACCAGAGCTGCCACCACCGAGGCATGATCAGTGTCAGGTATATATGGTAGTGCCTGGCGGAGAAGACGGATGTTATATAAAAAGGAATGTACTATAGCTGACACCTGGCTACTACAGACCAGGTCGCTCTGCCACACACAGGCAAGATCTTTAACCTTGGCAACGCATTTAAGGCTGGATCCCAAAAACTGGGGTGGTGGGGGACTGTTTTTCCTTCAAGCAGATGTTTCGGTCCAAATAAGATAACCTCAGTCTTGTTAGGATTAAGTTGCAACCAGTTTTCCACCATCCATAACCCTACTTCTTCCAGGCACTTGGCCACCGTAGCCAGGGCATCCTCCAGATCATCGAGCCTATTGTACACTTGTGTCGTCAGAGTATGAATGGAATCTAAGATGGCATTTCTCCAAAATGTCCGTTAATAACCAAAGATAAATAAAAGAGGGGAGAGTGCCGATCCCTGTGGTACGCCACAACAGTGGTGGAGGATTTCAGACAAGAAACCTCCCACATGTGCACACTGTTTGTACCCCTGTGGGGAACAAAGTGAACCAATCCAAGGCACAGGAGTCTGCATTCACCAAGTTCTTTATATGACCTAACAGAATGCTGTGGTCCACCATGTCAACAGCGGCGGATAGGTCGATCTTTACAAGCAGGGAAAGCTTACCTGCATCCCCGGCCTGCAACATCTCGTCCCATACCGCCATCAGTGCCATCTCAGTCCCCTGCTTGGAGCAAAAGCCGGACTGCACTGGGTGGAGAAGGCCATTATCTTCAACAAAGTTCTGGAGCTGGCTTGTAACCACCTTTTCCAGAACTTTTCCAGGCCACGGTAGACCTGCAATCGGACAGTAATTATTGTAATCTTCCGGATCAAGATTTCCCTTTTTTAATAGTGGTGACACTACTGACAATTTCAATGAGTCGGGAACAAGCCCCTGAGTTAATGAGGTGTTTATGAATCTAGTCATAAAAGGGGTAAGCTCTAATGAGAGTCGCTTAGCAACTAATGCAGGGATGGGGAAAAAAAGAATTGTTAGGTTTTAGTTGCGATAGGTGACTATGGATGTCGTCCTCTGTCACCCGTTTAAACTTAAACTGTGTGGTCTTAATCAGTCCATTCTCTGGTATTCTGGGCAGTTGTATAGCTACAACATCAGCAACCGATATAGGGTCTAAATCTCTGCTGAGTCTAATGTTATTTTGCATATTCATAATTTTATCTCTGAAAAACATATTCCAACCATTAGCGTGGTCTGCCGATGAAATATTTGCAGTGATGTTTGTGTTGGGCTTAACAAAATTGGCAATTGTTTTAAATAACTCTTGTGGACTATTTGCCACTGCTATAATTTTCTTGGTCAAAAAATTAGATTTAGCATTAAAGACCGCTCTTTTGTAATTGATCAATGCTGTTTTGGCTAGCAAAGCATGTTGTGGTGTACTCAGCAGGTACCATCAATTTTCATGGTATTCATGTTCCTTTTTAGTTCAAGGAGTTGCGTAGTATACCAGGCCTTGGACGAGAAAGGGGCATACTTTGTACAAAAGTTACTCATTATTTGAGTCCCTTGTTGAAATAGGGCCTCGCGCACTCTGGTATCAAAGCACATTTACTCAATGTGGTGGGCATACTATCCAAGTCCTTTTTCTTTCGAACTGACTTAGCCCCGCCCCAGATACTGGGGTAGTGATTTAATGTTTGATTGCCTTAATACGGAACAGTCTAAGAAAATGGTTTGTCCACCGAATAGGAAGTGTATCAATCATGCTAACTCCCTTTCCTCTGGCCAGGACTACATCAAGACAATGCACATGTATATGTGAGGGTGTTTGGACAAGTATTGACACCTCATGTTGACATAACAATTCAGATAGTTTTGAGTCTGGTTTAGAAAAATCCTCCAACCAAATTTTCAAATCGCACAGCAATTCCTTGTACATGATGAGATGAGAAAATCATCAAATCTCTCTAAAAATGGGCCCACAGTCCCAGGGTGCCTATAAATCAGTACAATCCTTACAGAGTACTTTGGCGTCACACTAAAAGTCCTAACACCAATCTCAGAGGTATTATCCCAGTGTATGGGTTTGAAATGATCAAACTTATGCTTGGATCAATAAATAATTGCTATTCCCCCTCCCACTTTACCCTGCCTATTAATGTATTGAATTTTGTTAGATTTGTGGTACTAGCCCAAAATTATGTAATTTTGTTAGATTCGTGGTACTATCCCGAAATTAGCAGACATGGATACCATCTTTGCTAGATCACTTTTAAGAACATGAAACGGAGGGTAGAGAAATAAAAAAACAACATGCATTAATTTGCTCACTCATATTTTGCGGTTATCACAGTTAGCCTTAAAAAATGCTTTCACTGCTAAAATTATATTGAGTTCAAGCGGATGTGGTCCTCTGCTAATTGCACCAGAACCAGCTTAAATGCTCAACTCTAGTCTCTTTGCCCACAGTTGTGAGTTTATCAAACTTTGAGCTTTTGACTTTGAAGAACCTCAACTGTCTAGCACCGAACAATCTTTGCATTATTATAGTCATGGGTTACTCCCTTGTGAAGTCATTGCAATATTGCAACCTTTTGCATTGAGGTCTTTGTGAACCCAAACAGTATACACTTTGGTGTATCCTTGAGGTCAGAGGGCACTCCTATTTGGCTGTACAGTGGTCTCTCGATCCGTGTTGGTTTGCTCTGGAAAACCCTCCACACCATCATTCTTCGCCTGCCGAGCCATTACAGAAGGGGAAAGACCATATGCAAATCAGGCTTAGCCCCACCCCAAAAGGGGCAGTCCAGCCCGAACTGGTAGGTCACATCCGTTCTGCACGAGACCACAAGCACCCCCAAACATGTTTCAGCCTCATTGGGCCTCATCAGTGAGGAGTAGCTTGGGACTCTAGGCCCAGCAGGCATGGGACCCACGTCTGTGAATACCCGTTCCACTCCCAACAAAGCAGTATGTTTTGAACTCTTTCGTTTGAGGAGAAGACTAGCCCCTCTTTTGTCTTTAAGATCACTCGTAGGAACTGCTTTGTTTGGCTTGGAACAAGGCTTGATTTTTTCTCGTTGATTGAAAATGGCAATTGGAACAGAAGGTTGATTGTTTATTTGGTAATTTTGCTTGCAAATTTGGGGGGCATTCCATCAGCCTGTCGTCCAGATAAGGTTACACTGGGCTTGATTGGCTGCGTAAGTGCACCGCCACTACCGCCGATACCTTGGTGAATATCCTTGGAGATGAGGATATGCCAAAGCGGAGCACCTTGAATTGGTAGTGTTGATTTGCCATCTTGAAGCACAGGAACTTTCTGTGCACTGGGAACCTTGAAATATTCACTGATGTATCTTTCATGTCTCATGTAGCCCCTCTTGTTTTAGTAGTGGGAATACTTCCTGTAGCGTTGTCATGCAAGTACATTGAATAGATACCCTTGTTTACCTGGTTTTCCCGGGAGGATCTCTAGAGCATCCTTTTCAAGCAGTACTTTGATCTCTTCCAGCAGAATGCGCCGTTCCACCTGCGTTGTCTGTCTTTGTCTTAGCGGGAGGTGTAGTGGTCTTTGTATGAGTTCTATGCAATAGCCTCCCTCAACGGTGGAAAGTACCCGCTTGTCTGATGTGATCCCCTCCCATGCCTGGGTAAAATGACAAATGCACGACCTCCTACTGGAGAAGAATGGGAGGGGACCTGGAGCGGGTGTCATGGCTTTGTGGGGGGTGGAGCCTCTGAACATTTTGCTGGGAGGACTGCCCCTGCGAGGAGCCCAAGATGAAGTTGGTCTACCCAGACTATAGTTAGATGACCGTTGGGAGTTTTGTCCTCTAAAGCAGCGTGTATTAAGCCTCTCTGCACAAAAGATTAATTAGTCAGCTGTCCCAGGGACTTGAAGATGTTGTACTCTTTAGCACTTTTCAGTGCGTCCTCGACTGCTTTCCCAAATAAGGCGCTTAGTTCGATCAGCACATTCAGCAGGGCAGCTACTATACGGGCTGCATTATCTGCTGTGTCCAGATTATTTTTCAGGATGCAATTTGCCACCTGCTTACCATCAGCCACTGTTTTTAAAAGCTGGTTTTGAGGGGCTCTGGGACAGGGTCGATTTGTTGTAAGATCTCGTCCAATTTTTGGCATTTGTAACTTGCCAAGAGAGTGGTGTTATTAGCTATCTGTACTTGGTATGCAGTCGAGGAAGCTCCTTTCCTGCCCAGTGCATATATATTTTTGCTTTCCCTGTCAGGGGGAGGGGGGCGCTTCAGCAGAGGCTAAGGGCGTGCCTGCTCTCTTTCTTGTGGTAATAAGACGAGAGAGTCAGGTTTTAATTGACCCCTGTATAAGGGGTAGCAGGGGGCTGGTCTGAACATCTTTTCAATACATTGGTTAACTGCCCTCGTAAGGGTTGGTGTAAGTAATGAAGGCTGAATGCGCCTCTGGGCAGACTACAAGAGTGGTAGGATGGTGCAGACCTCTTATCCCCAAGGATGTCTTCTACAAAGTCCTTGGCGACTTGTGCCTATTGGGTATTGATTATAAAATGTTCGGCAGCCGTTAAAAGGAGCTTGTTATACTGCAGCTGATTATCCACAGGGGAGTCAGCCACGTGTTGGTCTGGGGAACGTATGATGTAGACGTTGTCATCATCATACTGGTTGTGTCAACTAGGTCCCCTTGGTCTGCTATAGAACCACGGTCTTGAGAGCCTGAAGTGTCAATGTAGTATAGGTCTTCAGGCATGTTCTGAGAAGTACTAGTCGTGGTCTTTTGGAGGCATGCTGGTTTTTAGTTGTCTCCCCTTGTGAGGGCCCTTGGAGGTTGTACAGTTGATCAGGGTGTTGATCAACAAAGCACAACATTTTCATTGTAACTCTGTCGAATTATTCAGTGGTCCATTGGGTGGAGCTTGGAAACCTTGTGAGATCAGGGTTAGAGATACTCTCGGATGTAGAGGGTTGTTTGTGGTGCATCAACCCTGAAAGGGTGTCACTAGGGGCAGAGGGTTCTTTAGCCTTTGAAATAGGGGATTTAGGGAGTAGGGGTGTCGAAGATTTTGTTTTTTGACATTTTGGATTTGAGGAGAGTGTCTATGACATGTTTTTTAATGTGTTCCCTCATTTTGGAATTATTAGAAAGGGCCGTCGAAGCATCTTTCGACACACTTTCGCCGGTACCCGAAGATTTGTCGGTTTTGTTGGCAGTGTTGGAAACAGACTTGGGCGCTTTGGGGTCCTGTCATGTGGCAAACGCGATTGTGATGGCCCAGAGGACAGGGATTTGTCGGACCTTCCCTTTGAAACTGCATGTGGCTTATCAGTCGACAAAGTGGTCGACTGTCGGCCATGGGGTATGTGTTTTGTGTGGCGTGCAGTGTGGGTGCTTGAGCCACTGGCCTGCCTGGTGGTCCTGATCGCCCTCAGCGTCACTTAGGACGCCAACGCTGCCATCGCTGGAGGCTCCCTCATGGCGTGATGGGCCCAGCGCTTAAGTCTTCCGGTCCTTTTGTGTCTTGGGCCGAAAAAGTTTGCAGAACTTGCAATGATTTTCAAAGTGGTTTCTGGGTAGGCAGAGGTTACACACTATGTGTGAATCCTTCAAGGGAAACTTCTGGTTGCAGGAAGGGCAAATTTGAAATTATGCGTTTTCCATAGTATGGAAAGGCGGCAGCTCAGTGATAAGAATAGGGAAATAGGCATTCTTATCTTAAAAGGAAAGATTATGAACACCCCCCTCTCTCCCTACTTTGAAGGGACGATGCCCGTTGAGGCCTAAGTGGGCTGTCATCAAAGTTCGTCAAGACGGTCGAAGTAGTCATCGTCAATGAAGTATCTGTCCTTGTAAGCTGTCACCAAAGATCTTACGGTGGCATAACCGTCAAAAGGATAGGAATAAATCTCATTTTAAAACTTGTATAATAATGGCATTAGCCAGAAAGAAAGGAACGCAGCAACTTGCGTGAGTTAATGAGAACTCTTCAGACTACCATAGGGTATCTGTAGCCAATGAAATTATTCGATCACGTGAAATTAGTAGACTGTAAAGCAGATGCAGATATCTATGTTTTGCTACTTTCAACTAACTACATCTTAGCAACATGTTCTGCAATCATGTAGCTAAAATAATAGAATAGCAATAGAACAGCTCAGCAAGTTAAACACTCACAAACAACATCAATGTTCAATCTGCAGTCAATAATCCAATTCTGGCAGGGCTGACTTTGCTCTTTATCCTCCCGAGGTAAGTGAATTCAGTAAAATTAAACTGTGTAGTAATAACAGCAATTATTACAGTTCATTGTGCTGGGAGGAAAAAGGAAATCAGAGATGAGGTATATAAAATCCTGATACATATGGGGGCGTGGCCTGAGCTCATGCGGTAAGGTCGTGCGTGGTGGTTCGGAGCTCCTGCTGAGATCATGTTTGTTGATCCTGCACGCAGTATTTGGTGTAACTTTGCTGACTTTCATTGGCATTTTTAGCTTGGGGACATCAGCGCCTGCACTTACCGCGCATCACCGGTGAAAATCGGAGGTGTGGGAGCCTAGTAAATGCTGCTGTTCTCAGAGACCTGTGTGCACAAGATGTCGGCTGCCTCGGCCGATAGTGCCCGACTCCACACGCTTGCGGAGGGTCCCTTGATTGGGACTGCCTGACCCTTTGATTGGGACTGCCCAACCTCTCTTGCAGACAATGGAGTGCCCGCACACAGTACTGCTACAGTCGGGCTAATCATACGTTGCAGGGAATCAAGACCACATGGCTGGCCCTAGACCCGCTGCTCCTGGTGTGCAGACCTCGCACATCCTGATGACGTGAGTGAGAGTCGGGTGGTGCCTGAGGGACAGCGCGCACCCCACACGCGACGGACTGGCCAGAGCCCGATTTCCTCCTCCTCTTGTGGAGCGCGGTGCGCTCTGTGGAACATTGCTCAGTGGCGGTGCTTATATTGAATGCTGGGGCCGGAGGTGCAGTATGCTCCAGTCTTCACTGGGGATCCAGGTTATGGCGGGAGGATCTGCTGCAAGCACTAAATAACCTATGATATCATATCATAGAGCCCCTCTCGCGTTGTGCATTGGGTGGAACCTGGAGCTGCATTGTGCCTGTGCACCCTGCCCCCTGGCCTGATTGCTTGCACCGGGTGCTGGGCAAAAGGCCCCGTTTTCCTGTTTGACATATTGCGACGGTGTACACCTGCTACACTCCGCCACCTTTGATCTGTTCCAATGCCGACTCGTGACTCGGAGGTTGCTGCTGTCTGCTGTGCATTCTGGATACTTTGATCACTGTGTTTGCTGTGACATTGAGCCTGACCGCTGTAATACTTGTTGCATAAGATGGATGTGACAAGTGCCTGACAATATTGCGGATTTTACTCCAATGCCTCTCATACGCCTGACTCTAGTGCGCCACTGCATACGTGTTTGCCCCCTTGAAAACACTGGGACCATAACGGGATGCTGGATACTGTTAATTCATAGAGGCATTGGTCTGCGAGTGGGACCCTCCGACATCTACGGGTTGCTCTTTTATCCTTTTACTGTTGGGACACTGCAATATGACCCAATCTCCCTGTTGACTCACGCTCCAGGCCTTGGGACCCACTAAAAATAAGAACAAGAGTGCGACTTTGGACTCCTTTGTGAGCCACACTAAGCATCAAGATCCTAGCCAATGTGGGGCTGTGGAGAAATGGGATGCTTTGCCATTAAAGCCAGTTCTGCAGGAAGATAAAATCCTGGAAGCCATTGCCGCTCTCAGATCCTCATTGAAAACTAAAGTGGATGAGTTCAAGGTAGACAGACGTTCTAACTGCTCAGACATGATGTGCAGTGGTTGGCAGAGAGAGAGTCACTACAGCAGAATCGCTATCGAGTGAGACCGCGACCACGACTGGGGAAACTTGCGACGTGAATGAGAACCTTGGAGGCGCGGAATGCATCCCTGGAACGACACCCTGAGGAAGCGGAAGGTAGATCTCTGGGAAATTATGTACGGGTGCTTGGACTCCCGGAGGGTATGGAAGGTTCGGACCAGGCTGCCTAAATTGAGAATTTGCTTCTTCTGGAAATTGGCCGAGGTTCGTGGTGGAGAGAGTGCATCAATCACTTCAAAAGAAACCCCCTGCGGGGTCCTATCCCAGAGCAGTCATAGCAAGAATACTTCATTTCTAAGATCGGGAGGTGATCCTGCAGTTCTCTAGAGAGGGAGGTGCAATACAGAGGGGTAGCTCAAAAATTGACATGTACCCAGATTACACGCCTGTCGTGCAGAGAGGGAGGAAAACATTTGTGCCTATTAAGGCAAGACTTTGTTCACTGTGACTAAGGTACATGCTCATTTACCCGGCCAGGTTGAAGGTGTTGTTCAACGGTAGATCCCACTTCTTCGACACGCCGGAGGTGATTAATGTGTGGATGTAGCATAATAACTTTACAAGCAGCATTTGGAATGTTCCGGGGAACACTGGCGATCATCCTTAAGACTTTTGGGAAGACGTATGGCTTATGGTTTTACCACCGCTTTAAAATCCACTGACCTTTCTTACTGTGGCGGAGGTGCTTGAATACTGATACGTTGTTTGAATGCTATATTGTGCAGGCTGCTGTGTTGAGAACGGTGGACAGACTAAGCCTGGGTGTGTGTTAGCCTTGAGACTTTGGACACATTTTTGCTCTGCACCTAGTGCTGCATATCCACATCCTTTTACTCAGTGGGGGTGACGATCTGTTGCCCCAACTTTGTTATTTGGCACCAGCCCGTTGCTGGTGTTTTGCCTGGTACCCAACGGCACTGGTGACTTTCGGAAGTACGGGTCTGTGCGAACGGAATTATTCTGTTGCACTATGGTTAGGCCCCAGATTTGGGGCATTGTTGTTGGGATGCTTACGAGGTATTACGATCAAATGGTTAGGGGTGTATTTGGGATGTGGTCGGTCAATTATGCCTATAATGTTCTTATGGCTGGAATGGTCCAGTGTAAGGGGCGCTATGTGGGAACTATGGTGACGGAAGCAATGGTAACCTAATAAATTAGGGTACTGACTTGGAATGCAACAGGGTTGGAGTCATATATGTGTAGAAACAGAGTCAAGTTCTATTTGACCCGAAAGAAAAGCTCCATAGCTTTACTCCAGGAGACCCATTTTTTGGCGGAAGACCAGGATGCTATAGTAAATCTTTGCGGTGCGGGGGTGGGTTTGGCAACAGTTCACCCTACTCCAAATTCGCTAGAGGTGTCTTCATATGGATAGATGGGAAACTGCTGTTTAATTGTCAGAGGTGTTGAGAGACAAGGAAAGAGTTATCTGATACTGCAGGGCCATCTTGATCACAGAGAAATATGTATTGTTAACTCTTATTTCCCGAATCAGAAAATCCCGGATCATGTGCACATGAGCTGTGGTCATATTGCGTCCAGGCGGGATGTTTTCCTGATATGGGGTGGCAATTTTAATTGTGCGAGGGACCCTGTATTCGACAGAACCTCTTTTTTAGGCTCTAACCCTCCGCCTGCGGCTGTCGCTCTGAACGAGGCCCCGTCTGAATTGTTCAAGGTAGACGTATGGAGGCAGTAACATCCGGATGTAAGCGGTTACTCCTTTTATCCATCCCCTCACAAGCTGCACACCAGGATTGATTATCTTTTTGTAGGTGCCAAACAATTGGCTGAATTTGTTAGTGCTGAATATATGGGTTGCATAGTGTCAGAGCACTCCCCCTGGTGATTATGAGGGAATTTAGGGGTCCTAGGCCCCCTAACCCGAAGTGCCATTTGCCCACGTAGGCCCTGGGAGACGCCCATTCCAGAGATAAAACTGCGGCACACTATAGCTAACTTTTTTAAAGGCAACATTAGTAGCGTAAGCCGCTGGGGTACTGTATGGGAAGCTATGAAAGTGGTAGTGAGGGGATAAATTATTGCCAGTGCAGGGGGCATCCATAAGCAGCTTAGGGAAGACCTAGAGACGGTGGAGAATGATATCAAAACGTTAGAGGCTCTGTGCCCTGAACTAGGATCTTTGGAGAGGTAATTAGCGCTAAAGCAATCTCAATTCCTACTGGCTTGGGACAGACTCTCTAAATTCGACTATGCCGCTAGGATAGCCCTCCCCCATGCGTAGGGAGACAAATCTGGGAAGACGTTGGCTTGGTTATGCAAGCACCAATGGCCTAGACCCCGGATCACGCTTTTACAGCATGACTGGTGAGTTACAGTGCTCCAAGGTTACCATTAACAACGTTTTTAGGGCCTTTTATTCACAATTATATAGGCACAATGCTCTTGTGCCCCCGGATAGGATAGATGAAGCACTTTTGTTGATTCATCTCCCGAACTTACCACGGAACAGATTGCTTATTTAGAACAACCTCTTACGGTAGAGGAAATTAGTGAAGCAATTGCTTCCCTTTCCACTAGCAAAACACTGCGAAGCGATGATTTCCCTGCAGAATTTTATAAAGAATATGGCTCAGACCCGGCCCCTACCTTGCTGAAAGTTTTCGAGAAGCACGTGAGAGAGGTAAATTCCCGGCTAGTATGAGGGAAACATTGGTAGTACCCATTCTTAAACAAGGGAAACTGGCGCAGTGGTGCGGCTCCCATCACCGCCTGGCCATGTTGAACTGTGACGTGAATCTACTCCCGACAATACTGGCTTCCCAGTTGCGTAGATATATTAGATCTCTAATACATGCAGACCAAACCGGGTTTGTGCAAGGAGAAAATACCACCTTGAATCTTCGCCACTTACAGCATGCCACTGACCAAACCAATCGCATGGACGAATGTTGTGTAGTAGCATCCCTTGATGCTTTTAAAGCCTTTAACTCAGTTTATAGGGAGTGGATGATTGCTGTGCTGAGGGTTTTGGGGAAGGTTTCATTTGCTGGGTGACATTACTCTATTCCTCCCCAACAGCTAGAGTGAAATCAGGCAGGCAGGTATCGGCCTTGTGGAAGATAGAATGGGGCACTCGTCAGGGGTGCCCACTCTCCCCAATGCTGTACATACTTGTTTTGGAACCGGTAACTGTGCATTTGCATCAGGAATGCCAAGCCAAGAGGCTGGTGTCAGGATAGGTGGTTCTATGCATTTTATATCACTAAATGCTGACGATATGCTTCTTTATCTGTGTCAACCCCAACATAACTTGCCAATTGTTTTCGACACCTTCGATGATGTTGCCGAGTTGTCTGGTATCCGCTTTAATAAACAAAAATCCTGTCTTTTCCCTGCCAGTATCTTGATTGAGGTTGCACTTAATCGTTGCCTCTTCTGCTCCATAGTTAGGAAGATGGGCAATATCAACATAGGCGATACTTGTTTGGTACCAGTAGGATTAAAGCCCCTCCCTGCAACATTGACCTCCTTCCCATGGCAGGGGGGGGTGCAAAACCAGGGACAGCCCTAGTGGACCTGTCCATGGTGTGTGGAGTCAAAAATTTGAGACAGACACAAAAGTAAAGGTTTCTCACAAGATGCCATTTTATTAAATAAAAAGGGGTGAAACAAACACCTATCTTTCCCTAGCCTAATTAGGATGTCCATACCTAACAAAAAAAGACTAATGAAAAAATTAACTGGTGTCCAAACGTTATCTGGCCCTCACACTAATATATGAGGTTCGTTTGGCTGTCTTTAAGTTTCACAAAACATCATATCAATTCAAATTCAAAAGGTTTTAGAAAGTATTCCTTGTGACAGGGTGAATTCCCTTCCAGTGGAATAATGCAGGAATACCTTGAGCAAAGTTCAGTTTCAAGAAAGTTCCGTACAATAACAAAGTTCCATTCAACGTAGCACAAAAAGTCTTTCATTCAATATATCCTTTCAATTTGAAAATGAATGTTTCTCTTCTTCAGGTTTGTTAATAAATCAAAAGAATGGTTATGTTTCCACAGTCTCTTGCATGGCAAATCAAAAGTCTTTTCCTCAAAAACCCAAATTCATAATTCAGGATAATTGTTCTCAAAAGGACCAAGCAATTGTTAGCGCATCATACTTCTTTAAAAGAAAAACTTTCTGCAATACAACAGTTCATCAAGACAATGTGACTGAGTCAACACTTCTTTTCCAACACACCTTCTTACCACAACCACAGTACTTTAAAACCATCTTCTTTCCTGGTATACTCACCTGAAAGGACTAACTGCTATTGGTCCCTTTCCTGGTTCACTTGCCTGCCAGGATAAAACTCCTACTACTACAATTGTATGCTGTGGTCTTACTTGTTCCAAAACTCTCCACACTTGGATTCTGAGCGAGGAGGTTTGAAAAACAACTGCTTCTCTTGACTGTGGGTTGTAGCTCCTCCCAATTTGATATTTCATAAAAGGGAAGTGGCTTCCTTGCTGACCTATAATTCTTTTATTGCTTTTTGGCTGTAGGCAATCCAGATTCCAGTTCTCTCCCCCTTGATTCCTCATACAAGCAGGGATTTTCACATTCACCCTTTGTTCTATACTTTTTCTACCTCTTGGCTGCTGGCAATGTAGGTTACAATAGTCTCCCAACTGGTATCCCTGGATAGGAGAGTTGCACTCAGTCTTCTTTGGTATCACTTTTCTTTTGACTTTGCCAATGCGGGTTACAATTCTCCCCTAATTGGTATGCCTAATTGGCAGGGCCAAGCTTCCTCTGCTTCCACAGCATCTCCCAAACATAGTCCGGCTATCGCCATTACTGCGCAATGAGCTTCTCCTTCCTCCCTCTACATGTAGCTGGAACTCATGTACACATTTAAAGTTCCCGCTTAGGGGATTTCTGTCAAAACCATTAGACCGTTCATTATGGTTCTTTGCCTCTGAAGCCCTCTTCACCGTCACAGTACCCCAGTACCACAAGCATTATGGGACTTGTAGTCCATAATAATTTTATTCTTTTTATGATCAATTAACTGAGAGTTGTCAAGTTTGGAGTACATTAAAAGAGTTGGTGTTTTACCCTTGTGGTTTGGACCTCTATACAAGGCAGAATCATAACAATTAGAAGTTGTAACATTAACTTCCTGAATCCCCAATGAACCAGCTCTATGCTGGTTGATCGAAGTTTCATATTCTGGGCTTTGGGTAGTTATAGGAGAGGGAGCCTTGTATGGACAGCATGCCATTAGATATTGAGGTACTAGGGGAATCTCATCTTCAGAAGAGGATGAATATCACGTCTCACCTAATGGAATCACCACTTCCCCTGACAGCCGTCTCTTCTCTTCCCATGTGATCCTCCCTCATGTTACCACCCCCCAGGGTGAGGATCAGGTACCGGCTGCCTTCACCATGCCGCATGGGAGGAGAATTTTGGCTGGGGTTTAGTGATGACTGCGATAGGCTCTGGTGATGCATCTGAGTGGAGAGTTAATATACTTAAATTTAGCGAGGGGCCTGTGTCGGCGGAGCTGGTTTTAAAAACGGAGTTATGGCATTTCTGCCCACAGCAAGTTTCACCTTTTTAGAATGTCTCTTTTTTGCTTTCCATCTCTGCAAGGTTACTAAATCCTAACAAAGTGATCCCTTATTACCGTCAAATGCCCTTAACACATGCAACGTCTCCACCTGTAATGCCTCAGCAGCATGAACCTCATTAATACAAGTGAGACGAATTTGCAAAAGAATTTACGAGAACCCTTGTTTTGCAGCTTCAGAATATTTTTAACATTCATAGAGGTTTCTTTTTTTCATCTGCAAAACCGGTGGATACTTTACTAAGAGGGCACCAGTACCAGACACACCATCTCATTCGAGTTGGAGGGAACCAAATGAATCACACGGACATCTACTCCAGCATGTGTAACTTTAACACTACTAGGAATAGGAGGGACCTGGCAGAGGATCATCCCTCACACTTTCATCTCCCCGAGCCGAGACTTTGCAGGGATTAGAGGGGCCAGACAAACAACGGGTCATTCTTTCCAAATTTCAGCATAGATTAATACCCCAAGCCCACATTTGTAGAGTCAAAAAATGTCATCTCCCCTTGTCGAATTGGCAAAATAAAACCTTCTAAAAACGTTAATTTGGATACAATAGTATCTAAAACATGTTTTTGCTCCTCAAAATCCTCTCAAATAATCTCAAAGTTTCACGAAAGAAGTCTAAGTGAAGTTCAGGGCGTGCAGAGCATACCCAGGTGTGCTTGAAGCGTCCCCTGTGACTGAACATTGATTTATAGACTCTGAAGGATTAGAGGGGCAATAAGAGTGAACTGCTCACATATTTTCAAAGAGTTGGAGGCATACAAGAAAGGAGAGTGTGAAAGCTTTGAAGCTGGGATATCAGAATCCACCAGCAGCTGTTCCAAAAAAGATCATCGATGCATCGAGCCTAACGCCATATAGCAAATCGGGTAGCCCCACCATTGAATCATAGCACAAAGCCATGCCTGCTGGCTCATTCTGAATAAAGTCGAGAATGGATCCATCACGGACCACTTGAGTGCTATGAATGGTGCCCCCAGAGCTGCCATTACAGGACTGGCCACTCAGCACGACTAACTAGGCACTGCAGGTATTTGCTTGTTGATCGGAACAAGTGGTAGCATCGAGATGATGACCTGCAACACTGACTCCTAAATGGGCATCCGGTATTAGCCACATCACACTGCCTCCACTCTGCTCCATACCCTGAATAACAGAGCTGCTGCAGACTGCCCCTCTGCACCTCACTCTACTGACCTGCTGGTGCTGCAGCAGATCAGCAAGCAGGCTGCCATATCTGCTGCTGACAGCTGGGGGAGGGGCATTGTTTGCAAGGGCAGTTAATTCTGTTGTGGCCCGCTTTCCCCATCACATTCTTGCATGAGAGAGACGAGTGCAGTTGCACTCTAAACCTTGAGCTGCTGTTCCTGTGGGGACTTCAACTGAGGCACCAGGCTTTCTTTCAAAAACGCAATGGAGGCACGGAGCAGAATGCAAGACAAGTGCAGTTGCACGCAGTTGGAAGCTGAAGGAAGCCATAGCTGGTGGTAAGGAACCAAGTGCTCCATGCTTCTACAAGAGCTACCATCTAGTGTCCGATTTTGTTGCATACCTGTTAAAGACTGTTTAGTCTGTTCGCTTAACCCAGTCTATGTACAATCTAAGACGCAACAGGGTGAATTCCCTGTAGACCAGGAGAGATGGCTGAACCCGCCCCCCCCCCTCCCTTGGCTATGGCCCCACTACAAATTACAGATCCAATTGTATTGAAGGTTGGCAGTGTTGTCATTGGTGTATTTTTGTCAGATATTAGTGCATCAGTAAAGACAGCCAATGAGGAAAGGGGATGTCCATCTAGAGGTTCCATGGTGGTCATTGATCCTTCGTATGACATAGGGAGTTGGGCAGTAATGTGCACATTGAAAGTCAAGGCGCTCACTAGAGGTGCTTCAGGCACTCAGGAATGGCCAGTGGCGAATACAGGTGGAAGACCCCATTAATGTGACCTCTTTGGATTTTTCTCCTTTTCTCCAGCTATTTTTAAGGAATGCCGTGGTGATTCAATACTGGACTGCTCTACTACACCATTACCTCAGGACCATAGCCTCTCTGTCACCGGTCCAACGAACCCAGGAGGAATCACAAATTTGGGGGCGGCTTCTATAGCTGCTCTCAACATAGTCCTCATGTCGAGAGTGAATATATATCACAATATCCGTATTGAAATGAAACAGCAAACTGCCCTTCTTAATGGGGTTTCAGCTAGTTTTGACCTGTTGTGGGGAAATATCCCAGAGCCAATTATTACGGATAATCTATAGAGGATGATAAAGGGGCAGCAGCTAGTGTAGCAGAGGTTCCACAAAGTCAAGTGGTTACAGTTATTGAAGGATGCCCATGCAGTAGCATGGAAACAGGTTTTGAAAGTTTGATTAGGGGCGAGACTAAAGAAGATTTATGCAAACTTTTGGCTGAATCATCGCAAGTAGAAGTAACCGTTAATCCTGTGAAAAAAAAAGAAATCTAAAAATCCGAAAAGGGGTAATTTAAATTGGAAAACGAGAAAATTCCTTCAAACCCTGGCTTTGCAGAAAATTGACAGTACCTCCACTGTCCCTAAACCTCTACTATAGACTAAGATTAAAGACTGAATAATGAATATAAAACCAAAAGTAAAAAGCAAAAGAAACAGCTTTGTAAAGATATGTTGGGGATAAGGACTGTATGGAAACCTTGGTCTATGATGGCAGTGTGCAGGAGTTATGTGATTCACAAGACACACGTATCCGCGCATCCGAGCCTCCACACACATTAGTTTGAATGGAGAGGCAGACTTTACAAGGTCACCACTCAACCTTTGTTGTCACACAAACAGAGCACCTTCCCAAAGACAGCCGAAGGGGAGATAGAGCAAAGTCATAATAGTTTAAGCAAGAGTGGCACACATGCAGTAACTATCAATCCCCTCTGCCTTTTACACGTAGACTCATCCTGTAGAAATGGCAGAGCATTTGCTCCACCTGGGAGAACCAAAGAGTACCAAGAGTGGTATTGGAAGTCATGCTACGAGGCTTTGATAAACCACTGTTAAATCAGATCTAATGTAGTGTCATTATTCTAAGAGATTCCCAGGCTTAGGTCTATTCGCTCATGGGATATTGATCTGATAGAATTCATCGATGACAATCATTTAGAGCTGGTTGCACTTGAGATTCCATCTAGAGTGATACACATGTTGTCTGAACTAGAAATGTTTAGATCCATGGGGTATGATATAGCCCCATATATTGAAGGCCACAAATATCATACAACATCAATCCCACCTGGAATAGGTGGAAGCACTATATTTTGGGAAATGGGAAGACCTGCTCATCACATGTTCTGTTGGTGGAGGGGGGGGGGTGTTAATTTAAATAGGCCACTCCCCTGTAAAAGCATGGGTTAGCCATGGCTCCCGGGGGCTTTGCTAAACACAACCAACCAGTTGCTATTCAGTGCAGCTGTCCTTTAGCCCGGTTGAAACTTTAAAAGTGGTCTCATGGATAACAAGAGGGCGCACAGCCAACTGAGTACTAATGATGAATTATGTAAAACCATGTGTGAATACTCTATTAATTCACAGGAAACATGACTCTGAATCCCATCAATTTGGATGGATATTGCATTGTTTTTTCAGCCTGCGTTAGGAGGTGTATTGGGTCACCCATCACTGGGTCTATTAATAGCTGTAAGAAACTCCCTAGGATTCTCCAATGGGAGATCGTTGACCTCAAAATACAGCTATTTATTCTCAGAATATAATTTTGTGGTGGATCCTGTGGTCTTTGTGCTCACAATAGTGCACGTTTATTGGCACCCAGCTAAAGGTCACCTAAGCAACTTTTTAGACAGGCTTTCTGACACTTTAGTATTGAGCAATTGATAGGAGGCTCATCTTATTTATCCGTGATCTGAACTCCTCCTGTCCTGATACAGACATAGAAATCATGGTGAAGCTACCTAGCGAAGCAATGGCTTGTGAATCTAATGGCTTTAATTGGTCCGCATTCATTGAGAAAAGGGACCTTATCAAACAGTACGGAAATGTGATAGTAGACTTGGATGGTGCTGATACATGGCACAGGGGGTCCCATTCAATATGTATTGACTGTATGTGCGCTAACTCATGTTTTTTCCAGTGGTGCTCTAGTTTCACAGTTATACCCACGGAACCTAGTGACCATAACCCTCTTATCAGCTGAATTCTCTTTAGCTATGAAATCCTCCCACAGAGGTCTGGTCCAATTGATCTTATAGTGTACACTAACAGAAATAGTATTATGTGGAATACCGCTAACATACAAAACTTTAATAGAAGAATAAATGGGGCACTCGTGGGGTTGGACACAGGGGAAAGAAACGTGGTCTTCTCTCCTATGTGAAATAGCAATTACCTCAGTGAGAATCTAGGAAAGACCTGCTCTAGGAGGAAGAACATTAGAGATACACATAAGCATATCTTTGATATGGAGGTGAAATTAAAGAAAAGAGAATGCCAACGCAACCTGTGAATTATTGAACACTGTTGCACTAGCCAGCCTTCTAAACTAGTTTTGACAAGGACGTGTCATAAAAAATATAAAAACTGGTTGATCCATCGCCGTCATATGTTACAATGTGATTCTGAAGCTACTGGCTATTCCCGGCGCAACATACGCCATTCTAGCATATCTTAAAAGTTAGTATCGTACGGAAAGTCATAGGGTCACTTCTGTTCCCCTTCTTAAATATCAGAAATTACCACTGATCACTTCCAGGAAGGGGGGAGTAGGTCCCTGTGACTTAGATAGCCATTGAAAAAGCTAAACGTATGGGAAACTGTATTCTTTTGAATTTGAAGGCATATATTTATATCAGATGGAAGAAGAGGTATGTGCGGTATGAGAACAGTATCCAAGTTGAATCCATCGATTACACAGGCCTCTATGATGTGTCTTTGTAGAAGCATAATCTTCAACCTTATTCCAGTGGAGTCACTGTGATGCCTAATATTGCATAGTAGCATAATTACAGCACCTACTTTCAGTTTTAGCTTGTGAGGAAGCATTCATCCTACAGTGTTTCGCTCTTCAGAGACTGAAACGTTGAGCCATTAATTAACTGTCCATGGACACTGGAACCTGTGTGCCCTGTGTGAAGAGAAATGGGGTGGAAAGAAGTAATTTTAAATTATTCCGAATGTCTGCGATAGATTAAGGTAAAGGTGACCGTGTAGAATCATGCTCATTCTGTTTGTTAAAATGATAGCTGTTGTTGAAGTGGAAAGGCACACAGAGGCGCACTTTTCTATTAGGACAGCAGAGGGCAACCTCACACTGATAAATTGCATCAACTGAGTATGGAAAAATACATAAGCATATCTATATGGGCCCTCTTTACTAAACATGATTAAAAACATTCTTGTACCCGGTTAATAACCTAGAATATAAACTATAGGCTCAAATAGAAGACACATGGGTACAGCATTTCCAGGCGTTCTACACATGGGGGTACATGTATTGTAAAGAAGGCATAGTTGACACGTCACCCCGGTGGACCCATAAAATTGATTATGAAGCCATCCTGTTTTTGATTAAAAGGGCAAGTAACTTCCAAGCTTCAGGCACACGGGATCTCTGATTAGACTAGGAAACTAGCCCCAAAGACTCAGGACAGCATATTATGATCTTTAGTCTATGTCATACCAATTGTCCAAAAAGGAAATAGACTGGAAACAACCAATTATGAGCCCATAATTGGACGTAGAAAGTAAAATCTTTTCCTCGCTGCTTTTAAGGGAGATTGATTCATGGGCAGTGCAATCAGGATGGCTATGTACATTTCAATCTGGTTTTCATAAGAGCATAGCAGCACATGGTAGAATCTTGAATATCTAGCACCACTGGGCTGCTAGGATAACATGCACTATTTTGTTGGGTTTCATCAATTTTTCCTTTGCCTTTGACCTTGTTCATTGCGAAAAACCTTGGGCACAACTGTCCACCTGGGGGCTCCCCCAGGGTCTGTTAAGTATACACAAATACCTGCATATCAACACCTGCACCCAGTGACGTTCGACATTAAGAAGAACTCTCCAAAAAGATCTACACTCAAAGGGGCCCAAGGTAGGGTTGTGTCTTGGCACCCTGCCTATTCATCTCACACGTATCGGACCTCAGATTTTTTGAGGGGTTCCCTCTTTGGTGTCCCTCAGATTTGGAAAGAGTTGCATCCACTGGTTAGCCTATGAGGATAACAATCCTAATTTTAGACCATACGCAAATCGGGCTTCAGAGGTTTTTAGGAGTCTTGTAGGATTATGCTGTACAGAATAATCTAAATTTTAATTAAAAAAATAAAAACCAAGATATAATGAGACTAACAGCAGAAAGAGAGACCAACAGCAGAATGAAATTGTGCTATACATGGTGGATGGACCAGGATTCAAGTTACCAAGTTCTTTGTTTCTATGGGTTTCCCCGATTTTTGGAAGTACTAATAAAGCAGCTTTAGCTGCCACGCTTCATACAAAAGTCGAAAATGTTATAGCAAAAATGAAAACGATCTGTGCCAAATATGGAAGATTTTCCATTCTACCAGCTATTATATGCTATAACACGAACATTGTACCAGCATTAATTTATGGTCTACAAACCGTTCTTTCATTTGACTGGGACACCTTGGATATACTGAAGGAAAACTTTGGCGAAGTGTCATGCTTCTAACTAATAGTCTGCCGATTGCGACCATCTGGACTTTTATCCCTCATGTGTAGAGTTGTATGGAATTCCTGGTCATTACTCAGTTGTATTCCCTCCACCTGATTCGCCATTTTGTTACTTGCACGCCTTATATAGAGATAGTAGTTGTGAATATCTTACAGAGTGGGGCTACTAGTTTAATAAGGTCTTGAAAGAACTTACTAATAATCACAACAACCTCCTCTATACACTGTGCGGAACCCAAGGGCGTCCACACTTTCATCTCCATGATATTCCCTGCTCAGGTGGCCAGGGAAGGGCCATCGCTTTTGTATCCCGACCCTAGGAGTGTAGGAGTGTAGAAGATCACCTGGGTAGTGGAGACTTGGGGAATGCAAGAGGGTTGCCCCTGAGTGACACGTTGTATTCCCCATTTCCATTTCATTATGAACCTCCAGTACAAGCAGCCTTTATGGGAGGTTGCCATCCTTTTCCCACCTCTTCCTTTCGAGATGACCCTGGAAAAAGCCATCAATGTAGTGGCACGAGGAAGGGGTTAAATAGGAGGTTTGCTTATTCAGGGAGAGTGAACCCATCTCCAAACCCTAATATTGGTTCAGAAAAATTATACAAAAACAATTGAGATTTGTGCGTAGTCCCCCTGAGACTAAGAGTTGTACACGCTAACATGCAGTTACACTACTCTGGTACTGAGAGGAGGAAGAGGCCGGGGAACTGTTGCGAGGGTCAGGCATGTCCAGAGAACACCAGTAATTGTCCTCAGGCAATTCAACTCAAGGGCTTGCACCTGCAACCTTTTAATAGGTCACAGGTGCATACGATGTGGAGCCGCCAGCAAGGAAGGAGAAACCAGCAGGAGAGACAAGCCTGAGAGGGGAGAATTCCTGCACAGAAGGGGGCTGCTGCGGAGGGTCCTGTCTGGAGGCCAGGACGCCGGCTACTGCCAAGGAGAGACCATGACAGCGGGGCCCGAACGGGCCGTGAGAGGGTTATGGCTGCCAGAATCATCTCTACCTGGTTCCCATAGCCAGAGCTGTGGGGCGCAGAGAAGTCCCAAGAGCTGCAGGCAACTGGTAGCATCTGCGAATGAAGAGCGGAGCTAGCGGCAACCCACAGCGAGATTCTTAAGGAGCGAGTGCTGCTCGCAAGGTTCCAGAGAGGCGTGCACGGAGCCCAGAACGGAGAGAGAGAACGCCTGAAGGAGCCAGTGAGGACCGGTGAGTGAATCAGTAGGGAACACTCATACCGGGGCACTCCTGGGCTATCAGAGGGCATATGGTGATGCCAAATAAAAGGAAATGTGTGCAAGTAACAATGAACCCAAAGTGAATTAAAAAAATATATATATTAACAAAACGCTGAACTATGAGTAAAAGGAACTTGAATACAAAGAATGACCGAATTGAAGGAAAGCTTTGGAAAAGGAACGCTTTAATTAGCCTGTGGATGAAAGGAAAGCATGTGTGAAGTGCACGTAATGAACTTTGGAAAAACAAAGAATGAAATATTATGAATAAAGTGAAAAGAAAGTGATGAGCACCTATAAAGATTGTGAAAGCAAGGTGGTGGAAGAGTGTGAGCACCACAGAGTGAGTTGTATGGAAGAACACACTGTGGCAAAGCCATGGGACTGTTAAAGAAGAAACCCAAATGAATCAGAACCAAAGCCCAGGTGCAGTGAGAAAGACACCTGTGTGGGCAAGAGAACTTAGGGTTATCAAGTGCCTGACCTGTAATCGGTGGACTCTGTGGTCTGACGACAACTGCGCCTAGACCGAGGATACCCGGTCTGGAAAAAGCCAAGGAAAGTGAAGATAAAGAATCTCCACTTGTGATCTAGATTGCCGAAGTGAATGTGCAAGATAGCAATCTGTATACGCTATTGAAGAGCCTGAAGGTTTGTAAAAACAACCTGGAAATGGTTTTGAAAATGAAGAACTGTTGCGAGTTGGTAAGCTGGAAGAGCTGACGTCTTAGGGGAAGGGAAACCCAAGTCATTGTGAACTGTGTTGATGCCTTAGGGAAGGGATCCATAAGGCCTGTTTTTGGATTCTTGGAAACTTATCAATTTGGTGAAGAGAACCCAGAGTCCCTTTTTGGAACTGCTTTGAACTTTGAGAAGGGGAGAAGAAAAGTAAGCCTAGAGCTGGAAGGAGCTCAGAACGTTATTTAGAACACTATTTCTTTGGTTGCCAACATCCCTACACATTGTGTAGTTTTAGCTGTGAGAGCAAGTATGGGTTTTGGACACAGACAAAGTTGATCTTACTGACTCGGGCTATCCTTAGTATTCTTTATGTAGGGCAATTCCACCTGAGCATAGGGCAAGTCAGGCCTTTACGCCATCCTAGGTATTTTGTTTGGACCTTGAATCTGTTGTCTGTGTCTTGCTGGATGATGCCTTCATAACAACTAGTAATGACAAGCAGGATCTCGCTTTTTTAAGCGCATGCTCTAAATTCTCCCAATATAAAGCTCTATCTCCGATGCCAGAGACAAGCTCTTTGTTGTTAGGATCATGGTTTTCAACAATAATGTGTTCATTTGGCAGGTAAATAAGTGCGACAAATAGTAGCCCTTCAACCAGATAAACTCCTGAAGGACCGATACATTTGTGAATTAATTTATCCAGACATAATTGAAATCAGTGCCTTTAGCAGCTTTGCTGCACACTTCTGCACCAATTACAAAAGAACGCCCATAACTCACCACCTTCCATCTGCAGTAAACCGTATGTTTATCCCACGTAAGAATGTGACCCCTAAGAGGAGATTTACTGTAAACATTAATTTTGATCTATTAATACAGTGGGTGTCATTAACATCCATCTAGAGCAAAGAGTTATTAGTGTTTTGTAAACTTAAATGAACATCTTGCATATATATCAACTAGTGAGGAGAGCATTTTGAAATAAGCTGCAGCATTAACTTTCAAATTAAAAATCTCTAAGTGCATGCTCATGTGTCTGTTAAGATCCTTCTTTCTTCCGATTCAAGAGAGGCCAAGTCAAATGTTTACAGTAGGTGTTGTTGACAGTGTAATAGTCCTGGTAGGGAGCAACGTGCCTCCGACTTCCTGGACAGAAGACTGCATGAATAGGGTCTGCGGAAGCAGCTTATTTGATGGCTTGGTGGTGACATAGGCATGTCATCAGTAGCAAATGACAGGGTTATCCGTCTCATGTGGCAGACCCTCCTCATTCACAAACGAAGGCATAACGTGCTTCAGAATTCGTGGTATATAGTAACATTCATGTCAGAGCACAGTGTCTGCCTATCATCCTCTAGAAGTGTATATATGGCTATGGTTCATCATTTTGGCGAAGTCGACAAAAGGGTGCAGGTGGGCAGATGTAAGAAGCACCTCTGCCTCAAAAGGGAACATTGAGCTCTTGAAGTAAGGCGCTGAATGTGGAGTGAAACATTTGCAATTTAGGATTAGGTTTTCTTCCGGAACTAAGCAGTCATCTTCAGAAAAATCACCATGTGTATGTATCTCAGTTTACTCAACTGGTGTACAGATGCAGCATATTTCATAAACCACAGAACACGAGGTGTGTGATGTGAGGTGCGGGTCAAAAACAGATTGACTACACCCAAATAGGTGTACGTGCCATGATAGGTCAGCTGGACAGTGCCACTTGCAAACAATAGCCAAAGTTGGGGCATGTATACTCTGCTCGTGGGGGCCAACAGAGCAAGATGTCTGCCAGGTTTTGGATAGTGCTGGGCAGGGTGACTTTGTGGCAGCACCACACTCGTGCCAAACGTGCACCACCTCAATATGCAGTCACTGTGAGAGGTTGTTCCTTGGAACTTAGAGCAGTGAAAAGGAGCATGCCCATTTAGAATTAATAAAAAACAATGACCATTCACCCATCCACCTTATCAATTATAAAATTTTGTGTCTATGACGAAAAGAAGAATTATTTTCTTCAACATATTTTGTTATAAAGCATAAATACATTCCATGTACGTTTCCTCTGTTAATAGACTAATAAATATAGCAGCATATTTGGAAAACTATTGGACATAAATATTTTAAATAATTGATCATAATTGTGATGAGGTTAAGATCTCAAAGGATGACAGACTTATAGTTCGCTTTATGATTGCACATGGTCATAAAAAAAGGGGGATTCTGAACTTCACAATTTTGCTCTTTAGTAAAGTTGGTCCGTAATAAGATCATGTTCCCTTCATTTGGAAACAATTAAAACAGATACGGTTTTAAATGATATGATAGGTTATTTATAATGCGCTTAATGCCCAGAGGTTTTTAAGCGTGGACCTGGGGATCAAACCTGTGTTGCTCCGTGTCGTCTTGCTTCCAAGGCGACCACATTGCCCCCGAGCTATCCTCCCGAGACATTTATGAGACATTTATCTATCTAAAAGAGGTTACACGACACCTAAACAATCGGGAGGGTAGGTGTTCCCTTAACCCATTGGAACCTGGGCAGCCAATTGACTATATAACAAAGAAGCAGAGTTCTACGGGATCAATTAAGCCTAATTTCAATTCTATTTCTATGTTCAAAGAACTATAGGATCATTCAGCCTCAATGGAGATTGCACAAACCAATAATTCTCTCTTTGTTATAGAAAAGGAAAGCAAACTAAAAACGATTGATTATAATACCCAAAACATACAATGATAATGTGCATAATATATAAAAAGGTCAATTTCTTTTGGATTTTTGCCGAAAACAGTCAGATTGATAATTAGAGATTTACAGGCACCATCCCATTAAAACTGACAATTTGTTTCTTCGATTCAAATGGTTTCAAAAGAGGTACTTACTTTTGAAAAAGTTCTACTGAAAGAATTTGGCACAATATGCCAAGCCAACAGGAAACACAGGTGCAACAATTTCAATAAGGGCGAGCAGAATATTCATAAAAATAAAAACAGAAAGCGAATAAGGGTAGAGGAATAGTCATCCAAGATGCAGAACAATATGAGATGGTGTTAAAACCGTTGCAAAATTCAGGATTATGCACCCTAAATGGGGATCCCACGAAAGCTATACAGGGTCCAATTACAAAAACCACCAAGATTGGTTTGGAGGAAGGATTCCTTAGTTTGAAAGAATTTGAATGGCCTAATTTAAAACAAAACTCAGTTCCATCTTTTATATTCTCCCTGTAGGACTCCACTTCTTAGTTATAAAATCCACAGAAGGTTGGACATCAGGCAGCTAAATCTGTTTGTCAAGGGCACATGCGATTTTTTTGTTTGTTTTACAAAACATTAAGAAGCAAGGTGGGGCAAGAAGATTGTTTTAAGGACAAGTAGATTTGTCAAACATTTTGTCACTTGGACAAGCAGATTTAAAATGAAAGTCCACACCTTTGCTGATAAGTTAGGATATTTACAACTTCTTGCTGTCTAGGATGTTAAAGTGTGGTCAGCTTTTCTGATATTATTGCAAAGAAAGCCAACGAAAAAGGAGAAGGTCACTTACTTTTGTGTGGATAAAAACTTTTTCAATGGCGTTAGTTTAGTTGTGGCTTGAAAGATGTTTCATCTGTTTGAAAAAAAAAAGAATAAAGGTTCTTGTAGTACAAGAGACGACACTTCTTGTTATTCTGGAGAATTTCCCAGTGTTAATGATGCAAAAAATGTTGCAGGTAAGAGGGCCCACTGCCAGTATGCAATGCAATCTAAACGAGCTTAATAAGCTGCGTTTATTTTTAATATCCCCTTTCATGAAAGAGGTTTCTCATTGGCACCATAGTAATTTAGACAGTGGAAATGTTCACAATTATACATTTCATTCGCAAAAAAGAGCATGTGACACTACCAGGCCACAAAATTTACCGTGGTGATTAGGTGAGTGATAACACTCTTGGCGCTTAAGAAATGGTATGCTGTGTCTATGTCGAGAACTGGTACTCATGGCAGTGGAAGAGTGACTTAAGCCTTGCAAGCAGCTTGAAACCTTCAGCACGAATTGTGGTTCACGGGATGGATGTTGGATCTTTTGTTCCATTTAAATTGAGTGCGGACAAAGTGCTCAGAAAGACTTGCAGTCCGTTTTCATTGGAACAGCGTGCCTCTGCTTCGGGGTGGGGGGGCATGCAGCTTACAAGGGCAAGCTTACAATTGGGTGAACTGCTTGCTCTTTTCTACCATAATGGAGTTGACAGAGGTTTGGGCGCACTTTGTTGGAGTACCAACGCAATGACCAGACTTGCACTCATCAAAGCACTGGTGCAATGAAAGGATGTGTGCGAGTGCTAAGGCCTGCACAATGATCACAATTCTGCTGGTGTTCGTTCCAGTGCCAACACCAGTGGAATGGCATTTCTGCCGGGGTGAGAACAACCATATTTGGTCTTTGTGCTGGACTCTATTAGCAAGGAGTGTACAATACCTTAAAAGCAACGTTTTGACACTTGCACAGAAAGCCAGCAACTGTGCATGTGTTGGGGTTGGCTCCAAGGTGAGATTGTACAGCTGTTCACACCAGTGCTGGGGTTTGTGCTTGCGCTTCTACTGCTGGACATCATTATCTATATCAGTGTGCAAATCATCCACAAAGATCCGTTCAAATATGGTCACTGCTCCAAGTAGAAGACCAGTCGTACGACAGATGATACACATGTGCCAAAAAGAAGTTCCAACAAGAAAGTGCTATCCGCAGCCCCACCCAGAGACCTTCCTGCTATTAGTTTGCAGGTGGGCTGGGCTATTTCAACCTGGCACAATGGCAGAGCCTTTACTACCCTGTTCACTATAGGTTCTAGCTATGCTACCTGTCCAGTGCCTAGACAGGTATATGGGGTACTACCCCCTTATTTCTAGCACTAGAGGGCATCACATATTGGGCAACGGCAGTCAGGACCCTTGCAATGATGAGATCAATGTGCAAGTTAACCAGCTATGATGTGCTTATGTGGCCACAAAGTATAGCAATGATGTGTCAAGCAGGTGTACTGGAAATCCACCAGGACGTATCTACAAGTCACAATGGAAACTGGCAAATGGAGATAATGGCATACAAAATATAAACTATTAACAAAGTGTTTAGTAGTAACACAGAGTGAAGTAGCAATGATGTGCCAACTAGGCATAATGCAAACGGTCAATGATGTACTACCCTGTCCTGAAATACACACATACATAAGTAAAGAAACAAATAACAATATATTTGTTGTCAACTCCTGCCATTGCCACTCTTATGATAGGGTGACATACTTTTATTATGACTAATGCAAATCAGCACATCAGCACCTGGCTAGGTCACTGATTTTTGGCACAGATAATGCTGCTACCTTCCTGTCTGGGATGTGTATCTGTGATGCTAGTAAGCTATGCAGGCCCAACTAGAAAAATGTAATTGAACCTGCACTATGAACCTGCATGCAAGAACTCAACCGGAGTAAAATGTCCTGTAAACAAATTATGATCACCTATTAATGGGCCCGAGCACATCGTAATGGAAAGAAGCATCAGAGATGTTCGGTGGGTATAAAGTCAGACTAAGGAAGGCTCAACTAGCAACCATTTATCCTATAGGACCCTTCTTCAACACAGAATCTGGCAGCGCTTTGAATAAACTCCATAATCTCGTTCCCTTCTCAAGCATAGCACCAATAAACCATTTGTGGGGTGAAAACACAAGAAAATGCAACAAAAAGAGAAGAAAGTTATTAAATGAAATGTAGACAAAAGTAAAATAAAAGAAGATGCAATAAGGCAGACCAGTGCATAGGGTAGGCAAAGAATAAAACAAATTGAACCCATTTCGATTTTTGAAAACCTAATATTTAATACAAGCTAGTGTTTGTATTTTAAAGAAATTGGACATTTAGAGTGAAAGGTATGTAGTCAATCTGAATCTTATTAAAAGTTCTGGCTTAAAGCAAATGTTTTCACAATCGGTTTACAAATTAAGTGGACACCATCACACATTACCTGATCTACTATTGTACTCCTGGGCAAATATTGTAGATCTAAAGATGGGCAAGTAAGTTATTCATTTGAAAACCAAAACTATAACCCAAGAGAAACTACTTGTATGCAGAATTAATTATGGTCTTACAGATACACAAGCTGCCTTCAAATTCTCAAAACATACTTGTGAAAAGGGTGATGCATTGATCATTTATACATTCTCAGGCAAAATTAGGTCCAATCATTAAAGTGAATGCAAACTACAGGTAATTAAAGAAATCATCCTAAATCGTGTCCAACTCAAAACGCCCGAAATACAAGAGGGAATTAAAATAAATGTAACAAAGCAAACATCTATGTAGGATCGTAATATTCTTATCACACCTACATCATGCGGTATAAAGCACTGATTACTGTCTTTTAACATCAATATTGAGGAAATGTGGGATCTATTTTTTTTGCCCAACCCATTAACCCACCAGTAATATCTTTCGCTGACAATAAATCCAATTCATTGCCAGAAAGCTTCTCTAGAAGTTTAACTGCTTTTTGGGAGTCATTTCCCAGTTTGCATACAACATATATATGACAGATAGGATCTGCTGTTAAGTCGCTGATGGATTTAGTTTGCCTCATTGCTCCACATAGAAGATCGAGACACTGATCATTTTTTTCCTCTAGCTTACTCAAGGGAATATTGAGAGACTGAGGCAAGTGGCAGATGTCCACCTCTACTTGTGGCCTAACGTCAATCAGTACGTGAGGCACTTGGTCTTCCAGTATATTTTTGTATTCCTGTGGGGATATTCTTTCCTTTGGGGACAGCAAATGCAAAGACCTGCACTTATCAGATGCTGATGAGCCGCAAAACGCCTCGTAATCTTGTAAACCTTTCACTGATGGATTATCTCCGCAGACAGCACAGTCCCCTTTTTTGGGACGCAACTTGATATTACGAAATCTGCCATTTTCTGCGTCAAACATCATCAAACACTGGCTGAAGGATGAGCCCAATCCTGAAATTATCTTTAGTACTTCCAAAGCTTGCATAAGTCCCATGATTCCTGGTACAACCCCGAGGACGCCACCGTCTGCACAATTTGTTACAGTTTCAGCTGGAGGTGGTTTTGGAAAAAGACATCGGTAGCAAGGACCCCCATCATAATTATACACAGTGAGCTGCCCCTCCATTCTAAGAGCACTGGCAGAGACAAGTGGCTTGCCGGTTAGAACACATGCGTCATTAATCAGATACCTGGTGGGAACATTATCGGAGCAGTCAGCAATTACATCATATTGTTTAATGAGCTCTAATGCAGTCTTGGAATTTAAAGTCTCATGGTAAGGAACGCATTCCACTGAGGAATTCAACTGTTTTAGGGTTGTTGCAGCAGAAAGGGATTTGGGCATGCCTTGTCTGTTTTCTGCATGTAAGATCTGTCTGTGAAGGTTGCTTAATTCAACCACATCGTGATCCAGAAGTCCTATGCGGCCAACACCGGAAGCAGCCAAGTACTGGGCCAGGGGGCACCCAAGACCCCCGCAGCCAACCACCAGAACAGAAGAGTTTGCCAGGCTTAATTGGCCTTTGACGCCAAGCTCTGGGAGAACCAACTGTCTGCTGTATCGCTGGATGTCCTCATTCGTGAGGCTGGACTTTGTTTTCAATGAGGGCAATTTGTAAAGCGGGCTCTGGACACATGTCTTTGATGGATTTTGCATAGACCCTTCTTGCAATTTCTCAAGTCTTTCTTTAAGCGCTTTCACTTCTTTCTCTTTCTCCAACAACACTTCTTTGAGCACTGCTATGTCCGTTGAGTTCATTGCAGTTGCTTAGGTTTGCTTCTCCCCAGGTATCATGTAGGCAAATCAATGTCCTTGCATGCTTCCTGCAGTACAAGGGAGATAAGATACAGTTTTATGCACATGTCATACACTGAACGTGTGCTTCCTCTGTCAATTTTGGAGTGTAATCATAATAGCAGTTAAACTTATTTTCTTTGTATATCATGTAAACACTAGCAGGGACACAGTGAAGGATGTCAAGGCAAATATTAAATGCAATCAATATTATATAAATCACCAAGCCTAGCAAAAACAAAATAAAAAAAATAAAATGCAGCCCAGGCATGTGGCACATGGCAAATGTGGCGTAACTGGCTGGAGTGGAGGTGGGCAGAAATGCGCATTAGAAGATCAAAAAAAGCATTATGTAAAAGGTGCATGTGTCCTAAACATTCTCCATCAAGATTCATAGACCTGTATAATTAACCCTGATGAAATGTGCACGTTTAGAATCTCCTGTAACCCCTCTTAAAATGTACCATTATCTTATAACAATATTAACTGCAAATGTGTGCACTCAAGCAAAGTCATGCAATGAAAAATAATAGATCTGCTAGGTGAAATAAGGTATAATTGTTGAAATTTGAGGACATTTTTTTCCCAACCCAGTTACCATTACATTTTCAGTGTATTTCATGCAAACCAATAACATTGAATTCAGATGATCTTGAGTCCCCGATTCCTGAGCTACCCAAGACCCTGTCACCAACATGTGCCAAGATGTCCATAATCCGTAGCTCTCAAGTCCCCTCTCTGACAGTCTCAGAGTGGGAGAGGGGAGGGAAGAGGTAGAAGTAGGAATTTGATCTTGGTTAAGCACTTGAAATGATTTTTTAACAGTCATTTGACGTATCAGGGTTCGAAATTAAGTGTTGATGAGCAGGAGCTAAACCCAGGCTCTGTGTGTCGGGCACCATCAACCAGTAAGCAGGAGCTACTGCTGGGGAACCACAAGCAAGTACACAGCACACTACACATCCAACTTCCGCATGAGATGCAAACGTTAACCTTTTGGCCATTATATGCGATTCATTATTATGTATAAATGTGTCCTAGATGTGTCCTAATTCTTCATTAGGAATCTTCTAAAACACTGAAAGTTAAATGTTACATATGGAAGTTTGTAAGGCACCAGTTGGCCCGGGCAGCCAAAAGTAGCTCCTGGTAGCTGTTTCACTCTAAGCAGGCTCTCGTAGGATAGAAGGAGCCAAAAAGCTCCCAGCAATTTTGAACCCTGCTTATACACCATCAAAATGCGTTGTGGCAATCAGCACAGGCTAACATAAGGTTGTAGAATAATGAGAACGCAGTGCCTTTGCTCCTTGCACTGGTGTCCTTTGCAAACATCTCTCACAGAGCACTCACTGGCTGTAAACTATTCCTGAACAGCAAACGTCATCCCAACTCAAAAACTCGCTTCAGAGGATCTCCCAGCAGCCTCCCACTTTTAAAGGGTCTGCAGCACAGGTAGAGTAGTTAGTGTTCAGGCTGCTTTACCATATTAACTATAAAATATCATATGCTCTCTTCTAAAAAAAAAGATTTAAAACGTGGTTGGGTAACAGACTGAATAGACTTGCTGCCAGATACTCATTTAATAAGGGGTTCGTGGATGCATATACAGTTTTTTTAGAATACCTTTGTCATTGCTAAAGCCGTCTGTTCTTATCCAACAAAGGGGAGAGAGACTTGTTCATGGAGTCCAGGACTCTCACGTTTACAACCTAAACACTGCAGTGAGGGGCAGGAACATTCCTGCTCTCGGTGCCCTCAGAGCTACTCCATTGGTACTTGACAAGACATTGTGGGCCATTACATGTGTGGTGGTATCCTGCCAGTGAGTTGCTGTTACTGGCACTCGATCTGCCAGAATTACCAGCAGATTCTGCGTGCCAGTAAAGGTAGATTAATTCCATTGCATGGAGTCCCAGAGGATTCCACGGGGGATTGCCGGTATTTCCAGCACTGGTATTACCGCTGCCAGTAATACCGGCAGTTTTTTGCAATGGGATTCCTGACTTACCTCCAGCTGGGAGCTGCAGGTAAATCAGACCACCTCACCGACAAACATGTAGTTTGCCAGTTTGGAAATGTGCTGGTAAAAAGAATTACCGGAAAGTTAATTCCAGACCAGCAAACATGTAATGACCCCCATTGACTGCCAAATACAGAGGGCACAGGTTTCTTCCACATCATTGATTGCAAAGTAGGGCCAGTGGTAAGCCTGCACTATTAGGTCTCCAAAATAAAACGTGTAGTGACTGCCGGTCCTATTCAGAGACTATTGGTAAGTGCAATAAAGGTTTACATAATTATCATTAAGACCCCCTCTGCGATACAGTCAGATTCTGAAATCCAAAGTGACAAATTTATCAAAAGGCAGGAGGTTGACCAATTAGGAGCCTCGCCCAAATAATGAAAATCAATTAAGAACGTATTGCTCGGATGCGCCTTGTGAAGTGGTATATAGAAGGTGATTTCAGCTTCTGTATCTAAAGAAAATGTACGGATTTAAACTGATATGAGGGATTAAAAAAAAATAATCTGCTTTCTCTGTCAGAAGTGTAGCCGTTGGAAGTATTTTCCAAAGACTTTAATACATTTGATTGCAGATGTTTTAACGAAGCATTATGTCCATCATTTGAAACACTGCAGCTGTCAACCAGCTCTTAGGAAAAAAAAATACACACAAATCCTCCAAAACTGGACTACCGTTGGTGCAGTGCGTCTGTAGCCACCTTAACCTCCTCAAGGTGGAATTAATATAAATAACCTGCACATTAAATTAATAAGATTGCTCACAGGGGTAGAAAGATGGTGAGGAGATCACGAGAGCATTCAGGATGCTGTGGATAAGCAAAAATGTGAGCAGGCAGGGGACTGCGATCGAAAGGAAAACTGGATGAAAAGGAGCTAAAAGATGCTCCAGGTCTTAGGCATTAACCCAGTAAGCAGAAGTGACCTCTGGAGAAGAAGGAGGTGCTACTATTACATGGCCTCAGGAGATGCAAACCAGATCTATCTGACTATTAGCCTTTTAATGACTTCTAAATGCTCATTGATACACATTTCCAAACGCCTAGTGAACGGGACATCGGTATGTTGGTATACCCCTGGCAGGCCTGGGGTGTCAAAGGTAGTTCACGGTAGCTGTTTGAATCAAGCTAACTAGACTTTTCTAGGCTAGAAGCAAGTACTACATACCTCTCAGTAATCCTGTTCACAGTATTATCTATAAAACCATCAGACAGGATTAGCCAGCAACATCTCCTGCAGTATTACACATTAGACAGCTTGGACATGCATTGCTCATGTATCCAATACATCCCCATGTCCCATTGACGAGAGATATAGCCACACGCCCCCTGAAAAGCAGATCTATATCCTCCATCTATAACAACATATGTACATTATTTTACTTATGGTATTGTATAAAGCGCACACCTAGCTCGAAAGCAGCAGAGCGCTGTGCAGCATGTGGGTAACCTCTGTTTCCATCTCCAAGTCCATCAACCCAACCATTGCCATAGACACAATGCTTAATTACACCAATCCCCACAAACATACATAGTGCCCATCCTCCATCAACAACTCCATACACAGATCTCCTCACTATCCGCTGAGCTACATCCAGACACGTTCCCACACTCTAACCACTGCCACAGAGGAATTCCTGACTCACTTTAACACAGCCCTCACACAGCCATCGAATCGTTCTCGAGACAAAGTGGCAACCCCATAATAAACACACACAAGCATCTCCAATCCATCCATCCATATATCCAGAAAATGTCCACTGTCCATCCATTTCAACCCACTAACTATAGACGCAGAAGAGGAGAGCAGAGGCGAAGAAACAAGGGGAGAAATGGAAGACAACTTTGGAAACAGAATCAGAGTTATAATACTGTGTTCCCCACTGGACCAAAATGTACTATTTTTGGCAAATCACTACTTCCCCTGCCCTCCGGTTTTTAGTTCTGCTAAACATGGGCAGGCTTTGAAATTGCTGGGAGCTATAGCCTAGGAGAGCCTGGTTGGCTTGACACCAACGGTTACCATGAGCTACATTTGTCTCTCCAGGCCAAATGGTACTATGCAAACATACCTATGTGACATTCCCCAGCCTTGGCTCACCCCTGATCTCTCTTCTCTTCCACTGCCATCTGCGTGGGAAGAAGTCTTGCCCTCCTTTTGATCCTTCTACACGTTCGCCTCTACACTCCTCTTATGCTTTACTTGCTGCAAAAAGATTATGTATTTCTCGGAGCTACTATTTCTCTTGCTCATCATCCTCGCCGCCTTTTCTCCTAAACCTCTTGCTCCGTCTGCTCCGTCTCCAATTTCTACTCTCTTACTCAGACTTTTCTATTTAACTTCTAAAGTTGCCAATCTTTGTCGTTCTTTCCCTCTCTTTCTGTGGTCTCAACTTTACACTCATTCTTCGTTTTCTCTTCTTTCTGACTCAGATACATCTGTTCTTCATACTCATGCTCACCCTACTGCTACGCCTTCTGATCCCCTTGCCTCCAGCCTCATTCGTCAAGTCTATCCTTGTCTTCTGCCTGATCTTACCTCGCTTATTAATTCCTCATTCCCCCCAACTCTTTTCCTTCTATTTTCAAGCATGCACTTATTCATCCAATTCTAAAAAAAGCTGTCTTCCATTCCTGCTAACATTCGACCAATTTCCCTTCTTCCATGAGCATGCAGCGTGTGCTCAACCATCTACCTATTCAAACCTTTACTCTCTTCTACCCCCTCTCCAATCTGGTTTCCGACATTCCCATTCCAGAGACTGCCCTTCTGCATGTCTCTAATGCTCTCCTTTCTGCCCGACATTCTAAATCCCCCTTCTATTCTTATTGATCTCTCGGCTCAGTTTGATTCCGTTGATCAATCTCTTCTTGTTTCCTCTCTTTCTGCTATTGGTCTTTCTGGTCCTGTTCCTCTCTCAGCGGTCATACTCTGTAACCTGGGCTGGACCCACTTCCTCACTGCATCCTCTACTCCATGGTGTTCCGCAAGGGTCTGTCCTTGGTCCCCTTCTTTTCTCCCTCTATACTGCCCCGCTTCCTGCTCAGATTACCTCCTCTATTCTTTCTTTTCATCTCTACGCAGATGATACTTGCATTTTCTTTTTTTCTCTTCCTTTGATGCCACTTTGCACTCCACTGCCTCCAATTTTCTTTCTGCTCTCCAAAACTGGATGTCCCCTCACTTTCTCCACCTTAATCCCTCAAAGACTTAAGTTCTTTTATTTCCGGCTTCCACTATCCCTAGCACTCCTTCCTCCCCCACCCCGCGACCCCATCTTTTCTGCCGTTTTACTTCTCTGCTCTTAACTTGGGAGTTAATCTTTGACCCTTTTGTTTCTTTTTCTCGCCATATTTCTTCTGCCGCTCTATCTCGTTGCTACGCTGTATTCAATATCCACCGTGCTCGACCTTACCTCTCATTTCACGCTACTAAGCTTCTTTTTTTGTTTGATTTTTTTCTCACATTGATTACTGTTAATCTCTTCTCTTTGGTTTACCTTCTCATCTTCGTATTCAATCTACCTAAAATGCTTCTGTTCGTCTCTTTTCCTGTCTCTTCGTGTTCTTATTACACCATCTCTGCTTTCAATATCGCTACTCCCTTTCATAGCTCGTATCCTGTATCACTTTCTCTCTATTGTTTTTAAATGTATTCATAGACTTGCTTCTCCTCATCTTTCCTTGTTGGTGTTATTCTACTCTCCCCGTTCCCTAACCAGTTCCTTCTTACAGTTCCTAAGCATCCATGTGCATTTTCTCATTTCCGATCTTTTATTCTTCTTGCGCTTAAACATTTGAACTCTCTCCCTCTGCTCTTCAACTACTCTTTGTATTTTCTAGACTAATCTTAAAGGGTATCAGGTATTAATATCGCCACATATATGCGAAGGGACAGAAGATGGACTTTAAGAGGTTCCATGCAATAAATGTTGCCACAAAAAACGACAATTTTTCGGCGATATTTTTGTATGGCGATATTTTTGTGGCGACATTATTACATGGAACCTCTTAAAGTCCATCTTCTGTCCCTTCGCTCAACTGATTTTTGTTCTTTCCCCTTCTGTTTCAAGTGAATTGTTTTACTCATTTAAATTGTACCATTGTTCATATGTTTCTGTGCTAAGCGCTTTTGGCAAAGAGCGCTATATAAATTTAATAAATTGATATACATTAATTCTGTCTGCTTGGGAATGTGTATAAATGAGCATTAAGACACATCTAGAAGACATTTAAAACATACATTGGTTGTATATAATTGACAAAGTTATAGTTTGCATCTTGGGACTGTAGATAACAGCTCCTGGTTCATCAGAGGTAGCTAGTGCTTTCCAAGTGATGCTGACACACAGGAGCTGCTTTCAGCTCCTTCTACTCAAATCTTTATTTTGATCCCTGTATGGGCAGGATTATAGATACGTTTTACACTGGCACAACACTTGCTATAAAATCACAATTATAAAAATTCAGAAGATGTAGATGGGTGGCAAAAATGCAGCGTGGAACCTGTAAATATGTATTTCAATTCTAGCATTCTCACTTTAAAAACAATTAAGTTACCTTAGGTAAACTGAACACCATCATATGATATGACCGTTTATTTAGCGCCTATACACAATGCGTTTCAGAGCACTTCACGGCAAGGGCTGGAACAATGGAAAATACAATTACATTCTTACAGGCCATGAATAACAAGAATGTGAAATTAACTATCGTACTCAGCCTGACGACATTTCAAATAGTGCAAGAAATGGGAGACAGACAGTTGACTACCATACTAGGCCTGACAACATTTCTGGTAGAGCCGGAGATTAACAAGAGGTGAGGGAGGGGGGAGGAGCAAGGAGGGAGAGGAACAAATCAAGCGACTAGCGTACTCGGCCTGACATTACAGATAGTGATGGAAGGGGCGGGAGGACAAGTAAAGGGATGGGGTCTGGGGGGAGACAATCATTTGTTGCTGTCATACTAGGTCCAGGGAGCATAATGTGCTACATTCAAAAGATTAGATGGGCTAGGGCAGATGAAACCTAGATGCAAAGTTGCTGACCTTTGAAACAGATTTGAGGTTCCAATCAGGCTTACCCATTCAACCAAACCTGTCTGACCATGCGGTTGTTCAATGCTTACCCCCAAGAAGCCCAATATTAAACTAAAATAGGGGTTGTTCAAAGTATGCACTAGTGGCTAAATCACATTGTTTGGAAGCAAAGTATAATCATAGGCATCCTTTCGATGTTGCAAGTGAGACCCCTCCATCTGACCAAACTTGCAACCCTCCTCATTGAACCAATTAAATTGCTGATCTGTTCAAAAGGTTAGTGTTCCTTTAACCTTCGCAAGTTTGAAAAGCTGGACATTGGTGCATGCCGCAGTCTCAAGTTTCCAATAAATATTGCATAGCTGGTTAACCCTAATGATTTAGGTTAAATAATGCAGTCGGTTCTAATGCCGATTTCCCTTCTTCCAAAGGTGTGTAATCTTGGATAAATACATTTTCCCATCTGGTACTGCTTTCTTATGTGACAAAGTTGTAAATACTTGGAAATAAACTAGACACCAATACAGAGTGCCATGTAAAAAAAGAAAAGACCAGGAAGAGAGGAGGGGGATGTAGCGAAGTGGTAAGTGTCTTACTTTAAAAATCAGGCGATTTTGCTCCAAATCCAGATTGCCCAACTCTTTTATAATTGGGCAAATCACATTACATTGCAGTGATTTAGTTCACCTATGTTCCTGTTGTCTTTGTTTTCCCATGTAAAAATCAAATGGATGTACCATGCTAATGAGCAACTATAGGATCCCCATGTTTTCAATTTGCTAAGCAGAGATAGCCTCCTTTTCTCATTGATTATGGTCCGGAGGAAGGCTGGAGACATATCGCAAAACACCTCTCCTTCAAGACACACATAGCTAAGAAAACTCAGACATGCTCTCCCCCCTGCAGAAAGTCAAGCCCTTCCTCCCTCCAGATAGCTTTGTATCCACCGTTCAAGCACTGGTCCTATCCCACCAGGATGGGGGCAATTCCCTCCACGAAAACCTTCCGGCATGCCTCATCAAAGGTCTGCACAGATATGACCACATCACATCGACCCTAATCAACCTTCTCTGGCTCCCACTGTACATACGAATCACCTGCAAGTCTTGCTGCATCATCTATACACAGTTGCTCTCAAGTCACCCAACTACCTCGCAGAGAAACTCAGCATCTCCAGTGGACAGCGCACCAGCAGAAGCCACGACACGTTGTTAGGGGAGTTTTCCTAAAGTCCTACTGATATTAAAACTTTAGTAAGCTATCCCAGTGGTTTGTAGACGTCCAACTCTTAGTATCAATCTGCACTAACTCAGGTCCTTGGTGGAGTGGCAGCGCAGTCAGGCATATCTTAAGATGAAGATGTGAGCTGTAGGTAAGTACATTGAACCTGGTTAGATATGCAGAAAGAAACAGATTTATACATAAAATTATATATTATATTCACACCAGAATGACTTTAAATACCTTATACGTTTACAATATAACACTTTGGAATATACTTCAACGGACACCTTTACTTTTGTCTTTGTTTGCAGTTACATTTGTTGCAACGTAAGAAAGGAAAAAGACAATGCTATCGTATTATCAGTAATTACGCGTACATGCGGTTCTTAGCAGTTTTATGGTAAGAGATTTACTCTGCAAACACATACGAAAGTAACTTAAAGAAAGGAAAATGGTTAGTTAGCGTAACACTGGTCTGGTTCAAGGTTCTAGAGAGTGTTTCTTCGCACAGCAAGTCTTTTAAGTCTAAAAACGCAACCCTAGCTAAAGGCAGTTTGGAGAGCCCTATACGTCTTGACAAGCAGCAGAATAAGAAGAGTTCCTGTGGATTTCTTCCAGTCTCTAGTGTTATAGAGGCAGCCATTTAACAACTAACAAAGGAGACCCTGTTAAGGACTTGATGAAGGGACACAAGCAGCGGCTTGAGTCAGAGGTAAGAGGGGGTTGCCCTGGACACCTCTATGTGCACTTAAACGGTCTGGAGCATCTTTCTGGAATCAGGTAAGCAATACCTATTTCCCCCCACAGTACATTAGGTAACAAGAAAATGTTTGTGCTTGATGCTCCACGATGTTGCAGCTCTGGACCCGACCTCCGCATTCTTTGGTCTCATGGCTGAAGGCAGGACAATGGACGGGATCTCTCAGCAGCAGTCTAAGGGAGGCACAACTTTCAACAACTTCTTGGTTCACTCTCCAGTTTTGGCGCCTTTTATGCAGCACCACCAGATTGCTCAGTCAATCTTCTTTGCTTCCGGCAGTCCCACGCTCTGATGAGGGGGGTCTGGGCGAGTTGGATCAGATCTCTGGACTGTCCTTAGGGGTTCAGCAAAGATTTGGACGAATTCGGCCTTTCCTTGAAATGGGCAGCATGTCCCCTGGTATTGGGGTTCTCCAGCTCTGGAAACTCCTAGGACCCTAGGAGATGGCCCAATACAAAGTTTGTCTGGGAACTGGTTGTTTTCACCAGCCAAAGGGAAGGAGTTGTCCTCTTCGGAGCTTCTCTGTCGCACAGGGTCAGAGGACAGCAGTGCTCGCTTCACAGTGTTGCAAGGGTCTTCAGGCGTCTCTGGTCGTCTTCTTCGGTTACTTCAACTGCCAGCGTTAAACTTGCTTTTCACTCGAGAAGCCTAATTTTGTTTATACATTTCCAGCACACACTCCTCTGCAATCTCCCTCAGCATTTTACAAAAAGTGGCGTTTGGCTGTCCAATCAGAACAGCCATACTCCCTGTGGTAGCTGGACCTATTCAGGCACTCTGGCAGACGAAGGGCAGGGGGGTGGAAAACCCCTCCCCCACTTTTTGCTTGCCCAAACACTCTGAAGCCTAAGCGGAGACACACAAGGGTTCCCGCCAAAGGCAAATCACACACACAGACCTCCCCCTCCCAGAATGGTAGAAGAAGGGCTAACAAAGAACAACCACGCGAGTAATGGTGAAAAAAAGAATGGAAGCCCCAGGTTGGTACTTGGGTGCCCCTATTGTGCACTACCAAGGCTATGGACATAGCCTGCGGTACAGCAATTACACAATAGTTGGTAGAACACTTCTACTGCCACCAGCCAGAACTAGGAGATTGTCTATACGACTAAAAAGTCTCAGGAGCAGAAAGCAGGGGGACACTAAGCATCCCTTTGGCACTCAACCTAAGGTGGTGTGTGCCAATCTCTCAAACTTTAGTTTTGGGAGAGATACTAAGAACTGCAGTTACTTGAGGATATAGAAAAAAGCTTAAAGGAGGACCATAAGGGTACCCAGCAGCACTGCCCAGAAGGAGCTGTGTGCTGCAATAGAAAAATACAGATGCCTTTAAGAGCTAAGGAGCAGACAGACTTCATAGTACAGGTAGAATACAAAGAACAGAGTTCCAAAAGACAGAGCCCACAAGAATGAATGAGTGGAAAAAGGCTCCACTCATTCAGGATCCAAGGGAAAAGGTCCAGAAGTCCAGCAAAAAGTGCTGGGGGTGTCACTAGGACAGGGGATGCAGCAAAAATAAAAATTCTCCCTAACACACGTGCAGACTTGAAATCCGCTGCTGCAAAAAGGAAAGGACCAGAAAACAAGCCTTCTCTGCCTACGCCCAAAGACTATTGAACCTCCTCCCATCAGCATCACACTTGCCCCCACAATTCAGAAAAGAACTCAAGACCCACCTCTTAGCGGTTCTGTTACCTCTGTAAAGCGCTCCGTTGCTTCTCGAAGCATGGTCCACGCTCAACAGATACAGGAATAATAAAAGGAGGAACGTGCACAAGAAAAAGTAGGGTAACGGGTGGTAAAACATGAGGGATAGAGACGAGACCGGACGTGATTAAGAGGGATTAAATGAAGCATAGAGGAACAACAGGGCAGAGAGGAAAGCAAGTATGGAGAGAAAGGAAAGCAGAGGGAGCTGTTGATGTGTCAAAGTAAACAATGTCTACAGAAAGTTAACAGCTACCATCACCGAAGGCGGGGGAAATGAGAGGATAGTGGTTCCAAGCCCTCCCTTCCCCCATTGTTTTTGAAATATTGCTTCAAAAATGCGCATTTCGCAGCACATTATTTTGAGAACAGTTCAATGAATGCCAGGTGACCAAGAGTACACAAGAATTTTACAGCATGTAATCATGTTGCACTCATGAGTAAGTTATGCTCCCACAAGAAACACTGGCTGCATGTTAAAGGGATGGTCTAGTAAAAAATTTAATTTAAAAAATAGATAGGCAACATAAAAAAGAAAATACTAGCATTCTCCGTTTTAAAACTTCCTATGTAAAATTTTGAGCTATTCAAGATCAAAATTCGCAAAAGCAAGCACATGGGCGCATCTATTTTGTGAAATGGAGACCCTCCTGTGCTGGCTTTTGCTTTTGCAGCACTAATGAAGGAAAAGCCAGCCAGCTGTAGTAAACAAGACTTTCCCTTCATTAGTGCTGTAGGCGGAGGACGGGGACCGGAGATCAGAGCAGGAAAGCTGCAGCTGAATCTCGGTAAGTGCTATTTTTTTTTTTTAAATAAGCACTAGCTGCGTTTTTTTTCTAAGTTTTCCGGGCTGGAGGAGCCCGGAAAACTTAGAAATAAAACCGCAGCTTTAAAAACGTTGTATTTATGTTTGCGGTCGCTTTTGAAGCGACCGCAAACATAAATACAACATAAATGTTTCTGCCTGCTGTGGCTATCACTTTGGGTCTCCGGTGCTCCCAGTGGAGCTCCCAGTGGAGCACCGGAGACCCAAAGTGAAAGCCACAGCAGGCAGAAACACACGCGGTTATGTTTACATGCCGCGTAGTGTTTCTACCTGCGGCTGAGCCCCAAATGGGAAAGCAGATTCAGGCAGAAACAACGCGGTTGTTTTCCGCAATGCCGCGTTGTTTCTGCCTGAATCTGCTTTACCATTTGGGGCTCTCGGGCTCCCCTTGGTGAAGCAGATTCAGGCAGAAACAACGCGGTTGTGTTGGAAAACGCTGCGGTTTTTCTTTCCGAGTTTCTCAGGCTCCTCCGAGGAGCCTGAGAAACTCGGAAAGAAAAACCGCAGCGTTTTCCAACACAATAATGTTGTATTTATGTTTGCGGTTGCTTCAAAAGCGACCGCAAACATAAATACACGTTTTTAAAGCTGCAGTTTTATTTCTAAGTTTTCCGGGCTTCTCCAGCCCGGAAAACTTAGAAAAAAAACCGCAGCTAGTGCTTATTTTTAAAAAAAAAATAAATAGCACTTACTGAGATTCAGCTGCAGCTTTCCTGCTCTGGTCTCCGGTCCCCGTCCTCCGCCTACAGCACTAATGAAGGGAAAGCCACCCAGCGGTAGCCTTTGTTTACTACAGCTGGCTGGCTTTTCCTTCATTAGTGCCGCAAAAGCAAAGGCCAGCACAGGAGGGCCTCCATTTCACAAAATGGATGCGCCCATGTGCTTGCTTTTGCGAATTTTGAGCTTGAATAGCTCAAAATTTTACATAGGAAGTTTTAAAACGGAGAATGCTAGTATTTTTTTTTTTATGTTGCCTATCTATTTTTTAAATAATAATTTTTACTAGACCATCCCTTTAATGCCCTGAAACAATGGCTTGCGCATTGTGCCCCTGCCACACTGGAAACAATAGCAATGGTAAATCGTACACCAGTAGAATGCACAACAGTTTTACATATTGTGAATAGGGATTAACGTACAACGCTATTCATATGCTAGATTGTTAATAAGTAAAAATGAGCTATTCATATGCTAGATTGTTAATAAGTAAAAATGAGAAATGCCGGATCATAAAATGCAATCAGAGTTAGCTGCAAGTGGGCTGTTCCCATAAACCAGGCTACCTCCGAAGTAACATGCAGACGTGAGCCAACAAATAAGATAAATACTGCAACCTAAACCACTTCTTTCAGGAAGACTAGAACAGCAAAGGTTCTTTTGTTTCGTTTGTGCCTTTTGTTTTCGTATAGGAGTTACTCCTGCTAGTCATCCCCGTTTTAGCAAATCCCAGTGCAAGATAGTCAGAGGGAGGCACACCGGGGCAATGTGATAGGTCTAGGGTCTCACAATCCTGGGCAACGAACACAGTCATCCAGATTTTAATTTCCACACCACCTCCAAGTTTGGCACGATAATAAATGGCCAGAGAAGGCAAACGCAAAATCATTCAACCCACCGTTTAACTCCCAACTCGGCCAGGTACGGGGAATAAAGTAGAGAAAGATGGTATCGTTTACTAATGTACTTCTGGCACGGGATTTAAAATGGACCGTTTTCAGTTTAGGCCCGTTGTATTGAATAGACCCATCTCCAGAGTGTCACAGGCATCCATTTGCTCTTAAACCAAGCAGCTTAAAATATATTAGATAGATGTATTGAGCTCTTGTTAATAACAGTGAATGTATGAAGTACATGGCTTCTGCGCCAAGACGGTACCCAGTCATTGCATCGAATCCGAAGCATTGAATACCAAAGCATCGAGAAAAAAACCACCAATGCATTTTTTTCAAAGGTAAAGGTTTTATTTTGAGTATAATGAGTTCATAGGGGTAAAAAAAAAAAAATGGGTTGGAGGGGACCCCCCATAAAATAAATTTTTTTAAAATGCATTCGATGCTTTTTTATCGTTGCTTTTTTGTAGATGCTAAGGCATTCGATGCAATCACTATAAACCGCCAAGACATTAGAGAACCTGCTTCGAAACCCCGCCATTTGGTTACATTTTCTTACCAATTAAAAAACCTTTGGATGTGAAAAAAGGGCCTACAGCTACACCTTGAAAAAAAAAATACTTCGGGTGCCTTTTACTGATTGTTTGAATCATACAATGGCATCAAAACAGTTTTCAAATCTTGAGGAACTACAGTGTCATTTGCTTTTGGGAATTATTAATTTCATATGGTAAAATGTACTTTTGAGCTTTGTGCTTTGTCCAGAATTTGTTTCTTCTCGAGGGCAAAAATCTAACAATTGGCAGAGGGCCTTTGCCGCAGGATATGCACGTCACTGTGACTGACTGGAGTAGAAGCTTTATGCAAATAGAGTCTGACTCATGCCCTTCTCATGCCCTTCTAGCACAGAACAATAGCCCCACTATGGCCCTGGGATCCCCTGAAGAAAGGCTCTTCAGCAGGAAATACAGTTTCCTGGATAATCTACCCATCTGTCCGGTCCATTAAAATTTCAGAGTGCACGGCTGTCCCTCCACAATATTCTTAGTCCCAAAGAGTTCCAGGGGGCTATAGGCTCACTCTCAAACTGAAAGTGAATCATCATCATGTTCAAGATGGAGCAACGGACCATTCTCCTCATGGAAACAGGAGACTGGCTTGCATTGTTGGACCTCATGGATGCCAACCTGCACATCCTTATCAGGCATGCTGACCACATGTTTGTTTTAATGGATGACATTTACATTTCACAGTCCCTTTCCCCAACCTCTTACCATTCTTCTTTTATATTATAATTGTGCTTTTATAACGCGCTTAATACCGGATACCAGTCTGAGCGTGAGCCCGGGGTTCAAACCTGTGTTTTTGAGCTATCCTCCCGGCCCCAATCCTCTTGAGATTTTCCACAAAGATACTGGCACCCTTTGTGCAGAGCATGCAAGAGGGACAAGTAATCATCTACCCTTATTTGGATGGTCTCTTGTACCGGGGGTCACCAGAGCCAGGCTAGAGTATGGCTTGTTCAGGGTTCACAACTGCTTACATGTTCACATGTTTCTCCAAATGCTACTGAATACAGATGGTTTAGGAAACAGGGTCCGATGGTAGCTACTGTTTTTGGAACCTCCTAGGCACACCTTCACTTATGTTCCCTCCTGGTTCACCATCACCAATAGACGCGCAGTTCCATGGAGTTAGAGAAATCTGTCTCAATTTCACCTTAAATCACGACCGTTCTACAATGGTAGTTGGTCCCATCGCCATTCTTGGCTAACACAGCTACACAGAGTTGGTTGCTTAACGGCAATCCTGTAGGTCCTCCAAAGGGAGGGAATTCAAAGCCATACAGTGTTCCCCGTTCTTCTATGCCCTGTCCAGGGGGCAGGAGGGGCAGGGACGTTGGAGTTCAGACTGTCACCGTGGCAGACTTCCACAGCAGGATGTTCTGGTCAGCCCCTTGGAGACTAACTTAGTTGCCCTGCCTGCTAACAATCTACCCCTCTTCTCTGCGGGGTCCCTAGACCCCAATGCTTGGGGGAGCAATGCTCTATGCACCCTGTGGCTAGAGTCTTGTATGCCTTCCATCCCATTCACTTTTTCCCCATGGTCTTAAACTGAATAAGGGACTGTAAGATGCAAACACTCCTGATAAGTTCAAAGTGGACCAAGAGAGGTTGTACCCACTCTCCCTACAGTTGGTGCTGCTACCGCCATTTCTTTACCGATCTCCACCCCAAGGTTCTGCTCCCAGGGAACTCTGAGACAATTAACAACTAGCTCTGAGCGGCATGGATATCGAATGGGTGGTCCTCCGGGAATGGTGCCTTTTTTGGGGCAAGTCTCCCCAACTATACAGTGCCCCAGAAGACCTTCCCTATGTGGGCATACTACCATCGCTGGCATAGGTTTGTGGCCTTGTGTTGTAAGACAGCCTCTTAACCCCTGAACTGTAATGCTTCGTCTATAGCACAATGTCTCCAAGAGGGCTTTGAACTGGATCTAGCCCACTGTTCGGTCAAGGCTCAGTAAACAGCTACTCAGGATTTCAGGGATCTCTGGATGGAGTCCAACTCAAATCATAATGCCATGCTGTTGCGCAGCTTCTCCATCTATTGCCCCACGATTACGTCCCTAACCCCTGCCTGGGACCTGGCCATTGCGCTCAGAACTGCAGATGCCATCTAAGCCTCTCCTACTAGCAGGTTTGAAGCAGTCCACCCTACAATCTGCTCGATTTAGATTGCCATCCCTTTTCATCTGGAGAACCTCCCTCTGGACATGGGGGGGGCTCCTGTCATGACTGGATATCTCTGTTTTTCTCTCTTAACTTGAGAGGACCGCCATCTGTCATAAAGAAACAGCCTTTTTGTCACCTTCAGTAGAGCCAACAATGGCCACATGGCCGCCTCCATCTCCACCAGCAGTTGGCTTAAGGGAGCATTTTATTGAGGGGATCAGACCCACTCCACTTCACTCCCTCCGTCCGTCCCCCTTGCCCAGACACTATTCAGTGCTGAGCAGCCAGAGTGATGACCACTTGTGTGGGGGTGGGTGTTTCCCTTTTAGACATCTGCAGGGCTGTCACTTAGGCTACTCCAAGCATGCCCATGCATCATTACCAGCTTCACATCTTGTGGGAGTGCCATAATGAATTTACTAACGCAGTCCTTCAGGCTGCTCTACCATGGTGGCCCCATTCTGCTTATCTTGGTAATAAAGGTACACTGGGTTTCGCATATTTCTGGTTCTGTATTTCTGGATACGTGGGCAGATCTACAATACCAGCAGAGCTCACAACTAGAATCCAGGTAAGATTGAATGGAGATGGACTCCTATCAACAGAAATTACCATGCAGAGAGGGCTAAAACAAGGCTGCCCATTAGCTCCAATGCTGTTTAACCCTTTTCTTTCTGATCTACATGAGGTTAAACAAAGCCAGGTCATTTGCACCTAGAATTACCAGACTCCCCCTACCATGGTGCCTCTATGCCGATGATTTAGTCCTGATGGACAGGACTCTGATAGGCCTACAAAGGAGACTCGCCATTCTGCAAAATAAGGTTCTCAAAAATGGCTTGCAAATTAATGAGCGAAAAAACGAAAATCATGGTTATGCGGGAAATGAGGGGCAAATCCAAGAAGCCCTTTAGATGGTCTCTGAACCAAGCTGAACTCCCTCTGGTAAAATAAATTTTTTACTTGGGAGTATCCACAAGCTCAAGTATTGAAGATAAGCCTAGGCAGCTGGAATGGAGGATACTTGTCAATGTTCTGGCAACTCAGGCCGCTAGAATCCACAAAAAAATATGGCAAATTCACGTTCCGGCTGATACTGGACTTCTATAAGCTGAAAGTCGTGCCAATCATTTCATATGGAGTGGAAGCCTTGATTTCATTTCCCTAGAAAATGTGGAATACACTGGAAGGTCTATTCTGGAGACAAGCTTTAAGGCTCCCAAGAAGAACTTCAATGGCAGTTATATGGCATGAAATGGCCCTGATCTTCATCCATGGAATGGTGGTATGGAAAACCTTAGCTTTATACAGGAAATGCATCATGCCCGACACCCCAGACCCGTATTGGATACTAAACGGACCAACCACCCTCCGAAGACTTTCCCTTAAAGGCCTGGAAAAGGAGGTGCAAGGCCATCATGGCGAATGCAGGAATCACGGAAGACATTCTGATCGCTAAACCCAAATCTAGCAAAACGAAAGCTGTGGCAGGAGGACTGGATATGAACATAACAAGCAAGATACAAACATAAGCTGCAGCACAATCTATGGATCGAACAAAGCTCATTCAACCACCCTCCAAATTATTTAGTAAAATTCCCCCGAGAATGCAAAACCGGAGTGTCCTTTTGAAATTCTGCCTTAATATTCTACCAACTTGGGAATCATTGGAGATACTTGCCATGCCAAAAGCAGTCACTACCTCCAGATTCTGCAAAGCCTAGGTGCTCCAAATTGCCAGTGCAGGCGCATAACATTTCTGAAAAATCAACAGCATTTGTACTGGCATCTATGATGGATACCCATGAAATAAGATGCATTGTTACTCTGCTGCCCTCACCAGCCAAAATCAGCTTCCTGGACCAGCACAAACACACACGTTATTTGGCTCAACATTCACTCGCTTATTCACATAAAGCATTCACTCACCAATCTCATGAGAGGATCAGAAGTGACCTTCCCATACATTGTATATCCCCCTACACCTGTTCCAAATAGGCACAGATTTGTTTTCTTCCCCCTGTGCTTTGAAAAGTACCTCTTTTGAAAATCGGGATTTACTTGAAAATGCCCAGAACCCCCCTCTCTGCCTATGCCTTGCACAGTTGTGCATCTGGTGGGAAAAGTGCACCTCAATGTGCACAACTATGATGCACACATTTAAATATCCTCTGTGCACGGTTCAACACCTTTTTGGCACAAGTGAAGTGAATGTGCATCCCATCAGTTGTACCAAACACGTTTTGAAAATAGTGGCACGATGGTTTATCCCTACTGATCACTTCTTTACGCTGTACATTCATTTCAGAGAGTGCGGATCGAGGTGTCAGAGGGGAATTAGGAATGGGAAAGGACACAGGGGAAGTAAAGGGTGCACTGTGTTAAATGCCTTTAGCTCCAGAGCAGATACGGTGACTGCAATTGTTAGCCCCAGAGTACATATTGTGCATGCCATCATTGTCGCCGAGTAGGTATTGTGTCTGTAGTTATAAGCCGCAGGGCAGGTATTCTGTCATATGTAACAGATTAGCAGGTACTGTATCAATCGTCATTAGTTCCAGGGCAGATACTGTTTCTGCAATTGGTATCCCAGTTCCGGTACTGTGTCTGTATTCATTTGCCCCAGGGAAGGCATTGTCAAATGTAGCTGTTGAGCAGGTATGTACTGTATCGGAAATCGTTGCTTGTATTGGGTCAGCACTCATTCGCTCCAGCCAAAGCCTTTAGCATTAGCGCTCGAAAAGGTAGTGTCTGCGGCAGGGCCGGCCTTAAGGGCAGCAGTGCCCTGGGCGAACTGGCGCCCTCCCCCCACTCCTACCCCCTGGTTAACAGGGTGCGGAAGGGGGCGGGCCAGGATGGGCAGCTTTTTTTTTTAACCTCCTCCCTCAGGCGAGGAGGTTAAATAGGTGCAGTTAGCACCCCATTGTCATTGAATGAGCCCGCCATTGCGCCATTGGAAGACTCCCCAGGGCTGCCCTGGTGGGGGGGCTAATGGCGCCTTTTCTTGTGAAAAGTGTCCACGGCGGAGGGGCGCCTTTAAATGCACCCACCGCCGCGGGCACATTTTACACTAAAATGCCGCCTGCTGCACCTTGTCCCACAACTCCAGCTCGGGGGAGCCCTTGAAAGACTCCCCCGAGCTGGCGTGGCAGGGGCAAAAGGCGCCCTGGGTGGCGTGGCGCCCCGGGCAGTCGCCCGGCTCGTCCCCCCACCCCAAGGCCGGCTCTGGTCTGCGGCTATTCATCTGGGTGTTATTTCTGTGTCTGCAGCCATTAGACCTAGAATAGACACTGTGCCTGCAGTTATTATCAAAAGAGTAATCAGAGCAAGAGAAAGTACCGGATCTGCAGCCATTAGCCCTGGAGAGTCATTACTTTCAGAGTAGGCTCTGGCACTGGAGACAGCAGCACGTCTGCAATCGTTAGCCGGCATAGGTATTATTATATATAGTCCCTGTAGTAGGTGCACAGGAGTTACTGCATCGGCGAGCATTCCAGAGCCTGAGCTGTAACGTAAATGAGCTTCGGAGCAGCTACCGTGTCTACACAACAGGCGACACTGTGTAATTTCAAAACCATATGTTTAGAAAGTCGTCACGTGCTTATCATTTTTAATTTCAACATATGATTAGTACAATACGAGTTACAGCTTCAGCCTCTTCAACGTGCATTTCCAGAGGTCGCAAAAGGGACGCTCTAACCAATATAACAAAGGAGCGAGAACGAACTGAGTTGATGGACGCTAAAAGAAATGCATAATTACAAGAGCTGGATCGCATGCACTCACCTAATGCTGCATGGAAACTGAAAAGGAACTTTGGGGAAAGGGAGGCCTTGTGATGCTATCAGTATCAATTGACACACAGAGTAAAGTCCCAATGAGCCCCGACAGCATTGTGTTCGTTTAAAAGTGTGCCGACACTTTCTCAAATGCCTTTATGGCGTCATGTTGCGTTGACGTTGCACGTAGAATGTCTACTTGCTTAAGAAGAGAATCGCGGAGGAAGGAGGACTATGTGCCATGCATGGGCAGATATATTTAGCTGCCAGTGGCTTCTTCGTATTTTTATTTTGGTTGCAGAAACAGCAAGTTTTCGTGTGTCTTGGCTGGTAAGTAGTATCTCCAGCCCCAACCCAAACAGAAGTCATTTATGGCCGTGCAGTGTACCTGCCTACATTTGTAGATGACAAACCCGGGGAATGACGTCACGGACGGCCGCCCGCCCTCCTTTTCAGCAAGAATACGCCGCCTCTCGCCCACATTTTTTAAACAAAAAAACTCCCCAAGCCAAAGCAGTCCGCTGCACACAGAACAGTATATACGAATCACCAGAAAAAAAGAAGATACATTAGTGACAGGTACACCTGAATAGATCGGCACCCAGGCAAGCTTGTTTTACCTCATTTTGTAAAGATCAAGCCACATGGCGGGTTACCTCTGCGAGTCCGCATCAGCCCTGCTGGCCCCATTGTATATTGGTGGAAATTGCCGTCTATTATTTAAGTCAATGTGACAGCAATGAAAGTAAAGTGGAAAGTGGAAACTATCTGCTGGCAAGAAATTTATCCGCACATTGCAGTTACCTTCTGTATCGTTCACTACTTTATTTCCCACAACTTTTATTTCTGACAAATCAGATGGACGGGGGTTGCTGCCTTGGCAAAATAAAAGAATACTACAGTGGTAGAATGTGAATTTGCGCTACTTCCACCCGATTGTCTACCAGCAGGGTCTTTTGTAGTCAACCAGATGGAGGCATGGGAGAGCCACAGCCTGCGCTGTAAAACTCAGACTCCGTGCTCTTCCGCGAAGACACGGAGAAGAGCATGAAAACCTGCCGTCTAAGGGCTAAACCCCGGAGCTTAGTCAGGTATTTATGCCGTGCAGCATGTTTTCCACCTCCAAATGGCAGTGGCTTTTTGATGTATTCACGGACTTGAATCACAGGCTTTCTACAAAACTGTACAGTGTATACGCCATCTTTCCTCACCGTTCTCTGTGCAACGGCTTTCACTGTTTGAAAAGCAATGCACTCACCTAGTTGGAAGTTAAGCCCCATGTCGATCCCATTTTTGCCGCATGCGCATGCTTGCTTCTTTTTCTGCCCTGCTGCACAGGTTCTCATGGGTTGGATCCTTCAAAGCTGCCGAACCCTCCAGCGCCGGGGGTGATAGATATATGCTATCACCGGAGCAGGGCACGAGTGCGGCAGCAGCCCGGGGCACTGGAAGAAGAGCAGCGGCTGAAACAGGGGGTGTGGAGGGATGGGGGGTTTTGAGAGGCACGATTGCTGCGGCATGACGTTCCTGGGCCACGATTTCTGTAACTAGTGCCTTTACTAGGTGTGGGGGTTCTGGCTTGAACATTGCAGGGAGATGTGCCCAACTTTACCGCTCAGCGCTGCCAGGCAGTGCATTGAATGGTACCAGCCAGAGTCTGTCTGTACCACAAGATGTCTGTCTTGATCACCACCCCACCCCCCTGATAATTCTTCTGCTGTCCTTCATTTCCCTGTGTTGTCTCACTGAATAGATGCCTGCATGTTCATGTATACTATACCTACCTAGTCTTGCCAGCAAGATAACAACAATTAAGTCTTTCGCCTTAAAACTAGCCATACTGTAGAGTGACTATCTTGTTATAAAGAGCATGTTATTATTATTTTTTTAAAAGGCAAAAACCTACTTGCTATCTTGCTGGCACCGTTACATGTTAACCTATATTTTGATTGCTAGTTTGGAAGAGCATTTGGATCTTCCCTGGTCCCTAGGGGGTGGTGCACTTGTGGGCTTGAACGACACAAGGCTTGATGTAATAAACGAACCTCCTCTGCAAAATCCATGGTTGCTTTTTGATATCCACTTGCTTGCCGTGCCCTTATGTTCAACATTGCTATGTGTACGGTACTGTGCATATACAACTCGTACACATGACCGCACCTTCAGTGGGTAGGAGCAAATTATTCCCAGTGCTTTACTGTGAAGGGAAAGAGTCACGCCATACCTGCATAACCTCTGGGATTCCCTGGAGACTCTCTGGGTTATTTGGCTCTTCTCTGGGTCTCTGGAAAGAGCCTGGAGTCTCTGGGTGTTCGCTGTAGTTTCCGGGGCCCGTCCAAGCCTCCATCGGATTGGCTGCAAAATACAGCTGCCGGTAGCTAATCGGGTGGAGTTGTGGGCGGAACCCGGAAACAGCACAAAATTTCCTTCTCCCGCACTGAATGAGCTCAGTGGCGGGGCAGCTCCAGAACAAATTGTTTTTTTGCAATCCTTGCAGGACCGGACTCTCGACTCGAGTGTGACCCGATGTAACGCTCACCTGGTATCCACGGGGACGTCACTCAGCCTGTTCTGACCTCTTACGACCTCAAACCCTTCCCTGGAGGCTATTCGACTGGAGACTGGGCCTGAAACACAGGATTCGTAGAGTTTAACTCCCTATTGTCTGTGTATGCTTGAACCCCTTCTTCCCTGGAGTCCAACCCTTCCCTTTGATCCACAGCTCACCCTGTTTTCTTGGATAGTGTGCTTTCTGTCCTGCTTTCAGTGCAGGGGCGCGTTGATTGATGTGGGCTCGTTGCTGCCTAGTTACTTCACTGGCAAGAGTCTGACAGGTAAGTATAATGAGTCTTTTGAACAGTTCTCTAACTTTGTTCCTTTCCTTCCTTAGATGATGGCCGGCGTCCGGGGATGGCCGCGTGCTGCTGAGATGAGTAGCGCTGAAGGTGAGTGAGAGCGCGATGCACCCCTTTCGTATTTGCATTGAACTGAGTTCTTTTTCTGTGTCTTTTAGGTGCCACAACGTTTTCAGCGTGGATGCCGGTTATGAAGAACAAATGTGGTGGGTAAGCGCGGTATGCGGCGCCTCCTAGATGTTTCCACGCTAACCTGGAGTGTCTTTTCCCTCTTGCAGATGGACGAGAAGTTCCGGAGACAGAGTTCCCCCAGAGCGGCTGGGATTCAGGTAAGCATTTGAAGCTTGTACAGTATTTAAAAATAAGCGAAGATTTGCAGAATGCTTACTAATGCCTTTTTTCTGTTCTTTTTCCTTTTCCTTAGGAAGCGGCGTGCCGGGATGGGAATGACACAGCCGAAGATGCCCGCAGGACAGAAGGAGCGATGAATGATGGGCAGGAGCGCTGCAAGGTAAGGCTGTTCCTAACAGTGTTCTTGTTCTTCCAGGAGCTGAGCGCAGAAGAAAGATGCAGGCCTACTGTAGACCGATCTGAACACGGTGAGTGTCACGCTGCAGGTGCAGAAAACGCAAAGCATGTTTCTCAGCATGGGTGTGGCTTAAATAGTCTCTGGGTATCCCAGGTGTCTCTGTGCTGAACCACACCCAAAAGACTAGACCGCACATGCAGTTCTGGGAACCGAAATATGTGGGGGCATCCATCTTGTCCCCATCAATGCACCTACAAGTCCAATCCCCAATGTTATCCTACGGGAGTGAGTGAGTCTGTTGCCACAAGCGCCAAGTCTGATTCCAAGTGGGTCTTTGGAGGGATGGAGAGGCCCTTGAGGGCCATGTAGGTGATTGAGGCCTGGCTCCAGCCTGACATCTTGGAGAGCTGGGGACATGAGGGGCAGGAATCATGACACCCGACGAGCGACGTGAATTAATCTGCAGGTTCCGACTGCAAAAGAGAGAGCTGCCACCCACCACCTGGGGTCAGCCCAGCACGCCAGACATCCATGTGCCGTGCCTGCAGTCCTGCACTCCAGTCTACTCGGCCTCGGCAAACCATCCAACCATGTCAACAGCACTGTGAGCCAGCCTGATGAATTTAGGACCCCCTAATTAAAGTTTTTAATGAAACGGGATTGAAACTATTAGTATTCTAAAAGTTATTCAAAATTGGTGATGGTTGCAGCTTCTGTATTTCATTACTTCTGACAGAGTGTGCAGCTGTGTGTACTGAAAACAGTATTCAGTGTTTATTTTGCTTCAGCTTTCATTCTTTTTTGGCAATTTGCCTCATATTTTAGTCACCCTTCAATGCAAATTTAATGGACTTGTATCTGGTGAGCTATGATTACTTAAGCAAGAGCTACATCTGGATTTGTTTAAACCTATAAAATGGTGGTTCTGATTCATTAAGTTTGCAGCTTTTGTATTTAATTTGATGTGACATGTTTTACCTTTTATTTTTGGAGAAAAATGGGCATGTGCCATGAATCGTCTGTCCTATTGCCTACTTCTGACAGAGCTTCAGCTTTAATTATTTTTTGCCAGCTTGCCATGTCACCCTTCAATGGAAAGGCAGTTTGTTGAATGTATGACGAGCTAAATCATGGCCATTTTCTCACCAGAAATTATTTTTAAGTGGGCAGTGTGCTTTTGCTTTGTTCTCATTGCTATACTGCTGTGCGCGGAACCCACTCGATCTCTCATTTGGGAATCCTTTTCCTGAACTCATTTGTTGAGAAGCTGAAGGGTGGTGGTGGGCACACTATCCCACTGAGTTATGATGTTCTGTGCCATTATGTTAAAATGGCAGCAATGCATTCATTTGTGTGTGTTTTGTGTTCAGCTCAATACATGTGATATTTTGTATGTGTAGTGTGTTTGTGTGGTCATGGCATGCCTGTCTATTTTCCTCGGCTGGCAGTTGTCTTCCGTTTTCATTATGTGTGTGGCTGTGGCACAGCTGGCACTGGTCCTTACCTGATGGTGGTTCTTCAGTTTGATGGGTGTTTTTGTGGGTTACTGGCAGACATTGCGCTTTACTGCATCACAGTGATCCTCTTCCTTCAGCCCACGAAGTGCCTTAATGTCCAAAAGTTATACCTGGCACTGTCCACTGACATAGCAGTGCCACATTGGGGAATGCATTAGGTATCTCCCTTGTTGATACGGTAGGTGAGAATTAATCCCCTCCTGTTTCTCCTTGCCACCTTACTTTATGATTGCCTGGATGACAAATCTATATTTACATGCTTTCTGGTGTTCCATGTTTCACTTTTGTGTCTTTCCTCAACAGCCAAAGCATTGATGTATCAACTCCGCCCCAGATCAGTGTCCTCGCCTACAGAGGCACGGAACATGGTAAGTTAGGTGCTAGGGAGAAGGGTGCCTGACTTTAATGAAAACCACAAAAATGTTCCTTTGCGATGCTGCTGAAAGCCCCTTCCCTAGTGCAAGAAGGGGGCTTGCAGCAGCACTTTAGAGCTGTATATTTTGTTTACTGATCGTTCCCCCACCACTTAACTTGTATATTGGTTGGCTGATGTTTATGTGGCCATGGGTTGCAAAGGTTTTCAACTTAGAGCAGGGGCTATGGAACCTTTGTCTATCCAGTTGATTTGGACTACCACTCTAATAAACCTTCACCACTATAAAGAAACGCACTGGTGGGGGGTGTCTGTAGTCCTATTCTCTATATGGTAGAGGAGAGGCACAGAGGACCCCAGCCAAGATTCTCTTTTATGGTCGCAATGGACCAGCAATCAAGGCCTAGCTTCTCGGGAGGTGATGCAGGCTTGTTCTTAAGTACAGTGTAGTCCCCCCCGAGCCCCCACAAAGGAATGCCCACACACTGTATTAGCTAACATTGTCTTTATAAAAATAAGGTTCAGTGTTACATACACTATCACGATAATACACTTTGTCCTACGACAATTCTAAAATGGTAAATATATACAGTTCTAGGTGGTACCACAATTACTCTGATTCCATTAAAATGCATCAACTGTATTCAGTTCAAATAGCATACGAATCAACACAGTAAAACGATATCAACCATAGACTTGGGAGGAAGATAAGTTGGTTAGACAATTGGCAGAATACTGGCCCAGTTACCTAGACACAGTTCTATATGAGGATCCTCCCACCTGGGCAACCTGTAAATGAAGATGCACCACAAGCCAGTCCATATATTGTCTATTAGAGTCTTATCTGCTTCTATAGTTCTGCAACCCAAATATACCTTGTGTTGTAGAGCGAATCGACAGGCCCTTCTTGAGTGCACTCCCTTTCAAGCAGGAGCCACGGGTCTTCCAACTTCCGAGATGAAGAAAGGGTGAACGTTGTTGAGGCAGCAGCTTCGGTCCTTGTGGTGCTCGTAGATGAGTGATTGAAAACATCCTGCAACAGGGGAGGCATGCGGTGCACCTTGACGACAATGGTTCGTTGTCGCAAAGAGTCAGTGAAGAACTTTGGCCCAGCAAGGGCGTTGACGCGTCGGTATCGGCGAATGGGACCACGGCTGGCTTCAGTAGCTTTGTCTGCGTCTTTGGGTGGCGGGAAACCCACCGGCAGATTCTCCACCGGCAGATTCTCCTCTGTCGTCGGTGGCCTTTACTTTCTCCGGCAGAACAAAAGCAATGGACGATGATGAACAAGGGAGTCCTTGGATCAAATGTTCTTGGGTAAAGGGAGCACGCTGGCTGCGGTCGTCGACGGTGGATGGCTGTCTGGGTCTTTTCTTCGTTCTCCTCGGCGGTCCCCTTCTCCGGTCGGCAGCCTTTCGTAGGTCTGTCTACCAGGGAGCTTTGGCAAAGATCCCCTGGTGCACGATGATCCCTCGTAGCTCGGGAAATGGTCTCCTTACCAAGTCCTCTCTTGGATCAGTTCTTGAAGGCACAGCAGCTTTCAGATTACACAGAAGGGAACAGCAGTTCACCTTCTTCCGGCTCGGCTTCGAGAGTAAGCATCAAGTATCCACTTCAACTTCTGAACGATTTCTAGCAGTGAGAGGCCCCCAGATATGCTGTTGATATCCGATTCACTCTGCTGCGTCACACTCAGGCAACCAATCACTCAGAAGGGCATTCAGGCAGTCAGGCAGCCAATCGGGCGCACAGTGCATTCAGGCCATTCTTCTCCATCCAGATACTCGCAACACAGAATGTGGCTTCGGACAAGCACTCTGCCATTCAGCACTACACACTGCATTCATACTAGTTTAGGGCAGGGCTGTCTCAGTCACTGTGTCAAACAGCAGATACTAGACACCCATAACACAGAATGTGTATTCGTCACACACTACTTCACCCAGGGCGTACCCACAATATACGGTCGTTGGGAAGGCTCCAGCCAGTCTGGTCGGCATTTCCCCACACTACGATATATCAACTTACAGTCAGTCGGGGGAAAGGACTGAGTCGGGGTTTCCCGGGACTGCGGGAAGAGTAAGGCAACAGGCGATAGAAAGCAAGAGGCCACAGGGGCCATCTTGTCTCCATCAGTAATCCACTGATTCCAGTGACCGGGCCTGGGCATCCCAAAATGGAGGATGCACAGGGCACCTGTCACTTCAGCACGGAGCTGCCACCAGCCCGTACCCTGCTCTGTGGGCAACCCACAGGTGCCCAAAAACATACATTAGGAGTACAGGGTTGTACTCCCACCCATGGGTGCCATAAGGGTATCCCATGGGTCTGTTCACCAAACCAAATACAGGAAGAGCCACACTGCCAGGAGTCCCACATGAACTCCTGGACAGAAAACAAGTCAGAACATACATGATAAAGCAATAAAGGACACGGATTCAGAGGCCCTGTCCCTCTGATGCATTGCCAGAATCACAACCACTCTCTATTGTGGCTTGGTCTGGTAGGGGTTAGTGTTCATGGTGACATTCACATTTATTGCATTCTACTGTAAACTGCAAACGTGCTTCTAATGACCGCTACAACAACCGAGTTTACCCTTTTGACATGTGGGCGGAGCCGTGTGCAACTGCGTGGAGTCTTGTGTGGCTATGTACGGGGCATAACTCTCAGGCTTTTTGATTTCAAATGCAGGCAGGTATGAGTTACACTGGCCCGGCGATATTCCTGATTTGACTGGGTTGTCTACTTAAGAACATTGCAGTGTCACATAGCCCCTGTGAGAATGTGTGTATTGTATATAAAGGGCACAGTGGCATTATGGTTGTACTTTTAAATAAGTTGCCCAGACAGCTGCATGCTGGTGCACAGACGCCTGCTGGCATGGATTTCCCTTTTGTGAGGATTGTTGATGTGTGACACGTGGTAAGTGTGTGCGACTTTCGCAGCATCTTCAATATTGCTTAATTCTGAAACAGGGTGCCAATGGGTGCAGTTTTGTTTGGCTGGCATAAGGGTGGCCACGTTTTGAAGTGTGTGGCAGACTGAGCCACTGTGCCGTACGCGTGCGCTGCACACACCACCAGGTGTTGTCTCAGGCCGGGACTGGTTGAAATGCCCTGATGAATGCTCTCTTTGATTCCTGCCTTCCTGCTTCTGGTGGCACAGGGCGCGGATGAACATGAATTTGCTTTTACTTTACTAAAGCTCCAAATTAGATTTGCTGTTGTGTTTCTGCGCACAGAGAATGGTTGCAGGTATTAGCCATCCAAGCTCTCATTAAGAAGGGAGAAAGAAAGGCTTCTCTAACCAACAGTGGACAGATGCCCCCACCTATTTATATTTGTCAAACAACCCGTTGCTTGCTGCCTGATCAGTGCTTTCACTTAAGTCATTGCTTTCCAGCCAACTAAACAATGTAAATACGCAGAACGCCACTATCTAAGTGGCAGCCATTATTTGTCGAGCAACTGAAGGAGATTGACATTAAAGGAGAGCCTCAACCCCTGCCCCCCTCACCGCTGCCCCCTTTCTACTTCATTCAAGTTGGGGATGATTGTTTGCAGTATATGCATCAGTTTGAGATTTGTGTAATGTGAAAAGTGTACAGGACAGAAGGCCTGTTCTCAAGTTAAGTTCAAGGTCAAAGCTCCCCTAAATAGGTTCTGTAAAGCTGCCCCCCATAAAAAGCAAATGGTTTGATATTCAAAGACTGTAATTTTGTATTGTAATGCTTTTGAATATTCTTTTTTTCACTGCTGGAAGTTACGGATGCTATACCCGTGAGACAGAGCTGTTGTATTGCTTTTACGCCATTTATTTTAAAGAATGTATAGAGAACTTGGTTACCCCAGTTGATTTTCCATTGCCTTTTCATTTCAGAGTAGGGCGAAGTTGTGCCAACCTTTGGGTGCGGGACAGTTTTCTAATTCCCTCTATGACTCGTGCTGCCCTCCATCTACATTTAGTTTATATTCAACACTTTGGGGAAATCACTACATGATTTAATAAATACAAATCTAAGTTTCAGGGACTTGGACAGATTGCTGCATGTTCTAGTTGTACTTATGTCCCATTCTCTGTACAGGTTGATGATGTTCCCGGAGGGTTTTTATTTGCCCCTTCAATGCGGGTCGTGTTTTTTTCCACCATTGCACCTCAGCAGTTAATTGAAGATGGTTGTCTGCAAACTTTTTAACGTATTTATTAAATGCTTGCCAGGGTTAGTTTTGATCACTGTCATTAATTTGAAAATATCTTTATTGATCATTGTTTCTGATGATCTGCAGTGAATGCTTTTTATGATGATGTTTTGGAGCAATTTTGACATCTTTTCTTTTTTGTCTCTAATGATAGGACTAGTTCATTCTCATTTGTGTAGCTTGGGGATATATCTTGCTTATCCGTTTTATTCAGCAGCCTTCTGTAGCAGAGGACTGGCACGGTAGCAGGAGTTTTCTGACTTGCGCATAAAAGGAATGTGGTTAATTGCTTTGCTGTTTAAAGTGGTATTGACCTTTTATTCCCTTAAGGCTGTGGTTATTAAAACTTTTTATGCAAGCCCCCCCCTCCCCCACACCTTGAGTAAAAATATAGTTTCTGGGCCCCCACCCGCAAGCCACAAATGCTTATATTTGCTATTAAATGCTTATATTTTCTATTAAAAACAGTCAGCATAATCCTCTTATAAAGAGCTTCGTCCTGCCCCTCCCCCCAAACCTGGGACATTCTTCGGGCCCACCCCTGAAAACCACTGCCTTAAGGCACCCTAGCTGTTCAGCCTACAGAGGCCCCCATTTCGTAGGTGGGGCGATTCCTTTCCCTTGCCCTTTCTGGTTCCACACAACGACTGTTCCCCTGATCAGTCTGATCGCTTTCAATCCGTCGCAAGTAGGGGATACATACTCCTACTGGCTGCCCCTCTCTGGCTTTAACACAGTTGCTGCTCCAATGATCCCACAATGTTCAACATGAATATGCCCATTGTTTCCACCCTCTAAGTAATATCTACGTGTATTTGACCGTGGTGCATGTGTGAGAAAACCATGCCTCTGCGAAATGTACCCATGGCTTGGTTGTAGTGCATAACTAATGGCACAGTAGCGATGCTTATGGGGTTAGGGGCATCTGTTCACCCTTCTGGAGGATAGTGCCTGGCTCATATTGGCAAAGGCCTGCCTGCTAAGGTGTAATATTTACTTTTTGTTCCCCCAGTAAAGATCACTTTGGTTATGGGTTCTGTCTCTGCATGCCCTCCTTTTTTCGGTCCCTAGGATTTTGTATACATGTCGCTGTCTGCAAGCTGGGACTCTCTAAGGTTGATATTTACATTTAAGAAACTGAAACAGGTGTTTGTCTTTTAAAGGACACTCACAAAATGACTGCAGCATTTTAGGTACAAGAGCTCTCCAGTTAAGAACGTATTGCCTCTCCAGAACACCCACCTCTAATTTGATTAGTGAGCAGTTTGAAGTAGTTGAAGCCACAATGGGTGAAGTCTTTTAGGAAGTTACCAAGCACCAAGAGATGCTTCACTCATAAATAGGGACACTTCAGGCAGGAACATGTCCATAGCAAACCCACCATAAACGGTATTGGGTACAGACTAGTTTCACAAATACTTGGAGCATACTAAATGTACACCCTTGTTTCCCCTTCTTTTAGGTAATAATTAAAATCATGGCTTTTTAAATGTGCTTTTCTTTGTTTCCGGCAATTCTGTGTATTAGAAAGGATGGGGGAATTTGAGCCATTGGCAATTCCTGGTGAAGTTAATTGTAAATGGCTGATAGAGGGTCTTGATGAAAGTGGAGGAGAAATAAGTGAAGAAAATGATCTCAAAGCCGAAGTGCTTTTCCAATCTGCAGGTAAGCAATGTGTTTTTGTTTTGTTTGTCCATCTATTTGATGTATGCATGAGGAGGGTACATCTGATGTCCCTACGTGGAGGCATTCCCTTTTTTCCCCAATACAGATGATTGCTGCACAGTGCCCAACACTCTTTTACAGAATCTCTCTATCCTCTAGAGTAACTATTAAAAGCATAGATGGCCTACATGATTTCTCTTACGTGTTTGGGCATTTGTAGAGCGCCTTTTACCATTGGTATGACCATCTCAAAGTGCTATGGGTTGAACTCCCTGGGGGACCATAGTCCAGGTCAGAGTATGTGTGCATCTAGACCAAGTTGTGGGTAGCTGCATGGGAAGAGAGGGAAAGCGCCAAGGAGCGCAAGAATAAATAATGAAATCACATGTGCGGGGAGGGAGAGAAACTGCCAAGGAGCACAAGAGTAAGTAAAAATGAAACCAAGCGGACGGATGGGGATCACACTTAAGGGGAGTCACTTACCACAGTTTACAGCTCAAGCAAAAAATCTGTTGTATTGATAGTCACATTTTGAAGTTTTAACTTTCCTTTTTCATAACCACAGTTAAGAAACCATGTATTAGGATACAGAAAACATTTGAAGAAATAATTAAAACCTATTGTGGTGATGCAGAGGGACTAATTCAGGCTTTAATAAGAAAGGCATTGGAGGAAAAGCAGCTACTGGTTGAATCTGACAATCGGGAAGCGCTGGAAAACAAGAATGTTGTGTTGACTAAAAGAAGAAGATGCAGTGGAAAAAACAAAAGAAAGCAAAGAATTATATTTTAAAAAGCTGATGATACTATGTCCCTCGCACTTCTCAGTTCAAAAACAAGCACAATAAGGTCATAAGCAACTTTGGAACATGCCTTCCTTAACTGGTAACTACGAATGTGGATCCTGTACAGTTTGCAACCTCTAAGAAAACTCCAAAAGTGTGTTCAACTACTGAATGGAAAGAACTACCAACTTAAAGACTTCATTAACTGCAACACTAAGTTTGTAGTGTACGGTATCAAATGTACCAGCCAGAAATGATTATATAGCGGCAGTACAATATGCCACCTCAGAATACGGATATTGGAACATTTGAGAACTCTACAAAATAGAGACATCAGATATCAGCTCACAAACCATTTCTTTCAGGAACACGCCAATGAAGACGTAAAGGGCATTACATTCTTTGGTATTCAAAGAGTGGCTAAATTGCCTAGAGGAAACAGAGAAAAGAAACTTCGGGATCTGCCTAACAGACAGTTGTCATAATGGCTTAAATTCGGACAATGAGATGTTTCATTTCCTCTAACTATAATCAGCAAGTAAACCCTAAAGATTCTCATGATGTTTGTGATTCAATTGAACCTTTATTTCTCATATACTTAATTTGCTCATTTGTATCTGTTTTTCTGGCTCTCACTACAATCTTCATATTTTCGGTATATTCCTACCCCTATTAGGATTCTTGCACATAATTTATACACACCAGTTCTTCATTTCACCAATGTTGGATGCACCATAGGGTAGCTTTAAAGTTTACATTTAACTAATTACCTTAATTGTCTCCTGTAACAAATTAACCACAACCTGTACCCCAAGTACACTTGTCCTACAATAAGGATTGCCATGCTGTATACAACATTAGGTAGCTCCACAATATTCATCCTAGCATTCACCTTAACTGTCATCAGCGCACAGCAGTCACCAAACTGTCAACAGTTGACCTTGGGAGCACAATAGTGCTCACTTTATCTTTCGTTTTACTTATCATGGAATATTGCCCTGATGTATATCATGACCATATTATAAACAAAATATTTAAAATCAGGTTCACACAGGATGATTCGCGTTGTGATGATGTCATAGCATTACGTTCGTACGCATGACATCATGCTTTTTCACATATATTAAGCAGCGGTACTGCGTCCAAAACTGTAGCAACATAAGGTTATCATGCCTATTGCTACTAAGCTGCCCTACTTCTACTTAAGGTAAGAATGATTCTTTCACACTCTATCTCATAGTAAAAGTCAAGTTAATGTCCTTACCTGTGGCTCAATGCTTCCCTGTTGCACTACCAACCTTAAATGCTCTTTCTGGCCCTTTTTCTATTTTTAGACAATTTAAGCAACGTTCCACCTTGAAATAACTTGCAACTAGAAGGACCAAAACCTTTCTCAGCACAAGTTGCTGATCGTTGGCCAGCATTGGAGGATAAAACAACAAGAAAGTAAAACACAAATAAAACTATTATTCATATAGCAAATGACATCAAAACCTTCCATTTGATTTAAGAGGGCACAGGCAAAGGTGTTTTCTCAGTTGTCTAGATCTTCCTCCTTCTCCCCCCTCATACTTCTTGCTACTGCACTTACACAATCAGAATGTATCAAGGCCTAGTAGGACCATTACTGTTCTATTTCTCCCTTGTTCCCCCCTCCCTTTTTTTGTCTTGTGGCACCTTGAAACACTATTTGTTGTATAGTCCCCTTAAAAATATTCAATAAAATAAATAAATTAAAGTTGGAGACTCCGCAAAGGAAAGAGGAAGATTTACGGAAGTCGAGGGAAGTTGTAGGTGTATAAGGACAGTGATTGGTCACAAAAGTCACGTGAGGAACATGGACCAATTAAGGACAAACTACAAAATTCACTAAATGTTCAAGGGAATTGTAGTTCTTATATTGTCTGTACTTAATGTTGTGAACTTTTTTATTGGCTACTCGAGAAGTAAAGAGTTGAGTTTAGCATCATCTGATCCTCCGGGTCTCGACATAGAATCTACCTCCCAGCTGCTGCAAAATGTTGGCATGTATGCAGTGGGGCTAGAAATATTTCAGGAGGGAGAAAGTAAAAAATAGAATCCCACATTTTTTATTATAAATGTTGCAATGTGAAGACCGGAAGGTCGTATTATGCTTACTCTTTACTTCACAGACTCGAGCAGCAAACACAAACAATACCTGTTGCTACAAACTCAGTAAGAACTACAATCTTCTTGAATATAGTCTTTGCAGTTTAAACCCTAATGCTCTAAGGCATGTCACGTGACACAGTCCAAACAATTGTGACGCTAAGATCCTATCACCTCACAAGTCCTCCTTCATACTTCCTCTTTCTTTGCTACTCGAGCAACAAAGTACCTTTCTCCTCATTGTTGAATTGTAATGCCTGGTATGCCATAGGAGTTATGCGCGGTGGTGTGCACAGCAAGCGAGACAGTGAGAAGTGCGTTCCTTATTTATTTTTCCTTGCATTTGTGGTCCTATTGTCTTGAGCAGCGCATAGTTGTGGTTGCAGTTGGGTGAGTGGGAAAGCGGCGCAGCGACACGTCTCGGAACTGCTCAACGTAGTTCGAGGTGGCCGCGGCTCAATTTAAGCAGCAGGTAGCCGCATCGCTCTGTCCGTGAGCAGAGTCAGGGTCATTAGGCAGACCCGCTATAACCAAGCACGGCCGGTAATGTAGCAGCCTCTGCTGACCCTCCGGCAACCTTAGTTATTTTCTGTGAGACTACCTGCCGGCAGGAGGGGAACAACGCAGCTCATCCTGCCCACGAGCCGTGTAGAGTGTATTGACAGGCCCAAGTCCAAAAATAACTGAGTGGGAACGCAGTCTATTCGGGCATCACTTTAAGTGCAGAGATTGGAACACCAGTAACAGGCTCGTAGGGGCAAGCCCAAGACTATCTGCAACATAGTAAAACATACAGGCTCACAAACAGCCATATAGATATTGAATGGGTGCAAGCCCAAGATTACCTGCAGCTCGGGTCTCTGCACAGGAATAGGTCCCAAGATTACCTGTTTTTTTTTTTTTTTCTTCTTACACACGGTATACGGCCGTGCTCTCACCAGCCACTAACGCTCTTGTTAGGCATGATGGCCTTAGCAGGTGGACACTCCTCCAGCAGCATTTCGCCCCCAGCGAGCCTTCTGACCCCTACAGCAGGGCCTTCTGACCCCCTATGAGAACCCTACTTAGGCAAGTTTATGAAGAAAGCTATGTGGGCAGGGCTGGGCCTCTGCCAGAAACTGGACTTTAGCCTGAACTGGATCGCAGTATCCCACCCATATGGAAGAGCAAACATCTGCATTGCTTTCACAGCACATGAAGGGTAGGCATGCATCCAACAAAGTGCAGCAGAGATGTCATAGTGACTTGCCCTCCAGGCAAGAGGAAGAATTGTGGGACTTCAGTGATGATGAAAGCTTGCACGTCTCCTTGAGCTCAAACTCACAGCCATGCAAACCCCAAAAGAAACAAATAAAGAGTGGTAAGGGTCACAGGGAAGGTTCCCCTGATGACGCTTTTGACACAGATTTGTTGATCCACCCGGTCCTAAAGTAGCAAACTATTTGAGGAAGCATCTTTGCAACCTTTCATCAAGGAAGCCAGGGCAAAATGAAAGTGGAATGCCCCAGACCTTCATTGCCAGACAGAGAAGCTCAGATACCGCATGTCAACCCTAGCATGCGCACCTTTATGGCCAAGTATACTAAAGACCTCAAGAAAGTTATAGACCGGTCTGGGAGAGAATTACAAGAAAAACCCCTTGACTCGGTCGGGCCGCTAGCGAAAATCCTACAGATGGCAGAAGAAGCCAAGGAGAGCGGCACCAACATAGAACCCTGTTATTAGCAGGAAGGGCCCAAAGAGCAGTTTTCTTATTGGCAGTGCTAACTGCGCGATCACTGCAAAAACACAGGAGATCCATTCTATTCAAAATCGACCCTAAACTCAGAGAATTTGCATCCTCAAAAGCCTCAGTGGTAGCGAACGGGCTACTGTTAAGCAGCGCTTTTATGAAAGACGAGGCAAAATTCATCAGTGCCTTAGCTGCCCTGGATAAGGCGCAGGCGTAATTTCAGAGGATTCGCACCCAGATTTTTTTTGCAGGGGTGGCAGAGGCAGGAACCACTCAGCCAGCCGAGGACGATGACAGAGGCCCTATGTCAGGAACAGTTGGCGAATACAGGAGGCCAAACCCTTTCTTTCCCTCACAAAGGAGGGGCGGCGGTAGTGGCTGGAGAAGGGCTGGCAGACCACAGGTTGCCAACGCAGGTAAGAATTCTGCATGCACACAGTGGAAAAAAGCGAGCAAACCATTCCCATGCTAGGCGGGAGGCTAGCAGCGAATTTAGGGAACTGGCAAGAAATTACTGCATACTCTTGGGTGCTGGAAACAGTACAGGGCTTTCAGTTCGAATTTTCCCAAGAGCTCATACAACAGAGACCGCCGAACCTGTTCATCATGTCAGAAGAGGAGCAAGAGTTAATGTACAAAGTGTTCTCGGAGCTTCTAAGAAAGAGTGATAAGCCTGGTCGATCAGGGGGGTGTACCTGAACGACTTAGCTCTCATGGCGCAGGATCCAAGTCGCTTCAGGAGCAAGTGTCTCTGGTGACAGGACTCTAGAGGATTTGGGATTTCTCGTGAACTGGGTGAAGCCCGAGAACAGACCAGCATAGAGAATAGAATTTATGTGGTTTGTAATAGACTCAGTGTGATAGACGCTAAGTCTACCCCTACAGAAGGTCAATGACATAAAAAAGGAGATCAAGTCGGCCTTGGCCAAGGACCCGATATCCATAAGGGAACTAGCCTCCTCCAACCAAGCAAACTTCCCAGGACCACTGCATTTCCGTGACCTCCAGCGCCTGATATTCTGCATCTCAGACGAGGTCTGTCTTACGAACACAGAGGGCCGATGTCACATGAAGAGAGGACAGAGTTGTCCTGGTGGTCCCAGCACATTGAAGCGTGGAATAGGAGGGCATCTTCGGGTCTTCCCCAGATCTGGTGATGGGGTTGGATGCCAATCGCAGGGCCTAGGGTGCCTGTTGCAGAAAACTCTTGACCAGAGGGCGCTGGTCACCGGAGGAATCCAAGCTCCACATCGACTGTCTAGAGCTCTTAGCGGGCTCCTTTGCGATCAAATGTCTTACCCAAAACTGGTTGCAATGCTGTATTCTACTGAAGATGGACAACGTCTCAGCAGTGCGGTACATCAACTGTCTGGGAGGGCCGAAGTCCAGGTTGCTAATGGAGCTGGCCAAGGACTTCTGTATGGGGAAGGGCCTGAGTGTCACTGCAGAATATCTTCCCACACTGGCAGACTGGAACTCCCAGGCACCTCAGGCACTACAGCAACTGGTAGTAGAACAGCTCAGTGTTCCTCATGCTGATGCAGATGAGGGCCCTGTGAGATGGATCTTTTTGCATCCAGGCTAAATCGCCAGCTGGGAAGATTTTTCAGCTGGAGGCCGGACCCAGAAGCAGTGGCCACAGAAGCTTTCCTGCAACAACGGGTGCCTTGCAAGAACTAATCATTTCCACCATTCGCAATGATCACAAAGGCATTGATGTACCCAAGACTCCAGCAAGAAAAGCTGATTCTAATGATTCCAGCCTGGAAAAGCCAGGTTTGCTTCAGAGATCTGCTGCAACCATCTGGCGACACGTCAGTTCTGCTTCCGAACAGGGTAGACATCCTGTTGGACTTGACAACTCCCTCACCTCCCTGGTCCTTCAAGGAACACTAACACTGGTAGCATGGATGATTTCAGGAGTGCCTGGAGAAAGCCACAGCTTTCAGGAGAGGCTGAACACTTTATAAGAGAGTCCTGGGCCCCTAAGGCAACTAAATCCTACAGAACGGCTCTGAGTAAATGGCACAGTTGGTGTATTTCTAGGAATGTGCAATGCACTACTGTGGATCTAATCCACGTAGTGAATTACCTAGCAGGATAGGCCATGCAAGGCAAGGCTTACAGAATGGTGAATACGTTCCGATTGGCCATTTTGGCAGGTTATTAATGGCTTCGGGACACACCGATCGGCGAGCACACCCTAATTGCTAGGCTACTCAAGGGTGTGTGAGCTATCCAGCTGCTGACACCCAAGTATTCACGACTGTGGGGCGTGAATGAGGCCCTCTGGCTTTTCGTATGCTGGCCAGACAAATATGAGTTGACTTGAAAGGTTCTTTCAGCTAAGTTGGCAACGCTTTTATGCTTGTTACCCTGTAAAAGGGTTATGTTCCACATCCGGATAAGAACTACAACGCTGATTAAATGGCTACCTTTCCCTCCTTCCTCGATCAGCCTAAACTCTGTCCAGTCAGGTGTCTGAAAGCATAAAGAAGGAAGAACTGTGCATCTCAGACCCGCAGAAGAAAGCAAGTGTTTATTGCTCTTTGGAAACCCTTTACGGTGGTGTCCACAGCCACCTTAGCAAGGTTGGTTAAGTGGGCCATGCAGCAGACCGGCATAGATGCATCTTGCTGTGGGGCACATTCTGTGTGCGAAGCTATAGCTTCTAGTCTTTCCCAGCAGAGCCTGCCTGCAAGACATTCTTAAGGCCACAGACTGGTTGAACAAGTCTACCTTTAAATTTTTTTAATTTTCAGCCAATCGACCACGTAGCCTCGTTGGTGGTATGTACATTTTGAACAAGCATAATACGAGCCTGTGGTCTTGAAATAGAATCCAGATTTCCCATACTATTATTCAGGAAAGTCAGGATTCTGTTAAAGACACAGAGATGAAGTATTTTCCCACCCATGCAATCATTTCGAATTAGACAGAGAGTGCGCTGCGAGGCAAGACGTGAGAGTGTGAAAGCAAAGCGCTAGAGGCCGTCCAGGGTAGGAGCGCGGCGTGAATATGTTTACGATTGGCCACCGAGAGAATTAATATGAGCATGGTTTGTGTTTGTGGCCTGTCATTCCAGGTACGGATGCCAAGCCACCGTGCTGAGAGGTCTATTGCGTATCGGTAAGCTACAAGGAGACAGCAAAAGAAAGAGTAAGTAGGACTTGTGAAGTGATGGGACCTTAGCGTCATGATTGATGGACTGTGGCATGTGACATGCCTTGCAGCAAAGATACCACATTCTAGAAAATTGTAGTTCTTATTGAGTTTGTGGTAAAAGTTGTTTGTGTTTGCTGATCGAGTTTGTGAAATAAAGAGTATGCATAATACTTTGCCTGCACATCTTTAATAGTCATGACTTTCCTGAATGATAGTATGGAAAATCTTGAGTCTATGGCCTAAATCAGGAGGGTTGGCATATACGACATGTATTCATTCAGTGTAAAGGATAAAGCATAGATCCACTGGACTGCGTGAAGGTAGGCTGCAGACCGATCCGCCAGGTGCCTAGTAAACTATTGTTGCCTTTCCATGTAGGATATCAATGTCAAGATTACTGTTGCTTGTCATTCCCGTAGATCCATTGCGATATACTGTAGTCCTTGCTGGAAGACCAACCTTTTTTCTATGTTGTGCGAGGAGCCGAGAACGAGATGCGGACCCAGGGATTCATTGATTTGGTCAAAGACTTTTCTTAAAATGAAAGCGTGATGGGAAATTCCTCTCTATCCCTGCTCTAAGAGGTATTTCCCTATCTAAAACCAAAACTAAGGGTCTGTCAAATGTCAGAATACCCAAAACAAAAATGTCCTGTGTCCAAGGTACTATTCTGGCCCTCACATTCTAAAAATGTATTCTAAGGTGAAAAGGGAGAATGTCTTTGGCCTTGAATGGTGTATAAATGTTCATAAAGGAAATGTGTAACTCCAACACAAAAGTTCTACAAGGGCAGGGTTCTTTCTTCCAGAGGGTGGATATTCTCCCCTGGATTTCACTCTACCCTGTTTTATTCGTTCAAAGAATATCTGTTCCTTAGGTTTCTCTGGATCAGCACTGCAATTGGTATACAAAACAAATTTGCTGTAAGTATGTTTCTTTTTAGGATACCTGGTGTCCTTTCCTGCCACATTTTCTCTCCTCTTGGGCATATTTTAACACAGCCTTTTGCCATTCCTGCTGTATTCTTACCAGGACCTCCTTTGCTGGTGTATTTTTCACACTGTTCAACTTGACTTTGCCTGGTATGCTTCCTTACCAGGACTTTCTTCTAGGAATACTTCTGCATCTTGCACTCTCCTGGTATACTCTCCTGCCAGGACTTTTCTCTTGTGACTTGACTCTGCCTGGTACACTATCCTGCCAGGGCTTTTCTTACAGGTGTGCGATATAGACTGACAAACTTGACAGTCTCTTAAAGTTCCTTCATTCTGTCTTCTAAAGTAATATTTGGTTAAGCGTTCTCTCTCATACACTTTATTAAATATTATTTGCTTTCGGGAAGATTCCCAACATGACCCGGTGTCCCCGCTCCTTTCAGGTGGACATGCCGACTCTTGACGTCTTTAGGCTTTCCTGTAGCAAGCCTCCAGCTCTGCGGCATCTCGCTCCTTCTCTCCATGCAGCATCTGTGCCTCTAGCGGCTCCCGCTCTTCGGTTCAGCGTCTCTCTAGGCTCAGGTGATGAGGAGGCTGTTTCTGGCACATGCAAATGCTCTGAAGCTTCCTGTCTGCTTCTGGCATCCTCACAGCTGGTCGTTCTTTCCAGTCTGCTCCTCTCAGATCCCTTGGTGAGCCAGTTTACTCAGAAGACCTCCCACCAGTGCTGCAGTGCCTCGGTCAACACACATAGGACTAAAGTTCTCCAGCCAGCGTCTCTCTGTCAACTGGTGTGTCGGTTTAAATCTCTCAGCAACTTGCCTTTCCTTACAACACCTAGAGCGCAGCTTATGCTCATTGGTCCTCACTACTATGCATGTTCTCCTCATCCCAGTACTTTCTCATTTAGGAAAAGGTAAGTCATTTCCTGACAACATGTATAGAAAGTCTGGAAAAGTAGTTTGTGAAGGTAAGTCAGGATTTGGTGACTTGTGTACAAAGTATCGGGATGTGTTTTTGTAATCTTCCTAGGTGGGTGAGGAGAGATATGAGCATATGCCATTAAGACATGGAAGTGGATGGTGTATCCACAAAAGAGCAACGGGGGAACCATGTCTAATCTGGCAAGTCACCCTTCCATGAAAGTAGTCTTCCCCCCTCTGTGATCCTCCAGCAAATGGCCACCCCCCGGGTTCAGATCAGAGGGAGTCTGCGCCCCCCTCCCATGGATTTAGTGATGACATTGCCAGATTCATTTCATCACATTTCCTATTGTTAAAACCGTGATTTAGTCCTCTCTGTTAACTGTGGAATTCATGTGACCTCTGTGAGAAACCGGAGGGTATTCTCCCAAGTAGATCCTGTGAATCCATTATTCAGGTGGCCAGGGACAAACCTGTCCTCTCAGATCCCAACCCTAGGGGTAGATGAGCGAGGGAGGATCACCTGGGTAGAGAACCCAGGATTATGCTCAGGGGAATGCCCCAAGGGATACGCAGTATTATACTGAGGAAGAAGGTGAGGGGGACGAAGTCCATGAAGCTTTTTTGGTTATTCCATTTCTACCTCCCTTCCACCTAAAGCTCCCTTAATTAAATCCAATCACCCCTACACCTCTGGTAAATCAACTAGGAGTGCAAACACTTTTACACTTTCCCAGGATCCTTGTTTTCCTGGTTTCCACTGTTAGGAAAGATTTCATATTTGAATGTAATTTTCCCTCCATGTGTGAACCCCCAAACTATTTGCTGCTGTTTTACACCCTGATCTAAACTTTGCCAGAGAAGCACAGCCCTCAGCTGCACTCCTCTGGGCTTTCGCTCAATTCTTATGGGGAAACTGACATGCCCGTAAAACAGTCAGTACTGGGAGACTTAATTTCCCTTAGTCGTTTTCTTATGTTGCAGCTTTTGTGCAACATGTAACAAAGAGTGCAATGTAACTTACTTTACCGCACTCTTGGGTCTCTAGTCATTTCAAAGGCCCTAGAAACTCTCGCTGGACTTATCATGAACTGTGCAGGTGTGTCACGGACAGGACTGGTGGCAGCTATCATTTATCTTATGTTTTGAACCTTTTTTTGCCATGTTATCCGTGCTTACCGCGTGTGGCACGAATAGGTGGCCTGGCTCCAAAATGGCCATGCCACGCGGTTCTTTGTCCTGTCTGTTCGCCATCTTGCCCATTCATCTTTCCCAGGTCGAGCTGACCCGGGTCAGTCCTTATTTGGTCATGCACATTCCCACAAAACCCAAAGCTTTCGCAGGCTTCTGCATGCCTTGGGTGTGTGCCTCCAGGATGTGGGCTGGGATGTCTGTTCCCAAGACACATCCTGGGTGCCAGAGAGTCTAGAGTGTACTGAATGCATGGGACCACCGTGGTTCGTGATTGGTCCACGTATGGAGTGAGTGTTTGTGAGCAGATCTCCCATTGGGTCCTCTCCATTTTGGGGCGAAGGGAACTTTGGATAAGAGGAGGCTGAAAAAACCACTACCATGTTGATCTCCTGAGTTCACACTGAACAAGGTATAAGGAGCCAAGTATCCTGCAACAAGAAGCCGAGTTGAGGAACCGCTGGTGATCCGCTGGAAGGTTTGGCACCCTGAGCCTGCTGTCATCCTGCGAGACCCCTCTGCATCTGATCGTCCTAGAAGGTCTGCGAAGGCGCTTCGACCCATTGGAATTGGGGAACCAACTATTCTCGGCACCTTCATCAAACCCTGCAAGTAAGCCTCTTCGGAAGTGTCCCTGGGCCAACCAGTGGGCTGACCAGCTTATGCAGGACGCTTTGCTCTGTCACCGCTGCCGTTTCGGGGAAGCCCTTGAAACTTGGTTTACTGCTTGCTCTGTGTCCACGGCCCCCTCACACCGAATTTCGTACACTTGGCATTCCTAGGTCTGAAGTGAGACGAGTGCGCCCGGACCAGAGTAAACGCGGTTGCCGTGTTGCCCTGCTGTGGTAACGACCTGTACATGTTCGCTGCATTTGTGACCCCCTCGACCCTGCTACTGCGGAATCTACACGGTGTCGAGACGTCCTGCTTGTCGCATCCAAACTTGCCAGCAAGGTGTACTGAACTGGCGAAGTCTGGGTCTGCCTGAGTCGGGGACCGGTGAGTAGTCCATACCCCAACCGGTGGCCCCTCGTGCAGGAGCCCATTTTCTTTTCTACCGCGGTTGCGAAATAGCGACTCTATCCCGCACTCTCAACCTGCCTCCGCCCGCAATTGGAGGTCTTGCTTGAGTAGTGGGGACTTGTTCTTCATCGCTTCATTCACCTTCCTGAACTGTCAGAGACCCTTGAAGAGACCCCCATTTTATCCATTGGCACAAGTGCGTGCAGGTACTATTGAGCAAAAGGCTCCTCTCTTCGTAGGACTTGGACTGCCTCCTAGTTAGGTGTATTTCTGATGTCGAACTGGGTCTAACGATTACTTGCACTGCCTGTTTTCCTCCCCTTCTAGGTGGTCTACATATTCCGTGCTCCTAACTCCTTAGACCCCTCGGTCTTGTATATATATGTATTGTATCGATTGTGATGTGTTGGTTTACTTTAGTATTATTGTGATTCTTACCTATGGTCGATGTTACAAAGTCCTTGTAATTAATGTGTCTATATTTTTAATATAACACCTGTCCAGAGTAATTTGTAAGTGTCCTTGCTTTGTGTGCTCATTGAGGTCTTTCAGTAACCCTCACCCCTCTTGAGACTTGGTCTTGACCGCCGCCATCACTACCCTGATTGGTCTGGCTTGTCCAGAGGTTACCCTGTTCCAAGAAACTAGGCTGGCCTTCTGAACCTCTGCCCCTCCAGGTCAGAGTTCAGAAATCCATCTTAACAAATTGGTGTACAGCGGTGGGATAGGCCTGAAGGTATCCAGTGTTGCATACGAGTGAAGGCATTTCGAGTTATTTCTAACAGGACACATAGTGAACTGTCGTAGTATAACTTTTTAAAGGCCATAGTCCTATCTAACAGTATGGAAACAAGTACCTTGTTAACTTTAAATGCTTTGAAATCCGAAACATTGAAAAAGATGTGTGCTGTCTCCTCGCAGGGCACAAAAATGGAAATGATCCAAAGAATCATGGCCTGGAAAGAAGCGCTGCTTAGTGCTATAGCTTCAGAGGACAGTGCAGAAGGAGGTGGGGCTGCTCTCACTGGTAGAACTGATAGTTCTGCCGTTGCACTGGTCCACAGTAACCATGAAGACATGGAGGATGTAATGTCTAATGTTTCCTCTGCCAGTGCTGATAGGGAGGCCACACTTGAATTCAAGAAGTAAGAACTGCTGTTTAGGCAGAAGGAGCTTGAGTTCAATTTGGCCAAAGTAAAAATAGAGCAGGCAGAAAAACAGAAAGACAGGGATCACCAGTTGGAACTGGCCAAGCTTCAAGTTGCCAATGGATCCAAGGGTCCTGCACATGGGTCTGGGGCCTCCTCTCATCCAAGGTTTCCAAAAGATCTGCTCAGTGTGTATGAGGAAAGGAATGACATTATGGACTGGCTGAATACACGAGTATGCATGTGAAGTTCAACAAGTTGACAATGCTGATAAAATTGCCTGGTTACTTAGCAGACTGCCCCATTCTGGCTGCAGTGCCATTATGGAAATATCAAAAGCCGAGAGAGCAGATTTTGCAATGTTGAGGCAAACTCGCATCTTAAAGTTTAGAAAGACTCCTGCCCAATACTTAAAAAGATTCAGAGAGTATAAGAAAAAAGAAGGTGGTACTTGGGTATCTTGTGTAACTGAATCCTTAAAAAACTTGACTGGCTTGGTCGAAGGTTATAAGGTTCCTACCTTTGAAGGTATGATAAGTCTTTTCATGCTGGAACATATTTTTGCATCTTCTTCCCCTGAGCTTAAGCAGCATTTGGCAGATTCAAAGGAGATAGATCCTAAGAAGCTTGCCATTGCCATTGCAGCAGATTTATGAGTGTCACACCGAGTGTCCCATAAGGACAAGACTCATCCTGGTAAGCAGGAGGAAGGGAAAAAGTCCAAAGATAAGGAGGGTGGGGAAACTGATAAATCTTCTTCCCAAAAGGGCCACAAAAAGAAAAATAATGGTAAGACACAAGAGAACTCACAGGGTAGTGGAGGTCAGCCTCTGAAACAGATCTCTGGTTATAATAAGCCTCCCTATGTGAACAGACCCAATGGATCTTGTTTTGCTTGTGGAGCAACTGACCACGTGAAGGGGGATCCCAGATGTAAGGTCAAAACCTTGGGGGTCCACTCTGCTAATCTGGCCTTCTCCTGCTATGAGGAAGAAGAGATTACCGGAGAATCCTTCTCCTCTGACTCCTTCCCCAGTGGGATAGAAGCTGAGGTAGTTTTAGTTTCCCTGGGTTCCTGGGAGCCTAAAGTCTCAGAGGCTTATGCTAGGATTCCAGATAACACCAATCACTACTTTAAGGACAGTGTGCTGATCATTGGAGTAGATACTCCAGCTCTTAGGGATAGTGGGTGCAGTCGAACTGTAGTGGATTCTACCTTGGTAGACCCAGAGGAAGTTGCCAGAGCTACTCTGATGCCCACTAAGTTGGCTGACGGCCCACCTCTCATGTTCCCAGTAATACCTGTAAATCTTACTATCAGTGGTACAGCAGTCAGGATTCCAGTGAGCATTCAGAAGAGTGTCCCAGGAAAGGTCTTGTTGGGCAATGATCTCAGAGCTTTAGGGCTTGTGGGAGATACTGCCGACAGACCCTGCACAAGGTCTCAAACGAGGGCAGCACTGGCCAAGACCAATGCCCTGCCCCAGCCAAAGGGGAAACCCAAGGCTAAAGGAGTCAGAAAACCAAAAAGAGGGAAAGAAAATATTCCCCCTAACTCGCCTACCACTGAGGTGGAGGTAGTTGGTCAATCACACGGACCTGACGAGGCGGTGGTGATGCCTGAAGTGTTTGACCCCAATGACCATCCTGAACTAAACGATTTGTTAGTAGAAGGTGGTCCTGACAGGGAAGAATTGAGTAAAGGCCAACGTGAGTGCCCATCTCTGGAAGGCCTAAGGAGACAGGCCTGCTCCCAGCTTGAGGGTGAACCTCCTGCGAAGCATCAGATTTATTGGGAAGGTGGGCTCCTGTATAGTGAGCCTACAGAGTCTACAGAAGGAAACCATAGGAGGTCGGTGGTTCCCCTTGCTGTAAGACCCTTCCTCCTGCAGCTGGCGCATGAAGTGCCTCTTGCTGGTCACCTTGGTATTAAGAAGACCAAGCAAAGGTTATCCATGCACTTCTACTGGCCCAAGATGGGGGTGCAGGTAGAAAGTCACTGCAGGAGTTGTGCCTCCTGCCAATTATCGGGTAAGAGTGCTTCAACAAGCCAAGCTCCATTGGTACCACTCCCAGTTGTGCTAGTACCATTTGAGAGGGTAGGGATCGACATTGTTGGCCCCCAAACATCCTCAGGCAATAGGTTTATCCTGGTGCTGGTCGACCATGCCACCAGGTATCCTGAGGCCATCCCATTGAAAACTGTGACTGCCAAGTCAGTTGCAAAAGCTTTACTTGGCATGTTTACTAGGGTTGGCTTCCCTAAAGAAGTTGTGTCTGACAGAGGCAGCAACTTTATGTCTAAGTATATGCAGGCTATGTGGAAAGAATGTGGGGTCACCTATACGTTTTCTTCCGCATACCACCCCAGACCAATGGTCTGTTGGAACGGTTTAACAGGACCTTGAAAAGTATGTGGGGCTCTGGAAGAACCTCAAAGAAGAAAATGGGATCTTCTTTTACCATGCTTACTGTTTGCCTACAGAGAGGTACCACAAGAGGGTGTTGGCTTCAGCCCCTTTGAACTTCTGTTTGGTCACCCTGTGCGGGGACCGTTAGCCATAGTCAAGGAGGAATGGGAGATGCCCACTCCCCTTATCACTACCAACGTAGTAGACTATGTGTTAGGGCTCAGAAAAAGGATTGTACTCCTGATGGGTCTGGCTAGTGATTAGTTGAAGGCAGGACAAGTTCTGTTGAAACATTGGTATGACCAGAAAGCTTCCCTCATCAACTTTACACCTAGTCAGCAAGTCCTGATCATGAATCCCATAAGGCCTAGAGCTTTACAGGATAAGTGGTCCGGCCCTTACACAGTGGGGGAGCCCCTGGGTGAAGTCAACTATTTAGTGGACCTTGGAAGGCCTGGACAGGCTCCAAAAGTGTTCCATGTAAATAGGCTGAAGGCTTTCATTCCAAGAGATGAAATCGCAGCACTGCTATTGGCTTCAGATGTTGAGGAAGAGGAGTCTGAACCTCTCCCTGACCTTTTTCAAAGCAGTCCTTCAGATAGCTCCTTTGAGGGTGTATGAGTGGCCCCTCATCTGACTTCTGATCAGCAGGCTGAGGTGAAAAGTTTGCTTAGGCAATTTTCCCCCGTTTTCACAGTCCCCTGGTTTGACACATTGGTGCAAACATAACATAGACACAGGAGACAGTGTACCTACCAAAATAGGGGATACAGAATGTCAGACAAAGTAGGTTTTACATTAAGACAGAGGTCAACAAAATGTTGGTTCTTGGGGTGATTGAACCCTCTAGTAGTCCTTGGTCCAACCCTGTGGTTTTGGTTCCAAAAGCAGGTACATCCGAATTGAGGTTGTGTGGATTACAGGGCTCTGAATGCTGTCACCAAGACAGATGCACACCCCTTGCCTCGAACAGATGAGCTGGTGGATACCTTGGGTGCCTCCAATACCTCAGCACGTTTGACCTCACTGCAGGCTATTGGGAAATAGCCCTTGCAGAACATGCCAAGGAGAAGACAGTGTTCACAACTCCAGAGGGTCTTTACCAGTTCAGGGTAATGCCTTTTGGGTTGAAGAATGCACCTGCCACTTTCCAGAGGCGTGTGAAGCATGTGTTGAATGGGTTGGATGAATTCTGTCTTGCATAGATGGATGATATAGCAGTTTTCAGTGCCACCTGGGAAGACCATGTGAAACACCTTGGGATTGTGTTACAGGCTCTTCAGAAAGCCCACTTGACCATAAAGACCAGTAAATGCAGGATTGGACCAGGCTCAGTGGTTTACCTTGGACATGAAGTAGGTGGATGGAGGATACAGCCTCTACCCAGTAAAGTACATGCAGTACAAGACTGGCCTACTGTCACGATGCCCGCTCCCGGGGAGCCCGCTCAGGCCCTGCATCCCCGAAAGCGGACATCAAGTCCCCGGGGAAGGTCCCAGCAACCTCTTATAGGGGCCCTTTGGACAGCGTCCTGGCGCTTATGGCGCCAGGCTCATAGAAAACGTCAGTCCTGGCGCCATAGGCGCCAGGCTCATTATGAAAGTGTTTGGGTGCACTTACCTGATGCAGACCATGCTGCAGAACCCCGGCCTCCTTGAGGCATGGCCAAAAGGAACTACTTTACCTGTGGGACTCATTTACCGGGGAAGGATACATACCTGATTGGAGGAAGGACACATTCTGGGAACTTCTTCCAAGGCTATTTAAACCACACCCGATCAGCCACACGTGCTTCGCGTTGTTCTGCATCTAGCAGCTGGACGCTCACCGTGTCTGCTCCTGCATCTTGACTTCTGCCACACCTGCCAGCATCCTGAATCACCTGCAAAGGAAGGGAACAAGAGAACAGAAGAAGGAAAAGGCCTCATCTGCTAAATCTGCATCCCAGAGACTTTTCGCCGACAATCCTGAAAAGGAAGACATTTATTTTTAAAAGCACATCGCATCGATCGCTGCAGCGCCGCATTCTACTCACCTTTACAGGGCGCCTCCATGTTCAGCAGCGACCATCTGGATTCGCAGTCGCGCCCCAGCGCCCAGGGAGAAAAACACCAGAACAAAAGGTGAGAGAGAGAAGGGAATAAGGAAAGCTAAATCTCCATGTTAAGACTTACCTGTTGATTCATTCCCTCTTCATTTCGGGTCCGCGCCGCATCCTGGCATTTCCGGACCCCGGCCCCTAAGGGGAAAAAGACATCAGCGTTAATGAGTGAATGAAAAGACATTACCAAAACACTCATTAAAGACTTACCTGATTTCCACAAGGATTTCACCGCTCACCTCGGGTCGGTGCCTGTTCCCCGGTATTCCGTACCCCGGCCCCTATCGGGAAAAAGACACTAGCATTAGAACATTAATGCATGGACACAAGGGGAACCACTTATAGAAAAACTTACCTGGAAGCCAAGCAAGTTTGGTTCTCACCAATCCGAAAATCCAGTGACGTAACTGGATACCAACGCGCCCCTCCATCAGAAGCAGGATGGAGAGCTCGTCCTTCCAGACCCTAAGGTGAGACGCTACGGGGAAGCACAGAAGGGTTTTGAGGAGGGTGAGAGGGGTAAGTGGGAGGCCGATTGCATTACCCCGCAGACAGTTAACCCCCTATTCTCACCTACAGAAGGATACTTCTGCGAGTCAGACAAGCCAGATCTGGGGCCCGATCCAGTCCGTCTTCCGAACCCTGCGCATCACCTTAGACGAGGTCACAGCAGCGCGAACCAGGCCAGCGCCCCTGTGGGAGTCAGGTGAGCGTTACACCTACCCCCACTACACAGACCCAAGTGGGAGCCTTCTTAGGACTCACTGGGTATTACATAAATTTCATGGCAGACTATGGCACCATAGCTGCCCCTCTGACTGCTCTCACCACTCCAAAGAAACCCAAGAAGGTAACTTGGACTGAAGAGTGTGAGAAGGCCTTCAATGGCTTAAAAGACTCCTTGTGCCAGGCCCCTGTTCTCAGGGCCCCTGATTACCAAAGACCTTTTATTGTGCAGACAGACACCTCTGACACTGGGATAGGAGCTGCACTATCGCAAGTAGATGAGAAGGGTAACCTGACACCCGATTGGTTTCATTAGTTGCCAGCTTAAGGACAGAGAGCTCAGATGGTCCACAGTAGAGAAAGAATGTTTCTCTGTTGTGTGGGCCCTACGGAAGCTGAGGCCCTACCTCTATGGGACCCACTTCACTGTGCAAACTGACCATAAGCCCTTAAAGTGGCTAATGAACATGAAGGGAGAGAATCCAAAGTTGCTTAGGTGGTCCATAAGTCTGCAAGGCTTCGACTTCACTATTGAGCATAGACCAGGTGTCCAACATAGCAATGCTGATGGGTTGTCCAGAATGTTTAACAGACCTGAACAAGAAACTCATCCAGGGTTGGATTATTTCCCCCTATCCTTAGTCTGGGAGGGGCGAGTGTTAGGAACGATTTCATATTTGAATGTAATTTTCCCTCCATGTGTCAACCTCCAAACTTGTTGCTGCTGTTTTACATCCTGATCTAAACTTTGCCAGAGAAGCACAGCCCTCAGCTGCGCTCCTCTGGGATTTCTCTCAATTGTTATGGGGAAACTGACATGCCCTTAAGACAGTCAGTACTGGGAGGCTTTGTTTCCCTTAGTCCTTTCCTCATGTTGAAGCTTTTGTGCAACATGTAACAAGAGTGCAATGTAACTTACTTTACTGCATTCTTGGGTCTCTAGTCATTCCAAAGGCCCTAGGAACTCTTGCTGGACTTATCATGAACTGTGCAGGTGTGTCACGGACAGGACTCGTGGCAGCTATCGTTTATCTTATGTTTTGAACCTTTTTTTGCCATGTTATCTGCGCTTACCGCGTGTGGCACAAATAGGTGGCCTGGCTCCAAAATGGCCATGCCACGCAGTTTTGTCCTGTCCGTTGGCCATTTTGTCCCTTCACCTTCCCCAGGTCGAGCCGACCCGGGTCAGTCCTTATTTGGTCATGCACTTTCCCGCGAAACCCAAAGCTTTCGCAGGCTTCTGCATGCCTTGGGTGTGTGCCTCCAGGATGTGGACTGGGATGTTTGTTCCCAATACACATCCTGGGTGCCAGAGAGTCTAGAGTGTCCTGAATGCCTGGGACCACCGTGGTCCGTGGTTGGTCCACGTATGGAGTGAGTGTTTGTGAGCAGATCTCCCATTGGGTCCTCTCTGTTTTGGGGCAAAGGGAACTTTAGATAAGAGGAGGTTAAAAACACCACTACCATGTCGATCTCCTGAGTTCACACCGAACAAGGGATAAGGAGCCAACTATCCTGCAAGAAGAAGCCGAGTCGAGGAACCGCTGGTGATCCGCTGGAAGATTTGGCACCCTGAGCCCGCTGGCATCCTGCATCTGATCGTCCTAGAAGGGTTGCGAAGGTGCTTCGACCCATTGGAATAGTGGGACCAACTACTCTCGGCACCTTCATCAAACCCTGCAAGTAAGCCTCTTCGGAAGTGTCCCTGGGCCAACCAGTGGGCTGATCAGCTTATGCAGGACATTTTGCTCTGTCACCGCCGCCGTTTCGGGGAAGCCCTCGAAACTTGGCCTACTGCTAGCTCTGTGTCCACGGCACCCTCACACCCAATTTCGTACACTTGGCATTCACAGGTCTGAAGTGAGACGAGTGCACCCGGACCAGAGTAAACGCGGTTGCCGTGTTGCCCTGCTGTGGTAACGACCTGTGCACGTTCGCTGAATTTGTGACCCCCTCGACCCTGCATCCTGCTACTGCGGAATCTACACAGTGTCGAGACGTCCTGCTTGTCGCAACTGAACCTGCCAGCAATGTGAACTGAACTGGCGAAGTCTGGGTCTGCCTGCGTCGGGGACCGGTGAGTAGTCCATACCCCAAAGAGTGGGCCCTCGCGCAGTAGCCCATTTTCTTTTCTACCGCAGTTGCGAAATAGCGACTCTATCCCGCACTCTCAACCTGCCGCCGCCCACAAGTGGAGGTCTTGCTTCAGTAGTGGGGACTTGTTCTTCATCGCTTCATTCACCTTCCTTAACTGTCAGAGACCCTTGAAGAGACCCCCATTTTGTCCATTGGCACAAGCGCGTGCAGGTACTATTGAGCATAAGGCTCCTCTCTTCGTAGGACTTGGACTCCTCCTAGTTGGGTGTATTTCTGATGTCGAACTGGGGCCAACGATTACTTGCCCTGCCTGTTTTCCTCCCCATCTAGGTGATCTACATATTCTGTGCTCCTAACTCCTTAGACCCCTCGGTCTTGTATATATATTGTATTGATTGTGATGTGTTGGTTTACTTTAGTATTATTGTGATTCTTTGCTATGGTCGATGTTACAAAGGCCTTGTAATGTGTCTATATTTTTAATATAACACCTGTCCGGAGTAATTTGTAAGTGTCCTTGCTTTGTGTGCTCATTGAGGTCTTTCCGTCACCCTCACCCCTCTTGAGACTTAGTCTTGACCGCCGCCAACACTACCCGGATTGGTCTGGCTTGTCCAGAGGTTAACCTGTTCCAAGAAATTAGGCTGGCCTTATGAACCTCTGCCCCTCCAGGTCAGAGTTTAGAAATCCATCTTAACATCCACCCAAATACTTGCTATCCTTCTTCTCTTTGTCCCTCTGATTATTCTTTCGTGAACTCCCAGTCTGCTTTGACAAAACACTACCGTTCCCACGATCCCCCCGGTTCCTTTCACGATAATAATCCCAATCATTTCTGTTTGTTTCACAAATTCTACCCATCTGCACCTTTTGAGTTTTCCAAACCCCCTCCCTTTTCCAACACTAATACTTTTGCACACAAAGAAAGACGACAGACAACACCAAAGACGTTTACCTAACATGTCCCAACGCAAAAGTCAGGCAATTGACCAGAATCACACACACCTGACGGCACTTTCCCTTCCCCACAAGGATAAAAAGTGGAGCATGAGAGCACAATACGAGCAAGACAGACCGCACAACAAGGGATCTAACTCAGCACGGCAGTTCAAGAGGAGGAGATAGACGTGAGAATGAAGAGGGTGACCAGGAGAGAAGCGACCTTGTCCTTTACGAGCCAGGCCCGTGAAACCTTCACAGAAGGAATTGTAAGACCACGCACAATAGCCAGCCTGTGCTCCGATGTCAGCGGTACGCAGGGCCCTCCTCTGCTGATAACTAAGCCTGGGAGAGACACATTACACCGGGGTACCGACCTTGACTCCAGAGACAAGCCAGGCGGTTCATCACAGCCAGTGCATTGATGGGACAGTCAATAAGAAACCGAACTGTGTTGAACAAAATTAAGCAAGCGGCTAATTGAAGAAAGCACAAGGAACTGTTATTGTGAGAGGGGAAAACCAGCTACAGAAGAGTCGGGCACCACGTGGGTACTCACTCTGGAACCTTTGGGTGATTACCATATTGTTGAAACTACCGTTCGCAGAAGGCCTTGGCAGAGGCACGAGAAAGGGGTCAAAGTGGTCATACAGGGGTCTAGTAAAATCCTCTGTACAGTCAAAAGTCTTTGACCGGCAGATGATTGGCTATGGGAAGGGAATCCCGCATCGTAAGAACTGTTCAAGAAATTGTGTGATTGACTAAGATGGTAAGAGTGAACCCGACGGAGGGATGCCAATGAAAAGGGGGCAAAGTCTGAAGTCCCAATAAATAGTGTGTTGACGAGTGAACCTGGCAGAGGGATGTCCACAGTGAACTGTTTAAAAAGACAAGATTTGTGAATGCCACAGGTGAGGTTGTGTTAAAAGCCATAGTGAACCCGCCGGAGGGAGGCAAACAGTTGAGAAGGATCTGAGCCCGGAAGAGGGGTTTCCAGGGGTGAGCAAGCATCATCCAACGTACAAGCAGAACTGAACTTTTGTTTATTTTGATAAATCGGGTCCTTGGAGAAAAGAGAATTTTTGTAGAAAATAGACTTAACCACTGAAGTCCCTGATAGCTGAGAGCGCAACGGTTAGCCTGTGCTGGGAAGTTCGAGCGTGTGCTGTGCTCTTGAATCTCACCTTTTCCCGTGCTCAAAACGTTGGGAAGGGAGACCCTGACTACTGCATCCTGACTTATTATTTGTGAACATTTCTTTCTTTCTTATGAACATCATCCCACACTTCTTTTGTATTTAGTGATGCAGTTTAATAAACGCCCTTGAACTGTGATCACTTGTGTCTGTCTTTACTGTTGCCATCATGAGTTCCTTACACCTCTCAAGGTAACAGGTATTGTGGGAATATTGAAGTCTGAAGTGCTGCAGAGTCTGATGGGAGTTCTGAGTGTTGTCAAGCGTTCCTTGGGTGAGTGTAACTTTTCTTTAGAAATACAGATGGAGCAGATAAAGGCAGATGGATGATGAAAGTAGAGTCAGTTATTAGTAGGAGCTCAAATGAGCCGGTGTTCTATGATATCTTGCTCCCCTTGCCCTGGAAAATTGCGGGGCTTTGTGTTCGGCAATCTTTGGAGACATGTCCCCTTGGTAGATTCACCCTTGGGCCACAAGGGGGCGTGGCTCCAAAGATTACTGAACACTTGGTCCGGTCACGGGGGGGCCAGATAGCATACAGTATTGTACAATAGAGGTTCCATGTGATTATTCTGCCGCAAAAATATCGCGATACAAAAATATCACCATATTTTTGTGGCGAAATTCATAATGGACCCTGCGGGGGACACCCTCACAACCCCTGCTCCCACATAATATCCCCAATAAAAATATCGCCTATGGCGAACCAAACGCCCATATTTACGGTGATATTTTTGTTCGGATATTATTACCTGATACCACAATAGACAGCTCCTCATGTTAATTGCAGGACCTGTTGTTCGTTAATCTTGGCTTGATGGAAATAAACATGGGCTGTTTAGTCCGTCACTCCCTGGAACGCTGACACGGGACGCAGGATATCATACAAGACTAAAGAACCGGAGCGGGCATTTCAGAAGGGCAAACTGTGTATTTTTTTTTTAACCTTTCTTTATTGATTTTCAACACTGTAAATGAATTTAAAAAAGAAAAAATACGTTAGCCCATCTGTCAGTGCAAGCTTGGGATTTTTTTGCATTCTTTATTGAATTTTTAAAAGAAGATCATCATCAATGTATACATAACAGGCAATTCAATCAAAACACATCCAGGGTATGACAGCAACAGGCCCATTAAAGTTAACAAATGCTAAAATGTCTGGGATTCTAACCCCACGTCCATGGATGATAAGGCAGACAGCCAGAAAGCCACAGGAATATTTTTTTCTGTAGCCGTACACTATGAGACAATCAGCCAGACATGGTATGGTTTGTTACAGATTCTTAGACATGAAAGGTGTGCTCTTTTTATACTTGGGCACAATATTTTTCTAAAATATCTTCATTTGCAAATGCTTGTTTGACCTGTACACTTTTCTCAGTTGGAAAAGACAAATTGAGTGAAATGTGCACGTTTCATTTTAGCATATGTTCACTTAATGTGATATCACCTCCCATCTCATAGGTCAGCGTCCCCCCACTACTGGAACCCTGCTTACAGTTAATACAGCTGATTTTGAGAATGCATAGCACCATGTAAAAGTCCTCAACATCTTCCACTGTCTTGTCCGTGCTTTTTGTTGTATCCCTACATGTGATTTTAATACATGCATACAACAAATAATTTCTTATGCAATCCGCTACGGTTTTGCACTGGATCGAAACCAGACGGATTAAGTAGAAATACATTAGTAAACTCTGCCTTCTCGGTGTATTTGCAGGGAGTGTTTACTTGTTTCATGACATGGAGAGCAAAATAGGAGTACAATTTTGTCCGTCTCCCCTCCACGTTCTGAAGGGTTTAATATTGGATGCAGGGGACACACAGCATGCAAGTGCTTACATTGATGGTCCTGTGCATGCTGTTTACATTTACTGTAAAATAATCCTGACAGTCTCTCCCTCCATACTTTGCAACTTGAGGCACACACTTCAGTGCTTTTTTGTTCAGTGTGTGTACTGTTACGTGGTCTTTCTTTTCTGCAAAATTACATATTGGGCCCCTCCCAGGGTAAAACCAGACTGAGGCATATGCACCATCTAGCCCTTTCCAGTACACTCCCGTACCTTTTGACTGTGGGAATGCAAGATCTGGCCTGAACATATACCCATTGTGATTCGCTTTCCCCTCGCTCTCTGGGGTTAGTTCCCATTAAGACAAGTATATTTACTCAGATCCCAACCAATATATATGCACCTTATAGTCCCTCTCTGGCATCCCCTATACCTTTTAGACTGTGAGGTGTAAGATATAATGGTCTGCACACACCCATGATGATCTGCATTCCCCCTCTCTAGGGTTCATTCACAGTAAAAGTGTCATTTTGGTTAATATTTACCCTGGTTCCAACTGGGTTTATACATCATCTGGTCCTTCCCCGGACCACCCCCCCCCCCCCGTCCCTCCTCCCCGCACCCCATCCTTTCATTGTGGGGAAGCAACATACCATGGCCTGAACATACCCACAGTAATTTGCATCTCCTCTCTCAGGGATTAATTTGCAGTAAGTGGTCATCTTATTTTTTCATTTACTCTGGTCTGTGAAAAACCTGAAGGCGTTTCATGACTGTCCCCGGGATCCCTTATTCAGGTGGCTGCCAGGGAAGGGCCATTGCTATTGGATCCTGGGGCGGACTAGCAAGGGAGGCACACCTGGGTAGGGGGTCCTCAGGGAGTGGGGAGGAGTCACCAGAAGGTGAGACATGGTATCCCCCATTTCCTGACAGTTATTTACCCCATATTCGTGTTACCTTTATGGTATACTACAACTCCCATAACTCCCCTCCTTTCTTTATCAGCCCAACTACTGAGATGAGGAAGAGGAAGACTGAGGCTAGGAAGATTACCACTAGTAACATTTACTGGCCTTGTCCCACTCATAAGGCCAGACACGGTCAGGCTCCCAGTCACAATCACGCACAAGTGAATCTCATGGACTGTTTTCCACACTATAAAAGGTGGAGCACAGTAAGACACAGAGAGCGAGACAGGGGCCAAGAAGGAAGGCAAGCTGGATGGCGAGACAGAGGAACAGCTGAGAGAGAGCTGCTGAGGACCAGGCCACGGAGAACGGGAAGCCAAGACGCTAACAGACTGCGAGTTGAGACAGAAGAAAGCGTGGCGAGGGAGGCATGTGTCCAAGAAACCGGGAGAGTTTGCCGGCTAAGCTCTTTCCTATAGACACCAGCAAACTGCTAGTTTCCTCCCAGGGGCTGCCCGGGATTGTCTGAAGGGCAGGTGGACAAGACCTTTACATCAACGAACTGAAAAAAACGAAGGACGTGCGAGTCACAGATGGTGACTGTTTGAGTTATTCACATTGCATTAGGTGCAACTGGTGTCAAAGCCCCACACAACATGTTAAGCAATATAATATTCTAAAACAAAAAAACTGATGCACAAAGTAAAACCCCTTCCCTTTTTTTATCACAGCACACACAACAGGCTGCATGCCTTGTCAATGAGTACACATAACACATACATTCTTTTGCTGTCTATTTTGAAAGCGCAGTCATAAAACTAAGAGGAGATCGTGTTTTGGGCTTACATTACTTTCAACCTTTTGATTTTTCTTAGAATAATCTTGATTGGGTGTCGCCTAGAACTCCTTTAGGGTGGTTTTTGTTCCCTGGTGGCTGCATTCTGATGCTCACACTAATTCAATTAAAATACTAACAAACCTCCACCGTAAAATAAATCAAGTAGCCAATGGCCTTTAATAATGTAGAATGGAAATGCCCCCTTAGGAGCCAGTCCCCCGCCCTCCCTGGCATCAAAAGCTGCCTCTGCCACTGGAGGGAAGGCATACTTAAGAAGATCCTCACAGGCAACAGCATACAGCTTGTGTCTGCTGAGGTGCAGGAGGTCCAAAAGCAATTGAATGCACAATTCCTCAGGATAGCATTATATCTTCCTGGCACCAAAGGGCTGGGGAAACACATGAAGTGCTCTGTGACAGGGTGTGTTCAAATGGCCATAGCCATTGATCTCAACTGGAAGGAGATCTTGAGAAAGGCCATAAAAGCTACAGATTGACGCCACACTCCAGCACGGAGGTTGACACCACTCTCAAGCACAGAGGCAGAACATTGTTCTTATGAAGGGTAGGAATCCCACCTGGTTGGCAAGAGAGAACATTAATGTCAGTATGGACACATTTTGGATGGAGCATGCAAGAAACAATATAAATGAAAAGGCGCGCTGGAGAGAGAAAAGGGTTGAGTTAGTGTTATGGAACCTTGTCACGTAAACAAAGGTTGTCTATCTGAGTTCAAACCACCAGCAGCACTAGTCCTATCCCCTTGAAAATGGAATGCCACTTTGATATGTAAGGTGTAAGCAAAACATCTGGAATACAAGCGATGGGTGGGTACACCTTGGCACGCATTCTGAGACCCCAAACCACCGGAGAGAAGTGGTAAATTTATGTTGGGAAGGAGCTAGCACCTTCCTTCGTTCCCAAGTACTTTAGAATCAGGCAAGCCTTTTTCTTGCACATATAATCACACACACAGACATGCACAGGGACTAAAAGAAGGCAGTTATTTAAATATAAGGTGCAAATAACTATTAGCTGAATAAGTTTGTAAAATGTTAAATTCTATTTAGTTTTCTCAAAGCACAATAGAGAGTAGCAGGCTCTCTTCCAAAAGGAATGTGGCCTGCGCTAAAATAGACTACAGGCATTGCCGTGGTGTTCGCTAGCTCTGGCAGGCCAGCACGTAACTCAGCAGCTGTTGGCTGTCTGTCAAAAAGCCATGTATGCCAAAATCGGATTGTACATGCTCAATGCGCGATATACAGAATTATAAAAAACAAGAGTTCAATGGGAATTACTGGACGAAATAAAAATCAGTCAAATTAATGAAATATGGCAGCATGACGGGAAAATGTTTTTATATATAAATGTTAATAATGTAGTAAAATGATGAAAAACAGGAGTTACCGTGCATTCTTGCATAGGCTAGCAGTATGTTAAGTAGTATGTTTCTAAACGGAAATCCGATCATGAAGGAAGAAAGACTGCAGCACCCCTTGTAGGGAAAAAGGACCGTTTTGGATGGAGCCATGCCCATATCCAGAAATACCACTGCAGCAAGTTAACCATATATACGCTCCTGCCTGACTCCAGTCTGCAGGAGCTTGGAGCGGTTGAGGGACAGAATATTCCTTTTAGGGAGCAGAGTTCTTTGCCCCATCCTCATTTCTCTACATATTAAACTTATTATCCTTGCAAGATAAGACTCTTGGCCTTGCTTCCCTAGAGGGGTGCATTTACTCTGGTGTGAGCGTGATTAGGGGTACCCATATAATTAACCGGTACCCCTGTAAATTGGGCTACTTTACAGTGGTCACCCGGACGTGATCTCAGTTTCACCCCTGTATTTTGCAAAGCCTAGGCCAGTCACCAGGAGTCACACCCATCTGCAGAGACCGGTCCCAAAAATAAAAAATACATGTATCCTGAGCGGCTTTAGTAGAAGCCATTTTAAAAGAAATCCTCTCCGCTCACTGAAGCGGGGCGTGGCTCCAGAGAGAAAGATAGGCAAGCTTCGTAACGGAGGAAACTCGAGTGAACAACGCGCATGTGAGTATACTCTTGCAAGTGATAACAACATGGGAACATGCATGTATGAATGTATGATAGTATGGTGATGTGGATGATGTACGAGGTCAATGGAATAGGACTTTTGGTGATGTATTATTGAATAGGACTTACAGTGATGTATTATGGAATAGGACTTTTGGTGATGTATTATGGAATAGGATTTTGTGTTAAGGAATAGATTGTATAGGATTTCAGGTGATGTGTTAAGGAGTAGATTGGATAGGAGTTTGATTAGGTATTGAAATTGTCGCATATTTCTGTTTCTATACTTTTTATAATGGAAAAAGGGAACCTCAACCTATAAAGACTGAGATGAAAGGGATCCCCAGTTTATTAAGGACTCGGAAGTAAGGGATCCTCAGCCATAATAGGTTGAGAAGGTAGTACCACACATTATTCTTATGACGATAAAAGCAATGGGATCCTCAGCATATTAAAAAAGGCTGGGAAGGTGGTATTACAAAGGATATAAGGAAAAATAGTAGTGGCTCGGTATAAGGAATGGGCCTGGATTTTATTTTATTTTATTTTTTCTATGTTTTCTCTTGCTGTCTTTTGTGGTAAAAAAGGAAGGAAGATGGATGAGTCGCGGTGTGTGTGTGGGTAAAATTAAAGTGGAAAAAGTATAAAGGGGTGGGGGAAAAAGTGGGTTGATCTGTATTTTTGTAATAAGCAGCGTACGCAGCATAGCAGTAGGGCCTAAGTGAAGCTATAGGGACACATGCAACATTATGGAGGAAGAAACCCCAATAAAACACATGCATAGGGTTCTGCCACTGTATTGTGACAGAATAAATAAAAATGGATAGTAGAAACAAAGGAAGGGGTGATGTCCTGCTCCTGGCCAGAGCAGGGCTCCCTTAACAAAAACATGCTAGAAAAAATGTCCACCTTTGTACCAGCAAAATATAAAAGGGAAAAAAATTAAAATTCCAAAAAAGAAATTTTAGATCTCTGGCAATTATTCGATGGTATGGGAAGATCAGGAAGGTGAAAAAGAGATCCAGTGTAAGGGGATATACCTTGTAACACCTAAACCTGCAGTAGGGTATACAAACCCAGTCTGTAAGCCTCCAGTGGTACAGAGATTGTTAACAGGATTACCAACTTGGGGGGGGGGGGTGAGACGCAAGATATTTTGCACCTCCACCTCTATATAACCCATCCACAAGCACTGACATGCGTGTCACATCAGTGTACCCAGAGGGTCCACAAGCAGATATAAATAACGAGTTAAGAGCATTGGGGAAAGGTTGGTCAGGTTACAAGAAACTGAAGAAGTATCATCACAAATAAGGGTACCGGTGCAGAAAATAGGGCATTGGAAGTCAGAAGATTGTTTTGGTTAGATTCAACCCTGGGGCAATAAGAAATGTTTGTGCTGAAAAAGATGATGGGCAGAGGGTGTGGACGGTCCTGGGACAAGAAGTAGAACAAGCAAGGGAAAAGGGAGGGTGAGGATCAAGGTGGTAGAAATAATAAAGAGACAGAGCAAGGAGATCAAGGAGAGGAGGTGGTGAGAAACCAGTCCCTGCCACAAGAGGCAGTGAGGAGGGACAGACCAGGAAATAGACCAGATTTAATGGTGGTAGTACAAAATCAGAAGAAAAAAGGGGTAGAAAACAAAATAGATATGCAGATGCCTCCTATACATAAAGGAGTAGGGATAACGCAGTATGTGCCATGGCTTCAAATGGACAAAAATAATTTGATTCAAGGCACTAGATACAGTGTGGGAGTTGAAGCCAAAGGGTGGGCAGAGATACAAAGTATAATAGTCCACCATTATAAGAGAATCAAGTAGCGGGACAGAGCGACAGCCAGAAGTGTCAAACGGACGATGCAAAACTAGTGGAATAGAAACTAAGGTTGTTGTCTAAGCACCAGTGATGGCACCAGCTCAGGGGGAAAGGACAGGAGACACTCAACAAATTGTGAATGCCACAATTGCGGCACTATGGGTTGAAGGAGGACAAGGACAATGGGGTGAGGGGGACATTACCCCAACCCACAGTGGCAGAAAGGCAGTATGAAGGAGGACCAAGGGGAAACAAGTCTATAGTGCTCATAATTGTAGTACACCCCCTGGAGGATGGTAGTTCTACTATGAAGTCTGTTGCAATTGTTTCCCATGGTCTGAAAGGGAGAGACGGTTGATGGAGTAATCTCATAGGTCTTTCATTGGAGGACGTATGTTGGGCACAAACACCACAAGATTTAACATGATTCATAGTAGCTAAACTCATACCAGGCCACCAAAACTGCCTCTGCAGATTCTGCAAGGTTGTAGTGATACCACGATGACCCACACTCAAGGACTCATGACACATCCATAGCGCAGTGTCTTGGGTCTCTCTAGAAGGTAGGTTCAAACAATGTCTTTTAAACAGAAATTCCTCCTTTTTGTTCAATTTCCTTGGATTGGAAGTCTGAAAGCACTGACATAGCAGGGATTTTATGGTATCACGTTGCACTCATTCAAGGAAGGAGTCTACATGACCCAGAAACACTTTATCTTCTGTAAAGGAAGCCTCATAAGTTGTACACACAGGTCTTCTGGAAAAAGCGTCCACTATGATATTCTGATTTCCAGGAGTAAATGTGAGAGTAAATTGATATTGGGCAAAAAAAAAGTATGCCAACCTTCCCTGTCGGCTGTTGCAGCATTCTAAGGATTGTAGAAGTTGTACATTACAGTGGTTAGTCCTTATGATTAGAGGACAAGTGTCTCCCAAGAGCAGATGTCGCCAATCAAGAAAGGCTTATCGCAGAGCCAGGAGTTCTTTCCCAAGAACAGAGTAGTGTCCTTAGCTTTCTGTTAAGTTCTGGACAGAGGCCAACAGATGTTCTTCCCCATCATCTTGAACCTGTTTTAGGACTGTTCCCAATGCCACGTCTGAAGCATCCATTTCCACAAAGAAGGGTTTCGAAGTATCGGGTTGAAATAGAATAGGGACTTGAGTGGACTGTTTCTTCAAGAGTATGAAGACTTCCTCCTGGTCGGTGGACCACTCAAAAGGAAATCTTTTTGTAATAAATGTATGATCAGCAGGACAGTATTGGAAAAAACAGGAATGAAGTTTCTGTAGAAATTCACCAAACCTAAGAAAGATTTAACTTGTTTCACAGAGGAATGTTGTGGCCAGTTAAGAATGGTTCAGACGTTTTGTGGATCCATTGCTATGCCGGTACTGGTGATAACATAACCTAAATATTGAATGCTTTAACAGCTAAACAGGCATTTTTCAAGTTTAGCCATAAGATAGTTCTGCCATAAGCGAGCAAGCACTTGCTTGACATGGCTTGGATGGTCTTCTGGGTTATGGGTAAATATTAAGATATCTTCCAGATATAGGATGACATATTGAAATAGAATACCAGAGAAGACTCAATCCATAAATCGTTGGAAAACAGCAGGTGCATTCATTAGTCCAAACGGCATAGCCAAATACTCGGTGTCCAAAAGGTGTTCTGAATGCTGTTTTCCACTCATCTCCTGGGCAGATCCAGATAAGCTGGTATGCTCCCCTAAGATCTAATTTGGAGAACATCACATAACAGCACCGCTTCGGACCTCTAGCGTGTTATTGGTAAGTGTTAATGGATATTTGTCTTTCAGTATGACTTGATTCAAACCTCTGTAATCCAGAGAAGGATGAAGTTCAGATGTGTCTTTTTTCAGTACAAAAAACAAGGAAGCCCCTGCAGGGGATTTAGATGTCCTTAGAAGGCCATCTCTCAGACTGACCTCTAGGTATTCTTTTAAAGCTGACTTTTTGGTGTGAAGAATATATAAACATTCTGCCAAAGGGAATGATTGCATTATGAAGGGTATCAATTGCACAATCTTCCCATTAGTGAGGTGATAGGATCTTTTCTTGAGAAGAAGTAAAGACTCCCAAATATTCATGAAACTCAGTAGGTACCTGTTGAACATGTGACGCTGATGCAGAACGTGATTCTGTGGTAAATGGGGAGGTTTCAATCACATCTTCCTTATTTCCATTGAGACAGTGAGCAACACAGAATTCAGAGCCCAAGAATAGGGTTCTGGCTGACCAATTGATATACGGGTTGTGCCTTTGAAGCCATGGAATTTCCAGAACCACTGGGTAATATGCCCCCTTGATAATATCAGAATTTCTTGGTGACCTTACTTTGCTAAGGCAAAAAAGGAGCAGGAACAAAACATGACACCCCAGCCTCAGCAGGTGACACAAAAGAAGGCACTGTCTACCCAACACCAGGATCTCACCTAAGTGACGCAGAGGACCACAGCACCACACACTATGGACTAAGCAAGGATCCCCAAAACAACAGTTGCAGGTGGACAAATCGTCACAGGGGACCTGGGATAACCAATCATAGGCACCCTACTGGCAACCAACCCAGCACCCCCAGGTAAAACAAACAGTCCCATCAACTGGCAGGACAACATCATGGAGATTGCAAACACAGTTGCAGTGATGGATATTCACCACGTAGTCACAGTGATGGCAAGGCTCATCCCAACCTTACTTCAAGGAGCACACGCCAACCAACATGGCAGCATCTAAAAATGGTTGCTCGATCGTGATGTGTAATGCTAATGGTATTCAAACAAAATGGATGAACTTCTTCACCTCATGGAATCGATGAATGTGTGCGTTGCTCTTCTTTCTGAGCCCCATCTGCAAGGATGCCACAAGCTGAAGCTGGCAAATCGCATGGTTTGCCAGACGGACCGATCCACAGGAACCAGAGGAGGAGGGGCTGCTGTGATTGTGAGCACCAGGATTAACTGTCATGAGCTGGCACTGCTACCACTTAAAAACATTGAAGCCACCAAAGTGCAGGTCAAGAATGCAGCAGGACCGCTTCAATTGATTGCAACATACTGACCTCCTAAAGGAAAGCTGGATTTGGGAGACCTAGACACCTTGCTGAACTCAACTGTGCCAACCATTATTGGAGGGGGTCTGAACGCTAAGCACTGAGGCTGGAGCCCAAGGAATGCCAACTCCAAGGGACTTTATCAGCTGGCATACTTCAGGGACAATGACTTTGTGGTAGCAGGTCCTACAGACCCCACACACTACCCAACCGCGCTGGACATTGCACTGCTGAAGAATTTGCAAGAATTCATATAACTGGAAATTCTGGCTGAGCTGACCTCGGATCACAATCCGGTATTGATCACTTTGGGATATGAGATGGGAACCTACCAGCAGACTCTGAGGTATGACTTTCATAGGGCAGACTGGAGCTGCGACAAGGAAGAGTTAAGCAATCTCACTATACCAGGGCCCTTGCGCATCAAGGGAGACATTTATAAGGCTGTGGACACCTTTACAGCTGTGGTTCAAGAGGCTGTTGTAAAGCTCCAAATTCAATGGTGCCAAGGGGGGCCCACGTATCAGTTGCACAAGTAACGTGGTGGCGTCAAAGGTGATGTGGGTGGTGACATTGGGGGTGAGCACGTCATTGAACACTGCACTGTTTGTGTAAAATGACATAAGGGCAGGCGCAGCATGAGAAGTCCCTGTGTGGAACTTAATAAAGGGTGGGTGTGTTCGGCATAATGGGGGGTAGTTGTTTAGAGTGTTCACAGGGTTTGGGTGTAAGATGTCGTAGGGGGGTGTATGGTATGGGGGCTTTCTTTGAGCAATATGTCAACAGTAGAGAAGTCCTTTTTGTAAGCCCATGTTAGGGAAGCATTTCTTGCAGACAGCTCATAAGACAAGAGCTTTGTTCATGCCACATTGAGCAGACAGCAACTAGTGAGCCCCACTCCAGGAGGCTCCTCTTTGCAAGTACTTGACCAGTGCCATGTCATGGCAAGCAGGTAAGCCTAGTGTTTTTTGCTAAATTTGTCAGAAAGCTTGTTTTGAAAGTGCCCAGCGAGGCCTTGATACTAAACATATACTTGGGCTCTTTGGCTTTAATCTTGAACAGCCCTGACACACCATTACCACTGCATCAACCCATTTGGGCTTGTGTTCCCTGCCTGGGCCTCACCCTTAATCATGGCTGAAACCAGATGCAAGATTGAAGTGCATCAGCAGTCCGGCCAGCACCAGCTCTGATTGGCCAGCTGGTGACACTTAAAGACCAATTGGAAGCCTGCGGGTGAACACCCGCCCCCACCAAGGCCCACACTAAGGCCCTTGTCTGTGCCTGTCTGAGCCTAGGAGGCCCCCCTCCTTTGTGCTCCCTTGCAGCACTGCTAGATCAGCCACCAGGTATGCAGCCTGTTACCTTGTGAACTTGGGCCTTTTGAACATTGTGCACACCTCAAGAACATCTGTGAGTCATGGCTGGACATTGTTTTTTACTTTTCTTCTTCTTTTGTTCCTCACTAACGTAAACAACTGTTAAACCAAAGTATGTCTATTCTTTTCTACCTCCGTGCCTTACTTAATCATTCCTCCCTGCATTTCTGTGTCCCCTGTGCAAATTTGAATCCTGGTGTGTTTTTAACATTGCAGCACCCATCTACTACAGTATTCCCAGTGCATCTGTTTTCTTGCTTGCCTTGCCTACTAGGCCGCATGGTGAGTTTGTGCTTTTATTGTGCTCTGCAGTCCCTCCTCTTCTTCCACCTATACTCTGCCACGCCTATGGCACTCACCATCTCCCCTTTCTTTTCTAATTGCTATACTATCACCTATCCTCCCTCTCTCACGAAAGACTGGATGAAAGAAGCTTAAAAAAGAGATCATGATCACTAACCCTGACCTACCTATCGCAGACAATTATGTCAGCGCAACTTCCAGACACATCTTCACTGATATCCTCTTCTCTGTCCCCTCTCCAGATCTATGAACTCATCTCATCTCTCCTCTTTCTACTCTCACATCTTCACCCATTAATGGTGGCACTAGATGGGAAGTACGCTTGGCGGGCTTCGTATCATCCAGGTGTATCATTCATTTCTATCACACTGGCACTATCTTGGTCCACGGTCCTGAACCCAACCTCCTCCTCTTTGACGGGCACCTGCCATCCTTCACCAACTTCATTCCTTCACCTGCTACTCCTTCTTCCCCTCTCTCTGTCCCCCCCCCCCAAGCACTGGTGTACCATGCCCCTATACCACTCCTTGGAAAACCTTAAAAAATGGTGACCTCTTGCATTTAGCCACGTGTACATCTTGTTCTGCCAACAAACTGCCAGGAATGACACTCTGTCAAGAGTGGCACAGGGTACCCAAGTAGGGTTTGGGTGGCTGTGCTGAGGTAAGGTAGCAGATAAGCACACACAGCAGGAAGTTCAACAAGAAAGAAGGGTAGGAAAAAGTAGCTGTGAGCCAAAAGGGGCAAAAGATACAAAGGTACAAACAAACTGGATTCCCCCTTGGAGTGTATGCTGAAATGGGAAAGAGTGTTCCATGAACCTTAGGAAACTCCAGCCTTCTGCACAGATTGCTATAACAGAGGCCCACGCTGTATGCTCGTGGCTGGGAACAACAGTAGTGGGTGTCTGTAACACTGAAAACGCGACAAAGGAAGGGGCAGAGGTTGCCTGTCGGAAACCAACAGGCAAGCTCTGTACAAAGGGATTACATAAGACACATGAGAAGACAAGAACAGAAATATCCGGCGAAAAGGAAGTCAATGAGCAATCTAGCAGAAGGAAATGAAGGAAAGGCAGTTAGACTGAAATAGATAACCTAAGGTGGAGTACAGAGGACTCAAGGAAGAGAAGAAGGAGCAGCAGTCAGGAAAACAGAAGCCTGCAATTAGGAAGCAGGTCTGCAGTCAAGAGTGGCACAAGGTGCAGGCAAACTGTATTGGACTGCGGAGGACTGTAGTAGGCTGAAAGGCAGGGAGTCCAGAAGAACAGGACAGAGAGAGATTAGTAGTAGGCGACAGACAGAGAGCCCAAAAAAATAGGGCCGCTAGGTAGGGAGTCCAGAGGAGCAGGGCTGTCGGCAGCAAAGAGGTGCAGGCTGCAAGGTAGGGAGCACAGGGAACAAGGGCTTGGAGACAGTAGAAGGTTGCAAGCTGCACGGTAGGGAGCCCAGAGGAAAAGGGCTGTAGGCAGCCGGAGTGAGGCAGGCTGCAGGGCAGGGAGCCCAGAGGACAAGGAAGGTAGGCAGCCGGAGTGAGGCAGGCTGCAGGGCAGGGAGCCCAGAGGACAAGGATTGTAGGCAGCCGGAGTGAGGCAGGCTGCAGAGCAGGGAGCCCAGAGGACAATGGACTGTAGGCAGCTGGAGTGAGGCAGGCTGCAAGGCAAGGAGCCCAGATAACAAGGACTGTAGGCAGCCGGAGTGAGGCAGGCTGCAAGGCAAGGAGCCCAGATGAGCAGGGCAGCAAGGAGTGAGCCCAGAGGAGCATGGCCGCTGAATGTAGAGGGCAAAACAGGATAAAGCAGCAACAGGAACAGCATACAAAGTAGAGGGTCAAGGCAAACAGGAGCGGGGAGATCTCAAGATGCAAGACACTGTGCTCCTGCAGGCAGCTGCTTATATACAGCCCTGCCCTGTTCTGAGGCAGGCTAATTGACAGCACCTGGAGCAGCACACCTGAAGACAATCTGCCTCCCCCCTCTCTGGTCCTGAGCAGGGGGAAGCAGCACTGGCCGCTAGGGCTTCTGGGGATTGTGGTCCCAATAACGATGAAGGAGAATAGCCAGGAATTGAGGACTGTAGCCAGGTGCATTATGGTAAATGTAGTTAATTGAATAAAATAAGAAAGAACCAAAGTTGAGCAAATGGAACTAAAAGACAAAGGCGTGAATAGGGGTTGTTCAAAGAGTATTAGAAGGATCAATGAGTACCAAGTAGTCCATGATGGTTGCCAATGCGTGCGCCAGCGGCGCAGGCATGACACAAACACTCTGCTGATATCTGTCTTCTCCTTGAAGACCTTGACCTCGATATCCTTGCTCTTACTGAAACGTGGTGCAATGCCAGCTCAGTCACTGCTTTTGACACCCTTCTCGCCAATGGCTGCAAGATCATTTCCAAGTCTCGCCATAACCGTGCTGGCAGTGGGGTTGCTCAGATCTTCCTGAGTGGGTTTGTTTTTCCATCAGAACCACCCAGCCTTACTCTTCCTGCGAGAGCCTGGTCTGCAAGCTGGTCATCCCTCCCACCTCAGCTCTCTACATAAGGCTCTGCCACTATCTACAGGCCACCTGGTTCTACTACTCTGTTCCTTTCTGAATAGGCTGATTACTCCTCCTCTCTCCTCTCAACCACCTATAAACTTTTTCTCCTGGGTGACTTCAACATCCACATTGAGTCCTCAATCACGACATCCACTCTCTTCCGTGACCTCTCCACCTCGCTCTCCCTCTCCATTCTCCCTTCTAGTCCTACCCACTCGGCTGGACACACTCTTTATGCCTTCATCCACACTGATCTTTCACTCTCCCCCACTGATCACCCCACTCTCCTTCTCAGACCATTCTCTCCTCTCACCTGGGTCCTCTTTGCTCTCTGACCGCACCTCGCTCAGCTCTGCCAACCCCGTTCCTGAGCATCCGTCAGATGAAATGAGTGTCAGCTGCTGTCTTTGCATCCACATTCATTCCCCCTCACTCCCCAGTACAGACTCTACCTCAGACTCTGCTCTCAGCAACCTCCATCTTGCCATCACTAATACCCTTGACATTCTTGCCCCAGTCATGATGATCCACCTGAAACATGCCTCCAAGCATAACACCTGGTACGACTCCAAACTTGCAGCCCTGAAACGCAAGTGCAGGACTGCGGAATGAAAGTGGCAGACCTCAGGCTCACCCTCTGACAAACTGGACTGTTGTCTGCTCCAAAGGCAATACCGACTCTTCATTCGCTCCAAGAAAAAGGCCCACATCCAGGATCGAGTCTCTGCTGCATCCAACAACACGGCTGAAATCTTTAAAATCTGCAAGGAACTATCCACAGACTCCTCCTCACCTCTTCCCAGGCCCTCTGCAACGCATTGGCCACACACTTCAATGCAAAAACTCAGGCCACCCTGATCACCCTTGCGTCCCTTTCCGCCTCCCCTTCTGCCAACCCCCTGTCTCCTATGGCTTCCCATTCCCCCTCTACCTTTATCTCTTCCTTCTCTCCTATCACACCTGACTAGGTTACCAGAGTTGTCCGTTCCAAAAAGGTCTCCTCCAAACAGGTCTCCCCCTGTTCCTCGAGAACCATTAAGTGCAATATTGGCTCTCTTGCCCCTGCACTGATTTCTGCAAACCACTCTTTTGCTACTGGATCGTTTCCCTCCTGCCTCAAGCACTGCCTTGTGCATCCCTCTTGAAAAAACCTTCTGCAGATCCGTCTTGTCCAGCCAACTAACACCCCGTATCTATCACCCCCTTCCTTGGGAAACGCTTGGAGAAGCAGGTCTTCCTCCAACTGACCCAGCACACTGAACTTGTTGGTGCCAGAATCTATGTGATCACTGTGCCGCCCGTAACTGCGCCGACGAAAATGTCGATGCCAATTATGGCGTGGCGCAGTGATCAAATCGAACACTTTACCCACATCCCCCCACCCTGCATACCTCTACCCGACCCCCCACTCCACTTACCTTTATGGCGGTACACTTTGTGTTCGCCGGCGACTAACCGCTATCCCTGTGGCATCAGTTTTGAATGGGTCAGAGATGACGCCGCAGGGTGCTTTTGCTTTTTATTTTCTTTCTTGTCCCCCGCTTACCACAATGGTAAGCGGGGGATGCACCCCTGACTCCCGTTAATGCCCCAAGGAGAGTAGGGGACACCCCCACTCTGCTTGGGCACAGTAATGGGAGTCTGGGTCCTTGGTTGCCTACACGACCATCACTCTGGATTCTGAGCATCCAGATGCACGGAAAACTGCTCTTTTGAACACCTGTTAGGAACTGCTTGCATCTCTTGACTCCAACTCTCCAGCTGTTCTCATTCTACGTGATCTCTCCTCTACATTTGATACGGTCAACCACTCCATCCTCATAAAACGGCTCCACGATACCCTAGGTATCTCGGAGCGGGCACTAGACTAGCTGACCTCCTTCCTCAATGAAAGTCCGTCCCAGGTTATTCTGGGCTCTTTCTCCTCCCCCACCTCTATATCCACCTGTGGCATCCCACAGGGCTCCAAACCTTCTCCCTGGCTCTTTAACACTTATCTTGCTATGCTTGCACACCTCATTTCCAACTTCTCCCCAACTTCCAGTGTTATGCAGATGACACACAACTCTTCTTCAAACTTCCCTCTCATCCTCTCCTTACTTCCTCCATCATTCCTGACTGCCTATCTGACATCCAGTCCTAGTGTACTTCCAATGATCTCTGCCTCAACGCCAGCAAGACTGAGATCCTTCCTATTGGGACTCCTGCTCCCTCTTTCTTCCCCTCACTCGGGCCATCTTCTGTGGGCTCTCCCCCTTCTCCTTCATCTGAAGCCAGAAACCTTGGACTCATCTTCGACTCCTCTCTTTCCTTCCTCCCTCTCATTCAAGACCTTGCCAAGAAGACCCACTTCAACTCCACCTCCTCAAAGGAATTTGTCCTTTCCTCACTTTCCCCCAGAGGCTCAATATCTCTAGAGCTCTAGTTCTCTCTAGGCTAGACTACCGCAATAGCCTTTTTCTTAATCTACCTTCTACTTCTCTACGACCCCTCCAGCTAATCCAGAATAGGGCTGCAAGACTTATCCTTGGACTCCAGTCCAGGGACCGCATCTATCCAGCCCTGACATCTCTCAGCTGGCTCCCGGTTGCTGCAAGGATCAAATTCAAATCCATCTGCATCATCCATAAAATTGTCTGGGGCCAGGTACCACGCTATCTACAACTGATTCTCACTAAATACTCTCCTTCCAGATCTTTACGCTCCTCTGGCACCAACTCTCTGGTGTCAAGCGCTTCGCTAAACAGTGAGCTGGTAGCCGATATTCTGGCCATACTTCTGGGAGCATGGGGCAAGCAGGGACGAGACCAGTTCCAAGTGCACTAATGAGGAGGCCCAGCAGACGCTGAGTTCGCAAAAGTCTGCTTGGTCCCGAGCACCGCCCATGCTTAGGTGGAGGTGCAGGCTGTGAGGGGTAGACTCAGTGCAGAGAGGGCTCAAGGATCTTTAGAGCATGTGAGTGTACACTTGCATGAACGCGCAGGGCTGTGCAAACGTTCAAGCAGTGGTTTTTTATGGTGTATAGGACGCATCCTACAGGGGGGAGGACGATCGGCCGTAGTAGTCATAGACCAGTTCCACTCCTCTGATAGGGAGAGGGTATGTGGCAGGCACATTCATCTGCTCTATGCACTCATCCGCTCTACACATTGGTCCGCTCTACACATTCACCCGCTCTACACCCCATCCGCTCTACAACCCATCCGCTCAACACACTCATCTGCTCAACCTACTCATCCGTTCAACATACTCAACCGTTCAATACACTCATCCGATCTATACACTCCTCTGTTCAACGCATTCATCTGCTCGGCGCATTCATCCGTTCCACGCGTTTCATCCATTCTAGCGATTTCATCCACTCCATTCACCTCGTTCATTCATCAGCATTATCGATTCAGGCCATGTCAATTGTTATACGCACTGGATCCGTTCCATGCTCTCTATCTGTTTCATGCACTACACCCATCTCATGTACTTGAATCGTCTATTCTGTACTTTCCATTTATGCCATGCACTCATACAGTAGGTGTCATCTGGCTGTTTATTCATCAGTCTCTTGTTTTCATCTTTCTATCCTCATCTCTTTATTCATTTCACCCATTTTGTTCATTTTGTCCATTGCACTCATTACATCCATTTCATTAATTTAATCCTCATTACTGTTTTCGTATGATTTATTATTTTTATCTACTTCACTGCTTTGAACTACTTTACTCGTTCTATTCTGTTTGTCTTTTTAGTTTACATTAGCGGTTATTAGTTGTCGATTTCTCGCATGGATCTTGATGTTGTATTGTAATTTGCCTAGTATTGTTATTCAAGATATAGTACATTGTTGGGTTGGTGTCATTGAGATGCTGTTATTCAGTTTGGGTTAGTTTGCGTACGGTTTGGTTTTAGGGGAAGAGCCAAGTTTTCAGAAGTTTGCGGAAAGATATTAGATCTTCAGTTAGGCAGATGTGGGGTGGGAGTGCGTTCCACAGCGTGGGGGCCAAGGCTGAGAATGATGATCCACCTAGCCTGGCTGAGTTTATTTTAGGTATGACTAGGAGGCCGGCTGAGCTTGATCTTAGAGTACGGGGAGGGTGATAGGGTTTTATCTTCTCTTGAAGATATTGGGGTCCGGTTTTATGCAATGCTCAATGAGAAATGCACAAGGTTTTGAAAGTCACCCTTCGGGCCACTGGGAGGCAGTGCAGAGTTTTAAGGGCTGGGGAGATGTGGTCTCTCGGGCCGAGCACTAGTAGCAGTTTGGCCGCTGCGTTTTGTGCTCTTTGAAGTTTATTTAGTTGGTAAGCGTGGACTCCGAGGTAGAGGGGGTTAGCGTAGTCCAGTCTTGATATAACAATTGATTGGACCGCGGAGAGTCTGTTGGGAAAGGAGAGATACGGAAAGATGCACCTAAGAGTTTTAAAGTGGTAGTGGCAGGACTTTGAGACGGTGTTGACTTGGCGCAAGAGCGTTAGGTCAGAGCCAAGGGTGCATCCAAGGTTTTTTACTGAGTTAGAGGGAGTCGGTGAGTTGCCCATGGCAGATGGCCAGGGTAGTGGGTGTGGAAGAAGTTTGTAGTTGCCACATAACATGATTTCAGTTTTGGAGGGGTTTAACAAGAGGTGGCTTTGGGTCATCCAAAGCTCTATGTCGAGGAGGCAGAAGGGGAGGTCAGGTCGGCAGTTGGGTTTTGAGTTCAGGAGTTTTAGAATTAGTTGGGTGTCATCAGCATAGTTGTAACACAGGGTATTGTGTGAACGCATTATTGGTGGGAGGGTGATCAAGTACAGATTGAACAGAAGGGCAGATAGGCATGCTCCTTGTGGAACTCCCGTGTCGACTGGTCGGGCTTGGGAGGAATAGGTGGAGAGTAGCGTTATTTGGTACCTATCTTTGAGGAATGAAGCTATCCATTTGAGAGCGGTTCCACGGATTCCTAGGGAGTGGAGGCGGTCAAGGGGGATTGAGTGACTGATTGTGTCGAAGGCGGCGGATAGGTCAAGAAGGATTAATGCGGCACATCCCGCGGAGTCTGCTGTGATTTTAAGGTCATCCCAGATTGAGGTTAGGGTGGTTTCAGTTCCGTTTCAGGCTCTGAAACCTGATTGTGCCGGGTCTAGGAGATTGTTGGTTAGTTGTTTATTGAGTTGGCAGGTAGGAGGGGGAGACTGTAGGAGTGCGTTGGCTAGGTCTGGAACGATTATTAGTTTTTTCCAGCATTTGCGTAGATTCAGAGGTTCAGGTTCGAGGACGGGAAGTGGGTCGGGTGAGCGAATGGCAAAAGAAACAATGAAATGATCGGACCAGATGATAGGGGTCGGGGGTTTAGATGTATCCGGTTGTGGGAGCTAAAGATGGCATCAAGAGTGTGTCCTTTATAGTGAGTTGGGCCGTTTATGTGGGGTTGGAAGTTACTCGCGTCTAGACCGTCGACCAGAGAGTGTGTCATAGGGTTGGTGGGGATGTCGAGCCATATCATGAGTCTTGGGCATTTCCTATGTGCCAGCAACATTGAAATATGAAAGTATACATCTTTCATGTCCAATGGTGCCATGTAATCCCCTTGTGTTAGCAGAGGGATTACCTCTTGCAGCGTTACCATCCGAAACCTTTGTGGTTTGACAAATTTGTTTGCTGGGCGCAAGTCTAGCACAGGGCACATGGTGAGATCCTTTTTGGGTACAAGGAAGTACACTGAATAAATACCCTTGTTTACCTGTAGAACAGGGACAACCTTGATTGTGCCTTTTTCCTGCAGGATCTTGACCTCTTGCAGCAGGATTCTAAGGTGTTCCGGTGTTAGACGTCTGGACTTCGGTGGTCTGAATCGAGGAGGTCGGCTGAACTTGATGCAATAACCGTGGTTGACGGTCTTGAGCACCCACTGGTCTGTGGTAATCCCCTCCCATGCATGTAAGAATGATGTTATATGTCCCTGGACCGGGGAGGTATGGGAGGGGATCCGGATCCGAGAGTCATTTCTGACTTGAGGCCGGGGAGCCTCTAGGGGTGGCATATGTAGTTGGGATAACGCAGGAAGAGTACAAGATGCATTTCCAGAAGGAGGAGGACCGAACCTTCCCCTGCCATCGCCAACCTGATTAACAAAGGCTCCATGGATCCTCCCTGCTCTTTTGTTGGGCCCTGCAGCTGGTGGCAGCGAGTAACATAATTAACATACTTATAGAGTGCACAACAAGCCCCTCTAACGAGAACGAACACGGCCAAATAATCTGTTCTATAGGAAGGGTCCCACTCGGGAGGGTCTACAACCACGTTTTAGCTCACTGTACCTTTCACAGAGGAGAAATATTAATTTGCATTAGTCTTTCTCCCATCCACAAGGGCAATCCAGCACTGAAATGCTAGGCAATTCTCCACCTATTCGGTGCTGGACTGCCCTTGTGGGTGTGAAAAAGACTGATATGCAACTAGCAATGTTCCCTCTGTGGAAGGTACAGTGAGCTCAAACATAGTTGTAGACCGCCCCGAGTAGGCACCTTCCCATAGAACAGGTTATTTGGCCGTGTTTGTTCTCGGTCTGTCATGATGCCTACCCCCGGGGAACCAGACCAGGGCCAGCAACCCGGGAAGCAGGCATCACGCTATTTTGAGCAAGCCCAAAAACCCCTGCTAGGGGCTGTTTGGGTGCGGTCCTGGCGCCTATTGTGCCAAGCTCATATGGAGAGTCAGTCCTGGCGCCATAGGTGCCAGGCTCATAGAGTAGAACTTACCTGGTGCAGACCATGCTGCAGAGCTCCAAGCCAAATGAGGCTTGGAAGGGACTATTTTACCTAGGGACTATTTTTTACTCGGGTGGGGCTGGGGAGGAATACTTACCTGGGACTACTTTGGGACTACTATTTAAACCACGCCCGAAGAGCAGCACACGCTTCGCATTATTCTGCATCCAGCAGCGTAACGCTCACCGTGTCTGCAAGCCTGCATCCAGTCTTCTGCCATGCCTGCCTCGAGTCTGCAGCTCCTAGAAAAAGGGAGGAACAGAAAGAGAAAAGATTAGAATAAGAGCAAACCTTCGATCCTTACCTGAATTCCGGATCCACTGCGCCTTCGAGCTGGAAGAAAGAAGCATTTTACGCACGCTGCCTCGCCTGCTGCAGGCCGCGCTGAACTCGCCGGCCTTCGCAGCATCCTCACGATCCACCGCATCCTTCTGCACGTTCCCGCCGCATTCTGGCACCTAAGGGGAACACAAGAACAGCAAAGGTGAGCCAAGGAAATAAACAGAGGCAATAGTAACTATCCCCATAGACTTACCTGATTACCGCCAGGGGTACTATTCCTCTTCACGGGTCGGCGCAGTCTCCATTGCATCCTCGCTGTACTCCGGCACCTAAGGTGAACAAAAGGACAACAAGGTGAAACAACGGGACATCTTCTCACCGCAATAGACTTACCTAATTTTACCGCCGGAGGCATAATTCCTTGAACTTCATATTTTCTCTCCACACCTGAATAAGGGAACAAGCAACAGGTTACGTTCTGGCCTTATTTTATTGAACTGTGTAGGATAAGCCAAATCCTTACCTGAACTTTGTCAGCTACCACGAGGAACCCTTTGCTGGGGTCAAGCTGCAAACTGCAAGTGAAAGTCAGACATGTGAACTCTTACGAACTACATACTTTTCGGAGTCAATATTGTTCTGGAACTCACCAATTCCTTCGAGCCAGTGAAGCAACTGGTTATCAACGCGCCCCTGCACTCAATGCAGGATGGAGAGCTCATCTTTTCAAACCATCAGAAGAATATTCCTATGGGCCAAGCAAACGAAGCTAGGTGGGCCAGTCCAGTCCGTCATCTCGGCCCTACGCGTCACATTGGTGGAGACCGCCGCTGTCCAGTTCAGATCGACGCCTCTGTGGGAGCCAGGTGAGCGTAACGGTCGAGGGGCTCCCAAACGGTTTCATGCATTTTTGGAACTTTGGGTTACACCCTAAGTTACCAATGGTAATCCATATGTGGACCCCTTGCTCACAGTGCTTAGAGAGGCACAGCTTCACTTCACTGATGAGGTCCGACTAGAGTGAAACACGTGTCTGAGGTTGCTGCTGTTGGTACTCTTGCCCAGAGGAGAATTGAGTAGCATTTCGGTGCTGGATTGCCCTGTGGGTGAGACAAAGATTGATATGCAATTAAATATTTCCCCTCTGTGCAAGGTACAGTGAACTAAAACATGGTTGTACACCCTCCCGAGTGGGCACTCTCAAAGAACAGGTTTTTTGGCCATGTTTGTTCTCGGTAGAGGGTTTCCCAGACGGTTTTGTGCATACTGATAGAGTGTACCTCAAAAGGCCCACGTGGGGCCTGGCTGCAGAGGGTAACATAGGAGACAGAAAACCCCAACCGCCTTTCATATGAAACTGTGTCAACCTGAAGCCAGCTCCCACCCTCAGTATCAATTGACAGTGAGCTGTCATGTCTGGGACTGCGTGTTTAAAGAAGGTCCCCCGTCAGATCATCTAAAGGCTTAATCAGAAGCAGGAGGAAGAACTCAAAATTGGAACCTGGCTGAACGTACAGTTTTCCTTACATCTTACGCCAGTGAAGGAAGGCCAGGACCTCCAAGTGGGAAGCAAGATTCCTCCCCTAAACATCTCACAGGGAACAGAAAGATACCAAATCCCAGGGGACCCTGCAGCAGCTCCAGAACCGGTACCCAGCCAGCACACAGCGTGCCCTGCTAGGCTCTTCAGCAGGCATCCTAGGTGGGAAGTGCCATAGAGTCTCTGAACCCAAAACCAAGGACAAGGAAGCTGCCTGGAACACACTCCTTAGCTTTGGGCTGTACGCCTTAAAGGACTACACAAGCCCATTGAAGAAGCTGGGGAAGCGCCTCGACGAGCTTCTGCTGATGCCCGCCTTAAAGGACATTTTCAATCCAGTCGAGTTCCTCAAGCTGCAACTTACTGCATTGCTACTGTTGGCAAGCCACTTAAAGACATCATAGACGTATCGACCAGTGCGTCAGCACAGCTAACCAGCACTGAGACAGGGATTTGTGACTCTGAGCCACCGTGTAGGCCAGCCTGCAGCCGTTCGTCAAGCTCTGCTCGCTGTACCGTCCTCCCGCCTGATACCTGCAGTTGACTTCTGTCTTGAACTATGTCACAAAAGCCTGCAAAGCACCCTGAAGCCAACTCAACCCTGCCGATCTCCAAGAACATCTACAGCACAAGGTACACTGTGGTTCTGTCGCCCTGGTCCTACCCAGAAGGCCCCTGGAGACATTTTAAGACCCATTGCTCCCTTAGCGTTGAATCCAAGTAACCTTGATCTATTGTGGTTATTTTACCATACCAACTACCCTGGATACTACCCAGTATCCAGAGTGCATCCCTTTTCCTTCTTTCAAACTGTCTGTCCTCTACGTTCCTTTACAGGGTGGGTTATATTTCTTATTGTTGGTAGAGCTGTATGTTGTGATAATAATAAAGTAGATTTGTTTATACAAACTTGACTGGACAGTCCCTTTTATCATTGGGTAATAATTGTATTTTTGCTGTGTTGCAACTAACCAACGATCGACCTTTTTAGAGATGAGCCTGCCATTCCATCCAGGTTAACAAAATTGGACGAGGGGGTTTATAATTTGTTTGTGTTTCCAATCTGTTCAGGTCCTTTCTGGTGTACTAGAGGTGTGGAGCTGATTGATGGCTTGGAAACCGATATTCATCCCTGGACCATTGGTGCCCCTGAAGTTTATTCGTCACATTGGTGGCAGACCGTCAGAGGTAGTTGGGGCCTTGCACACAGTTTAGTCACCCAACGATAAAAGTACTGTTGCAGGCAACGTTTAGACACTGCTAGGTATTTATAATAATAATGGATCTTGACACAGAGACTGTGAAATGCATGACTAAGGATGTCCTGCGCATCCTATGTCAAGAGAGGGGACTTCCCCACATCACTAAGGTTAATAAACCTGAGTTGCTGACCAGCCTTCAAGCTTGGATAGAAGCAAGGGTGGCTGGGGAGAAGACCCCAGGGGACAGGTTAGGCCCTGTGTACTTGGATAAAGAAGACCTTCCGAGAGGGCTACTTGAAGATGAGGATGACCGCATGATTAGTGTTTCTTGCCAAACATCCCTCCGGGGGGCAGGCGTGGTTTCTCAACACTCTAGAGTGTCAGTGAGGTCAGGGGCTAGTGCAGCACTCCGCAGGTCCCAGGCCTCAGCACAGTCTCTAAGTGGCCCAGTAATTGTTCAGGCTGTTAACGATGTAACGGCTAGAAAGCTCCTTTTGGAGAAGAGGAGACTAGCAGTGCATACCTGCAAACATCTCAGCTGTTTGTCCTTTCATTCCTGCCGGCACCACCGGGTGCCGGAGTGCTCGCATTATACATGCGGAGTAACCAACTTCTGTTTTGCGCTTCCGTGTGATTATTTCTTCCCCATGGCTCGCTGCATTCCTTCCCACACACATCTCTCACAAACTGATCAGGAATGGTCAGAGGAGGAGGTATATGAAGAACATGTTGTGGCTTTGGCAGACAATTTTAAGAGTGCTCGACTCCTTAGTGGTGACTACCATTAAAAATCAGTGGCAGACATGCTGCTACCCATCTAACTACGTCTGGACTGTATGGAGGCACACCTAAAGGGAGCAGCCCCGGAGGTTAAAGAGAGAGCTCAGAAGAGGAAGAGCTCTCCTGAAGGCGGGAAGTACACCGTCTCGAAAGAGGAAAGGGGACTCTTTGACCCCCCCCCAGCCAGACAGAATCAGCCTCGACCTCAACCACAACCGCCATCATAGAAGGCTCAAGAAAGCCTTTTTGAACAGGAAGGAGGCCCCTTCCGAACCAATACCTCTCACCCGGAGGAGGATGAAGCAGGTGCTAGATACTCGAGCCCAGAGGAGTATAAACAGGGCACGGATGATGAGAATCATAATGACGAGTATCACAGTGATGATCAAACTCCTCAATCTACAGAGGATGAGGAGGAACAGGATGCAGGGTCAAGACCCAGCACGTCTGGGAACACGGCAGCTCCCATTTCCAAAATCAGCCAGGTGAGCAATCTGCTCTTAAAGGAATGTTTGTTCCTGAAGACTTAATTCACCCCAGATCATCAGGCTGCGCTCCGTCATCCAGGGCTATGGAGTACATCAAAGACAGGTTCTGCCGGCCCCTGGATAAAGAGGTTTGGCCCAAGATAAAAGCAGATTGTCCCTGTCCTGAAATTCCAGGGAAGGTAGCCCTAACTCCTGAGCTGCATGCAAAAATGATCACCTTCCTGGGTAAGTAACCGAAGAAAGGCATCAACCGGGCCTGGAGGTCTTGCCAGGACAAAGTCCTAGACATTACAGGTCCTTTAGCTAAATCATGGACCTCGCTGAGAAAGCCCTGGACACAGGGAAACCAATTGACCCAACCACTCTATCGGGGTGGTGTCAACAAGCCCTCTGCTTGCTTGGTAATGCCAACTGTGCTATTTCAACCGAACATAGGAAGGGTATCCTTATGAAAATAGACCCTAAACTTGGTGAGCTCGCCACCACTGAATCCAGCACAGCCACACAAGGGCTGTTGTTCGGCGATCCCTTTGGTCAAGGAAACGTCAAAGTTTGTCGGCACATTAACCACTTTAGATAAAGCACAAGCCTCAATAAAAAGAGTTTTCTCTACAAAGGTTTTTTCTCGGGCCGGATGAGGCAGGGGTCGCTCTTCCGGACATTACTCCCTGGGCAGAAGATTCCATGAATCAAGAGAAACATTCCTACTCGCACGACAGAGAGGACACCTTCTTCCTATCCAGAAGAAGAGAAAGGGGCTGCGGCTGGAGAAGGGCAGCAAGAAACCCAGCACAACAGGCTCCAGGTCAGTGTAAACAATGCAGCACCAATGCTGGAAGTGCCCATAGGAGGCAGGATAGCTCTATTCGTGTAAGTGTGGGACTCCTTATCAGAGACACCGCAAGGGGGTTTCGCCTATAGTTTTTTGGCCAGCCCTTTCAAGCACGCCGCGCGGCACAGATTGTAATGTCATAGGCAGGCGTCCTGGTGTTAGATGGCGAAGTCTGCACTCTACACCTAAAGGACGCCATACGTGAATGCTCTGACCATGGCGGATTCTTCAGCCCAATATTCGTGGTGCGCAGGAAGCAGAAAGTTCACCCTGTAATAAATCTCAGAGCCTTGAACGATTTCATTATCTACCGCCATTTCAAGATGGAGGGAATTCACATGCTCAGAGATATTCTGAGACCGGGCGACTGGCTCATTCGCCTAGACCTAAAGGATGAATATTTAGTGGTACCCATCCACCCGGCACATGTGAGTTACCTGACGTTCACATGGAGGAGTCAGGACTGGGAATGCACAAGCTTGCCCTTCGGGCTCTCCTGTGCACCATGGGCCTTCACTAAACCCCTACGGTCGGTGGTAGCACATCTCAGGGAGTAAGCTGTGAGACTTATCATATAACTCAACTACATAGTTCTCATGGCACAGACCGAAGATCTGGCAAGGCATCAAGCCCAGCTTGCCATAGACCTATTTCACGACCTAGGTTTTCTCATCAACTGGAAAAAAATCGATCCTCACGCCCTCCAGGAGCCTGGAATTTCTGGGGTTCATAGTCAACACTCTGAACTCACAGCTCCGTCTTCCAACTCCCAAGATACACTCTACTTGCAGAGAGATTTTCAGGCTCCTGCAGAAAAAACACCATCTTGCTCTGGGAGTTAGCGAGAGTAATAGGTCTCCTGTCATCATCCATACAGGCAATATTCCCCAGCCCGCTACATTACCGCAAATTACAGAACTGAAAGGACAGCATCTGAGATGCAACCTTTCTTAATCACAGCATTTAGCCCTCTTGTCTGAAGGAAGAACAGAGCTCAAATGGTCGCTCATACACATGGAAGCCTGGACCGGCAGAGCAATCTTCGGTTCGACTCCCGACATAGTGATAGAATCAGACGCACGCCGTTCAGGTTGGGGAGCAAGATGCAGCCCCGTGGCCACGGGGGGACCTGTCTCCCCAGGAGCTAGAAATGCACATAAACTGCCTGGAGCTTTTTGAAGGTTCTTTCGCAGTGCGATCCTTCACCGGAGGCTGAGTGAGTTGTGTATTACTCAAGATGGACAACATCTCTGCCATGAGATACATTATTCATCTGGGTGGCGCCAGATCGAAACCTCTGGCAGAACTAGCCAAGGACTTTTGGCATTTCTGTCTGAAACACAAGATATCTGTAACAGCGCAATATCTTCCAAGGCTAAGAAACGAGGTTGGAGACTGGCATTCTCGCCACTCGGTAGACTACAGCGACTGGAGACTCGCCAGAGAGATTTTCATGCGCCTTCAGCAAAAGTGCGGCCCCTTCTCCAGGGACCTATTTCCTTCTCGCCTCAACACTCAGTTCCGGGAATTCTACAGCTGGAGGCCGGATCCAGCAGCCTCTGCGACAGATGTCTTTCTACAACGGTGGACCGCAGAGAGGGGGGTTCTTACGCCTTTTCCCCGTTCACTATGATAGCGAGGACCATGGGGAAGGCCTGTCAGGAGCAAACACAGATAGTCCTCATATCCCCGTTTTGGACCTCTCCGACTTGGTATCCAGTTCTTCTGGAACTTTCATCGGATTTTCCAGTCCTACTACCCCAATCTCTGAATAAGCTGTCGGGTCTGACAGGTCAACACCAGCCCTTCTCCTTAGCGGGTCGTTGACCTTAGCAGCCTAGAGGATTTCAGGGCGAGATGGAGGGTCCCGGGCATTTTAAGCAAGGCAGTCAGTCTTATTGAGGAGAGCTGGGCTCCCGCGATTGCCAAGAGATACGCTAACTCTTGGAGCGCCTGGACACTTTGGTGCTTGGAACGGGATCTCCATCCAGTTTCAGCACCTGTAGAAGTGATGCTAAATTTTTTAGCTTCGCTAGTAGAGCATGGTTTTGCTTACAGAACAGTGACCGCTTATCGCTCTGTGATTTAAGCCGGGCACAATCTCGTCGAAGGCTGCCCAGCAGGTGAACACCATCTCGTATGCAGTCTACTTAAAGGTATACGTCTAACAATACCGCCTCCGGCCCGCTACAACAAACTTTGGGACGTAAATACGTTCCTTAACCTTTTTCTTTGATGGCCTTGAAACGAGGAATTATTCCGCACAGCCCTCTTGGGCATTCTCACTACTCTGCTATGCCTAGTCTCCTGCAGAAGAGTTTCTGACTAGCAGGCAGGACTTTCTCTCCAGACGGAATAGTTTTTCACATATCCAGAAGAACCAAGAGTCACTCGAGTGATTTCATATCCAGCCTTTAGCGAGCAACCACAACTATGTCTAATAAGATGCCTGAAGGTCTACGAAGAGGTGACTTTGCCTCTCAGGACCAACAGTACAGGGCAGCTTGTGATAGGTCTCCGCAAGCCACACAAAGTGGTCTCCTCCCCTACCAAAGCTCGCTGGTTGCGCTGGACTCTCGCGCAAGCGGGAATAGATACCAACTACTTTGGTGCACGCTCTTTGAGAGGTGCTATGGCCTCCAAGGCATTTAAAGTAGGGGTCCGAATAGAGGACATTATGAGAATGGCCGACTGGGCAGGAGAGTCAGTTTTCAAACAATTCTAACCCGCAACTGCAGTGATAAGTAAGCTTTAAACTAGCATAACAGGAGCCTCCGGTCTTTACATAAAAGAACGATTTTCCAGAATATCTTTTAAGAATGTCTTCATTCTATTAAAGACAGAGAGGCGAGCATTATCCCGCCCAATTAAAGAAATTAAACAGCACAATAACGGGAGGGTGCACAGTTATTCAACCTGTTATTCTGGAATGTTACGATTATTTCTCTCTTGTAAAGAATGTAAATTTGTGTATTAACTTGGCTTATTTCTTTCCCTCACACACATCTAATAGGGTTATCACACGCACCAAGTAACCCTCGGATGTTTTCTCATTCGCCGACAGGGACTTCAGAAAAGCCCTCTTGACCATGGAGGAATTTCAACAGGGTGTCCACAGCTGCAAAGCTCTGCTGCACACACATCTGATTATTCGTTCAACATGGTTCCCAGTGTCTAAAAAAGGAAGTGGTTCAGTGATAGCTACTATTTGGAGGGACTGCCTATACCTCATTGGCTGTTGCAGTCACATGTTACAGTGGCTAGTTATGGACCTTGGCTAAGCCTTATGGGAAACACAGTTTTTGAGACGTTACTACTCTATTGACTGTGTTTATCATGTTTCATGCGTTTTGGTTTATATGGGATTTCTGCACCCCTTCAAGTTACTAATGTTACTATATCGCAGGTGCAAAAATCTTGCTGCTGAGCTTCTATATTGATTCAAAATAAAAGAGAGAAGCATAATGCTCGCCTCTGTGTCTTTAATAGAATCAAGACTTTCTTAAAAGTTATTCTGGAAAAGCTTCATTGTTCCCCTGTTAATTTATCTATTGCAGCTGTGACTGCATATGGATGGGCAACTAGGGCAAGCAGCTGCTGACCTTGCATCACAAATATGCTCCCCTTTTACTACCTTCCATTGTGCTTCCTTTTTCTCCCATACAGCATTCTTTTTGCTCCCCTCTTTTTTCCTTACCAGCAATTTCCTCGCTACTATCTCAGTCTATCTGCCCACTATGTCGTCCCCTGTTCTTCCCCATTCCCTCAATCCAACTGCCTTTTTCTTTCTCCATTTATGCCAAAGATTCTTTGTTGTAAAGATCCCAATCTCTTCCTCGTTTTGCTGCTATTCGCATACTCACCCATCACTCACTTGCCTCCCTTCTCTCTCTTTCTCCTACCCTCCCTCACTCTTCATTTCTCCATGACTCTTTAGTCCTCCATTATTTCCCATTCTCCTTACACTCTTGAACCCCTGCTCTCTATTCCCCCTCCCTTTAATCCTCTTTATGCCGCATTTCCCCTCACTCTTGTGCCTGATTAACTTTTGCCCCATTCTCCTGCCCTTGTTCATTCTCTACCCATTCACCCTTTTCCCCTCATATGGCTCTGTTCTGTCACTTTACCTCCTGCCTTCCCTCCCTCTCACTCTCCCCCTCACTCTTCTGCCCTCCTTCATTCTCTACTCTCCTGTCTCATCAGTGTTCATGTTAACTGCTCCTTCTCTACTTTTCTTCCTCACTATGCTGCCCGTACTCCCTCTCCATTTCCCCTCAGTGCCCGGCAGCAGGGGCCTGTGGAGGTGGAGGTGGTGGACTGGAGTTAAGGGGTCTGTCAAGTGCCACAAGCAGCACACACAACAAAGGTAACCCCTGGTATGTTTTAGATTAAAAGGTGAATTTCTTTAAGTCTTTGATGTTCAATGACATTTCAAGTGTGTGGGGTAGGAACACTGGGGACATGCACAAAATGGATCTGTATTCTGTAGGAATTATTCTGTGATATCACCTCATGTAATGTCCCTTGTTATTGCTCATTGCCTTGAACCCTTTCATTTCCAACATTAGCTTCAGGCTGAAAACTGTAAAAAAAAACTAGAAGCATTTGTCCCTAAAGTTCACCATTGTGCAACTCTGTCCACAACCCTTCGCCTCCATGACCCGCCCACCTAGGGCCCTCAGCCATTTTTGCACACTTGGCCCTTATCCTTAAGTATGCCCGTGACTTATGGCTCCAACCGCCGACGAACCTTCGCTGGCCACTATACATAGCCCAAGGGGCGCTCTGCTCCTCTGAGCAGCTCACTGGACACTGTGCAGTGCCCAAACTCTCCCCCTGGGCACAACACGTACCGCATGCCCCAACCCTCCCTCAGGGCCCCTTTGTCATGGTTGGGCGTTTTTGTTTTATTTACGCAGCTCGAGTACTCCTAATGAACAGAACCGTGAAGCATGCTTATTAAAAAATAGAATAGGCCAGTCGCCAACGGCATCTCCAGCCTCCGGCGTAAAAAAGATAAGATGTAGTACCTTTTTAAGCATGGGTATGGAGTGGTACGGTTCGAGTGTGTTTTGGGTGTTTTTTAAATGGGCCTCTTCTGGTTCAGCGTTGTGAGGATTGCTACGATTCATGGTGTTCAGGTGAAGCAGAGCAGACGTTGTGATGGCGCGTGGGGCTCACTGCATAAGCACAGCGGTTTTAACGTCACAACCACTTTGCATTAGGTGGGCAGAATACAGCCCAAATACTGCAACGTGTTCATCTGTTCAATGAGTCATCTGAAACATTGATCTGATTTGGTGGATAAAGCTGCACATTGCGTTGGTGCACACTGGCTGTGGAGTAGTGAACTTTTCAAGGGAGAACACCTGTAAAAGAGCAATGTCTTCACTTAATTTAAAGTATGAACGGATAAGACTTGGGAAATTGTGTTAGTTTCAACTTTAATGCTGTATCAAGAAAGTAGTGTGAACTCCCGGTGCAGGTACCATGGTGGGTGGACGTTGAAAGAGCGTGCATGCTTGTTTGGAAATGTGATACACAGGGCTGAGCCTGCTTTGTGAGGATACGTTAATGTCAAGCAAGATTTTTGTGGGAAGTAAAAACAGAGCCGACCGATTTTTGGGAATATTGGGTTATGGCAAATTCTACAGGCAGACATGTTAGCACGCACCGTATTCTAATCTGACATGCGTCTGTTTGCCTATTTCAGGGGATTAAAAGGTTTCATGTATGCTTCCTAGTTTTGCATTAAATAGCAAGCAGGTGCCACAAGCAGTAGTTTTACAGCCCCCGCCCCCCCAATGGCTGACAGGTTTGAGCAGGGGCTTACCAGTGGCCAGGTCGACTGGCATCAAAGTAAGGAAGGAAGTATAAAAAGTCAAATGTACAAAATAAAATAAAGCAACTGGCAGAATTCCCTGGGTGTCGTAGGTTGCCTCTGGCTGGTGAACAGTAACTCAAAGTAAGGGGAATTTTACCAATACTTATAAATTACTAATGGGTAGCAACCCAAGTTAGTCTTTTTTTTTCATCTTTATTTAATTTTCAAACCATTAATAACATCAAAACATATTGGTGAGAGTCAGAGAAATAACAGTTTACATGACATTTTCTTTACCAACCTACAATTATCAGTGAACAACAACCTTCAGCACAAAGTCCCCTCTCACACATCAAATAAACCATTACAACACAAACAACACTTACATACAAACACAATCAAGAACAAAATACAACACATTAACCCCCCCCACCCAATTCCCATATTTCACCAAGATTTTTAGTTCTATACCTTACTCAAACAAATTGTTGAATGAATCCCAATTATCACAGTATTCAGTATCTCGATGAAGTCGAAATGCCCAAGATCTCTCATACTTCGAAAGTGTGCGCATGTCTACCATCCAACTATCATTATGTGGTTTCTTATGCGACTTCCCTACTCTCATAACATACTTTATTGTCATTAACAATGCCCTATCAATCCGTCCAGACACACCACAGATTTCCAGACCTCTGCTGTCATTTGAGAGAACAATTGTCACTTCCCTCCTAAAGTTCAGTACCCCATCGCATTCCCAGATCATATGCAGATAAGTCCCTTTTGAGTGAGAGCACCCCCAACACAAATCCGATTCAATCAAACCCCCCTCCGCCATCTTTACTGGTGTCCAATAAATACCTCCCAAAATACGCTGATGAATGTATCTCAAGTTCAAATCCATTTTTGCTTTCACCGTTACCCTCCACGCATTATCCCATACAGCTTCGGATATATCCCTCCCCAGTTCAATCACCCATTTATTCTGTAATTTCTCCCAGGAATCATGCATACACACCTGTATAGGCATATGTTTAGTAAATGTAGAGACTGCATTCGGAGTAGCATTATACAATATGCATACTCGGGGTTTATCATTTAATGGTTCACTCAACATTTGATGCCTCTCTATTATCAAGCATTCTAGTGATCTATATCTCTAAATTTCCTTATCGTCCAAACCAAATTAATCCATTAGGTCTCCAAATGGAACCATCCCACCATTTTTCCACATCATCAATCTTCAAAATTCCCTTATTAACCCAACTCCTCCAGTGTAATACTTTGTTCTCAATCTGTAAACCAGGATTCGACCAGAGAGAAGCATACTTGTAAAAAAATTAAGTTTGTCCACACCCTTGAATCAACGAAACCAGAGCAGACTTCGTAACTGTTAAAGCCTCTATCTTAACCCCAGATTTTGGTAGCTTACCATAAGAATATAAACAGTCTATTGGAAACAGGTTTAACCTTTCCCTCTCCATCCAAAGATAAAAAGGATTAAGACCCACATCCTTCCTAATATAATAAGAAGCCTTTTTCAAAAGAAACCCTTTGTAATAATTTGCCAGTATTGGGTAGCCCAAGCCCCCATCTTTAACACCACGTATTAATATAAATTGCGGAATTCTTGGGCTCTTGCCCACTCCCCATATAAAAAATCCATAAAAATGTTGTCAATACGCTTCAATGCCTGCTTTGTGAATTTCAAGGGAAGGGGTTGAATGTAATACAAAACCTTCGGAAGCAATACCATTTTGACAGCATTAATTTTAGCCCAAAGAGTTAAAGTCAGTCTATCCCATCTATGTATGTCTTTCATTAAGATTCCTTTCAATTTATCTATATTAAAATCCACAGGCCTTCGAATATCTCACACCAGAAACACATCCAAATACTTCACCGAGATATCTGCCCATTGACAATCCCAATCTAATAGCCTCCTACTTAGTGGATTCATTTTTACCGGAAAGACCACTTTTTTTTCCCCAATTCACTTTATAGCCCGATAACCATCCAACTTCCTGCATCATTTCCCGAAGTAGAGTACCACCTTCAGCTGGATTTGCCAAGACCACTGTTAGATCATCAGCATATGCCAACATTTTTATTTCACTATCTTTCAATTTCCATCCACAAATCTTCCTTTCCTGTCTAATATGTGTTAATGTTAAAGGACATTTGTACCGCGCACTATCACCACCGTAGTGGTCCCTTTAATGGTTCAAGAGCCATATTGAATAAGAAAGGGGAAAGCAGGCAACCTTGTTTGGTTCCCCTAAATAGCTTGAAAGAGCCAGACAAAACCTTATTTACCCATATTTTAGCCGAAAATATCATATTGTAAAGCACCAATCACATTCAAGAATTGTGGACCAAAACCCATTCTGATTAAAGCATAATTTAAAAAGGACCAATTAACACAGTCAAACGCCTAAGTAAAACTTCATCCACTTCAGTGTCTGATAAGCCAATTATATTCAACAAAGTCCAATATTATCACTTCTATATGTCTTGTCCATAAAACCAACTAGCGAATAATCTCCCCCATGTATTTCTGTAACCTAATAGCCATAATTTTCGGAAAAATCTTCATATCAACATTTGAAAGCGATATAGGCCGATAATTACCACATTCGGTGGAGTCTTTCCCCTGCTTAGGAATTAGCGTAAGGACTGCTTCTTGCATTGACGGACACATACTCCCATCAGAAAGAAATTGGTTATACAAACTACACAATATTGGGGTCAAAGCTGTATCAAAAGTTTTATAAAACTCAATTGGCAACCCATCTAACCCTGGGGTCTACCCACATTGAGATGACGAATAGCCTCTGTTAAGATGGATTTCTGAACTCTGACCAGGAGGGGCAGAGGTTCAGAAGGCCAGCCTAGTTTCTTGGAACAGGGTAACCTCTGGACAAGCCAGACCAATCAGGGTAGCGATTGCGGCGGTCAAGACTAAGTCTCAAGAGGGGTGAGGGTGACGGAAAGACCTCAATGAGCACACAAAGCAAGGACACTTACAAATTACTCCAGACAGGTGTTATATTAAAAATATAGACACATTTATTACAAGGCCTTTGTAACATCGACCATAGCAAAGAATCACAATAATACTAAAGTAAACCAACACATCACAATCAATACAATATATATACAAGACCGAGGGGTCTAAGTAGTTAGGAGCACGTAATATGTAAACCACCTAGATGGGGAGGAAAACAGGCAGTGCAAGTAATCATTAGACCCAGTTCGACATCTGAAATACACCTAACTAGGAGGAAGTCCGAGCCCTACGAAGAGAGGAGCCTTATGCTCAAAAGTACCTGCAGGCGCTGGTGCCAATGGACAAAAGAGGGCCTCTTCAAGGATATCAGGCAGTTCAGGAAGGTGAATGAAGCGATGCAGAACAAGACCCCACTACTCAAGCAAGGCCTCCACCTGTGGGCAGAGGCAGGGTGAGAGTGCAGGATAGAGTCACTATTTTGCAACAGCGGTAGAAAAGAAACGGGCTCCTGCATGAGGGGCCACTGGTTGGGGTATAGACTCACCGGTCCCCGACGCAGGCAGACCTAGACCTCTCCAGTTCAGTTCACGTTGCTGGCAGGTTTAGCTGCGATGATCAGGACGTCGCGACACCGTGTAGATTCTGCGTAGCAGGATGCAGGGTCGAGGGTGCCCCAAATGCAGCGGACGTGCACAGGTTGTTACCACAGCAGGGCAACACGGCAACTGCGTTTACTCTGGTCCGCGCGCACTCGTCACACTTCAGACCTGGGAATGCCAAGTGTACGAAATTCGGTGTGAGGGGGCCGTGGACACAGAGCAAGCAGTAAACCAAGTTTCAAGGGCTTCCCCGAAACGGCAGCGGTGACAGAGCAAAGCGTCCTGCATAAGCTGGTCAGCCCACTGGTTGACCCAGGGACACTTCCGAAGAGGCTTACTTGCAGGGTTTGATGAAGGTGCCCGGAATCGTTAATCTCACTATCCCAATGGGTCAAAGCGCCTTCGCAGACCTTCTAGGACGATCAGATGCAGAGGGGTCTCGCAGGACGACAGCAGTTCAGGGTGCCAAACCTTCAGTGGGTCACCAGCGGTTCCTCGACTTAGCTTCTTGTTGCAGGATACTTGGTTCCTTATCCCTTGTTCGGTGTTAACTCAGGAGATCGACAACGTAGTGGTGTTTTCAGCCTCCTCTTATCCAAAGTTCCCTTCGTGCCAAAACGGAGAGGACCCAATGGGAGATCTGCTCACAAGCACTCACACCATACGTGGACCTATCACGGACCACGGTGGTCCCAGACATTCAGGACACTCCAGACTCTCTGGCACCCAGGCTGTGTATTGGGACCAGACATCCCAGCCCACATCCTGGAGGCACACACAAGGCATACAGAAGCCCGCAAAAGCTTTGGGGTTTCACGGGAAAATGCATGACCAAATGAGGACTGCCCCGGGTCGGCTCGACCTGGGGGAAGGTGAAGGGGCAAGACGGTCAGCGGACAGGACGAAGAACCTCATGGCATGGCCATTTTGGAGCCAGGCCACTCATTTGTGCCAAACGCGGTAAGCGCGGATAACATGGCGATAAAAATGGTTCAAAAAATAAGAGCAACGATAGTTGCCACCAGTCCAGTCCATGACACACTTGCACAGTTCATAATAAGTCCAGCGAGAGTTTCTAGGGCCTTTGGAATGACTAGATACCCAAGAGTGCGGTAATGTAAGTTACAGTGCACTCTTGTTTCATGTTGCACAAAAGCTGCAACATGAGGAAAGGACTAAGGGAAACACAGTCTCCCAGTATTGACTGTCTTAAGGGCATGTCAGTTTCCCCATAAGAATTGAGCGAAAGCCCAGAGGAGTGCGGCGGAAGGCTGTGCTTCTCTGGCAAAGTCTAGATCAGGGTGTAAAACAACAGCAAAAGGTTTGGTGGTTGCCACGTGGAGGGAAAATTACATACAATGATTAAATCTTTCCTAACAGCCTCCTTCACTTCAATTTTACAAATCCGAGCGTCCACACATTCTCTCCCTTCATCAGACAAACAAGGTAGTTCAATTTTTGCAAAAAAAGTATTCAACATCATCTCGTCATTCTGCAATCCTTCAGGGTATAAGGAAGCATAGAAGGATTTAAAACATTCACAAATATCTTTACTTTTAGCCTTCACATTCCCTGCACTATCTAAAATCCTATGAACAAATGACCTCTCAGATAGACTCTTTAGCTTGTTAGCTAACAAACGTCCACTGTTATCCCCTTCCTCCCAATACTTGTGCTTCATAAAATACATGCCTCTTTCAAATTGCTCACCTAAGACTTCCTTCAATTTACTCCTAGTACCTTCCATTTTTAATCTATTACGTTTACTACTGGACATTACACACTGTGCTGTAAAATTTTAAGTTCTGACTCAAAATCTTTAACCCTTTTTCACCTTCTTTCCTTTTTCTGGAAGTCCAATTAATTAATTCCCCTCGTATAGTTGATTTAAAAGCATCCCAAACAACTAGACTATCTGCAGAATCTATATTTTCTTCAAAAAAGGTTTCTATAAACACATTTATCGCTTCACAAACCTTTTCATCTTTTAGAATGAACGTCTTTAGCCTCCATATGTCTCTATACAAGTTACCTATTTTCCAATCAATAGTCATTGTCACTAATGAGTGATCGGAAAGACACCTCTCCCTCATATCAGCACTAAAAATGTCAACAATCAATCTCTCCGAAACCAATAAATAATCCAACCTCGAATAAGAATCATGAGCAGGAGAATAAAATGAAAATTCATTACCAGTAGGATGGAGTTATCGCCAACTATCAATCAACGCAAAGGTGTCCAGAAAATCATTAAAAACATCACTCAATTTAGAACCTGTAAACCTGCATTCCGTTAGCCTATCCAAAGAAGCATCCAAAATACAATTCAAATTATCCCCCAAAACAATTTCAATAACATTCATGTTTCTCAGGGTTTCCGTTAGCGTTTTAAAAAACACTGTACCATTAGTACATGGATCATATATAAATCCCATCGTCAAAATCTTACCCTCATAATGAACATCCACCAAGATAAATCGTCCCTCATCATCCATAACAACATTCTCAAGCTTCATGTCCAAAGTTTTACGAATGAACAAACCCACTCCCCTCGATCTCCCCGAATAACAATTTAACAGTACCTTCATATACTTTGAAGCACCAAAAAATGTCTCTGGTTGTTCCGTTAAATGAGTTTCTTGTAAAAAGATCACATCTGCATTTTCTCTCCTCAATTTTGCCATTATGTTTCTCCCTTTGCTAGGGCAATTCATCCCTTTAACTTTCCATGTCCCAAAGTTCAATGCACCCTTCGACTAATGTCCAAAAATAATTTGAATCACATACAAAAAAAAAACAAGATCCAGAACTCACAAACCAAAGCAACCCAAGTTGCAAAAATAAAACCGGTATAGAGCATCATAAATATCCCACACAGAAAAAACACACAAGACATACAAACACAACATAGAACAAATACAACCAATCTAAACTGAACATTGTCCAAATCTGGACCAAATGATAAAGATAAAAATTACCCATTGCTGCTAAACTGCAACCCTCAGAACCTATGCCCAATTATATACAATCAACATATTCTCCCCTTAAAACATCAACCATGAAAAATCCCACCCAATCTCAGTACATTACACAACTTAAACCCTATTAAAGAGAAATTCCTAAAAGCACAAAACGACCCAATATAATATTTCATTTAACTGTGTATCCGTGTCATAGTTACATTAAATTAATCATGTTAAAACTCAAGGCTTAATAAAGTCTTCATCCAGAGACCTATCAATAAAAACACTAATCATACAGCATGGAACAGTGACATTTCACTAACAGGATGGTTATAAATATAGATTCCAGTTTAAGCCCTAAGCAAGTTCACATCAGTATTTCCAGCAAGCATCTCTCTGGTTTCCTGCAGTGGGATAATACATCAACGTGAGGTCCAACTCCAGAAATGAAATAAGAGATGAACATAAAGGAAGCTCTGATTAAATGCCACTACTCAGTAAAATGTTAAAAATGAATGTTCATAGAAGAATATTGTCATGTAAACAACCTCTAGTTTATTTAGTTTATTGTTAGCAATAACACAATATAACAAGAGTGCCCCATATCTCACAGTTGTATTGGAAATGCCTTTGACCTCAATAGTAACCACCATATTCAATCTATCTCTGTACGTAAGACACAGTACATGTGTTTCCAGCTCACCATGCAATAATTCAAACATGAGCCGGAGATGAGTAGACAAGCCAAGCGTTGTAACAGTCTGTGCAGCACAGAAGTTGGCTCCAGAGCCAAAGAAAGTAAATGTAGGACCCCCAAAGTGTTCTCTAACAAGATTACAAGAGTATCTTGCCCATGTAGATAAATGCAGGACCAATAGTGGTATCTGTCAGAAGTTCCTTTGATAAAAGTAGTGGCGATAGTGCCGCCTTTGTTCCATTACATCTCTGCCCTTGTTACAGCATGCTGGTGCGGAACCTACTCATATATCTGATCAGCACAGTGCAGCATGCAACCAGCCTTGTAGATAAGAGGAACGTAAAAATCCCTGCCCATTCAGAGGCCTGGATGACAACCATTAATCCGTTGCTCTGTCATCTCCCATCTGATGGTGCGAAAATGAATACAGAAGCTCTTGTGACTCAATGTTACAATCAGACAATCGCAGTCAGGGAAAATCTCTTCTCTGATTTTGTAACTTTTGCACTTTTATGCCCTTCTTGACATTTTACTCATCGCGTAATCATCTATCATTGCACTGTAAACTAGGCCAACATAAAGAAATGTGTCACTGCTCAACGCGTAACAACAGCTGCAGAGAGAATCAAAGATGATCGCAGGTGAGGAATCTACACCCTTGTGAGCCAAACCTTTGAATGCCAATGAGAATCCGAGCGTTAGCCGAGTTGTTTGATAAACACAGCTTGCCTCTGGACACCCTATGAAAGCAGAATATGCAGGTTTCTATTCTATTCTTCACATCAAAGTGCAACAACATCAGTACTTGCACACATACTCTGGTTCTTCGCTTTCTTCTTTTCAACCGTCACAGCACTGCGTCTTGAATGCGTTGCCTGTTTCCAATCTCTCTGCTTACTCATACGCGATGGCAGGAAACGTGATGGCAGGAAACGAAACACACAGCTTGTCTCATCACGTGACCCTACGTTCCACTGCACGAACAGTGAGGTGCTTTACTCTACTCACCTGGTATCACTGTACGCTGTATCCCTCTTATTATTTAATTTTACTATACGTTCCAAAATCGTCGTAAACACAAAAAATGTACGGTCTCATTGCAATATTAATACATTTTCATAACATATTATAAATCAACCCAAAACCAAAACAAACCATTAAAAATGGGGAAAGAAATATTCAGTTGAAAGAATAATCACTTTTTCTTTTAAGCATTCTTTTGGGGACTGGATGATGTTGTTTCCATTTCACATTGTTCCAGGTCTGTTAGAAAGGCATCAGCACTAACATGGTCTGCAAAAGAGTGAGTTTGACCATCCAGAACTACCCTCAAAATTGCACGATAGACCACATAGTATTGCATTTTTCTGTTTCTAGCTTTTTACTTCGCCACTTTAAACAGTTTCCTTTTGTCCAGAACATCTTTACTGAGAACACTGAAAATCATAATCTTATTTCCGCCCCATGACAGATCACCCAACTCACGTGATTTTTTCAGAATCAGTTCTCTAGTTGGATATCTGAGAAACCTTACTATAAAATGCCTTGGTCTTTGTCCCTCAGCTGGTTTCTTGGCCAAAGGTCTATGAGCCCTTTCTATCTCCAGGAAGTAGAAGCATCCAGTTTCAAAATAAATTGAAATGAGAGCCTTCTCTAAAAGTTGCATAGGATTTCCACATTCAACATTTTCTGGAAAACCTGCCACTCTGATGTTGTTTCTCCTTGAGAAATGTTCTTGCTCCGATAGTTTATCCAGTAGTTTTTAATTTTGCACTTCCAATTCTCTGATCTTGTCATGTAACTTTAAAGTCTTCTCATCTGAAGCTGTTAAATGATCTTCAATCTCAGAAAACTTAGAAGTGAGAACTGAATATCTTTCTTCAACAATGATCACCCTGGCATTTATCTCTGAAATGCCCAAAGTCACTTTGGTAAGCAGTTCCAAAATGTTGTCATCTCTTTTCTGAGCGTCATCTCCTCTCTCCATGATTCTTTGGATCATTTCCAATGTTGTACCTTGAGCAAGTAAACCCCTCTCAGTACACATCTTTTTCAATGTTTTGATCTAGAAGCATTTAAGGGTATAAAGGTACTTGTTTCCATTATATTAGATAGGTCTATGGCCTTTTACAGTTATCACTACAACTACAAAGTCACTATGTGTCCTGGATAGGAATAACTTGAAATGCCTTCAATACTGTGCAAAACTTTATACCTTCAGTCCTATCCCACCACTGTACATCAATTTGTTAAGATGGATTTCTGAACTCTAACCTGATGGGCAGAGGTTCAGGAGGCCAGTCCAGTTTCCAGGATCAGGGTACCCTTCTGGACAAGCCAGACTAATCAAGGTAGCTTGGTGGTGGTCAAGACCAGGTTTCAGGAGGGATGAGGATGATTGAAAGACCACAATGAGCACACAGAGTAAAGGACCCTTACAAATCACTCCCAGTCAGGTGTAGATATATTAAAAATACATATACATTTATTTCAAGGCCTTTGAGTTTAAAACACACAAATCAAATCACAGTAATACTTATTAGACCAACACAATCCTATCTAAATACATATATACAAGACCAATAGGGTCTAAAGGGTTCATGCACAAAATGGGTCCACAACCTAAATGGGAACGAAACAGGTAGTGAAAATAGTCTTTAGTCTCTTCTGCATCCAACTCACTCCTAACTAAGAGGCAGTCCAATCCCTAAGAAGAGTTGAGCCTAATCCTCAAATGTACATGCAATGCAAGCGCACGCAGTAATTCAAATGGGCAAAACGGGATCTCTTCAAGGGTATGTAACAACTCAGGAAGGTGGGTGAGATGATGAAGAATAGGCTCCCACTATTCGAGGAGGTTCTCCACTTGAGGGCAGAGTCGATTCCAAGAGTTGGGAATAGTTTGCTAGTTCGCACTAGCAGTTGAAAGGAGAGGGGCCCCCCAGGGGCCACTTGTGCATAAAAATGGATGGAGGCGCTAGGGGCCACCGGCCAGGGATGCGATTATTCACTGACCCGCCGGCACACTCCGGACCAAACTTCGGCAGTCGAGTTAACTTCGGTTGCAGGTTCAAGTGCAGCAATTTGGCGGCTCTGTGGCTTTCAGCGACGAAGATACAGCGATGATTCTCAAATGGAACAGTGGCGATTTCTCTGCTCCTGGTGGATGGATCAGGCCAGTTTCACTGGAGCAGGCTTCAGGGGCAAGAGGGGCACAAATGCAGTGCACCTACAAAGGTCGTCACCACGGCTGGGTGACACCTTACCCGCGTATGCTCTGGTTCTGGCGCACTCGTTTCACTTCAGACCTGGGAATGCCAAGTGTAGGAAATTCGATGTGAGGGTGCCGTGAAGACAGAGCTAGCGATATACCAACTTTTTAGGGCCTCCTCAAAACAGTGGCGGAGGCAGAGCAAAGGTCCCTCGTAAGCTGCTCAGCCCACTGGTTGGCCCAGGGACACTTTCAAGAAGGCTTACTTGCAGGGTTTGATGAAGGTGCTGAGAATAGTTGGTCCCACTATTCCATTGGGTCAAAGCGTCTTTGCAGACCTTTTAGGACGATCAGATGCAGAAGGGTCGCTCGGGATAACAGCGGGCTCAGGGTGGCAAACCTTCCAGCGAGTCACCAGCGGTTCCTAAACTCGGCTTCTTAGCTTCAGGATACTTGGATTGTATCCTTCGTTCAGTGAGAACTCTAGAGATCGACATGGTATGGGTGTTTGGGGGCCTCTCTTATCCAGAATCTCCTTTGCGCCAAAATAAAGAAGACCCAATGGGAGATCTGCTCACATACAGGCATACCATACTTGGACCAATCATGGACCACAGTGGTCCCAGGCATTCACAGCACTCCAGATTCTCTGGCACGCAGGATGTGTATTGGGGACAGACACCCCAGCCCACATCCTGGAGGCACACACACACAAGGCATGCAGAAGCTCGCGAAAGCTTGCTGTTTCGTGGGAAAATGCATGCCCAAATAAGGACTGACTGGGTCGGCTCGACCTGGGGAAGGCAAACTGGCAAGATGGCCAAAGGACAGGACAAAGAACCTTGTGGCATGGCCATTTTGGAGCCAGGCCACCTATTCATGCCAAATGCGGTAATCGTGGTTTACCTGGCAGGAAAGTGTTAAAAGTACCTGAAAAGATAAGCTGCCACCAGCCCTGCCTGTGACACATCTGCACATTTCCTAAAAAATCCTTCGAGAGTATCTAGGGCCTTTGGAAATGACTAAGAGACCCAAGCATACTGTACTGGAAGGTACATTGTACACTTGTTACATGTTGCAGAAAAGTTGCAACATTTGGAAAGGACTAAGGGAAACAAAGTCTGCCAGTACTGACTATCTTAAGGGTATGTCAGTTTCCCCATAACAAGGGAGCAAAAGCCCAGAGGAGTGCAGCAGAAGGCTGGGCTCCTCTGGTAAAGTCAGTCTATGGTGTTCAACAGCAGCAAAAAATGTTGGGGCGTACACAACTGGAGGGAAGATTACACATAAATGGAAATCTTTCCTAACAGTTAGGCTTTGAGATTATCCTACACCATGCAGGTTTCAAATACAGCAAGGCCTGGCAATGCTTTATAAATAGAAATGGCCTCCAGTATTAAACTGATCGAGGTAAGAGGTAGCGCTGCCATGCATGTTCTTGGCGCTATGTTGAGCATGGTAACAGTAGTGAGTATAGCTCACTGTGAGGTTCTGTGTGTTTACATGTTGTCAAGGGTCACTAGGTGATGCCGAGTAGCGAGTTGGTTTTCTTCATCACTCATTGAAAATGTGGAATGTGGCAAGTAATCGATAGAGGGGCTGGACAATTGGTCAACTACTGCCAGGTAGAGGCACTACCTAGAAGTGTTTGAAGCTGCATGGACAGCACGCCCCATAAATACACCAGGGGTATCAAAGCACTTCATTATGCCACCCTTCCTGTGTCACAGGTCAGCAGCAGGTGTTTTGACACAGTGCTGGGAGTCTGTTTAGAATGTAATGTAATGGCAAAAACAATGGGGTGAGGCATACTTGGCCTGTGACGCCACCAATATGACGTTACTACTCACCTGCAACATGAAAACCTCATTAATAGATGAAGCATTGATGGCGATGCATCGGGTTATCGTTGACAACAGAATTTGGTAGACCGTTATTAGACTCATTGGGTTTGCAGGACTATGTCAGCTGGGGTCTAGAAATGGAAACGTTCTGTTGTTAGCGGGGAAACCCACACAGGGGCATCTTTTTCCTGGTGGGTAGCTGAGCAGTAAACGAATAGAGTAAGGAGCAGCACAACTTTATTGTAATTCCGACTGGGGTCAGACATCACTCCCATAATTGTTTGGTATTGACCGATACACACAACACAATTGATGGCTTGGGGCAAATGAATATTGTACGGAGCAACACAACTGGAATCTAATTCCCCTTAAAAAGGAAGGGGCTGGTTGTTAGGGGGGCAAGTAATGATAAAGGATACGTGATGTTGATCCGACATTAAGAATGGATTGAGTTGGCTACCAAAGACACAACCTTTCAAATAGGCTAAATACAGGATGAGTTGACCCTGCGACGGGCAGCTTCCTGTTAGTGTTGACGTAAACAAGGTGAGTGGTTATAGCCTGCTGAAAATGCATTAAGTAGTCATATTATGGTTAGTAATTATACAAGAGCATGCAGCGACATCTGTGAACATTTTGATACACCCAGCCCATTGTAAAGGATGAAGTTAGAAATATGTGTTGGGTTACATTATGAGCAAGCAGCAGGCAGCTGCTGGGGGAACGAGAGGATAGCCCAGGGGCAACTTGTTTGTCTTGAAGACAAGACAATGCAGAGCAAGGCAGGTTTGAATCCCAGTCCCACTCTTAGAGATGAACATGTTATTGTTGTGTAATATTTTAAAAACAAAGAAATACAATTATGGGAACAACAGCTGTTTATTTCTCCTTCTACCCCTAACGGCGAGGCTGAGAATCTAGAGGTAGGTGGGTGAGATGATGAAGAATAGGCTCCCACTATTCGAGGAGGTTCTCCACTTGAGGGCAGAGTCGATTCCAAGAGTTGGGAATAGTTTGCTAGTTCGCACTAGCAGTTGAAAGGAGAGGGGCCCCCCAGGGGCCACTTGTGCATAAAAATGGATGGAGGCGCTAGGGGCCACCGGCCAGGGTTGCGATTATTCACCGACCCCCCGGCACACTCCGGACCAAACTTCGGCAGTCGAGTCAACTTCGGTTGCAGGTTCAAGTGCAGCAATTTGGCGGCTCTGTGGCTTTCAGCGACGAAGATACAGCGATGATTCTCAAATGGAACAGTGGCGATTTCTCTGCTCCTGGTGGATGGATCAGGCCATTTTCACTGGAGCAGGCTTCAGGGCAAGAGGGGCACAAATGCAGTGCACCTACAAAGGTCGTCACCACGGCTGGGTGACACCTTACCCGCGTATGCTCTGGTTCTGGCGCACTCGTTTCAATTCAGACCTGGGAATGCCAAGTGTACGAAATTCGATGTGAGGGTGCCGTGAAGACAGAGCTAGCGATATACCAACTTTTTAGGGCCTCCTCAAAACACTGGCGGAGACAGAGCAAAGGTACCTCGTAAGCTGCTCAGCCCACTGGTTGGCCCAGGGACACTTTCAAGAAGGCTTACTTGCAGGGTTTGATGAAGGTGCTGAGAATAGTTGGTCCCACTATTCCAATGGGTCAAAGCGTCTTCGCAGACCTTTTAGGACGATCAGATGCAGAAGGGTCGCTCGGGATAACAGTGGGCTCAGGGTGGCAAACCTTCCAGCGAGTCACCAGCGGTTCCTCAACTCGGCTTCTTAGCTTCAGGATACTTGGATTGTATCCTTCGTTCAGTGAGAACTCTAGAGATCGACATGGTATGGGTGTTTGGGGGCCTCTCTTATCCAGAATCTCCTTTGCGCCAAAATAAAGAAGACCCAATGGGAGATCTGCTCACATACAGGCATACCATACGTGGACCAATCATGGACCACAGTGGTCCCAGGCATTCACAGCACTCCAGATTCTCTGGCACGCAGGATGTGTATTGGGGACAGACACCCCAGCCCACATCCTGGAGGCACACACACACAAGGCATGCAGAAGCTCGCGAAAGCTTGCTGTTTCGTGGGAAAATGCATGCCCAAATAAGGACTGACCGGGTCGGCTCGACCTGGGGAAGGCAAACTGGCAAGATGGCCAAAGGACAGGACAAAGAACCTTGTGGCATGGCCATTTTGGAGCCAGGCCACCTATTCATGCCAAATGCGGTAATCGTGGTTTACCTGGCAGGAAAGTGTTAAAAGTACCTGAAAAGATAAGCTGCCACCAGCCCTGCCTGTGACACATCTGCACATTTCCTAAAAAATCCTTCAAGAGTATCTAGGGCCTTTGGAAATGACTAAGAGAACCAAGCATACTGTACTGGAAGGTACATTGTACACTTGTTACATGTTGCAGAAAAGTTGCAACATTTGGAAAGGACTAAGGGAAACAAAGTCTGCCAGTACTGACTATCTTAAGGGTATGTCAGTTTCCCCATAACAAGGGAGCAAAAGCCCAGAGGAGTGCAGCAGAAGGCTGGGCTCCTCTGGTAAAGTCAGTCCATGGTGTTCAACAGCAGCAAAAAATGTTGGGGCGTACACAGCTGGAGGGAAGATTACACATAAATGGAAATCTTTACTAACAGTTAGGCTTTGAGATTATCCTACACCATGCAGGTTTCAAATACAGCAAGGCCTGGCAATGCTTTATAAATAGAAATGGCCTCCAGTATTAAACTGATCGAGGTAAGAGGTAGCGCTGCCATGCATGTTCTTGGCGCTATGTTGAGCATGGTAACAGTAGTGAGTATAGCTCACTGTGAGGTTCTGTGTGTTTACATGTTGTCAAGGGTCACTAGGTGATGCTGAGTAGCGAGTTGGTTTTCTTCATCACTCATTGAAAATGTGGAATGTGGCAAGTAATCGATAGAGGGGCTGGACAATTGGTCAACTACTGCCAGGTAGAGGCACTACCTAGAAGTGTTTGAAGCTGCATGGACAGCACGCCCCATAAATACACCAGGGGTATCAAAGCACTTCATTATGCCACCCTTCCTGTGTCACAGGTCAGCAGCAGGTGTTTTGACACAGTGCTGGGAGTCTGTTTAGAATGTAATGTAATGGCAAAAACAATGGGGTGAGGCATACTTGGCCTGTGACGCCACCAATATGACGTTACTACTCACCTGCAACATGAAAAACTCATTAATAGATGAAGCATTGATGGCGATGCATCGGGTTATCGTTGACAACAGAATTTGGTAGACCGTTATTAGACTCATTGGGTTTGCAGGACTATGTCAGCTGGGGTCTAGAAATGGAAACGTTCTGTTGTTAGCGGGGAAACCCACACAGGGGCATCTTTTTCCTGGTGGGTAGCTGAGCAGTAAACGAATAGAGTAAGGAGCAGCACAACTTTATTGTAATTGGGGTCAGACATCACTCCCATAATTGTTTGGTATTGACCGATACACACAACACAATTGATGGCTTGGGGCAAATGAATATTGTACGGAGCAACACAACTGGAATCTAATTCCCCTTAAAAAGGAAGGGGCTGGTTGTTAGGGGGGCAAGTAATGATAAAGGATACGTGATGTTGATCCGACATTAAGAATGGATTGAGTTGGCTACCAAAGACACAACCTTTCAAATAGGCTAAATACAGGATGAGTTGACCCTGCGACGGGCAGCTTCCTGTTAGTGTTGACGTAAACAAGGTGAGTGGTTATAGCCTGCTGAAAATGCATTAAGTAGTCATATTATGGTTAGTAATTATACAAGAGCATGCAGCGACATCTGTGAACATTTTGATACACCCAGCCCATTGTAAAGGATGAAGTTAGAAATATGTGTTGGGTTACATTATGAGCAAGCAGCAGGCAGCTGCTGGGGGAACGAGAGGATAGCCCAGGGGCAACTTGTTTGTCTTGAAGACAAGACAATGCAGAGCAAGGCAGGTTTGAATCCCAGTCCCACTCTTAGAGATGAACATGTTATTTGTTGTGTTATATTTTAAAAACAAAGAAATACAATTATGGGAATAACAGCTGTTTATTTCTCCTTCTACCCCTAACGGCGAGGCTGAGAATCTCGAGGTCATCCTTGACTCCACTCTTTCCTTCTCCGCACACATCTCTGACATCTCTAAAAAATCAAACTTCTTACTGCACCTTCTTAGAGGTACTCTGCCTTTCCTCTTGTTCCCCCCAGAAGCTCACTGTCTCCCAAGCTCTGGTTCTCTCTAGGTTGGACTATTGTAACAGCCTCTTTCTAAATCTACCTGCCTCCACTCGACGCCCTTTACATTTAATCCAGCACAAGACTGCAAGACTTCTCCTTGGCCTCAAGCCCTGGGAACGTATCTCTCCAGCTCTGAAATCCCTTCATTGTCTCCCAGTGCATGCAAGGATTACATTTAAAACCCTATGCATTGTGCACAAGGCTTTCTGGGGCCTGGGTCCAAAATACCTTCAACTATCCCTCCGTAAATACCTCCCCTCTCAAGCCCTTCGCCCCTCTACTTCTAACTCCCTCAGGGTCAGTCGCATTTCAAAGAAACAAGCTGGGGGCAGATCTCTGTATTCGGCAGGGGCCTTCCTTTGGAACAGCCTCCCGGCCACCTTGAAACTTGAGGAGATCATCTCCAGTTCCAGTAGCACCTCAAGACCTTCCTCATCGCTTCTGCGTTTGCCCCTCTTCTCCCCTGCTGATCTGTGTTCTCTCTCGACACTGTGCACCTGGCCACCCTCTGTCCTTCGGGCCCAGGTACCTGCACACCCTGCCTTCCTCCTGAACTGCTTCCAGGCCACCCCTTGCACTGGGTTTCTGTAGCAGTACCCTTACAGTCCCCCTTTCCTATTCTGCACCTATCTTTCTGACTAATCATGCTCTTGCCACTAGCTAGCTGCACTACCACGTTTTCACTGCCTGTATTAATTTACTTAGTGCACTTATTATTTATTCTGTTTCTCTCCTCTGTCCCGCACTTTACACTTCACCCCCCTGCACGCACTTTCCCCCTTTTCCCATTTCCATGCACTTGCGTGTTCTTAATGTCACTGGGCCTAGTAAGATCGTTGTTTTTGTTCTCCCTTGTTCCCCTCCCCTTGCTTGGTCGCACTCTGAAACACCTGTGCAAGAGCGCAATATTCATAAAATATCATATCATATTTACGAGTATGAACATGAGTCTGCCAGGAAGCTTGGCAGAGCTGATAATCAAATGAATAAGGTAACAGTGGCTGAAATGGCCTGCCATCCGCTGCTTCCCTGTGAAGGCTGACTTGGTGAGGAGGGGCCCATGGTCACTGGCTGCTGCAGGATGTAGTTCAGGAATGACAGAGGCCACACAGGGCCTGAAGGGTCAGCCTAATGCAGCGCCATACAGGGAGCAATACAGTTAAACAAATCAAATAACAAGTCAATTACTTATGCGTAGAGTGAGGGCTGGTGCTGAAAGGTGGCAAGCTCACATGAAGTAAAAAGGGGCAACATCATCGTGGCTGAAGTGAATGTGAGGTCGTCAATGCGATGTGTGCACTGTCTGGATAATTAGGGGACTGTAAGGAATCGGCAGGCACACTATGCAATAATTTCTCAGGAAGTTGTGAGATGTAGTAGCTTAATAACCACAAAGTGCAGTGTAAAGCCCTGCATTGACTGGAAAATACCCAAGCGACAAGGTGGAGAGGCCCATGGTGAGTAAACAGGTCTGGGGCAATTCTTTTAGAAAAGGAGCAGGAAGTGAGATGAATGCTTTGTTAAATGTGAAAACACAACTTGGGGCATTCTTATGTAAGAAGGACAGCAGAATGGTTCAATTCGAAATGAGGAGAGGAGAAAGCGAATCCAGCAGGTCAAAAATGCAGTGATCGGGCAGCGGGGACCTAAATGGGCAGACCTCGAGACTACATTAAAGGCGAAGCTGGCGGAAGAAGTACCCCCAAAGGCGATATTAATGCAGAATTACCCCCAGAGGTGGTGATAATACAGCAGGGTGGGCGATGAGGTGGCACAGATGGGTGGGTAGGTGTATCCAGCTCAAGGAGAAGGGTTACACCTTTGTTGAATAATCAGCTGCAAGGGGGGCTTGGGAGAGCTCACATGGTCAGAGATGATACCCAGAGACCATTGGAGGGGGCAAATATGCAGAACGTATTGGCAAAAATAACGGGAGATTTCGCTTAGGGCAATGACCAATGTTCTGCTGGTGCGCAGGCTTTTAAACTATCAGTCACAGTGTGATAGACCTGGGAGAACCAGGGTTCCACGATGGAGATGGGGTTCACCTTTCAAAGGTGAAAAGGGCCCTCCCGTCACCCGTAATGGAGGACGCCCTGAGCGCACACAAAAAAAAAGTTGATGAGGGTGGCGAAGGGGTGGTAACCCCTTCTTGAAGTGGCAGTCTCGTAGACGATCAAGCAGAGCAGAAGCCTCATTGTAGAGGCAATAACCATGAATAATCAGCCCCTTAGGGAGCCTGACACAGCATGGGCGGAAAGGTCTGTAAAGAGGCGCACGCCCATTTTCAGCTTCCAGCTCCAGCTGGTGAAATGAACGAAATAACGGCGCTCCCCACAGCCCAATTCATCCAGAGCTGGAGGCTGAGGAAGGTTGGGGGGGCGAGACCTGGAGTATGGACAGTGCAATGGGCCTCATTCCAAGTCTGGCGGTCCGGAAATAAGGGTACCGGTAGCATACTGGCAGCCTTTCCGGAACGCTAGACTGCGAGAATGCCTGCAGGGGCCACTGTCGGCATGGTTTTCATGGAAGCACCGGCACTGGTGTCCCCAGTCCCATGGGGAACGGGGATTTACAGTTTCCTCCGCCTGACATCTCGGCCACGGACTTGTAATGTCCCAGTGACAGCTGAGATCTCATACAGCGGAACAGTGTTAAGAGGCCCAATGGGGTGCATTGAGCAACTAAAGCTGAAGGAATACCAGTTGAGTGGTTTCAGGAATAATTAAATGTGAAGCTTATGCTTATATGCTGCCGATCGTTTATACCGATTTATGCGTAAATATATAATAGAGGTTGCGGCCGTTTCTGGCTTTGGTCTTCCAAAAATATGTACTGGGCTAAGTTTGTGGGAATCTGGCTCGGAAAGCGCATGTAAGTGCGCTAGCGGTAAAATAAACAGAGGGGGCGGGGCGTCTGGTGCCTGACTGCCCACGTTATGATTTTCCCTGAATTTCAGTTAGTGACTAAGCCTGTTGGTTTCTCAGAGTGTCCTACGTCTTAAGCTGAGGGTAATCGGTTGACGTTGATTCATTAAGAGGTAGTGGGGTAGTGGGGCAAGTGTCTTCACGCACTTTTAGTTATCACAAAGAAATGACAATGGATTGTTTCACGAAAATTCAAATCGAAGACATTTTCAAGAGTGTAATAGAGAGCATATACATCAATGTATGGAGTCTCAAAGCAAAACAAACAGCTACACTCTCAACGTTATGGTCATTGCTTCAGTATTCATTCTTGAATTCTGAAAATAGTATGTGATGTCTTTATTTAGTGAATTTCAGAAACAATTTTCGCACGTATTAAAAATTGAGTAATCTGCATGACGATTATTTCAATTGTTTTTCATCATTCATTAGAGTCACGTTAAAAAAAACCAAATAAAAGGAAAAAGCCAAAATTAAAAAAATATATTTCTATGAAAACCCCTTAATAATAGTTAAAATGGGAGGTCTCTTTCAAACCACTAGATGGCAGCAAAACATTGTTCAAAACCTATCTTCCTGTCATATGAAGATCAAATCACATGGTTCTTTATCATGTATTAAAATAACAACCAAGCCTTTGGGTGCAGTTAGACCACTTGCTTCTCAAGTTTGTGATAGCGATTTATTTAGCTTTCAGGTAGATGAGCTGGAGTGCTCTAAATCCCCCTCGAGCTGTCGTCACAAATCCATGGAATGCTATATACTATTGTGACCACAGACGTGCTTTTATGGAAAGTTTTCATATATACAGGAAAAGTCAATCTTTTTTGTGATCTCTCTGATACGTTCCTCTGTCGTAATTTTGAATCTCTACACTGTGATCCAAATATTTAGCACATACGTGGATTTACAATTGACCATTTTTCTAATTATTCAAAAGCAAGTAATCCTAAAATCTTTTGACATGTGTAGCCAGTTTCTATCACAGCTGTAGAATATTGTCCTATCCCGACCCATATAGTAGTCCACATTACACCGAGTCGTCTTTTTCCTCGTCACAGTACTCGATTATTAAGGCCTGGTCAGCCCTAACCACGCCCTGTACTACAGTCGAATCAGGCACACTCCACCAGTCTCGTTAAGATCCACCGCGCCTCGAGATCGATAATGGTAGGAAATATCTGTGCGTTCCAGAGGATTCTTTTCTATCTCCCTATGTTGTTCCCTTGGAACAACAATGGGGTGGTTGTGAGCACTTTAATCATAGCTCTCAACCTTTTTTGTCAGCAAGGCGGGTGAAAACACCCGATTTTCTTTTTGGCGGGTGAGAGGCCCATAGAAGTGAATGGGCGTATGAGGGAATTGGCGGGTGATTCATCTGCTCTCAAGGCGGGTGACACCCGCCAAAAGCGGGTGAGTTGAGAGCTATGCTTTAATACATGCAGTGGGCGGGGGTTAGGATATGCATAGCTCTCAACCATTTGTGTTGCAAAGGCGGGTGAAATCACCCGATTTTGTTTTTGGCGGGTGAGACGCCCATTAGAATGAATGGGCGTGCAGGAGGCTTGGCGGGTGAGTCAGCCCTTTACAGGGCGGGTGACACCCGCCAAAAGCGGGTGAGTTGAGAGCTATGGATATGTGATGACGGCATCCATTACCTCTCCTCCTCCCTTTCTCCTCGCATTTACACAACTCTGAAGCTTCCCGTGGCCATTCGTGAGGAGGAGGCAGGCCATACAGTCCTGCCTTTTCCGCCTTTACATTCAGGGACTTGGAGTTTTTTCCTTTCTGTCACGTTGACGTCTCCATGACGACAGGGGGGGCGGGAGGAGGACGGGAGGAAAGGGAAGTGACGTGAGGGGGCGGGATCGGGAGTTCGGGGAAGAGTAGAAATAAAGAAGACGTTTGTTGCATGAGCTCCGTGTCGGCCCTTTATTGCTGCGCCATCCGCAAGATACGCTGCGCACCAGATAGGACACTGGTGACGAGGATGGGATTAGGGGCACAGCGACACACAAAGGAACAGTTGCAGCCCACCCATGGCAACCACAAGGCGACGCGCTTATGAGCGCGCGATAGCCCAGCTGACGAGTGAGGCGCATTCAGCCCGGGCCGTGGCAGTGATCACGCACGTGGGAGCGGAGCACACCCGAGCACACGTGCCCCCACGGAGAGAGTGGACCGCGCACAGCAGTCAGCTGGTAAGCACATGATACACGTGCTTTCTAGTGCAGAAGAAGCGCCGGCAGCGCAGGCCCACAAGCACAAGAGCAGGCCGTATAAACGCACGTGCGCCAGTGGGAGAGGCCCTCTATCCTCCCAGCCCACTACAGGAAAGGCGTGCAGCACAGACACTTTGCAGGGAGCAGGGAACCCTGTAGCTTAACGGCCCAAGCAACCAAGGCCACACATGACCCCCCAACACACAAAGACACATAAACCCCTGGAGGGGAAAGGGCAAGCTGATGGTGCTCATGCCATGCTGGCGGCCATCCCACGCTGATAAGTGAAGGACTTTACGGTGGAGACCCCCACCCTCAACGAATGGTGCTGGTGACACCACGAAATCAGAGCAGACAACCACCAATTTGACATCATGTCAGGCCCAGCTCCAGGCGCGCCATTGCCAGATAACGTGCCATACCAACTACCAGACACACTGGCTGCCCAAATGCCCAGGAGCATTCGACGTGACAGACACCAGCAACTGGGGCCCCAGGTGGACCAAGTGGATCAGAGACTTTGACCTTTACATGGGAGCCACCGGACCAGTTGCCGACGCAAGACATGTATGCCTACTAAAATTAGCGGTAGGCTCTGCCACACGAGACATAATTGATGAAATGCCCCAAGACTCCATTGACTAGATACGGGATCTCAAAGATGCGCTTGCCGCATATTTCGCACCACATACCAATGTCGATTATGAAAGGCACCTGTTCCACAGCACCAAGCAGGCCAAGGGGTAAACCATGGACGCATATGTGCTGCGATTATGCACCAAGCTCAAGCACTGCGACTTCGCAAATTATTCAAACACAGAGGCCCTAAGATCGCAGACATGATACACCTGTTGAACGGGGCCAAAGTCTTTTCCAAGCTTGACCTGCAAAAAGGCTACCACCAGCTCGTCCTACATCCCGAAAGCAGGAACATTACAACCTTCGTCACACACGTCGGCCTTTTCAGGTATAAAAGACTGAGTTTCGGGGTGTCCTCGGCGGTGGACACACTCCAAGCTGAAGTGCATAACATCATAAAGCACATCCTGAATTGCCTCAATTATCGGACGATATACTAGTATTTGGAACTGATGTAAACAAGCAAGATGAGACTCTTGTGAAAGTGTGCAAGGCCCTGCATGATGCCAACCTCACCCTCAATAGAAACAAGTGCGTATGTCTTTTCCGAGTCAGGCATGACACCAGACCCGGACAAAGTTGCAGCGCTGAACGACACCGCCGCCCCATCCAATGTGTCTGAGCTCCGGTCCTTCTTGGGTCTGACCAGCTACTGCAATCGGTATATCCAGGACTTTGCGTCAGTCAGCGAACCACTACGACAGCTAACCCACCAGGATGTGAAATTTGAATGGACCAGCAACTGCCAAAGGGCATTCAAAGTAATCAGGGAAAGAGTTGCAAAGGCGGAGAACATGTCTTACTATGATCCCAACAGGAAGACTGAGCTCACAGTTGATGCCAGTCCCATTGGCCTAGGAGCCATCCTAGCACAACTTGACCCGAAAGACCCCTCACAGAAACACATCGTGGCGTACGCCAGTCGCAGCTTAACCACTGAACAAGCCTACTCCCAAGCAGAAAAGGAAGGGCTGGCAGTGGTATGGGCGTGCGAGTTCTTCCACCTGTTTCTGTACAGGAAACCTGTCCAGGTTGTTACAGACCATCAGGCCCTTTTGTTTCTCTATGGCAACCCTCAGGCCAAAATGCCTCTGCGCATCGCTCGTTGGGGTCTGAGACTTCAAGACTATGATTTTGAGATCATCCACAGACCAGGAAAAGGCGAAAACTCGGCTGACTTTCTGTCCAGGAGACCACAGGAGGAGAGTGCTCCGGAACCATCAGTAGCCGACAGGTAACTGAGATACCTCGTACATCAGTCCGCGCCAGAAGGAATTAACATGGAGGCGCTCGCCAGAGAAACGGAGAATGATGCGGCTTGCAACATCATTCGCGAAGGACTGGAGTCTGGTATGTGGCAAAGGGCAAAAGAAAGGGGGAGGGCCGCAGGAGGCACGGTGCAAGAGGAGGTAGAGAGACTACTGCAGGTGAAAGAGGAACTGACGGTGTCTGAAGATCACCTACTTCTCAAAGACTGCAAGCTTGTAATCCCCACATCCATGAGAGCCAGAGTTATAGAGCTGGCCCACGAGACCCATCGGGGCATGGTGTCTACAAAACGCATGTTCCGCCAAAAGGTCTGTTTCCCCCACATGGACACTCTAATAGAAGCTGCACTGAAGGCGTGCCCCATCTGATGGCTTATCACACCCAATCGCCACCCGGAACCACTATTCATGTCTGAACTGCCACAGAAAACATGGGAAGCCGTGGCGGGCGATTTCTTCTGACCCATCAAAGGGGGAAAGTATGTCCTGGCCGTGATGGACGAGTACTCACGTTACCCTGACGTGCGACTGATATCGTCAACTGCCGCCCACCATGTCATCCCCGCTCTAGACCACATGTTCTCAGCCTATGGAGTACCGAGGGTGCTGAAGACAGACAATGGGGCCCCATTCTGTGGGCATCAATTTGCACAATTTGCTGAGTACCTGGGATTTCATCACCAGAAGATCACTCGCCTGTGGCCCCAGGCCAATGGAATGATCGAGCGATTCATGGCCAACCTAAAGCAAGCCCTCCAGATAGTCCGGCTCACAGGCCAGCCCTATGAGCAGGTCCTAAACCAACTTATAAGAGACTACCGAGGGACTCCCCATAGCACCACAGGGAAGACTCTGGCGGAATTGATGTTCGGACGGAACACGCAAACACGCATCCCACAGGCCAATGACACCGTCCCACCACCGACTCTGGACCAAGAGATACGAGAGCGAGATGGGGCAACGAAAGCCCGAATGAAGGAGTATGCAGACACCCGCAGAAGAGCGCAGGCTTCCAACATAGAGGTGGGAGATGTCGTGGCACAAGCACACGTCAGCATTCCGCGATGAACCCTTACTAGTCACCCAGAAGAAGGGCTCCGTGGTTACCGCCCAAGGAGCAGAAGGATCTGTCACAAGGAACTCCTCGCACTTCAGGGAACTCCCACCGACAGGAGCTCGGCGCTTAAGTGTGAGAGTACAGACTCACCTCAACTATGAATCAGATGATCCATATCAGGGCGATCAGTGGGACTCAGAGGAATCAGAACCAGACATGGTGAATGACGCTGGGGAAAGTGGACCATCCCCAGGGCGGAGTCAATCACGCCTGCAGAGGGCTTGGAACAGACCTCGTCGATGGATAGTGGAAATGGACTAGAAGCCCACCAGACCGCCGCCTGTTGCGAAGAATCTGGTAACTGTTTAAAAAGGGGGGAGATGTCACGTTGATGTCTCCATGACAAGAGGGGGGCGGGAGGAGGACGGGAGGAAAGGGAAGTGACGTGAGGGGGCGGGATCGGGGAGTTCGAGGAAGAGTAGAAATAAAAAAGACGTTTGTTGCATGAGCTCCCTGTCGGCCCTTTATTGCTGCGCCATCCACAAGATACACCGCGCACCAGATAGGACACTTTCGCATTTAAAATTTAAGAAAACTAAAAGTCCCTGAATTCCAAGCAAAACCAGGACTGGATGCTCTTCTCGCCATGGCATGGAAACTTGAGAGCTCTGAATTCCTCAAATTCATAATATATTCAAGGCACGCTTCTGGGCGCAATAGAATTAAACCAAAAACACACGGCATAGTTCATAACTAAGCAGCACCCAAACATGAGTTTTTTTGCATTCCCAAAACTCAGTGGCGTGTGCTGTAATATTGGGGATCCCTGTAAGGTCGACTTGAGGATCCCAGCTGTATAGAATACAGTGAATAAAGTCAAATGAATAGGCTATATTGCTGTCCTGTGTCCTAGATCTAAGCAGTGATGCACACCGAAGGCGTCCATTTATTTATTTATTTGCATTGTTAAAGCGCTCACACAGCCCGGGGGCAACAAGGCGCTGTTACAGGAATATGTCTCTTATTTGCCAATGTATAACGTGCTTCATACCCAGAGGTTTCTAAGCGCAGATGTTGTCTTGCTTCCAAGGCAACCACGTTGCCGCGGAGCTATCCTCCTGGGACGATGGGCACTGATGGTGGCACAACTAGAAATCAATAGTAGAAACAGAACGCCCTGGCCCACATGTGCCTTTACAGTTGTCACACAAATCCACATGCTCACCGCAGCTGTAGCCAGCTTCAATCTCCCTTATGGCCGGGCCGATGGACACCAACCCATTATCACATTGTCTGAAGTCTTCAGATCTGGATATATAAACCAGCAGTGCCCTTCGCACATCCGTCGAAGGCTCACTCACCTCCGCCCTAGGAACTGGACAAAGAACCCTAATTTAAAACTTTAACATGTTTATTTATTGGTTATTTACAGTGCGCCTATACACAATGTGTTTTGAGGCGCAACAAGACAAGAGAGTAGGGAAACAGGGAGGACAAAACACAAAACAAGGCTAATATGCCTTGTGACATTCGGATCCAAGTACCTCCTCGTGGTCCAATGGAACAAAAACATTTTGAAGAAAGCACGTGCTGGTTTCTGAAATAAGGTTTCTGGCAACAAATTCAAATATGGAGGCCTAGAGAGCCAGGCATCTAAATCACCTCATCTAGAGAGATGGCAGGCAGCAAGGGCAGAATGCTAAGGCAACGGCTCCAAGGCATAGCTCTCAACCATTTGTCTTGCAAAGGCGGGTGAAAACACCCGATTTTGTTTCTGGCGGGTGAGACGCCCATTGGAATGAATGGGCGTGCAGGAGGCCTGGCAGGTGAGTCAGCCCTTTGCAAGGCGGGTGACACCCGCCAAAAGCGGGTGAGTTGAGAGCTATGCCAAGGATAACCTCCAGCAAGGGCGCAAAACGAACACCTTTAGGCCCTTTAAAATCAAAAATAAGTCCCACCCTTCGAAGCAGGATTCGCAAGGGCAAACTCCCCGAGTCTTCTCGAGATCAGAGATATCACAACTTTTAGCAATCCACCCTGTGCCATTCTGAGTTACAGAGGAGTTTATACAAAGTTCAAGGCAACCGTGTGTGGACACCCCATCATTATATAACAATTGTTAATGCACACGTGAATCTGTTTCAGTTCTAAGATAAATAGGTGGCCAAAAGCTGTAGGTTTTGACCCAGCATATTTAAGTATATATATATATATATATATATATATATATATATATATATAATTCAGTGAAAAAACCTGGGTTAAAGTTTAGTTAAGTTTCCCAAATTTATCGCAAGAAACCCCCAAAATTCTGCGCATTTGGGAAGTTAAGACAGTCTTAACTCAGAGCGTTCCAGTTGCAAAGAATATATTTTACATATATTTTATATTTATATTTTACATGATTATTTTACAACATTACCAGGCCACTAGCTGTGATTTTTCACCCACTACCTCATTGTAGCTTTTTTTTTAAAGTGTCCTCCATAACTGCGGCTATAATAACTGTACTACAGATAGCCACGGTTATCTGTAGTTGATAGATAACCACGGTTATCACGAGAAAATGCTTCCCTGCCCGCCCAGATACTCACCAAGTGCCTCCTTCATCTGTGCCTGCTCTCCCCACTCTCCTCGAGGCCCTATCACCTCCCCAGACCTCTCCCATTCCCCTCAACACTTGTTTCTGTGTGACGCAGTTTCATTCCCGCTCATCTTTTTCTTCTGTAGCTGCAGTTATCCTGCCATATAACCACGGCTACTGGAAATCGTTTGTGTTCTTAACTTGGTCCTTGTCCTCCCTCCAACTCCCAAATTTCACATTGTGTCCTCTGGCCCCCACATTTAACCTGGTGCCATTTAGTCGTTTTTCATGCTCCAAACGGGTTTTTTCTGCTTTTTGTTTTCGGGTAGTCACGGATATAATCGTGATTATTTCTCGTATGGAAAAAAAAGATGGCAGCTTTTTAATTTCTGAAAAATCTGTATCCTGCAAATCACCATGGGCGATATCTCTATAATTTTGGAAGAAGGGGGCAACCCCTTCTCCGTCAAATGATCAAAAAAGTACTGTAGGCAATAACTCCAGACCCCAAAAGATTGCAAGTCAACGCTTTGTGCCAAAGTTGTTTCGAACTTGGTCCAATTCCGTCCTGCGGTTTTTGCTGTGCGGTGTGGCAAAAATTTACCTTTTTTGTCTTTGGGAAAATGAATGGGGACTAGGCCGAAACGGCTATATTATAGAGTAGCAATAGCCACCCTATAATTAAGGTGCTGGCCCTCAGTCATAGAAAATCCAAAAATGCTATTGCTAAAAACATTTGACTTGCACAACGGATATGGCTGATATTTTCAGAACAAAAAGTTTGTCATGGCCCCTCCAGACTGGATATTTTGGGAAAGATTAAAAAAGTTATTAAGTAAGCAAATGCAATGCTTTTTTGGGTCTACTTCCATTCATTTTGACATAGAAAAAAGTCAAAATCTGGTAAAGTCAAAGAGCAAAAATTGCTGGGCGGATTTGGACCAAATAATAAACAACTTGGCCACAAAGCATTGACTTAATTTACGGGACAGGTTTGGGGTTATTCTGTCCAAGAGTTTTTAAAATATTTGATGGGGAACAGAGTGGCCCCTCTCCCAAAAATATAGCTATGCCTCCCATGGTGCTTTGCAGCAGAGAAGCTTTTCAGAAATGAAATGCCGTCCTTTTTTTTTGCTCGATGCAAGAGATTGCTGGGATAATACTGGCGTAGTATGAAAACGAAAAGTTCTCAAAAACCTATTTGGAGGAGGAAGCAAGTTGAAATTGCATCAGGCTAGAGGTGGGGAGGGGGAAAGAGGATACCATGTGACAGTGGAGAGTTGGGGGTGGTCTGGAGGAGCCAGAGTTCGAACATTTTTGTTTTGTCTGGGAAATACCAGGGGAATCTTTCTGGATTCCCGTGGCTGCAACGGAAGATGCGCTCGGAAAAGAAAATGCATCACACTAAGAAAAGAGTGAAAGGGGGTAATGGGAGATGGCCAGTGAGGCAAAAAGCAGCAATCAGGAGTAGGGGAACCATGGAAAGAGGAGGAGGGTACTTGGTGAGTGCCCAAGATAACTTTGAAGAGTTTTTGATTTTCAAACATTTCCGGATTATGATGGGGAATACCCTGGGCATGGGTAGTTCATTTCCTTTATCAGGGGAAAATTGGGGAATCACGCTGGAAATCGCAAGAGGGTAAATAAAAGGAAATATTACACCCATAGTGATCACATCTACTAGGCAAGAGCTAATGATATGATAGGTTATTTATAACACGCTTAATACCAAGAGGTTTCTAAGCACGGACCCAGGGATCAAACCTGTGTTCCTCCTTGGGGCCTTGCTTCCAAGGCGAGCACGTTGCCCTTGAGCTATCCTCCCAAGACTTTGTGCTACGGGCCATACCCTAAGGCAGTAGTTAGTGGGCCCCAAAGAAATGTATTGGTGCAACATGTACAGTGGCCACAGTTGAAGGCAGGGGAGCAACCACTGTTGAAATGTTAGGGGGACCTATATTGCTAGATATACGTTACCGTTTGCTGTGTTGGAGGGTTTAGCAGCATTACATTGCAAAATTAATTAATTTGTAGTCCGTTTTGAAAATTAAATTAACAATGTACAGTGATAACATGGTTGCAGCCTGCAGGAAGAAGTGGAGGACCAGTCACTTATAGGAAGGATGGATCATCTGCATACTGCCTTTCATCTAGGGAGGAGGAGTCTTTGAGATGTTTAGAAAGCTTGAGCCCCATGGACCGTCGCCCTAAAGATAGATGTACTCTATAAGTTTCTTTATCGAAAGAGAATTGTCTATTTTAGGGTGTGGGAGCTTGAGATTTTCTCATTGACAAACTAGCTTTCACCTGAAGGGACGGATCGATTGCGGGCATTGTCACTGGGCCAACGCACTACATTTCACCTCCAGAAGTATAGGTCCTGCCCATTGTCTCAAGGACATGACACTGCATTTCCCCTGTTAGACCGTGGGCATTGTCTCACTCGAAGGAATGATTTGTAACAAGTTTAGCTGATGAAATAATTGGTTCAGGGGAATTTCCATGTCTCAGTAACAAAGAATGACTCTTTACCTGAAGGAGGAAAGGTTCTGTGGCTTCATAGAGGGATAGTACATCTGTCTGTTGTAGGAAGGGTGCATCATGAACATTTCTTCAGGGACTAAAACAATTTTGCCCTTGGAGGAAAGCGGGGCTCTGGGGATTCACCCATGGACAAAGAGCCTGTCAACTGTAAGTGGAATAGTGCTATAAGAGCCATCATGGGCCTACGTAAATATGCACATGCATCGGAGGTAAGAAGGAAGCTGCATTGGTTGCCAATCGAAGAAAGGGTTGAGTTCAGACTTCACACTATTATGTTTAAGGCTTTATCTGGTGATGCACCACCTTGCATTGTTAATTGATTAAAAATCAAGCAGGCGCTGCGCTCACTTCGCTCTAATGTAGATAGGAACCTACAGGTACCGAAAACCTCCCTGGGACTAGTGAGAAAGGGTGCGTTCTGGTCAAGTGCCCCCATTAAATGGAACGCACTACCACCATCTATAAGAAACTGTGGGATGATCAAGGAATTTAAAAACAAGCTTAAGACGCATCTTTTTAAATAATTTGGGTCTAACCCACATCTCTTCTTTTGGAAGAGCTCTGCTCAAGATCTGTTCAGCACATGTCCCAATTATGATTAAAGTCTGAGTATCAGTAGCGTGACACAAAATGGGGGGGGCTGTAAATCCTACTGAGGGGTCCCGCCAAGCTTCTTGAAGACGTGCATGCTGCATCCCAGACTCACAAGCTGGCCTGGGCCATCATGCATGCACAATACAAATGATGAGATGGTCACGCTGATGTATGGGAATCCTGTGTGCTGCACTAGGTAAAATATGACTGTTTGTTTTTAATCCAGCATTACATCTTTCACCTAGTGTAGAAACAAGGGGCGTGGTGCCTGGCACAGGTGTCCCAGCAAACCAGCCACCACTGTGCATAGGCAGTACAATTATTATGCATATGCCTATTGGAGAGGCAACTTTTGTTGCTGGAAGGGGTTGCAGGCAGCACCAGAGGAAGCACTGGCATTGTAAAAGACTCATGTGGCCTCATTACGACCCCGGCGCTAAACCATGGTGCTATTAGCACCATGGTCCATGCCGGGGTCCGCCATGGTGAATGGCGGAATTACCGCCCCACTCCAAGGTTGGCGCAGCGGTAATTCCCCATTCACCATGGGCCCTTCCCCATTCCCATATTTGCCCCATAGGGCTCAATGCTAATGGGGAAGGCGCTAAGTACGGTGCCGCAAATTGCGGCACTGTACTTAGCACCAAGGTCCCTTTGCGGTACCCTACTTTAATGCCTGCTAAAAGCAGTCGTTAAGGTCGGGTCCCGCAAAGGGAACTCGTAATCAGGCGTTAAGGGTTTTACGGCGCCGACCCCTTTTACGGCGCCGTTAAACCCTTAATGCCATGGTCGTAATATGGCCCATGGTCAGTGCTGGCAGGTGATTACTTTTTACCAGAGGGGCTAACATCTCCCAGAAATTAGGGCAAGTGACCAAGTGTAGTGAGGGAGGCCTAAGTAATGTATGGATCAAACGGAATAAAATAAATTGTTGAACTAGTGCATATTACAGCTCAAATTCTGAGAAAAGGGGAGTAAAAAGACATACAATTTCCAATTGATTATCTATAATAAAACATGAGCAAATTTAGTAGATGTAAAGTTGAGGGGTCTCTAACAAGGTGTGCGCCTAAAAAGTGATGGGTGTTGCCTAAAAGGGCAGCTGCATGCTACAAACGATAATGCATGGGTCCCTGTACACATGTTTTTGTGTTTAATCTCTGGTAGTCTGGTTTGCATCCAGTCTGCATATCTATATATTACATGCAAATTCTGTGACACACACCTTTGCTGCGCCACCGAAAACTGGTTGACTCCGAAAATAAATGTTCTGGTCACTATGGTTACAGTCATCAAAGATTTTATTTTTTCATTGCCTTTTTAGTTGTTTACACATGTTTCGGCCTCTCAAGGGCCTTTGTCAAAACAGAAACTTGTTTGTTGGGCAAATTATGTTCATGCTCTACCAATTATTATAGAAATATGTTTTAGATATAAAATAAAGTTTGTAAAGAAATTAAATATAACCATGTGTTTAGAGGAAAGAAAATACATCAGGTGTTGTAGTCACCATTAATTTACAGAAATGTACATGCATCAAGACAATGAATAAAACATGGGACAAAGTAAAATGACTTAAAAAGAAAGGGAGAAAAAAGAGAAAACAGACAAAATATATATGTAAGAAATTTTGAATGTGCGCATAAGCTATCCCACCGTATTTCCCTTCAATATGCTAATTATTCCATTTGGTGTTACCTTTAATCAATACCCCCATCTACCTATATCCATATTGAAATGTCCTTATCTGATTAGATACAATCAAATGAATTGTGGTCCCGAATATCAGCGCAGTTTTGTTCGTAATCCCTTAATTACAAATAATTAAAAACAAATAATTGCCCCTTTGTAAGCAGACATCTGGTACAATTTAACTTAGCCCCGGTTGTGAATGGTAAAAACTGCTTACAGAATTCGCGGTCGGATGAATCATGGGTTAATCCCTATAAAAAGTGAAAGTAATATGCTCAAGGATCTGTATTCTGTATTATTATCAAATGAGCATGTTTTGTGAGTAATCTTTTTAATAAATTCAAACCATTCTTTGTATTTATCGTCTGAGTCATTTGTCTCTATTGGCATTTGAATGAATTTATGTTTTTTAATTACATCAAACGCGCGTCTGTACATGGCTGCCTCCAAAACTGGGTCCGGGTTCCCTGAAGGGGGAATTACCAGGCCATTCTGAGTTAGGAGGGCCCGGTAATTCCTCCCTCAGGGAACCCGGGCCCGGACCTTCCCCATTCCCATTCGATCCCCCATAGGGCTCAATGGGAATGGGTGCAGGGAGCTAACAACGGGCCGATTACAACCGGCCCGTTGTTAGCTCCCTGGTTCCCTTGCGGCACCCGGTTAGGGCGCCTTACCGGGTCCCACGAGGGGACCTCGTAATCAGGCGGAATGGGAATAACGGGTCCGCATCCATTAGCGGACCCTGTTAACCTATTGCGCCTGACTCGTAATGAGGCCCATTATGTTTCACAGCACAAACATTTTTTGCAGGGATGGAGTACATCTGACTGATGCTGGCAATCAGATTTTTCTGCGAAATATTCAAAATGCATTACAGCCCTTTTTGGAAATATAGCAACCATTTTTGTAGTAAGAATTGACCAAGCCAATTTTTGTAAAAACAAACACCACAAAAGGCTCTTTTTAGAGCTACCTCTTTGACCTTGTAAAACAGTGCAATGTTTTTGATAGAAGTCCGCCGACTATCCGCGTACTTCCAAAAATGCACAGGGCCCTGCAGCATTTCATTGGCACTTCTATTTTTAAACTGTGAAAGGTGGCTCTGAAAAGAGCCGTTTTTACTGTTTTTGTGGTTTCGTATTTTTTTGGTGTTTTTTTACACGACACACAAGGAAAGGAAAGGAGGGTCGGGAAGGGCACCAACCACAGGGATATGAAAAGGCAGGTGGAGAGAGTAAGATGTAGGGTGGGCCTTGCTTAGGTAGTTGGCAGTCTTTCTCATGCTCCCGGACCACAGCCTCAAAAGCATTTCGAAATGACTCCCCCCTGCAGTGTACTGCGTCGCAGTATTGCATAATACAGTGACCCTTGAAAGGTAAGGGTCTACTGCATCGCATATGACCTCCGAGGCTGATTCAGGGATGTGCTGCCCCACAGCAGTGTCTCTTGTGATAACAGGAGCGGATCCAGAGGATGCGGTAGAGGAAATAAACCTACTAGTTCCATCATAGGGGACAACGCTCCGAACTGCCACCACGTGGAACTGCATGGTGGTGGTCCCATAGCTATACAAACCTGGTTTGCCATGACTGAGCTCCATCTGGCACTCAGTGCAGCGCACCTTGTTTGCATGTGCCTTGCGTACCCCTCCAATAATGGTAAATAACCTCCACACCAAATACCCACACTGGCAGGCACTGTTAAGGATTTCCTCTACCTCATCCTCATCTTCCTCTTCATCCCTCTCTGCATCTCCATGCCTGTTCCCCTCTGCAGGTCTTTCGAAGGTGGTGTGGTGGAGGGGATGGGGGTGGTGCTGAGGTAGAAGCAGCAGGAGCAGCCATGGATGCCATCTCCAAAGTTCTCAGGAACCACCAGGAAGTCAGCAATCAGCAGACAGGAAAGAGCAATCCACCAATGTGGAGCAGTGCCTGTCCTGAAAGTCCAAAAACAGAATGAGGAGCAGCTCTGGGGTGTGACCTTTTACAGGGGTGCTGGTGAGCACTTTGCAGACAGGGGCTCAAAAAGTTCCAAAAAGTATTCAGATCACTAGGGAGATGGTCTGGGACATGTGCAAGGGTGAAATCTCCCAGTAAAATACCTTAGATTGCTCAAAAAAGCACTCTTTGTGTGTCCAGGGGCCCAGACTGTGTTTGCAGACAAAGACCTGCGTTTAGTGTGGGTGTGGTCACATGATGACACTACAGACATGTTCGTGAATGGTACGGCTGTCCGTAGGACACCGAATATGTGGGCTCGGTTGTACGCATGCGGGCGGGTATTCTACGGACAGTGTTTGGGTCCCCGAACTAATTAAAGTTGCGTCATAACTTTGCGGACAGGTTATGTGTTCTATGGACACATCCGCTCTGATTGCAGACAATACGAACAGGGGGGATGTTCTGAGGACACCCTATTTGGATTGCGGACAGTGCGAATAGACATAGGCCCTCATTACAACTCTGGCGGTAGCCGTGCCATTAAAAACGGCACGGCTGCTGCTGGAGTTGCATTTTATCCGGCACCCGCAAATGGGCAAGAACCAGGTCATGCCGAGCTCGGCGGACCCAGTAATTGCTCATTTGCGGGTGCCAGAATCAAGGGCCTCCCGATCCCCATTCTGCCCCATAGGGCTGAATGGGGATGGGGAAGTCGGATGCACCGGCACATTTAGAGTTGTGCCGGTGCATCCAAAGGTGCTCTGCTTGCAGGCTCCGTTACACCCGCCAGAAAAAACCTGGTGGGTGAGACGGCACCCGTGAGCAGAGCTCGTAGTATGGCGCTCCGGAAACTACGGTACCAGCATGATTACCGGTACCGTAGTTCCCAGACTGCCATGCTCGTAATGAGGCCCATAGTGTCCTTAGGACACCCCTATTTTGATTAATTGCAGACACCCCGGACAGTCCGCCGTCCGTGGACACCCTAACAGCCTTTTTTTTAAAAAAAAAAACACAGAGAAATATAGGAACAGTATACATAATATTTTATTATTGTACAAAAATATAGACATTATGAAAGAGAGGGGAAAGCAGAAATTGAGACATATACAGGGGAATTAGGGTTTTCTACATGTTGGATGGTAAGGGATGAAGGGATTGAGGTCTCATCATAATATTTTTGGTGATGGGTATTTCTTGGGAATGGTTGACTGGGACATGGAGAAGGGGTACAGGTGCACGTGGGACAGTGATATTTAATTTTTTCCATGATATGGTTTTCTACAAATTTCTTCAAAATAATGAAATTGGTCATTAATTGATCATTTTTTGTTCTAAACGCTGTAGATGATTTTCCACAGTGTTAGTTTCAGTATTATTCTTATTTTCTGTATGTTCTATTAAAGAACATTTTTTTAGGTACATATAAAATAATGTGTATTAATTGGCTTACTTTGAAAACTGCAGTGTCTACCATTAGTATCAATGTTTTCACTCATTTCATCCTGGGGAAAGTTTTCTTCAAGCCACTCCAGAGTGCTAGCCATTTCTGTGTAAAGAAAAAGATACATTATTTTTTAGTATATCCTACTAAAGAAGGTTTATATCTATAGGAATTAATGTAGTGTACTTACCAGTTTGTTTTTCAGTCTTCCTGGTAGTGCCTTGTAGGTGTGCTGTTGATGTTTGTTGTGCAGTTTCTGTATAAAGTATCATTGAGGTAATTCTGCTGGAGGCATATGTTATTTGGACCTCAAAAACCACGTTTCAAGGCCCTAGGATGCACAGTTTTCCGAATGACCAAAGGTTTTTGATAGTGATCTAAATTGAAATCCTTCTGAGAACCTAATGTGCACTGGGTTTGGTGCACATTCAAGTTGTCACAACACCTACCCTAAGAGTAAAATGTCTGCAAACAATGGGACATATATATTTTTCTGGCCAGCCTTTATTTTTGGTAATGAGGGTTGGGCTGGCTGCTTAAACTGGTGATGTCCTTTTATGTGGGTTCTTTTGCTTGCAAAAACTGTTAGGTTGTTGGAAAACAAAGGAGAAAGAGTGGGCTGGAATATTTGTGGGGGAGACCAAAGGTGATGTCACCTTTTTGATGGGATGAGGACTCCCTGGTAGTTGGCCACTGGCCATGGCCTTGGGCGCCAAAGAAAGTTATTGGTGCAACATGTAAAGTGGCCAAGGCAGAAGGCATTGGCTAGTGGGTCCCAAATAAACTATAGTATAACAAAACCCTTAAAAGTCTGTGATGCCATCGTCATTGTGGTCATTCACTGTGCAGCAGATGGTGAATAGTGAAGGTGAGCTTGCTTCAAATGCGAGTGCTGAATTTCAAGGGTTCTGTTAAATCTGATCACCTTAACTCTCTCTTAACAAAGGTTTTTTCATTGAATATATGTATAGATAAACAGGGCCTGCGGTAACGACCTGTAGTTTTGATTAAGTTGCTCAACACATAGGAAGAGCACTTTTTGGGCAGTTTATAACTTTGCTCCACCTGGACGAATCTTTGCCAAGCTTTGCAAAAAAAATGATATGGACCTGTCTGAATTCCTTTGGCAAGTTTGGTGAGGTTTCATCAAGGGAGGGAATTCTATGGGGGTCCCCAATTTTATTTTCCATAATCGCAATGAAAATTTGCAGCAGGAGTGATGGCTTGGTCCCGAAAGCGTGCTTTTGTAAATTTGATGTAAATCCGTCCAGTAGTTTTCTTTAAAACGGGCTGAAAGCAGTTAACAAATATTAGTGGCATCCGATTGGCCTAGAGGGCGACGTGATGTCCAGGGATGTCGGAGGCACCCACTGATTAGATAGTGAAAAGCGTGAAGTGCCTCCATTTTTGGAAACGCCCTCCATGTTGGATTCGCGGACAGTGGCCGGTGCCGAGGACATTGCGGTAAAACAATGACATTAGTGATGTTATCTTGGATGTCCTGGGTGTTAGTCTTAGTGGCACAAGTTATGGTTGCTTAGCTTACCATATCTGGCACATTTCTGAGGTTTTTTGGTTTTGCTTGTAACCATAACGTCCCTTTAGCAAAGTTTTTCCAGTGAATTACCTAGGTATTTATTAGTGCAACTTAACCGTAACATCCCTTAAACAAATTTCTTTCAGTGAATACATATATACATATGCAAATATATATATATATATATATATATATATATATATATACATATATATATATATATATATATATATATATATATATATATAAATATATATATATATATATTTATATATATATATATATATATATATATATATATATTGAAATTGAAAAGTAAACACAGACCGCAAGGTCGAGTTCCTTTGAAAGCTGCACTCCCTTTAATTGAACGAAATCCATCAATGTTCAGCAACAAGTGCTCGCCGAAAAGTAAACCACTGCACAGCCAAAAATTCACTTTTAAAAGGTTTCAAGTTTTAATTCAAAAAATTATTTGCAGTAGAAAAACGGCTTCCCAGTAGCAAGGGGAGGCTACCTGACGCGTTTCGCCACACTCCTGTGGCTTGTTCACAGTAGCTTCACCCTGTTGTGGGAGCTCTTTTAACCCATGGCATACCTCATGAACAGAGAAAAGGTGACTAACAGAGATGACATTTTTACATTCAGCCATTTTATACAGTGCAAAATGCAATTCTAGCACCATGTCTGCATGTAGACAATATTGTTCAAAACCTAATAAATTATAAATTTTACTGGATAGTACATATATAAATATACATTCCATCTGAATTTTAAAATAATTTGAAAAATCTTTTCAAGGTTTTGTGCACCTAGTCAAGTTCGAGCCATCGACATTAAATAAGCATCATAGTGATGCTGTTAGTAAAACGCCTATAGGTGTGATGTAGTATTTAAAGCTTTTTTACAAAAACCACATAACTAAAATATTTGTTATACAAGATGATGGTGTGGCATAATGTAGTTACATATATATAAAAGACAATTTGTAGTTAAAGTGCAAGTGCATAGCAGCTTTTAGTAGTAAAGTGCTGGTGCATAGTGCAATCTTTTAGCAGCATACTTCGATGACCAGAAATTGTCTTGTAACCATCAATTAAAGTGCAAGTGCCTTGCTTAAAATCAATACTCCTACATAACACAACATTACTCTTAATTAATAAATGCTCGAAAGACCTTATATGACTAGAGTCTAATCTACTTGGCAGTCATGTATAGGCAGATGCTGTGTATCACAAAAAGATGCACCTCAATTTGATCTTTCATTATATACTATGTTCATGGGCGAAATGTAGAAAAAACATTAATAAAATTAAAAAAAATCTACCCACAAAAAACCTCAGGGGAAGAAAGGCATAAAAACAGGAACGTCGTCAGGAAACTGAATCATAAACACAATGTTCAAGAGAGGGACAACAATTTAGCCTTGGCCGAGAAAGATACACAAAATGAAACGGCCAACAAATGTATGGCCTGTTGGAGTCAGACTGTTTGAGCAATACTATATACGACTAAAAGGGAGATAGTTTAATGGCTAACTGGCACATTTTAAGTTAAAAAAAAGTGTACAGCTCTTCATCCACATTGTCACCCATCGGGGTTTTGCTCTCAAAGTCTATAATGTGTCTGGTCTCCTTTTGTCGTAACAATTTCTCATTATCACCCCCTCTTGGGCCGCAGTTAACTTTATGGACACCAAAAAACCTCAGTGTGCTTGGATCTCCATTATGGCACTCTGTAAAATGTTTGGCCATGGGATATGCGTGATCTTTGTTGACAATAGCTCGGATATGTTGCAAAATACGTATTTTTAATTTGCACTTAGTGCTGCCGACATACCATTTAGAGCATGGACACTTCAGAACATATACTACCAGTTCCGACTCACAGGTGATTTTACTGGCTATATGTATTTCAGTCTGGAGGATTGGATGAATATAGCTTCTGCAGTTGAACGCATATTTGCATGCTTTGCATTTGCAACACTTAAAGAAGCCTTTTTGACCCCCTATAAGCCAATTAGATCCTGAGGATAAATCTTCGGAGGCCATATAACTTTGAACCACCAAATCTTTGATGGCCAGACTTTTCCGGAAGGTGATATCTGGCCGTGCATTTAGCATACTTCCTAGATCTTTATCCACCTTGAGGACTTTCCAATACTTGGTGATTATGTTTATTATAATAGTAGAGTGGCTCCCGAAGGTCAGTATTAACCTGGTAGTATATATATTTTCATTCATCTATAGCCACGGCTATGGAATCAGACAATCAGAACGTGCAGCTAATATAAGCAACAACTGGCATGTGTATCCGTGGCTACGGCAGCACCTATCAGTGCGCGGCACACATACCCATGACTATATATGGTACCCTGTGTTACTGAGGCTTGATGCAGGCTAAATGCAGGCCAATGGCACGTTGTGTGTTTGTCAGCGTGTTATAGCCATGGCTGTGAAATCAAAAAGAAGATATCGAGACTGAGTACCCCAAAAGGAAATACACCAAACGCGGGTTACAAAGAAAGATACAGAGATCTATATTTTATACTGAACAGTTTCAAAGGACAAAGCAACAGATAGCTATCGGCCCTCAGTACAGCACAGCGAACTCCAGCTCGGATCGGTGTGCTCAGTGAGTGGGACTGTACATTAGAATAGTCGCACCTTTTATTCAGTCAAAAACATGATCTTCAGCCACCTACAAGTTAATACAAGTTAATACATCACGGATCTAGGGTTCATGCCGAGTTCACCTCTGACTCGCCCAGCTATATGCATATGGATCACCTTCAGTTTACATGTTCAACAAATCACAATGGCAACAGTATTTTCTCGGATTTGACATAAGCCTTAGTACATATTTAAATACAATACAGTTCAACAAGTGTTCACGTTTCGTATTTACACAACATTGTGCTTAACATATGCTCGCGGATCAGCTTCATTGGCATAGGTAATCCTCTACACACAGGTCAACGAAGGACAAGGTCTCAGTTCATGACCCCAACATGTGGCCTGCAGGCAAGTTACATATTAGTTTGTACACAGAGGTCAAGACGGCCATGTTACATTCGGAATGACACTGTCCACCATTTTGGAACACATGGTGACTTTAAAGGGAGAATCTAAAATGGCGGGTGAACCTAAAATGGCGGCTTACACTGATCTAAGGTCAAGACCTAGCAACGCGGATTTCTTCGTAAGCGGCTTGGTGTAGGACAATATACATATATTCATACAGTATAGGAGGCACAATATGATTTTTCCGTTCGACAAACCCTCCTTTTGGCCTATGCCAAGCGCTAAAACTACTTCTGATCACTTTATGAACAACTCCACATCTCAACATCCATACACCCTGAATCACTATCGGAAATATCTATTGCCATTAGATCAGTTATCAGAATTTCCTTCAGAACATATTCATTGGAGTTCTTGTTTGGGACTTGTACCTTGTGTCCTAATGTACCCAGTGCCTGTGCGCAACATCCCCCTAGCATCGAACATATACTAGGTAGACACTGTATACAGCATAAAAAAAAAAAAAATTACCAAAATGATCAGCAAGACCGAAAGTACCTTCCAACCCCAAGATCACAAGAAGTCCCAGAACCAAGCGCTAAGATCCCAGTTTCCCTCGGGAACATGCACCTCTGAACTAAGGACATGCAGATTTTGTATTGCCTTGAAAATAGTTGGGGAGGAATCTGGCACGGAAACACAGCAAGCGGACCCCACTAATTTACACACTCCACCACGTTCACCCAGAATGACATCTAATGCCATCGGGTTCTGAAGTGCTACTAATCTTATTGCTTTCTGTTCTAATGTCATGTTATAGAGTATGTCCGTGGTCTGGTTGATGGTTCTCTCCAGTACTGTTACGCTCACCTGGTATCCACAGGGACGCCACCCAGCCGGGTTACTCACTGGTATGCTTCTCAGCTTTGCCCTGATGTGGTCTGCGGGGAAGGTTCTGCCTTGTTGTAGAATTTGGCGTGCTCTCCGTCCTGCCTTCTTTGCAGGGGCACGTTGTCTTTCATGGGCGAGTGCGGTCCAGTTACTTCACTGACGCCGGCCCGTTTGATATTGTTCAGTTAGGTCTTATTGCTGTTCTTTAGTTTTGTTGCTATCCTGCATGCCTTTCTTTGTTTAAAATGTCTCTTTTTTTCTCCCTTATGTATGTGGAGCTTCAGCATAGCGAACTGGCTTGGTTGAGCCCCGCTGGTAAATGATGGCGCATTAAGAGCGCTATGATGCGGTAAGTAAGCGCTATGCGCAGCGCTGCGAAGTCTTGCCTTTGCTAACCTGTGTTTTCCTTCCTTGTAGGTCACGGTGTTCTTCAGTGCGAGTGGAATGTCTGGAGTGGTGCCAGCTGAGAAGCGACCAGCCAGGGAAGCCTTTTGAGCAGCTCGTAATTTGTAAATGTCTCTACTGCTTTCTTTAATGTTGCCTCTATCTTCCTCTTTCAGGTCATTCTGTCCGGGAGGCGTGCAGATTCGAGGAAGCTGTTCTCAGTAGCTGCGAGTGTTTAAAGATGAAGACTGCAGGTAAGATACTGCTGCTAATGATGTTCCTTTTGTCTCCTTGCAGGTTCTGCTTCTCCGAGGTTCGAGGGAATAGCTGGACACGGTGAGCGTCACGTTGCAAGCTGCAAAGTAACGCAAAGCGTGTTGTCTTGCTCAGGTGTGGTTTAAATAGCCCCAACAAAATAGTCCAGGTAAAGTAGTCCCTAGGCTACCACACCCAAAACACTAGACCGCATAACTTGGTTATTAGGAATCAAGCTATGCGGATACCTCCATGTTGGCTGACAATATAATAAAGTAGTTCCCAAGCACATTGTTTTTCATGGTGTATGAGCCTGGCGCTATAGGCGCCAGGACTGGCCCCATGAGGGCTTTTGAAGAGGATGCCAGGCTCTAGAGGCCCGAGTCCTGACTCAACTTGGCCAATGGTTGTGCCAGAGGGGGTTTTGGGCGAGGGTCGTGACAAGTACTCTCGCTAGTTTCCTGATATCTTCAGACTTCATTATTTGTCCTAAAAATGGCACAAAGGATTTCGCTACATCTCCCAGAACTTGTGCTGAAGTGTCACCATCCTCGTCCCACCGTGGACGAGCCTTTGAAACCTCTACAGTGCTGGCTATGAACACCCCAGGTGACAGGATCCCTAAATAACAAGTTCCCTGCCAATCCTTGGGTAACCATGGAAATGCTACATTACCGCAAACAAAGTAGACAGGTTCGCCTACATACAAAGGTCTGTCTTCCCCAGTCAAATTTGCAACGTTGGCGCAACCTTTAAAATCTCCCATTGACTGAGTACCATTCCTCTGTATGCAGAAAGAAACTGAATCGGGGCTATGGTTAACAGTGTAAAATGGAGGCGTGGCATCCTTATTGCCTATAGGAGCCATCTTGAAAGAAATCAAAGATTGAAAAGGACGAAACAGTCTGTCAGAAGGCCTAATAGAAGCAACGTTGAGCTTTCTCGTGAAAAGTGAGAATCCCAGGGGTGTAGGAACGCGTTTCTCAAAACTATTCAAATTAGTACCGTCAAAGTTCCCTGAGATGCTATTCTTCCATCGGCCAAAGTACAGTGCTCTAAGAGAAGCATAACAAGCAGTTGTGAAAGGTAAAGGATGAATATACCCACCTAGCCCCTTATCCCCGTGTTGCGGTAAATGCGAACAGACCCAAAAGTTGGACTTATTAAAAATGGCATGTGTAGCATTCATGATGAGTAATAATGTATTATTGTGGTATCTCTGTCTGTGCTGAGAATCCCTAGGACATAGAGTATGCAGATGCACAAAAGGAGTAGAAACAGTAGGTACATTTTCAGTCGGTAACACATTTTCTAACGGATGTACTTCTTCTAGATACCAAAAGCCTAGAACAATGACTATTATAAAACCAATTATCATTATAAAAAGACAGCAGTATGTTCTCGAGGCCCAAACAGTTTGTCCATTCTCACTGATTGTCACATGTTCATTTATCAGTCCTGTACGATCGGTGGCGGTTGCAGGCATTGCAGTCTTCAAACGGAAAAACCCCAGTGTTTTTAGCTGGCGACCTCCTGGCCGAGCAACCTCTTAATCCTTTCACAAACCCTAGACAACAGAATCCCCTTTTCAAACAATTACTTGGGCCAAAAGCAAGCACTTGATGGTTTTTTCTCTTCTTCTCCGAATGCACAGCCGAACCATGCCGTAAGTCTATTTTCTTGGATGCAGATTATACCTCAATGTTCCTGATACTGATTTATCCAAGAACAATGTGTCGTCACTTCCCATTGGAAGCGACGTATCAAGAGCAAGTGAAGATGCAAAATCCGGAACAACGGCTTCCGGAAAGAAAGCTTTTGGAGATTGTGGAGACAAAATGGCTATTTCCTCAGGCCTCACGGGCTCAGAGAGAGTCTCCAACACACTCTCGATGCTGTTTACTGATTCGGGATCGTTGGTTGCAGTACTGGTGAGAGGTTCTGTTTCTTCTGTATCGTAGGGCACCGGGTGTGGGATCCTCTTGACGTGGGTCACGTGGATCCAATTTTTCCTACCTGCCACCCGCACCACAGTCTGTGTGACCAGTAGGACCTGGAACGGCCCCTGCAATGGAGGTGCAAGGCAAGAGGATCGCTCAAATGCCTTTGTCAACACCCAGTCACCGGGCCGAATGCTGTGACCTGGGCCCTCGTATCGTACAGGTAAAGCCTGGTGATAAATCAAATACAGGTTTTTAGTCAACTGGCTACAGTAATCTGAAAGAAGTAAATTTTCAACATTTCTCAAAGAATTACATTTTGGTAGGTTCCAGATATTAGCAGGTCTCCCCATTACCACCTCAAAGGGAGAGAGCCCAGTCTTAGTTTGAGGGGTCGTGCGCATAGACAACAACACGATCGGTAAGGCGTCCGGCCATTTTAATTTGGTGCCGGCACGCATCTTAGCAACCTTGTTTTTGATGATGCTGTTGTGTCTTTCCACTAGTCCAGCACTCTGAGCGTGTCTGGCCGAATGGAACCATTTATCGATCTGTAATCCTGCGCATAGCTGCAGAATTACAGCAGCGATAAAATGTGGACCATTGTCTAACCAGATGTCTCTTGGTAGCCCAAACCTAGGAAAATATTCCTTTAACATAGTTTTTGCACTAGTCATGGCTGTAGCGTCTTTAACAGGAAAAGCCTCAACCCATTTGCTGAAAGCACAGATAACAACTAGCACATATTTCAAGTTATTGCACTGCTCCATTTCGATAAAATCAAAGTGTATGACCTCAAAGGGGACAGAAGGTGGACCAAAACTTCCCCTAGGAGTTGATGTTCCCTTTCCCACATTGTGCTGTAAACAGATCATACAGTCCTGAACAAACCGCTCAGCTATTTTAGAAATTTTGTCATTTGCCCAAACTTTCTCCAACATTTTTGTAAGCTTCCAGGCACATATGTGTGTAGGGCCATGAGCCATGACGACCATCATCATAATGTACGTGTCAGGAAGTAACCATTTCCCTCCAACTATGTTCACCCAACACCCATCATCATCAAGTTTCCACAAGACTTCACCCCATTTCTTGGACTCTTCTAATGTGGCATCGGCTTGGATATCCCTCACAGAACCGACATCCATTGCATAGGCATTTACGGTCTCTCTTGAAGTGTACAAGTCTACAGAGAGATCGGTGGCAGTCTGTTTAGCTATCTGATCATCGAAAGCATTCCCTTTTCCTATGTCATATACAATCTTTTGATGCGCTGCACATTTCACAATAGCTAACTGAGTAGGGAGTGCAAGTGCTGAGAGTAGCTGTACTATTAGGGAGCTATGCCGGATCTTTGTACCATGTGAAGTTAAGAACCCTCTTTCTGACCAAAGTCTACCAAAGTTGTGAACCACCCCAAAGGCATACTGACTATCAATGTATATGTTCACTGTAAGCCCTTTGGACAGTTCACAAGCTCGGGTCAATGCTATAATCTCTGCGGCCTGCGCAGAGTTATGTGTGATTCTCTTGGTCTCCACAACCGTGCTCAATGTAGTGATTGCGTATGCGGCTGTGGATGTACCATCCGGAAGTTTGAAGCAGGAGCCATCACAAAACAGCTCCCCTTGTGGATTGTTCAAAGGAGTATCTTTTAGATCAATTCTACCCTTTGTCTCTTGTTCGGCAGTGTAAAGACAGTCATGTGACTATTCGTCACTGCAAGCAGTACCTTGCGGGAAAGGTAAGAGTTCCGCCGGATTAAGAACACAACACCTCTTAATTTCTATGTGTGGAGCAAACAGGATCAATTCATATCTCGTCAACCGTGCGGAAGTGAGGTGTTGCGTTTGAGTTCTGTTCAGCAGAACATCCACAGAGTGAGGCACCATTAGGGTTAAATCATGGCCTAGGACCATTCCCTCACTCTGTTTTACAGACACAGCAGCAGCAGCGACAGCACGCAAACATCTTGGCAAAGCGCATGCTACAGGATCAAGGGCTGAAGAAAAGTAACCACATGGCCTATTCTTGCCTCCATTTCCTGTGTTAATACAGCCAAAGCACATCCATCACATTCATGCACAAACAACACAAAGGCCTTTTCATAATTTGGTGTGCCCAAAACCGGTGTCGAGCACAATGCAGTCTTGAGCAAATCAAATGCTTGCTGGTGCTCCATGTTCCACGGCAATGGCGAAGAAATGCCCTTCTTCGTCAGAGCCAACATCGGCTTAATCACTAGTGAGAAATTGGGGATCCACTACCTACAGTAAGAAGCCATACCTATCAAGGCTCTGACTTCCTTCTGTGTATTTGGGACAGACATGCTAGAAATGAGTTTTATCCATTCAGATGTCAATCTTCTTCCCTCCTTTGACAGGAGATAGCCTAAATAGGCGACCTCCTGACAACAATATTGAAACTTTTTAAGCGAAGCTTTGTGACCATGTTTAGCCAGGTGAATAAGCAACAACACAGTGCCCTCCTTACAAGCGCTCTGTGAGTCAGCAGCTAAAAGCAGGTCACCAACGTATTGAAGCAGTGTACAACTAGAGGGTAATTCAAGAGTATCAAGCTGTTCTTTCAAAGCCCTCCTATAGATACTAGGACTTTCCGTGTAACCTTGCGGTGCATGGGTAAAGGTGAACGAGCATCCCCCTAAGGTGAACATGAACAGGTATCTACTGTCCTTGTGTATAGCGATACTAAAGAAAGCATTTGTCAGGTCCACAACACTAAAGTAAGTAGCTGAAGTTGGGATCATGGTTAATATTGTCGTTACATCAGGCACAATTGGGAATTGTGGAGCGATGATCTTATTGATGGCACGTAAATCAATTATGAAACGAAAAGGAATTGCATTATCACCTTTTTTGTACATAGGCAAAATCGGACTATTACACAAACTACCTGCAATTTCCTCAATCACCCCTCGATGCACAAAATCGGGGACGATGCATTTCAAAGCTTGCTCACCCTCGACTGAAATCTTACATTGTGGAATACGTGGCAGCTTTACTCAACGTTTCAAGACTATTTTAACAGGCTCGATCTGCAAAACACTGACATCATTGTCGTCAATTGCCCATAAACACTCTGGAACTAAATTCCAGCGGCAAAGGTCTAGTCAGGAATTGAGAGACAGAAAGTTGCTGTGGTGAAATCGTCAAATGCACTCCATCAGAAGAACAATGAACTACCGCATTTAATTCTTTCCACAGATTCAACCCCAGCAAATTCTCTCCACAATTCGAAGTCAAAAGGAATAGACAGTGGTCCGTAAACAAAGGGCAACGGCAAAAAAAACAGACAAACAACTGGCGTGCCAGAAAACCCTACAGAAACATTGTTTTGTCCTGACAGTGGAATGTTTGGAACCCGAGAATGGTCAATGGAACCCTTCTGTGCCCCTGTATCTATCAAAAATAGATGTTTCCTACTTCCCACTATCATTTCAACAAAGGGACCTTTCTGATCAACGGGAATAGGCGTAGGTTCCAAACCCTGCTTCGGGCAATCCTAACGAAACAGAATATCATCGAAAGGAAGTTCTTCAGAAAGGTAAGCAGCAGAAGGATGGTTGAATATGTTGCTAGTATCCACACTTGGTGCTTGATTATCCTGCAAAAAAAGTTGCTGTGAATCTTGTGCAAACTGACCTCTAGCAGGGCCCCCTACACCCTGGCGACCTCTGGATCATCTACCCATATTTCCAAATGTGTTATTTGACCTTTGTCGAAGGACCGGGCATTGTGCACGCCAATGACCTTCTTGCCTACAATAGGAACACTGGTTAGTGTTTACAGGACCCAAGGGCACATTTCCTTGTGGAACACACTGACCTCTAAACTGCGAATGACCCCCTCTTGGGCCTCTAACAATTTGTTGTAATAATACTTTTGTCTTCAAATCACCTTTTCTCTTTTTGACTCTTTCCTTTTCATTATTGACATGATTCTCATAGTACTGAGCCATGTGCAGTACTTCTGATTGATACTTCGCTTGCCAAGCGCTCTCAGAAGACATAATTTGTGACTGGATGTCAGGCAACAATCCACGCACACATTTGTCTACGAATAATCTTTTCCCAGACTCTGTGCCTTCCTGTCTACTGAAATCCGAGAATACTTGTTCGAACCGATTAAAGAACTCGGTAGCACCCTCAGACTTCCCTTGGACACAGGCCGCAAGCTTGTCCCAAATAATTCTAATACTGAGGACTGCAAGACAGACTCTATTTCTTTATAGAACCCTGTCAGATTTTTCCTAATGTCGGGAATAGATTGTCTAATAGTGTTCACTTCCTGTCTTGAGAATGGGACGTGAACAAACTGCGACACATAATGTGCAGGAATATCTCGAGCAGGTGTACCTGCTGCAGCATCAGCGGGACTCAACTTTTGGGACAAATGTCGGAGGAACCTCTCTCAGAGGCAACTGAGAAGTAGGCAACTCCGAACGCTTACTAAGCAACAGAGCCAAATCGAGTGCTAAAGCAGCCGAAGAAGTGTCAAGTGAAAAAGCTCTCTTATAAATACTTAATAACTCTGTGGGACAACAAATCTTTCTTTTTACACACTCATCCTGTAGGGACTCTACCATTACCTGTATCACTTTCCTCTGCATTTCTGGCATATACTGACTATAAGTGTCATATACTTCAACTACAGTTATCGACGTGTCTGAGATCCATCTAATCGCGTCTTTCGTGCAAATTCGTGTTTCCTCAGATATCGATTTACGACAAGGAAGGAACTGTTTCTGTACATACATACTATCCTCATCTTCATCCTCATTCTGTAACCTTTCCAACTCCTTTCTATACTCAAATACCCTCTCAACACACTCTTGTACTTTCTCCACAGTGTCTCTAGAAAGCGCTAAAGTGTTCAGATCCCTCAATTCTTGTGGGAGATCTGTATTGTTTAATCTGTCCCACATTATGCATAAGTGAATCCCTAATCCCTCAATAAAAACATTTTTCTCAGGAAAATTGTCCATATTAGAAAGTGTGGCAAAAACATTAGCTCGATCATCCCTCTCTATACAATGCTTAGCCCACGCAATCAAGTTACGTTTCTTCTCTGGAGGTACAGTATTGCGAGTGACAACCCTCGATCCTGCTCCCTAAGCTACTACAAGTGGTGCAGGACCACTTGGAAGAGGGAGAGCAGGCAAGTTCAACGGAGGTACTATTACTGGTGTAATAGAAAAAGGTGGAGGAGCAGGTGGAGGAGCAGCAACAAAAGGAGGAACAACGACCGGAGGAAGAGGAACAACAGGAGGGATGGGAGGAACAGCAGGAGGAGCAGGAAGAGCAGGAATAACAGCAGGAATAGGCAAACCAGCAGAAAGAGGAACATATGGAGGTGGCGCAGTGGCACCAGGCCTTCGTTCATTTAACAATTTGTCGATACGTTCATAGGAAACATGAAAGTCTTTAGAAGGATAGATTTTCTGAATGCCAAGTGAGAAATCCCTATCCATATTCCTAGCTGACTCAGACTGTTTATCTTGGTCATATAACAGCGTCTTATGATGGCACGTATGTTTTTCCCTACTCTTAAACTGCTGTAAAGCTTCTTTTTTCCAATTCTGTAATACATCAAATGCTGCAGGTCTAGCCTTTTTCTTTAATAAAATTGACTCTAAATACTCAATACGAGGGATTTCAAAACTACCATTGATCGGCCACTGAAGTTCGGAAGTATGTCTAGTTTGTCTGTGCCAAATATCATTAAACACTATACTACCAATGCTATGCTTACAATACAGAGTACAAGCCGGCGACCCCTCCTGTGGTGCCGGACGGCTAAATTCCAAAGATTGTCTATCACTGCGGAATAACGCCCTGAAGCAGGTAGACAATTTCCCAGGTATATCAGAATACTGGTGTTACCTGGTCAATAATTGTATTTGCAGATACAATGCGCCAAAACAAATGATCAGGATACTTAAGAATCGGGTCACGACTCACCTGATCAATCCTAAGGAGGTCTGATCAGATTACAAAGTTCTTTTCTAACGAATTTTACCTCGTGTTTGGTGATTTCGGCAAATCTGCCCGCCTCGATAAGTGGACCCTCGTCAAGATGCTGACTCGGACCGTGAGCTCATCGTCCAGGGATCAGGCCATGCAGCGTTGTTGAGGTGTCGCGTCTCTTTCAGAAAGGGGCCCCTTTTTGTCACACCGTCCGATTCCGGTCCGATAGCGTGCGTCAACCTTCAACGAGCTGGCATCAATCTTGAGGGTCTCTATTCGGGTGCCATCTGTGAAATCAAAAAGAAGATATCGAGGCTGAGTACCCCAAAAGGAAATACACCAAACGCGGGTTACAAAGAAAGATACAGAGATCTTTATTTTATACTGAACAGTTTCAAAGGACAAAGCAACAGATAGCTATCAGCCCTCAGTACAACACAACGAACTCCAGCTCGGTTCGGTGTGCTCAGTGAGTGGGACTGTACATTAGAATAGTCGCAACTTTTATTCAGTCAAAAACATGATGTTCAGCCCACCTACAAGTTAATACAAGTTAATACATCACAGATCTAGGGTTCATGCCAATCACCTCTGACTCGCCCAGCTATATGCATATGGATCACCTTCGGTTTACATGTTCAACAAATCACAATGGCAACAGTATATTCTCGGATTTCACATAAGCCTTAGTACATATTTAAATACAATGCAGTTCAACAAGTGTTCAAATTTCGTATTTACACAACATTGTGCTTAACATATGCTCGCGGATCAGCTTCATTGGCATAGGTAATCCTCTACACACAGGTCAACGAAGGACAAGGTCTCAGTTCATGACCCCAACATGTGGCCTGCAGGCAAGTTGCATATTAGTTTGTACACAGAGGTCAAGACGGCCATGTTACATTCGAAATGACACTGTCCACCATTTTGGAACACAGGGTGACTTTAAAGGGAGAATCTAAAATGGCGGGTGAACCTAAAATGGCAGCTTACACCGATCTAAGGTCAAGACCTTACAACGCGGATTTCTTCGTAAGCGGCTTGGTGTAGGCCAATATACATATATTCATACAGTATAGGAGGCACGATATGATTTTTCCGTTCGACATGGCTATCCGACATTTTGGGCAAAACTGCATCACAGAACCAACAAGTGTTATAGGGGGGTTTAGAGAGAGCAGGGGAGAGAGGAGGACATCAGTGGAGTGGGGGGTGCTGGTAGAGATGTTGGTGCCACTTGGTGAGGGTTTGGGAGTGCGTAAAAGCATTTTTGTTGTTCTTTTTCCAAATAGCTGTGGCTACAAATAAAACAGCACCACAGGTTATTTCGATGCCCGTGCATATACGACGCATGGGAAGTTGCATGTAGGGGTGTTAACGTGTTTCATTAGTTCATTGGCTGCTGTTCTAGATACAGCTGCGTCTATTGAACTATACATTTTCTGTGCAATAATATTATTATGTGGATGTTAGAGTATACAATTTTACTTGTGTTTATTATTTTATGTCCTTAGGATTACCCATATCTTTTTCTGACTTTTAAAGGTTGGCAAGGTCTGTGTTTGAGTTAGTAAAAAATGTACATGTGCCCGCGGTTACAAGGCAGTGTTTATAACTGCGTTGGGAGAGCCCGGGCTATTGAAGATGGTGTGTAAAAAAAAACAATTCTATGTGTTTTAGTGTGTGTAATTGGTTGTTGTTATTGTTGAACTTGTGTACTTGTCTGTGATAGGTTGCAGTGCAAATGTGTCAAGCCAATTTAGTACTTTGTTTATTATGTAGTGCTCTTTTAGTGGCTTTTATTTTGGGAAGTATGAAAGCCACCATTTTGTGCAGTTTTCTCATTTTTATTGCAGAAGTCCTACTGCACACACATTGAGTGTCTGGCTGATGTGAAAGTAAGTGTCAATAAATATTAACATATTTAAAGGTTTCTTTGTAGTTCTGTGCGTGTCAGCTATATATACCACTGCTATCAGTTGACATATATTGCCACTATTTTCCAGCTGTTCATGTCAAGTGGCAGTTAATTGTAGCATAGAAGTGTTTAGAAAGTGCATTCTTCTAAGGTTTGCTGTGTTGGAAATATATTACTGCTGTTCATACCTATACCTATAATACGTTACAAATGGTGGGACTTTTAATTCACCTATGCATTTTTTAACTTCCACTAAAATGCTGCTAAAAGAACATTCATCTTCAATTATTTCTCTTTTTGCACACAGGTTACTGAGATTAAAGGTTTATTTGCTTGCACTTGTTCGAAACCTTACTGCAACTCCACCAGAAAGTACCTTGAGCTGTCTGCAGTTTGATGCTGGTTGAATGGCAGAAGTTGGATTAGAGATACCAGTGGGAAAAGGTGTGGCTTTGATGTAGGTTGGAGGTGTTGCGATGGTGCAGGGAGGCGGTGATAGAGGAGGAGTAGATAATCGCCAACATAATGAACAAGGCTCATGCATCCTCACCTTGTGGTGCTCATGGCCTTATGTATTTTGAACAATATTCGAGTGGACACTTATTAGATGATTGATAAGGACAGAGGTGCCCAAGTTCTGCAATGCAATAGTTGAAGGGCCACATCATAGCAGAACAAACTGTGGCATAAGCACTCTGGACATATTACTGTGGCCATGGTAGTGTTACTATCTCTGTGACTGTTTTGTATCATACCTTCCCTACACTTACTGCACCTCCCTGATCCTGTCTACTGCAATCACCCACCATACTCCCCACTATTTGTCCTTACGCAGCTTATCTAACCCTGAATACTCCCACCCACTTAGCCTATTGACACCTTTTGTAGCCTCATTGAATACCTACCATCATCTCCCTTATCTATATAATCTAGCCACATCCTCTATACCCCTAATTAGTTTAATCCTCTCTGGACAAGTCTTCATTCTGGTAGGCCTCTTCTCTGGCAGGGATGGATTTGGAATTGAAACCGCATCGTCCTCAAACCACTTCTGTCAGACATGATTTTAAAGGTCTACCCGGGTGGCAAATATTAAACATATTTTATCTTCTTTTCATCCACCGAGCCTGCCTCCACCTTTTTTAACCCCAATCACCCACATTACTCCCTCCTCTTTATGTTTACCCATGTTACCTTACCTTAATTATCTCTACCCACTGATCCCACTGACACCTTTTGTACCACCCTTGTACCTTTATTGTCTCTTCCTTCATCCATACTGATTAATCATACTATCTCTATTCTTACCCAGACTACCCTCATTCTCTTGACCCCTATCCACCACCTTACTGCTATTCATTGTGTTTACCCTTCTTTTTGCGAATGGTGGTCCTTGACAAGGAGCTCTCTTAAAATGAGCATAGTTTTTCGTGTATGGGTTTTTTCAATCCATCTTGGATGTGTTCCCAACAACCCAATGATTATTATATGTGAAGACAACAACAGTGTAATATGCAGAAATGTTGTATGAAAGCTAGTGCATACAATGTATTATTTATGAGGGTAAAATGTTTTATGTTTACAACTGTAACTAATTGTATTTTATAAAGTATGTTCTATGAGTAAGTATATTTTCTTTTTATTTCAGACTAAAAAGTTCACATTATGACATAATGACTGTGCACATATGACTTTGGCTATATTTTTTGTCTTTATCTCTGTGAATCTACTGTATGCCATCCTCTCTACATCCTCGCAGCCTCCCTCCACCCTTTCTACCCCAACCACCCCAGCATACTTCATCCTTCTATATTATTTCCCATGTTAGCTAACCCTGTATACTAATAGCTTTTGTACCACCATCATACCCTCAACATGTCTTTTCCCATTCATACACTCTACCCACTCCTTCTCTACCCTTACCTAGCCTACTCCCACCCTCTTGACTGCTATTCACCCACTCTACTGCTACAGAATCAATTATTGCTTCCGTCCCATTCTCTCATTTTCTCTTATACTATTTATATCTGAAATTTCAGCTTACACGGACCACTGAATACACACATATATACATATATAATTCTTTTTAAGAGTAAAATTATAGCCGCTGCTACGTAACTAGGGATTTGATTGGGCGAAACACGTGTACAGATAACCGCAGCAATAACTGAGCGTCATCACGGCGCGGCACACCCAGTCACGGGTATATTGAGGGCGCACACTTAGCCGTGGCTATCTTTGGACCACTGGGTGTTGTGTTATGTAGCCACAGCTATAAAGAACTATTTGTAAAAATTAAATTTCAGTAACTCAAACTGCATAAAATCGATTACATAAGACCTAATCTATTTTTGCAGTCTGTGTTTCATTTCATCTATTTTTGTAACTTAGAGAGTGGCCCTTAATAGGACCATTTTGGGGGATGGAAAGAGTGGCGTGCAAAAGGGAAGGAAACAACATTATGATAAGATATGTAACAAAGGTATTAAAACAAAAAGGAACATATCATTTTTGGGGTATTTTTTTGTTATTTTCTTTTTTTCTAAATAAAAGTGGGAAAAATTGCCACTTTAAAAAAGAAAAACTAGGTATTGCAAGTAATTCATATTTTCCATACTAACGTCCAGGTAAGTCATAGTTCTAAATTCTGAAGTATTATGCTTTGCTCTCTTTCATTACTACTCCAGCAGCATACCAAACCAACGAGTTCTGAATGTATACCATTGTGGAGAGACACTTCCTGAAAGGACAGCCTTTACACAATAAACTTGAATGTCTGGGAATGCCTCCTCACATAACCATCACTGCATATCCTATTTCCTCCTCTTTCTGCCACTGCGTTGAGCTCCGGAACTGAAGGTTATTACGTCCAAACCATTTAACTGTTGGTGCCCAACGTGGCACAACTTTTCCAACTGGGTTGTGCTCTGGACCGGATATTCCTCTCATGAACCTTCCAGCTTGTTGTCCGTTCCTAACCAGAAAAGCACATATTATAGACACTGATATGCTCCCTGGGGTGGGCAATGGCATGCATTTTCGCTACCAACCCCCCATACATTGGCCTTGTTGCTTGTGCTTTTACCACACATCACTCGGCATGTGCCTACTGCTATATCTAGCCACTCAGCGATGGCATGGATGGGATAATACTTCGCATCCATGTCTTTAACAGAATGATTTTCCTGCATGTTATTCTGGAAAATCTGAATTCTACGTCAAAACACAGAGGCTTATATTATGCTTGTTCAAAGCTTACTTACCACCAGTGAGGCCACCCATTCCAGGTAGGTAGGTCAATTCATTTGACCAATCTGCTGACTTCATTATGTTCTGGAGTCGGGCTCTGCTTACGAAGGCTTTTGAGGCCATCGCACCTCGTAATAAATGGGCCCCAAATCTCTATGTCGATCCCTGCTTGAAGCATGATCCATTTGACCCACCGGGCCAAGGTGGCCACTGACACTGCCTTGCAAGGCCTTCGCAAATGCGATAAACAGGCTGCTCTCTCCAGTGGGCCTCGGTGGATTAGTCCTCCTCTCATACTCCTTGAGATTTCTAGCTTGGCACACCTTAGGCTGTCTTGTGAAGCGACACCAAAGCAATAGCCGTCTTAGTTCTCTTCCACGCATGAAATGTCACTCCCTCCCGGGAGAAGGATGTGCTATCCACTTCGAGTGACCCTATATCTGATACTCTCCTGCATACTGCTAAACACAGAAGCATGGCTATTTTGGCAGAGAGCCTCTTCCTGGTCAGCTCGTGATTGTCTGGCCATCTCAGAAAAACCTCAACACGATATCTATGCCCCACAAACGTGTATACTTTGGCTTGGGAGGCTGAATGGCCTTATTCCTTTGAGCAGCCTTGTGACCAGGGCATGCTCACCTATACGAACGCCTGCTACGTGTTTGTGCCCCATTGAGATGGCTAACCTGAAAGGAGTGCCTTCCCCTGTGCAGCTAAGGCTGCCAAAAAACTCACCACATGAATCACATTCGATGAAGCGGGATACATGTCCCTAGCCAGACATCAATCGTGACATTTCACCCAGGCTGCTCTTAAGCACTTGGTCATTTTGTGTGCCCAGGAGTCTGCGATGAGGCAGTCAGCCTCTCCCAGTAGGCCTGGCTTTCTCCAGGTACCCCTGAAATGGCCCAGGCCACCAGTTGAAGGGTCCCTGCAAGCATCAATGGGTGGGGAAGCCCTGCCGGATCCTGAAGAATCCTTTGCCAACTGGGTAACAATACTGGATCATCGCATGACAGATCTAGAAGATCAGGGAACCAGGCTTGAGGCTTGACTCTCGAGTTCTGCCTCTTCACCTGTGCTAGGGTCCTCGCAATCATTGCGAATGGCGTGAAGAAGTAAACTGGCTTTGAGCCCCATTCCAGCAGGAATGCATCTGTGGCGGCTGCCTTTGGATCCAGACTCCAACTGAAAAAACATGTCAGTTGTTGGTTGAATCTGGATGTGAACAGGTCTGTTTCACATGGTCCTCTCCAACTCATTATGCTGCAAAAGACCTTGTTGTCGAGCTCCAGTTGCTGGAATGCTTCAAGTACCAGGGATTTCAATCCGCCACCTGGTTCGCCAGCCCAGAAGGGTAATCCACGGTCACAATGATTTTCCTGACTAGACAGAGGTACCAGAATTCTTTGGCTATTTCTGCTAACATCATGGACTTCGTTCCGCCCGCCGATTGATGTACCTCACTGCTGAAATGTTGTTCTTCTTTAACAAGATACAGCATTGTACTTTCTGCTTTGTCAGGCTCCAGACTGCAAAGGAGCCCGCAACAGTTCCAGGCAATTGATGTGCAGCCTGGTTTATGATGGAGACCAGCATCCCCCATCGAGATCTTCCCATTCCAGGCCTCCATGTGCTGCATCCACCAATGCAGCTCTGTCCTTACTTCCTGGCTTAGCGGGACCTTGTGCTCGTACGAGTGGCCCTGTTGTAGGTACTGTATCGTCAGCATTTGCAGTGCCCGGTACTGCAGTGGGCCCAGGAACATTGCCTGGATGGAGGACGCAAACCTCCCAATTATCCTGGCCAACTCCCTCAATGACACCTGTCCTTTGTAGAGAATCCCCTTGATTTCCTTCATGATGTCCTTGACCTTCTGCAACAGCAGACTTAAGGTCCCCTGCACTGAGTCTATGATGAACCCTAAGGAACTCTATCCTCTGGGTGGGGGTTACTTGTGACTTCTGCCAGTTCACAACAAACCCCAGCCACTCCAGCAGCTGGGTCATCTTTGCCACCTTCCCTCGTAGCATCCTGTGACATAATGCAGATATTGTCTAAATAGATTATCAGCCGCATTATGCGCTGGCACAGTTCTGTCACTACCAACTTTAGTACTTTGGTAAGGCACCGCAGCGCTGAGGAGAGTGCAAAACAGGAGGTAGGTGAACTTCCATGTCTGACCATCCCATTGGAACTGAAGGAATTGCTGGTGCAGCTTGTACATGGGGATTGCTAGATACGCATCCTGAGATCTATGCACGCTAGCCAATCCCCCGCCTGCAGAATGTCTTGTATTTGCTGGATCCCTTCCATCTTGAAATGCGGTTAGAAAAGGAAAAAATTGAGCGCCCTGAGATTCATGACGGGTCTTAACTTTTCTTTCCTCTGCACCAGGAAGAGATTGCTCACAAAGCCTTCCGCTCCGTTGCTGCCTGCCTGATGGCCCCTGTTCCCAAAAGCTTTGAGACTTCCTCTGTCATAATCACTCTCTCCTGTTCAGAGAAAACGAATGGTCTGAGTAGTCCCGTCTGTTTGGTCTCTGTGTGCCACTTTAGTTGTAAGCCCTGGACCGTGCCTAGCACCCAGGCGTCTCCGGTGATCGCCCGCCATGCTCGCAGGCGTGTGGCCAACCTGGGCCTATCGCAGGAATCGCACCACAAGCGCTCTCTGCAGTGGCCTGCGCTCTCACCTAGATTATTTCCTGGCCCTCCATTGGTACCTCTCCAGCCTCGACCTCTGCCTCTTCCTCTGCTGGGAAAGAAGGGGTTCGGACTCCTTGTGTCCTGTGACCGCCAGGATCCCCTGTATGAGGACCTTTTCTCTTGCACGGCCGGTGAAGCGTCCCTGTCCTCTGCCGGCCCAGCCAAAAACCTTTAAGGGCCAACACCTTCTTCAGTGACACCTGTACCTTGTCCAACGGCACAAAGGTCTGTACAAAATGTGTGACATCTTTGATGAATGCATCTCCGAATAGGCACCCCTTTGCTGATGCGACCGCATCTGAAGCTGCAAATGCCCCTAATTTAGGGTTGATTTTCACTAGGACGGACCATCGTCTCTAGGCCGCCAAACCACAGTTTGCATTTCCTATCAAGCAGGCCGCCCTCTGCGCCCATCCTGCCAACACCTGGGGGTCGATCTCATTCTTGAGTCGCCTGGCCTCCTCTGCCATCTCTATGATTTTGGTGACCGGCCCACGACATCCAGCAACTTATCCTGGCATTAAGACCAGGATATATCGATGCCCTTCCCTATGTCTTTTGTGTATTTGGCCATTTTAGGATTGATGACAGGCGTATCTGCCCCCATGTCTGGCATAGGGGTCTGGGAAACTCCGCTCGGAGCTTGCTGCAGGCTTACTTTGACAATGGTGTCTTGAGGTGCTTGCTCAGGTAAGCGGCCACTCTTCTGGAAGGTTCCCACTCTGCTGTCCTCAGATGTACTGAGAGGTTGGTTGTCAAACTCCCCTTTGAAGAGTTTCTACTGGCTATCGTGCCACTTGCACTTTCTCGTCGCCTTCTTTGGCTCTGAGTCAGGCCCTGATGACATTTCTGCAATGTCCGACTCCTCATCTCTGGAATAGCCAGGAGTTCTGCAATCATTCTCACCCTTTTGATCTTCCTCCAGGTCAGAGGGTACGTCTTGCCGCAAAGTGCGGTTCCTGGACTCAGGCAGTCTTTTCTTAGAATGGCCATGCTTGCTGTGGCGCCTGGGCAGTGAACCCAGGGGGTGAAGGCTCTCCATGCCCTATGGGTCATGCACTTCTTGGTGCAGTCTTCCCCCGCCCTCCTCTGCTTTTCACTGACTTTTGTGAAGGGTGGAAAGCCCTGGGGGGCCTGCAAAAAGGATAGCCAATCTTGCAGCAGGTCTGCTTTGCCAGCAATGGGCCCCAATCCTGCCCAAAGTGCCATTTGTAGCATCCTGTCCTGGTCCGCAGACAGCCAGTGTGCGCTTGATGGTCCTGCCCGTGGGAGCTCTGATCCAGAAGTGGAGCCTCTGTCATACTCCATCATCTTACTGCCTGTGAGATTCTCTAACACTGTAGGCTGCTGCCAATATGTACAAGCTGGAGATTATTCAGGTGATTGTAATTTCGCGTGACCCTCAAATAAACAGCCCCTGCAGAAAAGAGTGTGTGGGCTGTATCTGAGGCCATGTGTTGTTGTTACTTCAGTAAATACGAGCGTTTACAGGCGTTTACAATATCCGCCAATTTTGTTCTCCTCAAGCTGTGCCGATCTCAGGGGCGAAGATGCTGGTGACCAGAACTGCGTATTCCTGTCTGGCGCCATCCGCTTTGCGATACTGGCACATAGCTATGCGCTGTCAAAACTTGCATGTCCGTTTCCCCGCTTGCGCTCAAAGAGGAAAGCCTGCTACTGAGCTAATGCTAATTAGAAACCACGCTGTTACCCGAACACGTGAAAACATCTAAATATAAGACCAAAAGTACTTATCTTCACCGCTGCTTTAGCAGCAAAGAAAGAGGAGGAAACAGGATATGCAATGACGGCTATGTAAGGAGGCATGCCTGGATTGGAGGGCAGTATCATGTGTGGACATTCAAGTTTATTCTGTAAAGACTGTCCTTTCAGGAAGTGTTTCTCTACAATGTTTCATGTTCAACTCTTTGGCTTGGTATGCTGCACGAGTAGTAATAAAAGGGAGCAAAGCATAATACAAGAATCTGATGTTCAGACACACTCTTTTGCCAATCCTCTACTGTGGCACCTCCCATGGCAACCCATTTGTGGCATATGGTATATGGTGGACATCATTTTCATGACTGATAAAATGGGTGCTGGTAATATGGCATCAGGTGTATTTGAGCTATCAGCAGCAGATGTTGTGGGTTGGGTGTTCTTTGGGGATGCTGATGGAGGAGGTGCTTTTAGTCACCGACGTAATGAATGAGGCCCGTGCATTTTGATCCTGTAGTGCTGATGTGCCTTTCTGTATGCATCGTCCACATCATCCCAGTGGAACTGTGCTAGATAGTTGATCAGCACAGATGTTCCTAAGCTCTGCGATGGAACATTGGAAGGGCCACGTCTCAGCATCATCTGGCACAATGTGCATTGCACATCCTCTGCCTCTTTTCTAGAACAGTGTTCCTTTACCCGAAAGTACCTCCAACTGTCTGCTGTGGTCTTCTTTCCCGTAGCTCTCTCTCGTGGTGTGGATGGATTTGCAACCCAGACCAGATTGTCCTAACTGCTGCTCTTTGTGTCAGACATGATGTTAAAAGTTTGACAGGGGAGGAAAATATAAAACAACAAAAAGACCATGCCACAAAAATGTTAAAACATTAAAAATGAAAAAATAAGACAAACAATACAAATAACAAGACAAGGGAAGGAGGATTAGGTCAAATGTGAGTAAAAAGGATGGAGAATTTAGGTATGAGTAGCCAAAAGTACTCGTAGTTGCTTAGGAAACGTTTTCACTAGCAGAGACTGATAGTAGTGATAAATATAAAATGATTTGCTTTGGGTGTGGTGAATATTCGCGGCTACTGAATCTTGTGCATTCTGATTGGTCAATTTTGCATGCACAGATATATGGCCGTGTGGGCATAGCTGCGTCTACTCAACTTGCACCGTCTTCGGACGATTTGTTGACACAGATATGTGTCATGTGTACCCACGCAGCGTGCATTCTGATTGGTAACTGCTACACAAGCGAATTTTGTTATACGGCATGGGCATAGTCGTGTCAACTAAACTTGCACTCCCATTGGTTGTGGATGTTGACACAGATATTTGTCATGTGTACCCACGCAACCACAGCACGCATTCTGATTGGTCAATGCAGCGAGCGCACATTTTGCCATTTCGTCGAGTACAGAAATCACACAGTGATTGGTTTGTGGGCATAGCCGCGGATACCCTCGATATTTTCCAGGAAGCCCCTATACTTTTCATCAGTGCTTTTTGGATCTTGGTTTGTGACACATCGGAACTGTTCAAAATTGCAAGCTTTATTTTTCCGATCCGTTTTTCTTTCACTTACTCCTAAACTTCTTTTATTTGTCTTGTTTTTTGTGGTTTGTATACATTTATTATTTTACTTTATTATTTTCTTTTTTGTAAGTTTTTTATTTTAGGTGGCAAAGTCTTTTTTGTGGTGTCTTTTTTAAATTATTTTATTTTCCTCCCTGTTTGATATGTCTTCTGAACACAACAGTGATGAGGAGGTGGTTGGGGTCTCTACTGCTTACCTCCCTGCAAGAAGCAGTATTGGATGAAGAAAATAGCAGATAGCTGAATATATGTTATGGTGCAACAACACCATAGCCGGAACGAAGTAGAGAATGTTATGTGTACAAAAACATTGCGTAGGATCTGTCACAAAGTCTGGGGACTTGGGTGCAAATTTGGCACTTAGTGAGAGATCATCCTTGAGCTATCAGGGACATATGCAAAGACTTGGAAAGGGTAAATGAGGTCTTTGCAGCCGTTCAATCTTGGATGGCATTGAACTCACTTGCTCTGAATGACAAAAAGACAGAGCTCCTCATTCTCAGAACAAGCTCTAGGCTAAACAAACGGAACCCCCCAATATAGTGATTTTATGATCGCAGGTAATGTAATCCCTGTTCTTTAGCATGTAAAAACACTTGTAGTATTTTCCGACCCACAATTAAAAAAACGATTGTTTTATTTAAGCTCCTCTCGTTCCTATCTGACACTTACTGTTGCAAATTTGCACTTATCTATCAGAAAGAAATAGGGGTCTCATCACGGCCACTACTATAAACACCAGATTAGATTATTGCAATAGTCTCTTTGTAGGCAGTACCCAGGCCAACATTGTAGGCAGTACCCAGGCCAACATTAAGAGGCCACAAGTCACTCAAAAGGAGCAGTCTGCGCAGTCTGTGGAATTGTACGACGGTCCCACTTGTCTAAAGCTGTTGCATGCAGCATTGGATAAACAAGAGTACAATTCAAGGCGTTCGTTCACGTTGGTGTACAAATGTTTGGCGGGCAATGCTCCCTCCTACCTTTGATCTCATATCAAATACATTTCCATCAGACACACTTTGCAGTCAAATAACGATGCCCTGCTCTTTTAACCCCGCTTCTCCTTAAAGAAACTCAGAGGTTCTAGCTTTGATGCATGGCATACCCTTCACGTTTCACTTAGAACAGTCCCATCATTAGTGCAATTTAAAAAGTGCTTGAAAACACCTCTCTTTAATAAGGGCATAGACTGATCCTTCTGACCCAGGCCCTGTGGTTGGTTTTGGAGCAGGTGGAAGACCACTGGGATTATTTATGGAGCAGGTGGGGGGGCGAGGGTTATTGTTGGAGCGGGTGGGTCGCTTAGGGTTGCTTTTGGAGGCGGTAGAGGAGCCCTGGGATTGTTTTTGGAGTGGGTGAGGGGCCCTCTGGTTGTTTTGGGAAAGGGTGGGGGGCTGGGACTATGCAGGCAGTGGGGAAGGGTGATCCCATGGACTATACAAGCAGAGGGGTGGGGGTAGCATGGGCTGTGGGGAGCCCTGGGACTAGTGAGAGCGAGGTGGAGGAACACTGGGACTATGAAACGAGTGGAGTAGGGGAGCCCTTGGGTAATGCAGGGTGTGGGGTAGGGGGAGCACAGGCACTATGCAGAGAGTGGGGTAGGAGGATCAGGGCAAGGGGGAGCCCTGGGACTGTGCTGGGAGTGGGGTGGGGGAGCCCATGGACTGTGGTGGGAACAGGGTGGGGAAAGCCATGGGACAGTGGTGAGAGCAGGGTGGGGAGATCCCAGGGACTGTGGTGGTGTGGGGAGGGCAAAGGGACTGGGCTAGGTGTGGGATGATGGAGCCCAGAATCTGTGATGGGAGCAGGTGGGTGAGCCCAGGGACTATACACTGGAGCGGGATGGACAATAGTTCGTAGCCATTTGGACTTCCTGCCTATTTGGCATTGGGGGGGGGAGCAGCCTGCCCACATTTTGCTCAGGCAGGGACCAGGCCAAACAAGTTAGAAGAACACTGGTGCATACAGAGGGATCTCCTTACAGCTAGAGGAAGGTTCCACCATCGTGTTTCTCTAGACCTCTGTCTTTGGGTGTGATGTCAGAAGGCAACGTCCACTTGTTTCAAGAGCAAAGATTGGACCCTTAAAGCAGGCTTGATTTTGTCCAATCACCTATGGACCTTTGCCTTTGAAAGAAGGGGTCTCCGACGCCACAAACAAACACTTAAGGAAGAATTCATTGAAGAATTCAACATCTGCTGGGAGAGTTGTTCTTTCCAAAGTATCAAAAGCAAAGGCACGCTCTGCTCGCTTACCACCCACAGGGCACATTAAGGGGTGCCCTGCTGCTGGTTCAAGAACTGCATCCCTGTCAGCCACACTTCTGCCTAGGACCTGGTGTGTCCAAGCCTTCTTCATGGTGGGAGCCCACGAACAAAGTCAAATCTTACCCTTGAATCCCTGAATTGGGATTCACAACATCCTGAGAGTCAAGACAGCCAGGATACCTGTTTTCACTGCCTCAAAACGATCAACATGCATTTGAATCGTGGTTGCTGCATTTCGAACCAAGAGGACCATCTGGAGCTTCCGTTGGCACTCAACCGATCTTCGAACCACTGTTCTGTACTCTTGAAGCAGTTCACAGTCGCACTTGCCAACTCAGCACATCATTGTCTCGGCTCGAACCTAAAGCTCATCATTCCACACGCTGCCTTTGAATCGCTCTTCAAACTGCTGGCATTATTGTTGACGATCTTCATCAACAGTCGACCAGACCCTGGATGAGCCCTCAAATGCAAACTTGAACTCGACACCGGAGCTACCCGGCTGAAACTGCACATCCAGTTATCAGCATCTTCACCATCAAACCGATCCCGGTGGCCCTCAAGGTCCACGCAGCTTCAAGCCGCAACACACTTCAGCTCAGGGGCATTGCTATGGGAGACCTGGGGGGGCAATAGCCCTGGGTCTTTTGGTTGGAGCCCCGGATAGAAGCTCAGGGGATACAACCAAAAGGCTAGCCCGAGTGCTTTCAGCTATCTTTACCCTTGCTGCCTAACATGCACTTTTATCTGGTAGAAACCCAGATACCTGCCAGTTCTACCCAAGCAGTACAGGCTCAGTAGCTGAAAAAGAAGGGTAAATAAGGATGACACCCCCTAGTGATGAAGAGCAAGTGGCACAAACATTGTTGCCAGTGAGTAAATCTGTAATTATGTATTCCAATGGATTGTGAGCTCGGATGTGACTAATTACTGGCTGAAGCATAATGCAACGTGTTTGCTAATATATGACACTGTCACATTTTATGGAGAATGTGCGAATCGTTTCGAGCAACGTGGGCTATTTTGGAAAAGAAAAACAATCCCAAATTGCAATTGTGGAAGCATGCACTTGTAAAATAATTCAGATCACGTTCTTAACAACAATATATTTCACTAATCAAGTGTAATGTACACCGAATACACAATAACCTTGAGTGTACTGCTACTAATAAACAATGTATTGGCAACAAGGAAATAAGTAAATGTGCAGTGAGTGGTGTAACAGTTAGTTTAAGGAGAGGGTGTGTCTGCCGGTGCAGTAGCAAAGGTTATCTCTTATCCACACATCCGGATCTCCAAGGTTAGAATCTTTACAGAGATTATCAACACTTTCAGGCAGAAAATGCGTGTTGCTTTAGCATGAAATCACTTTAAAACAATTAAATTCCATCTTCCCTGTACCTGTAAACGAAGGCTGCTGCATCAAAGTATTGCAAATGCCATTAGCGAGGAAGAGCTAAGGGTACCAACAACCATGTTCAGCTACAGACGACTCGAAGAAAATTAAATCAAAATATCACGTTGTGAAAAAAAAGAGTACCAGGAAGCAGCCACACTTGCTTTTTTGCAGCTTAGAGATATAGTTCTCAGAGTGCCCGTCAGTATTCTGAATACACAGGAAGATTTGTACTATAGTATTTGACCCAGGTGCTGACGAGCAAGGGTTGATTTTGTTCCTGAAGCCATCTGTGAGCCGTGGACTACTGCTTCACCACGATCCACCAAGATGGACTGACTTCAGGGCACTTGGCCATGCAGAACGCTACACATGCACGCTGTGATGGCCCCTAGGCAGTCAAAATGTTCTCCTTGGTATTGCTGTTGACTCTGATCCGATGTTCTAAACCATGGGTAGTTACAAGACATGGTGGAAAATACTTTGGCTCCTTGAAATAGTAGCCTATGCAGCCAATCCTGGGTCGTCTCAGAGAATGATTTCCCAGAGTTGAGATTCTTCACATCAAAACCCATTACAGACTAGTTGGGGACACAAATAGAGCCATAGAACCGGTCAAGTATAACTGCGCTAGAACAGTCATCCTGGCAGGTGGATGGTCCTTTTGGTGACATTGGTGGTGGAACTTTGAAGTTCTTTAAGTCCACACTGACAACTTTCAGGACGGTCATCAGTACCAGTAATCAGCCTGGAAGAGATTCTCGCTTGGGTGCCCCATTCACCAGGTGTCTCTGCCAATGACCTTGCCTGAGAGGAACTCTGCCAGGGATCATCTCAGTGGTGTGTGCAGGGATGATAATCTCTCCAAGACAGGTGCTGCAAACCTGCATCAGGTGGTGCTTTGTGCTGCAGCCCCCTCTGTAAGTATGTCTGCTGGCACAGGAGTGCATGGGCAACATGCTGGCTGCAGTTCAGTCATCATTTGTCAGAGAGCAGCTAAACCACTAAACCTGGTGGAGTTCGTGCAGATGCCCAGAGAGGTCTCAGAGTTCTTAGCGTGGCTGTTGCAGATCAGTAAGATTGTGAAAGCTGTAGTCTGACCTGGATGTACCCAGATAGTTACAGGGGCTATCTCCCATGGCAAGGACGTTCAGCCCAGTTAAGAGTCCAGCAGTATCTGCGTAAGGTTCTTTCGAGATAATGGCTCATAGATGATGGTCACATGGGAGCCGATATCCTGAAGTGCTTTCACTTGCTTCTCAGCAATGGTAACATTCACAGTGGCTGGTGGTCAAATTACTCCATCTGGTATTACACGTGATATTTGACGTCTACGCCCTCTGATAATGAAATTACAGGTGGTACATCTCTCGCATTGGTCAGCCAACCTTGATTTTGGTGGTGATGCAGGCTTCTCACCATCTACTGTGGCTGTGGGCTTGGGATCATCTGGGAGTGCCAGCTTACGGTCTTCTGCCTATGCATGATGGGAGCTCAGTAGTAATGAGGTTCCAAGAGATTTGCTTCTTGGGTCTCACTTTCATTTACGAACTTAATGTGTTTGGGGTTAGAGAGTATTATGCTAGTCTGCCAGTTTAATGTAATCTGGTGAATTGGTGCACCCTTCTGGTCACACTGTCCACACTGTGCCCTTCTTGTCTACACTAATGACAGAATTGCCTGGGTTGTAGATGCCCTGGCAGCTCAGTGTATTTTCTTTTCTGGTTTTCCTTGGCTCTCAACTCGCCAGAGGAGCTGGTTTTCCCACTCTCATAGGGCTAGTGCTGCACCTATGCATGCTCTGTTGAACCTGGCATGAAAGATGTGGCATTCTAGAGCTACTTGGCCTGAATGACCTGCTGCAACTCATCAACCTGAAGCTGCAGGTCACACTCATGGGCTGAAGATGGGGGTCAACAGTTGACTGTGGTGACTGTAGGCAGTGTCCAACATCTCTGCCTGTTTCATGAGTACCACTCTCACGAGCTCCTGAAAGATGGTGCAATCAGAGTCCCCTCTCTGAGGGTTGGTTGTAGAAGCATCAGTGGCATGGATCTTGCTCCCTCCAGGACTTGCTGAGCCTCACCAAGTTCAAATGTTGTTGCTTGAGCATTTTCTCTGGTAGGCCAGCTGCAAACATAGCTTGATCCTGCTCTGTTACTTCCATAGTTGTTTGCCAGGTTGTAAACAGGTAGCATAGTACTGGAACACCATCTCTGTACTCAGCCTGGTACCAAAACAATGCCATCCAAGGTGTACACGTTTCAGCAGCTGTTGGTTCCAGATGCATGTTCTGGAATGTCTGGATCACCCTCAAAGGATCTGGAGCTTGCCATTCAAGAAACATCAGGTTGGTATGGTCCACCCATAGCTGCTATTCATATTCAACTTACAGAGTGGACCTCTCCTTGGAGGCCTCGGATGAATACAAGGACCAGGGGGATGGCCCCTTCAACTATATGCAGCCCTGGAGAGCTGAACATGTTGTGCTCTCCCTGCTTTGGGGAGAGCTGGTAATTACTAGTGCCCCGGGTGCCAGGTGGGGAGAGGGAGGTGGGAGCACGTCCATGCAGGCCAAGGCAGTGGCAGTGATCGACAAAGAGCAGAGTGCCTCTTAGCCATTATGTTGTTGGAACCGTTGAAAATGTCACTTCACAAGCAGCAGCAATCTTGTTTTTTATTAGAGTATAGTAACTGTCACACGAGGGTTCTTTACTCTAAGCTTTTTTCATTTTGTTTTAATAAAATTGTCGTGGATCCTTTACCTATTATTATTTTATCTTTTAATCCCCGGCAGGGGGGTTATACCTATCTGAGGAATACATGTTCCAGAATGCACTTTTATGGCAGTATATGTACAGAACTTTGAGATTTAACAGCATCTTTGACCTGAACCTGTGCAGGTTCCTAAATTTCCTGGTAGTAAGTAGTCTGCCAGTTGAAAATAAAACCGAAAATGTGCACTAAATGAATACAAATATCAAACAGAACGATGGCTTACTTCATACATCTGCAGCATGTCCATGATCTGATATATCCATAATGTGAGGCAGGTGAAACAGTGCTCTGGGCAAGGTGAGGCCACGCGGACTAAGCCTTGCATGGGCAGAGACGCCACACTGGTGAAATCTGCTCCCCTTACAACTGAGGAGAGATCCACCATTAGCACATGGAGTGACTTGGTCACAGGGTGAAGCTTCAGTTGGATAAGAGCAAGCAAGGCCAACCCCCACCCCTCAGCCGGGAAACTCTCTAACAACTGTCTTTCAATGGCCATCTTGTTTGATAAGTAGAATCTTCACTGACACAAGCCATGTAGCCTAGAGGAGGCCCAGGACAATAGCAGTACCACGCAACAATATAAGTAGACTTAGTGCGTGCACACGTGAGCTGAGAAATAAATACATAAGGAATAAGGTCCATATCATATGTCTATATATATGTTCACGCAAAAACTTTGTTAAAGGGACGTTATGGGTACAAGTAAAACCGAAAAAACTTCAGAAATACGCTGGTAAGATAGGAACCCATAACTTGCACCACCACCGTGCACGGTTACTGGTCATTTGGTCGAAAAAAAAGGTTGACAGGACAAATGGTCGACTCAATTTGGTCGAAAGACAAATGGTTGAATTTTTTTTTGTATTTTCAAATTTTTTAATTTTTTTTTGGGGGGTCCCCCCCAAACCCTTTTTTTTGCTCAAAAACCCTTTTTTTCCTAAACGAAAACCTGAAAAATATATATAAAAATAAAAAAAAAATTCAACCAATTGTCTGTCGACCAAATTGCGTCGAACATGTGTCTGTCGACCAATTTTCTGTCGACCAAATGACCGGACAGCACCGTGCACTGCTAAGACTAACTCCCAGGACATCATAGATGACAACACAAATGTCATTGATGACATCACTGATGCCATCACATATCTGGGCACTTGTATTTGTTCACTGACATATCTAGGCCATGTGGTTTTGTTCACTGACAGAATATTAAAATTCAAAAGGTGCCATATATCTAGACATTAACCTTGTCATATTTTCTTAAAGTACTTTCCTTAGGGTTTAGTCTCAGCACATGGTGAACATACATGGGGCAATAAGCAGGCCTCAAATACATAATTCATTTGTATACATGAAGATGAACTTTAATGTTATTAACATTTTCTGATGATGCTTTTTCTTTCATCCTTACTTTAGTTTCCCTGTATGTGCCTCTGATTTGTATGCATTGTGGGTCTTCATATCTATTGTTTGTACTAGCACAAGTGTGTAGTAATCCTTGAATTGTTAGCTAGTTATTACATGTTTAACACTACTCAAAGCTGATAAGGTAGCATTCATTATTTTACTCTCCAAAATTACAAGATTATAAATATGGCACTTCTGTGGTGCATACTGCAGCCATTGCCTATATTTACGTATGATTAGGTTCCTGCATTAACAACAACACTCCAATATAATGTTTTGTTTAGATGAGTACATGCTTTAATAGATTAAGTAGTTCATGATAGGTCTCCCAATCACCCATGACATCTTGTTACTAGGGTAGTTCCTTAGCTGCGCTTTGTGCTTTGGAGCAGGTGAGCCATGTCTCCTTTTGGATACCTGTGCAAATGAAAGCCCAGTGATGACACTCTAATTATGGCACACCTCAACAAAACAAAACATCCAAGTAAAATGCCATTAACTAGGAGCAAAGTGTTGAGAGATCAATGGGCACGCACTGTCTCTTCTGCTACAGCTCTAACACATCACTGCTTGGGCCCCATCAATACATTTATGAAGTTGGCACCCATTGTAAATAAGGGCAAGAATGGCCTTGGCGAGTTTCAGGGACATCAGCCAGGAGTAAATAAAGGGTGAGTTCCATTATAAACATACAGGAAGTGATTTACTAAGATACCTTCCGATTTGCGCATACTCTTGTGCACCATTGATTTGTGTGCATCCGCAAGTGGAAATATTTAGAAAGATGTTTCATTGTAAATTCACAAAGAAGCTGCTGTGCCCACACAGATGCCCCCATTTTTGCTAGTTCACTATTGCGAAAAACTGGATGTGTATGCGGCGTGACCTCAAGTTTGAGAGCACATCCCGAATGCCAAAATGGGGCATGCATTCCTATGTCAGTGTTTGTACAGGTGCAGTGGAACTGGCAATGCACAGAAAACCATTCATGACCCTTCTGTACGTTGCCATAGCTTCACCCTGCAATAGTTTGAGCTGTTGCTGCGTCAGGTATGTCACTTCCTGGTTCTTTGGGATAGAAATGATGGTGTTCTCAATATGGGAGCGATGGCTTCTGTGGATGCCAGCAGGCTCAGCCCTCTTCTCACATAGATTCTGAGAGCCTGTGAATACATAAGCTATCACCTGGGTGCCTGCACAGCATTTTGCTGCTTGTGCAGGCCTTCTTCCAGTGGACAGGAGATGTTTTCAATTGGGTGGTCCAAGCATGTATTGAATTCAGGGATCTTTGCACTGTGCAATATATTTGCAACACACCATTTTTTTGTGATTCATGACCGCAGTCTTCTTTCATCAAAAACAATTATGATTGTTGTTTTTATTCATATGGATTATGATCTGAATATTACATTTTGGCAACAGCAATGCTCCATGCACTAGGGAAATGTTGCCATCCTTTCAACTTAAAGACATTAATAGGCAGGTGTTCAGGGCAACAATCTGATGCAGATATTATTCACAGATACAAAGTCCACGCTCACAGAAGCCCAAGAGCTGCATCCACCCCAGCCAGCATACAGCATCTCCTGTCTTCAAGAACACTCGCGCAAACCTGCTCGTCTGCGCGCACCACCGTGGACCTACTACCACAAATGTGATTATGAGTTAAACATTGCCTTATAAAAAAGGCTGAAGCCGAATAGATGGTTTTCAGCCGAAATTCGGCCGAATACTTACTCGAAGCTGAAGTTCGGTACACCCCTACTTGTTACCAACATTATAAACATAACCCTTTGTAGGGACTTTTCATCAAAATTTATTTCACATGTGATGTCATCAGTGATGTCATCAATGACATTTGTGATGCCATCTTTGAGGTCCTGGGTTGTTAGACAAGAAACAACCCCATAGTATGTATAGTATGTTGGCTAGAAACCAATCGCATCATGTGACAAACATCGCAATCCTAGAATCGTTATTGTAACCAGAGGGCGTCCATTTTGTGAAATGTTGGCTATTTGCTTTTTTCTTTTCTGTCAAAACGCTTTGCAAATATATTCTATGCTTCAAACTCACACACAGTGCGAGGCCACGGCCTGAATGCTGAAATACTAACACAGATAGGAATGTCAAACTATGCAGAAATACATTGTTTTTCTCTCTCACTAAGTCCTTGAAGCCGAACAGAAGCCGCATCTAATCAGTAGTCCAGGTGCCGACCTGTCTTGCAAACGCTGTAGTAAAAGGCAGTTAAACCATGAATTATATTCTCCTAGCGGTGCTCCTTCGCGGAGAATGGTATTTTCTGCTTCAGAACTGTCTGACCCTTAGCTCATGAACCGAGACACACAGATAACGTATTAAGGAATGTTTCTCTGCTAAGAACATGATATCTTTGCCGAGCTAAGAGCTCTATGTTCCCCATAACAGAAAGCTGTCTCTGCTGCCATTGCTAGAATAACTATGTTTAGACTGAATGAAGACATAACGTGTCATAATTGTCATGATTGTCAATCACCGAACCCTAGCCTGAATGACATGTTTGTGGGCAGATCGAATTGGCTTCGTAAAGATTATATGTAATCTATATATGTTGCTGCTTGAGCATTGCTCGATCTCTCGCTCATCTCACGGGGTCTGGGAACACACGTCGTGAGGCGTTGAGACCCAGTTGGCCCACTGAGAATATTTTGAAATAAACCAGACTTGTTTGGAAATCGAACCTCGTGTCTGACGTGTCACTATAGTGTACGGTTATTGTGCCTTAGTTTTCATATGCGGTCTTTATGGCCTAGCAAATATGGCGCCCGAACAGGGACCCTCCCACTTATGCTCCATCATATACGTTGAAGTTTGAAGAAGGCAAAAATGAGTCGAGGACGAAGCTGTCGAGCCGGGATCGGAAGGTGTTTGGGGCGCCTCTATAGAATTGATGAGAGACTCTGTCGCAGATCTGTACACAGCCGATCACTGATCGACGAGCAGCACCCAGAGAGCATCGAGGCGAGGGTCCTGGAACGAGGCAGATTGAGCCAGACACGCAGTCACAACGATTCTTGGTTGCGTCTGTATACGGACGAATTGCGTCCTGTGTGACGAATTGGTTGATCAGGTGAGTTGTGCCACGATTCTTAAATGTCCTGATATTGGTTGAGTGCTGCTCTTGCAAGATCAAACACCCAGGGTAAGAAAAGGGTAAGAATTAATCATGCCTGGGAAATTGTCCTCCTGTTTAGTGAGGTTTTTTCACTGCGGCAGACAATCTTTGGAAACTGGCCAGGTCGCGCCACCTAAGGGGTCGCCGGCACATGAAAGGTATATTAAGTACGATATAGGGGCAATAGTGTTTAGTGCGATTTGCCATAGGCAGACGAGACGTGTGTCAGACCTTCAGTGGCCTAATAATGGGAGCTTTGAAATAGCACGTATAGAACACTTAGAATCAATATTGCTACACAAAAAGGACCGACCAGCAGCGTTCGACGTTGTGAGAGACTGGAGGATGGAAGCTAATCTCCACTTGAGAAGTAGAGAGAAACATGCGCGCAGACATAAAACGAATGTAGAGAAAGCGCTAGAGCATGACCACCATCAGCAGACAGAAGCCATTAGGAACATGGACAGGGCTTTCAAATTAGATGCACAGAAAATATATCCTAAGCAAGATTTGCATACATCAGATGAACTAATAAACAAAATATTGAATGAGCGAAGAAATTAACATCAAAGTACTGACCCAGTTGCACCTCCTTCTTATGTACCTCCCATTCCCGTTATTCCATCTGCACCAGCAGTAAGCAGTAACTCTCCCCCTGTGCCTGTGACATCATTTCCTCCACCACCGCTAGAGCATGAGTTAGCCGCTCTAGTAGGCAGTTCTACAGAGATGGGGCCTGCACAAGGAAGCAGTAGACAGACTCGTAGTACGGTTAGCAAAGTAAGGAAAGAAGAACTGAGAGATTGTTTTAGCAGTGCACGGTGGTGGCGTGAGTTATAGTTGCTAAGCTTACCATAACTGGTGAATTTCTGAGGTTTTTCGGTTTTACTTATAACCATAACATCCCTTTAACAACGTTTTTTCAATGAATTTCATGGGTTTTTACCAGTGCATGCTATTTTCTTACAACATACTAATTTCATACTTACCCCAATATCGCAACATTTTTGTCCAATTTACAAAGTTTCTCAAAGTTTTACCTTAAACTTTGTCCACTATTTTCGTGTCTGTCGATGTCCACAAACATCTGACGTCATCACGGACCTTTCCGGACAATGTCACCTGACTGTGCACTCATGAGCCCAAGTTATCGGCCCAAGCAAAGCAAGGGCAGATAATGAGGGCTCTGGATGGTTATCCCCAGGTTCCAGCCCATGCAATGTATGATGAAGGCCATTAGCACCCCGGGTACCCAAAGCGTTAAAATGGGGTGCTAAAAAAAAAGGATTTTTCTTCCTACACATGTAGGAAGGAAAATCCTTTTCCAAGATGCCCACCATGGAAAGGGAAGGCGGGGCTACGTACAGAGCTCCTCTTCCCTTTCCATGGGAGCCTGCAGAAGGCGAAGAGAGAACCCTATGACCATATTACCACAAGCACAGTATTTTTTCAAAAGTGTCAAAATGTATGTACATACGAGACCCCACTTGACAAAATCCACTCAGACTTTACTCAAACATTCAAGGTTGGGTCTATAATCTTTCTGGAAACATTTGTCCGCATTCGTCAAACAGCAACAAAGTTATAAGCAATTTAAAAATGTTGCAACTCCCCCTCTAATTTAGCCCCCTATTGACAAAATCCCACCAAACTTTACAAAAACATTTATATCTAGATCTAAAATGTTTGCAAACTTTTGTGTAGATTCGTCAAATGGCACCACATTTATAAGCCTTTACAATATTTTGTGACCCTCCTCTAATTTCGCCCCCTCTTGACAGAATCCCACCGAACTTTGCAAAACCATTCATATTCAGGTCTAGAATACAATTCCACAATTTTATGCAGTTTCATTGAGTGGCGCCAAAGGTATAAGCCATCCAAAAACTGCTTTTCACCAACCCTGTAATGTAGAAATAGGCATAGATGTCTCCGAACATCTGAAGTGTTCGCGAACATCACTGGACCGTACCCGAACATCCAGACTGTTTGCGACTTTGGGGATGAACAACACCTGTTTTTTTTTTTCTTACAGCCATATCCTATCCCATCCTCATCACCCCTCACCTCCCCAGAGATTGTTGAAACCTCACCAAACTTGCCCGAAAAAATGAGACAGGGACATATACTTTAAAAAAAAAAGTTTGGTAAGGATTCGTCCAGGGGTAGCAATGTTATAATCCACCCAAAAAGTGCTCTTTCTTTGAATTGAGCAACCTAACCATAACTACAGGGCTGCTACTGCAGGCCCTGTAATGTATTCAGTACTCCTTGTAAGTTACACTTCAAAATGTAGCCCTTAAATGCGGGGTTAACTGTATTGCTGCCACATTTATGGACTTGCCCTATCACGAGTTGGGTGCTAAATGGGCTCTTTTAGCTCCAGTTTATTTCTTGAGGTGAAAATCCCATTTAGCGCCCTCATTATTACAGCTGGCTGCATTAGAACGTAGTATTAGTGCCGAAAATGCCCCATTGGATCCATTGGACCCAATGAGGAATTGGAATTTGCCGTTAATGCTCAACCCGGGATCCGCCAGTAATACTGCCGGACAGGTGGGCGCAAACAATATTACAGTTTGGTAGTATTACGGCTGGGAAACCACCCAACTCGTGATGAGGCCCTGACTGCAACATGAAAGAAGTACAATTTCCAATCTTCTGTCTAAAAAAAAAAACACACACACACTTACTGAATGACTAAGAGTTCCAAATACCTACTGTGCACTCATAGGTACAATGAGAGGATTTCATATTATGTATGAACAGCTAATACATGTCATGAAAAAGGTAAAATTTCCAGTCTTCCATCAAAAAGAAAAAAAAAACACACACTTACAGAATGGATAAGAGTCCCAAATGCCTACCATGTCACTGGCCATGGCATCACTATACCTGTAACAATACATTTAAAAAAAAGAAAATCCCTATTGCGGCGGATACGAAACTACACATACTCTTGGCTGTCAGTAGCTCTGCATAACCACAGTTATCAGAAAAATGATGGTGCAAACAAAATCCCTCCCAAGCCCGCACCGTGTCCCCCCCCACACTCCAGAGATGGCCTCCTCACCTCCCCTGCTCTCTCCCATTCCCCCATAACACATGCTGCTTTCATGACACAGTTTAATTTCAAATGTGAGCTATTCACGGCTGCAGCCGAGGCTACGGAAAGCTTCATGTTGCAAACTCAGTCCCTAGACCTCCTCCAACTCCCAAATTTCACTTGGTGTTCTCAAGCCACCACCAACCTCTTTCCTAGTGACATTCTGAAAACCCCTAGTTTTGTCAATTTACCCGAGATATAACTATTTTTGAGAAGGGACACACCCTTCTCTGTCAAATATTTAAAAAACTACTGCACGAAATTACCCAAAACCAGAAAGAGGTCACCGGTAAACGCTTTGTGCCCAAGTTGTTTCGACCAGGTCCAAATTCGTTCAGCAGTTTGGGCTGTGCAGTCCGGCAGACATTGACTATTTTTGTCTATGGGAAAATGAATAGGAAATAGGCTGCAGCTTGGATTTATTTTGTATTCTTAATAATATGTTTATTTTTAATTAATCATTACACAACTTTGCAGTCTGGCGGAGCCTACACATCGCTAATTAACTACATGATTTCAGCCACATACATCACACAACTCAAAGGTTATTAACAATAGAATTTTTCGAACTTCCTATGGTAGTTCAACTCACCTTAACTATAGGGCCGCAACCGCTGCCCTATTATATATATACGTATTTATTTTTTCATATATGCATTAAATAGCTGGTTAGTTTGTAGGGGCTTAAGGTAAGGGTGAAAAGGTAAATACACTGGTGTGAGGTGGTTGGTATAGATGTCGGCCTGCCAGAGGCCTCCTAAGGCTGCCCACCTGGGCCATCATCTGCCCCCTTTTCGTGGGTGGGTGGCACTGAATAGGAATGGCGTATCTGTTCTGTCAGTTCACCCTAAGGGTCACCCCATTGCCAGAGCCGATCCCTATGAGGGGAATCGTGCCAGGATAGGGGAAAAAGAATAGAGTCTGACAGCTCAAGTTTACAAAGTCTAGTTTTGGTTAATGTTCAATAGAAATGGGTCTTCATTGGGGCTCAAAAGGTGACTGGAATCTTATATGAAGGGATTATAACTGGGTAAATGTAGAACTCGGGGGTAGCCCATCTCCTATTGTTTAGGATGGATTTGGCATCTGGTTCTAACTTGCAGGTTGCCCAGCGCCCCTCTTGCTGCAGCTGACCTGTGGAAAGGAGGGTGGTAAGTGTTCCCTCCCTGGCCAGGGGGTAAGGATTGTGCACAGACCACCAAGACAGAGCAAGAACACCAAGGCTACATGAGGGTCACATTTGACATATGATGCAAGTATCCAGGCACATGATGCCGTCCTTGGCATTTGATGTCTGGGGCAATCTGTAAAGTTGTGCCTTCTATAAAACGGTATACAGAGGCATATACTTGACATCTGGGTCTGCCCTTGGTCATGTGATGGCATTGAATGTACCCAGAGAATCTCAGAGGCCGGAATCTGGGTCTGTGCATCAGAGAATATCCCTGGACGGCGCCTGAAGCTGTGCCTTTTGCTGACTGTACAAAGTCGCATATGTCCTAAAATGAAGATTGACCTGTTGAATGTATCACTCCTTCCTACCTCATTCGTCTACTGAATTTGTCTCCAACTAATCCCACTGGAAGGAATTCCATTTGTTGTGCAGAAATTCCACATACCCCCCAGAACGTCCTCCATTCTGATGACCCGTTGTTCTAGTTGTGTCATATTATTCCTTGCTGTGTCATGCTATGCTGTCATTCATTGAAATAACCAGATTTAATATAATAGGTGTTTCCGGTGTTTGCGTATTTGTATGTGCATACCCTGTTGGCAGACGTGGGATTTACGGCAGAGGGAGGTCATGTAATGTGCTGAGGATCACACAATATGATCTAGTGGAGAAGACGGGATTAGAGCTCAGGTCTCTTAGGTTATGTCATGGTGTACTGCACTATTTTGCATACAGTGGTAGGAACCTGCAAGATGCACTTGCCAACCAGAATCATGCGCTTGAATGAGATACAGCACCTGCAAGCATTTTCAAAAGCGACAACCTTGCTACCATGGTTATAATATTGCTAGAGTCAGATGATTTAAATTCATGCACATTGTTATTACCCAATACAGAAAGACCCTATATATGGTTCTATCTGTGTTAGGAAGAGAGCCCAGAATGCGCTGGTAATGTGGGTGGCGGGGAGGCTTGAGGAGTGGAATGGTCCTGTAAGTGTGGGGAAGAGACTGTGACAAATAGACTGTGACAAATAGACAAATAGACTTCTGTTCTGCACGAGTACAAGGATGAATGGAGGCTAAAACAACACTTCAGCCCTCAACCCTCAAAACAGGAGCCAACACAATCATAAAGGTAAAACAGACACAGTCAAGAGACCTACCTCTTTCAGCTTTTGTGGTAACGTGGGCCGAGGGAAGGCTATACTCTTAAGAGGGATATGAATGTGATTCAATAGCAACCCAAACAGAGGAGTATAACCTTCCAAACTAATGGAATGTTCAATCAAGGTCCTATAAAAATATATACATTTCAATTATACACACCATGTACATTAATGACTAACTAGAAAACAATACACAAAACCCACTCTGAGTAATGAATCAGGGGTGAAAGTCAAGCAAAAGCAACAATGTTATTGAAAAAGAGTATGTACTTGTGAGCAAAAAGGGTTCAAAGTGATCCAACCAGTCTCTGGGGCCACAAAATGGACCAAGGGGACCATTAGCAGTCGATAGTAACATATTTGCAGTTCTTGGTGGTTCAGCAACACCAAACCAAAATTCTTGGTGCTGTGTGAAGATCAGGAGAAAGCAAAAGGCAGCAAAAGAGGTTCCTGCTGGTTCAAAAGTCAGACTCACCCTCAAGATGAGAAAATAACTGAATGCCATCTGCACTAGCATGCTGTGGTCCCAGGCAGCATGAACATGTTAACTATCTGTATAGAGATGTCCCAATGTCCAAGCTCTAGACTCTTCACAACCATGGTCCAGTTTCTCTCTAATACCATCAGCCACCTGTAAAGACAGGTAATAGGCTGATCAGCAACATCTAGGCTCAGCTGCATTGAGTTCACTCCAATTCCAGTTTTACAGGTGACTGTCTGGATGTTATTTCCCAGTCGGGGAGTTCTAGAAATGGGGCCCTGCTTAAGCCAGCTTTCTAGTGCTGGAAAGTGGTTTTGGCAGGCAGAGGCCTGCTGAGGTTTCTATGGTGTCTGTAAGCCAAAGCGATGAAATGGGATCCCCTGGCAGTTATTACATCTTGGGGTGGATCCCACCTGAGAGAGGTTACCTTTCCTCTCACACGAACACCCAACCACAGATAGTGGATTTAAAGGGGTGTGATCTGCCTAGACATGTCTGTACTGATTGCACAGTTTCCATCTCTGAACCCACACAGGGATTTCACAAATGATCTGACAAGCTTTCAGATGTCCCAGCCGGATGTCTACTAATTGACCTTTTCACAATTGGCCTCGGGAGAATTGACCTCAGGAGAATGTACCTAATTTAAAAGGTCAATTAGGACATATATTACTAAAATAATATAAAGGTCAATTGTGCAGCAGGTCAATTAGGACAACAGGTCAATTGTAAAAGGTCAATTTGGCTAATACCGTCCCAGCCACATCTAAGTAGCCAGCAGGTAGTCAGGATCCATGTCCTGCAGGAAACTCATGGGGCCTGGGTGAACAACCAACTCCTGGACGTGCCCTGCTCCAGAATTCTTGTGCTCCTTGTCATTGAACTGGACAGGTCTTTCGTCTTGCACCGGTTTGTGGTTTTGGAATAGGCCAGGGCGTTTGCTCTGCACGTGTCCCCCTCTTAGAATTGTTCCAGTACCCCTACCCTGTACCTGCTCCTCTGTCTGCCTCAACAGACTTGCAAGAGTGGGACAGCCCCTCTGTTTCTGGCAAAATCAACATGACCTGGGTCTCCAGTTGAAGACAACTCCCCCAGCTCTGGCAGGCCGTTCATATCTGAAACTTCCCTGTCCACCATCTCAGGTAGCACATCTATGCCATAGGCAACCCTGAGCTCACTGAATCTGGTGCTAAAACCATAGTCACTTCAGTGGCGGCTGAGTTCTCTCTCACAAGAGTAGGAGCCACAGGGGCTTCAGGCCTGGACTGGGAGTTACTGGTGGGACTCGTCTCTCGCAGGCTCGAAACGAGCAAGCCTCAGGGCCTCGGCCCTCAGCCCTCAAGCACTTCCTCCTGTGCTGCTCTTTGAGCCTGCACTCTAAGTACTGCTTTGACTATGTCTGGGCCAGGAAGGCCATGTTCTAACAAACACCGTACTGGAATGGAGTTCTTGACTGCAACGCGGTGCAGGGAGGTTTTACCCATCCAACTAAGCTCTACCTTGGCAAGGGACAGTAAGTCATACCATCAAACCATATATTAGTTGTTTTGGTCCTGGAATGCACTGCCCTGCTTCCACCCATTGTCACCTGACAGCTGTGATACTCGCAGCCGAATCACACAAAGTGGGAGAATCTTCCCCATTTATGGACGCACTGTCCGAAATATCAGAGTATTGGCAGGAACTGGAGCCCCCTCAAAGGACCCAGTACTGTTCACACTCAGAATGAGGGAATTTTGGCTACTCCCTGGTCTAGTGGGGCTTCATCTGTTAAGATGCCCACATTAACTATGGTCTCCTCTTCCAGGATTCAAAAAATCACCATTGCTTGTTTAAGTCTACCCTTGCAAGAAGGATCTCCCTTTCTAAATGCCATATCCCCACACAGAAAACAACCTCTCAGTGTTGAGGGTGGAGGCGCCCCAGTGCTAGAGAGGCCCTCACTCTTCTTTTCTCTGTGGGCTGACAAACCATGAGACTGGGATTTCCCTTCATGTTTTTGGGGGCCTTTCTTTGAGGAAGGGTCCAAACCTCTGTCCTTTCCCGCCTTGTGTTTGTTATAATGTTCCTTGTCATCTGACTTAGTTGAATAACCTGTGCCTTTTTCTGGACTCGAGTACTCCCAAACCTATCAGAAGCCTTGACAAACTCCCTAGGGTCTGTGATATTCTTGTCCACTAAATGCTGGTGTAACTCCATCTCACATTTTTCAAGGATACCCTTAAATGCAATCAAATTGAACGTTCCCTGGAATGTGTAAACTTTTTTTTAACCTGTAACACATACTTTCAGTTATTTTAGAGATGGGTGCAGAAATGCCTCAAAGGTTTGTCCTCCTTTCTTGGTGAGCTCTCTAAAGCTCCTGAGGTTCTGCTCGGGTGTCTTGCAGAACTTTGTGAGGATGGCAGTCTCCATTCTCTTACAAATGGGCTTCTCCTCAGGAGCCAATTGAAGAATACCATCAGTACCAGCCTTTAGTAGATAGCTCATAAAGTCTGCACCCCAGAGCTCTTCTTCCACATCCTGCATGTGGAAGGCAAGCTCCAGTCCCTCAAACCAATCAATAATGTCCTTCCCCATCTCATAAGGAGGGACTAGGTCTTTGGGGATGTGGCACCTTGGCTTCCCTTGGTTGCGACCAGTGGAGGTACTCCCTTCCCCATCGGAAGGCTTCCTTCCTTCCCTGTGTTGCTCTATATCCACCTTGTGCAGGAGCACAGCGTGCTGCTGTTTCTGCTCTTATAGTGCCACAGCAGTTCTCTGCTTTTGCTTCTCTAGAGCAGCTGCAGCCCTCGATTTCTGTCTCTCCAGAGCAGCAGCCCCCTCTGCTTCCGGACCTCTAAGGCCCATGTCTTTTCCTCAAGGAAGAGTTCCACATTGGTTAATTATGCTCCCTCCAGGTTGACTAAACCCGGGCTTACGAGAAACCAATGACCATACAGAAGTTTCTGACCGGCTTGAGGCCTGGGACCTGTGAGACTCTGGGAACTCTGGGAGACTATGCTACCTGTTCTCTGTGGGGAATGGTGGGAAGCACTATCACTGTCACCCTCTACATCCACCTCTATGCCCTCCAATGAAATGGGATCTTGAGCTGAAGGCTCAGCATTGCTGCTGGCCTCCAGGGGAATCTTCCAGTCCCCTAGCTTTCTCAAACACGTGCAGACTCTTTCGCAGTTCAGTCTTCTTTACCTTACTGCCACCGGGGAGACCCCTGGCTTGACAAAGCTCTTGACAGTTCACGTAATGACAAGGTGGCTGCAGAGTTCATACCAAGTTCCACTGTGCACTTAAAAAATATGCCTTGGCAGTGAAACTAACATTACATTTACACTTTTATTTTGACTGACTATGCTGCAGGCACAGTCTGTTCCAAATCCCAAACCTCCGGCCACTAATGTGTCAAATTGACTTCGACCATGCAGTAGTACAAGGATGAGTAGAGGCTAAAAAGCCCACACTGCCCTCACACTGCTACAAACCAAGAGTCAACACAATCAGTTGACGGATAGACCTATTTTGGCTTTTGTGGTAATGTGGGCCGAGAGATAGCTGTGCTCTTAAAGGCATGGTCTAGTAAAATTTTTTATTGTCCCTACGGGTCGGCCATGTTTTTTTAAGCCTAAGTGGCTCGATTTTAGAAAACTTTCCTATGGACCTTACCCGAGTTTTCGTCCATTAAACGCACGCGAAAACAAGCACCAGGGAGCCGCCATTTTCTGATAATCCTATCTTTTCCCCGATCGCCCTGGCTGACCTGCTTTTGCGGCACTAAATCAATTCCCCCGCCCCTGAGCCTGACATTATCAAAACATTCATATTCCCCGCCTCTCCCCGTGCCGTTACTGTGCTGCGTAGGCAAACGCGCCCAGTCGTCTTCTACGCGACTCCACACAGAATCCGGAAACCAACACAGATCAACTCACAACACAGCGCGCCACAATTCGGAATATGAAACTGTACTTTAAAATGAAACAGCAACACGGTACATTTGGTAAAGTACATTTATTTGACATTAAATGTTTAGAGAATATTCAGCAATTGACATATGAACTCCGGAAGCCATTTATTTTCTTTTACCTGTATCCGCAATAACTGTTCCGTTTCATCTTAAGTCACGCGCTGTTCCTTTATGGTACACAGGGTGTTCATTTTCGTAAAAAGAGTCACTTTGGAAGCACGGTGAACCGCAAGGCTGTTCCATCAACTAGGCACTAGTCCAGCCTAAAGGTTGATATGTTGCTTCTAGCCACTAGTACAGCGTAAGGGCATGTGGGCCCTTGGCGATCGTCCCATAATATGGTGATCGTGCTCCAGTTGTTGACACAAAGCTGCAGGTGTCTGCTGAAGAATCCATCCGCCGGTGTCTCAAACAGATGGCAGTGGCAGAAAGGGATCAAATACCTGTTATGAAAACAAAAAAATGATAATTAGTCTCGCTAGCCGAACTTCATTAATATTACTCATTTTATTTATTACGGCCGATCAGAAACTATTTGCTTGCAAGGATAGTTCAATGGAGTATGTTTGTCTCTAAAATCAATGCGAAAAGTAACGAGATAAATCGAGGCCAACACACAATGATAAATGACAGTGTACATGCGTGAGGAATGATATGATATATGATATGGCATGTGTAACGCGCCTATACTCAAGTGTTTCTAGGCGTGATGAGGCAGGTGGGGAACAAGGGCAGACAGACAACGATCCTACTAGGCCAGGTGTCTTTCTGATCGCGCATGGGGAAGGGCTGTACATGGTTAGTTGAATACAAATTAAATAATAGGGCCAGCTGGTGGCAAGTGCAAGGTAAATGCCGGGAGAAGGGGCTGAAGGATACAGAGACAGTCCCGTAGTGCAGGTAGGCAGTGCAGGGAAAAGTGGCTGGGCCAAGGACCGAGATCGGTGAGACCAGTGGACCTGCATGCCCATGTGCCCATTACGAACAGTTTTACTTGCTTTTCCTAGCTCTTCATTCATTCATGTATTCATGCATCCATTCATTAAATCTTCATTCCGGTATAAAAGTGTGTAAAGATTTACTTACATTATATTTGAAATTTCCATTGTGTCTCTTCGTAATGCAGTCTGTAAAACGGACCGTGCTCTTGACAACGATTTTTCATATACTGACCTAAAATGAAACTCGGTCTAGTTTCTGAATTTTCTGCCTTATCGTCTCTTACGTTATTGCGCACTCCCTTCAAATGTAGTTCTTTCGGCATGGTCCCTGTCTCAAGGTCAAAAAACAATAGACCCTTATACTCCCAGTACGACTTGTGGGCCTCATCTGGGCGCTGTCCTTCGCATTCTTTATTTGCAACATCACGTAGTATAGGCATCTGCGAGAACTTGAAGTTTAGAATCCGTCTATGTAGTGCGCCTCACTGTGCAAATGCGAACTGGCTTCTCTCCCAAATGCCACGGCCCGCTAGGCTGGCGCGTTCTAAGTGCCCCAATTTTTTCCCCGTTGTTTGCGAGCTTTGCAGCCCAAATTTAGACATTTAATTTTTGGCGGAAGGTCAGGGAAAGTATAAAGTACCACAGGAGTTGAGTTAAAAGTGAGATTTATTGATTGTTTGTTTGTTTTATTATTTGCAATACGCAAGCCTCCCCTCCGTGTGCAGCATTTACATTTACATGAGATGAGACATGAGAAAAATATATACATACACATATGTGAGGTGAATAGAGAGAATTCAAAGATGACACCCAGCTTGTTCGCCACCCATGATGGTGAAGGTAGGGGTTAGGTTTACAGGTACACTGTACAATAACATTTATTTACAAAAAGGCAATCGTATTGCAATTATTAAAACCGGGATTTGTACTTCACAATCAGCTGTGCTTCGGGTGGGCATGGCACAGTCGCAATGTTCGGTGGCAATGGATCACTGCTCTGCACAGAAACGTCCAAAATTCCATATCTGTGCTTCTCTAACACAGCAACAATAAGGCCTTTCACAAAGTCGAACTGCATTTCATCATAGACTGGTTTGATCACCCATTGCTTACTTCGTTTTGAAAACACCTTAGTGTAGCGAGGCATCCTTACTTTACCCCTAGTCCTAGATTGTTCACGTCCGACATTGCTGTTATGGGCCAAGACCGCTAGTAGAGTGCGATGTTTCATGCCCCGAAAGCTAAAATACAAGCGCTTTGGCCTGTACTTTAGGCACATATTGTGGAACACCTCCAAATCTCCTGTGTGACAGAATTCTGTCAGTCCTCTCAAATCTCTTGATAGAGTTTTGTCGAAAACAATCTTCTCAATGGCTTTGTGTGTCGGTTAAGATGGAATCAACCACTTCTTCTTCCGTGCCTCCTCTGGGGACAAAGGGCCATGTTCACATTGGTGGAAATGTTCATTTGCTGTCCAGCGGTGAACGTTGGTGCAGTGGTGCATCAGGGACCGCCATTTTTCAAGTAGTATTTCCACAGACCCCTCACAAGTTTTTGAGCTCCACCAAAGATGGTTGGTGATAGAATGTGACCACTGCAAAATACTTTCAAAACCTTTTTTTTTCCCTGCAGCCGAGATTTTCTTATTGATTGATTTAGAAAGATGCCATACGTCAAATTGATGTTTAATATGTGGGAACTGCTCTCTCATTGTCTTGGCAATTGAAACGTGTCTATCCGTGGCTATGAGGTCGATGTGCATTCTCCTCGATTGTAGATATTCCACTGATTTTATAAAACCTAGTTTCTCCATGGCCACTGAGGATGTACATTGTGTTACCTGCACGACCACCGAACTCACAATTTTCTTACTATCCATGTCCTGAAAGTGGTAGGTGCAGTACTTGGCAGAAAATCCAGGGCTGTCGCACTGTCCATCGCCGGCTAGCCTGAATCGTTTGCCTTCGAATGTACTTGCTAGAGACAGTTGTTCAATTTTCCAAGCATCACTAATGGCCGTAAACAGATAATCACGTTGGTATGTGTAGTACAGCGCTTTAGAAATGAAATGGAGTCCCACAAACTGAAAGAAAGCCTCTAACTTTCTAAAACTGGAGCCACTAAAAAGTGATGCAGCTGCACACAGTAGATTGCCTGCTGGCAGTTTCCCCAGCATCGGTTGTGCAGACCATGAGAACCTATGATTTAATCTACAGGCGGCATTTATTTTGACGTTACTGTCATTTATTTGACGAGTCACATTAATCAATGGCTTCCCACATACTTTCCCTCTAATGGAATGCACACATTTCAGCATACTTATAATTTCCATCAAACAACTGTCGAATACAATGTATTTGCTCTCTTTCATTAGACTGTCATCCTGCGTCAACGTTGTTTCGGCCTTTGACGTTGTGGAGATTTCAACACATTGGAAAGTAATATCGCTGATATCAAGTTCTGATGCGTCTATGGATGCTGCGGCTGGTTCATTCTCTGTCATTTCAAGATCTATTACTTCAACATTGATGGGAGAACACAACAATGTCGACAGGTTTTTTGGTGGCAAATTTTTGGCGGGTATAGATTGTGTAAATTGATCTGCAACTATTTCAGAGCTATCTTCAATACATTCAATAACATCTTCTTGTGGTGGTGCGGTCGCACTGTAGCTATGGTCCAATGCAACTTTGCTGTAGTCTCCAAACACAATTAATTCATGTTCTGACCATTGGACATGAGCATCTCGAGCCTGAACACGCCTCGCCTCAATTAATAGTTCCTCCATAGTGTACACGGTCTGGCAAGCCACATCTCTCATTCGCTTCACTGTCTGTGTGTGTATAGTTCTGACACCCACGGGTAACTGGAGGAGAGATTGGAAAAGGGATGTTCAGTTTAAACACAAGATGGAGTGTAGTAGAATTGACTGGAAAAAAACATAAAATAGTCCCCAGCACAAACATTTTTTTAAAGTTATGAACTGTTTGTAACTAACCTTTTTTGTTTTTTTTTCTTTGCAACTTTTTTGACTCGACCTTCAACATCTGAACGCTGTAGCTCAGATTCGTTTCCGCATGTCCTCCCTTCCTCTTGCGCTGCAACGACTATATTTTCTGTATCCGCATAGACAGCACAGAATGAGGCTCCATCGTCTCCCTGAAACATAGTACTTTCATTACTATGTATCAAAATATTGTTAGCATAAAACACACGTGAGGACGAACACACAGGTACATCTCAATAGCCAAATACGATTTAAACATTGTGTGCAACAATCAAACGACAAGTATTCGACCAGTGATGATCTATTTCGATGGAACTGTCAGTATCCATACCTCTGGCTCTGCATGGACTGCCATGAATGGTTGTATTGGAGAGGAGGCATCCGCATCTCCCTGAAACACAGTACTTGCATTAGTATGCTTTTCAATATTGGAAACACAACACACACTTGGGGTCGACGGCACAGGTACATATAAAGAGATAACCGCAAATGATGCATTGTCCAAAAGAATCAAGGAAAATCCAAATATGGTCACATTTCATCGACTTATTTCAACGATTCCTTTACATCTGCATCATCTAAATGAGATGTTGTGATTGTGGTGGAAGCTCCGTCGTCTCCCTGAAACACAGTACTTGGATTAGTATGGTTTTCAATATTGGAAACATAACACACACTTGGGGTCGAACGCACAGGTACATATAAAGAGATAACCGCGAAAGATGCATTGTCCAAAAGAATCAAGGAAAATCCAAATATGATCACATTTCATCGACTTATTTCAACGATTCCTTTACATCTGCATCATCTAAATGAGATGTGATTGTGGTGGGAGCTTCGTCGTCTCCCTGAAACACAGCACTTGCGTTAATAGGGAAGAAAGTATAGCAAATGGAATCACGTTATATGATCACGCATGATGGAGCTGTCATTATCCATACCTCGTGCTGCTGAAGAATATCTATGGATGTTGCAAATGTAGTGCGCACTTCCGAAAGCTGTTGCGCCGATTCGTATACTTGAATGTCAGGCTCTGCATCAAGTGCAGGGGTTGACGCTCCATCAACTGCCTGAAACATAGTACTTGCATTAGTGAGGATTACAATTGTGAAAACATAACACACACCTGGGGTCGACAGCACAGGTACATATCAACGGCTAACCACGAATGAAACATTGTGTAGAACAATCAAACGACAAGAATTCCAGCTCTGATGATGATGATCGATGGAGCTGTCAGTATCCATACCTCCTGATGTTGAAAAACATCTAGAAATGTTGTAGATGTGGCGGACGCTTCAGCATCTCCCTGAAAGACAGTACTTGCATTAGTATGGATAACACTAATTATAACTGAAAACAAACACCAGTGGACGATAACTAAGGTGTATATCAATTGGAAAGCAGTAACCAAACATTCGGTAAAATAATTACACGATAGAATAAAACTATTACTTGACATGCATAAAACAAGTATGTAGCGGATTAGCCTAGTAAGATTACCTGATACGCGCTAGAAGTGGTTGATAACTGCGACCACGTAAAGGATGTAGAATGTTCTTGCTTCAGATTCAAGGGATAGTCAAGAAGTTGTAAAGGTCAATTAATGATTGATAATGAAATGCCAATATTAAAAATAGCCATGTAAGCCGACAGAATACTTGAAAAATGCTCAATACAGCACAGTTCCCTGTCCCCATATATATATACATTGCGTTTGTGGTTTATGAAATCGAAAAAGAATATATTGATAAATGTCATTATTCAAAAAACTATACACTCATATCAATATCGAAATTATTACAAGGGATAGAACACCTACAATATCAATTAATCCATTCGGCTACACACTACCGCAAGGCCGAAAGCTAAATCCCGACACTTAACTCACCGGTGGCGGAATGTGGACGAATAGAGTGGGAATAGCGTTTTCGCGCAATTTCCATGTCGTTCGCTGTTTATTCTTCTTTGTTACCCAAGAAGTTGTGTACATGTCCAAGGAAAAGTGCCGGCTGCAGATGCGGTATCGATCACCCCTCTTGTCCTCTAAGACTTGTTGGACTCTACTTTCCAGCTCATCCAGTGGATATCCGCAATGTCTGACCCATTCTCTTATTCGATCAACAGTTTTCGGGAATACATGCATTGTAGTTCCTTCAGATTTCGCATGGGTCTTCGAAGGGCAACCGCTAATCGAACAGGCAGGCATTGTTGATAAATCTGAAAAGTAAATATCAACATTATTATACAATCTTCAAGAGTAAAGATTTGATACAAAAGTAAATGAATCATCCAATGATCAATGCAAGGTTTGTTTTGGTCGCAGGAACTATACCAGTTCATTATGTGCTGCTTAGTATTTGCATAAGTTGCAGAAATGTATAATTGATGTGACTGAAATCTGAACATGTGACTCGTCCCTTGGATGTTCTGTCTTGCACGAGAAGGAAACATGCTTACATTATAGACTGGACCCCCGAAGGATGCAATTCAATGACAATAGACACAGATGAAAATAAATAGATCTATTGATAGCATAGCAATGGAAACTCAAGTCAATACCAATGAGACCAATGAACATAGCACTATTGTGTACTCTACTCGAAAATAGATAGAAATTTAAAAATCTGCGAAATATGACCAGGATACATGGCCTTACCTTGACCAACAAACAGTTGGATTCAGCAAGCAGAGCAGTATGTTGCGGGAGAATAGGTGGATGACCACAGGTAGCGCACTGATGGGTATGCTCGAAGCGGTCACAGAAGTTCACGGATAGCACGACGACGAGCAGATTAGCATAGATCTCAGTGGTTCCCAGGTAGCACGTTCAGGAGTTGACTTGCAAAGCACAAAGATGTTCTCATGAGACATATCGAGTGGTTTTTAAAGTATTAGAAACTGGGGTGTGTTTGTGAATGAATGACGTATGTATGTCGTGGTATTAGGGGGGCGGCCTGCTTGAAGGGGAGGCCTGTCTGGAGACACGGGGTCTGAGGAGGCCATGTGACCGATGGCCCCTTGGCGTGGGACACCTTTTGAAGTGTACATGTAGTTTGGCACCTTGGCCGTTTGCGCCCGTCACAACCCCCCATGCCAGCGCGCATCCACCATCGCAAACCGCCTTTGATACATGGGGGTGGGATGGATGGCCTTGGTGCGTGCAGATAAGGCACAGGAAGACTGCTGAATGGAGACACACTTATGTGGATTGTAGGGGGGCGGCCTGCTTCAAGGGGAGGCCTGGCTGGAGACACGGGGTCTGAGGAGGCCATGTGACCGATGGTCCCTTGGCGTGGGACACCTTTTGAAGTGTACATGTAGTTTGGCACCTTGGCCGTTTGCGCCCGTCACAGCCCCCCATGCCAGCGCGCATCCACCGGCGCGAACCGCCTTTGATACAGGGGGGTGGGATGGATGGCACTGGGGCGTGCAGATAAGGCACAGGAAGACTGCTGAATGGAGACACACTTATGTGGATTGCAACGGGGCGGCCTGCTTCAAGGGGAGGCCTGGCTGGAGACATGGGGTCTGAGGAGACCATGTGAACAATGGCCCCTTGGCGTGGGACACCTTTTGAAGTGTACATGTAGTTTGGCACCTTGGCCTTTCGTGCCTCTGACAGCCCCCCATGCCAGCGCGCATCCACCGGTGCGAACCGCCTTTATATCAATATACAGTATATCGCCTTTATATCAATGATAGTATATCGTTGCTTATCAATAACAAATGCCACATACCGGAGATTCTTGTGAGCACAGACCCACACTTCACCCGGTGTATTATAGTGGTCAAGACTGTATAATCCAATGGTAAATGTTAGTATAGATATATGTGTGACTTTTATAGAGACATAACCTACTGAAAGACTTTGAACAAGTGTGTTTTAGTGCATGCATTATCGAGAATATGTTATGTTAGCTTAGATAGATAGTGACCACCCTGCTTCACAGCAACCAGACCTTCACCCATTCGGAGCACAGATGTCTGACGTCCATCCTTGAATGGAGACACACTTGATTCATTTAAAAAATCGAGACAACCGTTGTAAAAATATATGTGGTGTTTTATTTTGTATCTTATTTTCATGACACAAAAATACAAGACTTTAAAGATTATACAGGTCAGGTTGCAGCACAGAGAGAAAAAATCCCCTGTACTGACCGTTGTCACTCGGGAACGTTTCTCTAATGGCACGAACGGCACAGGCGTGTATCACTCTTCGAACGCGGTGTCCAAGCCTCCCGTGAAGCCACCATGTAAAGGAACGATAGGCCACCAGCCTGTACCACCTGTGAAAAGGAATGAAACAAACTGTTTTTAAATTACCAAGATAAGTTTAATAAACGTTTGTTGTCAATGACAATTCTTGTAACTAATGGCATTTTACACGGACAAATGCTATCTAGACAATGCACACTATTCAACCACTTACATGCGTTACAATGACATGTAGATGTAATTTTGGATATAGTAGAAGAACATGAAATAGGAGTGGCATGACAAGCAGAGTATATTTACTCGTTACTCGAATTACGAGGACGAACAGTTGCTCGAAGTTCGTGCATAAGCACCATCATTATTCTCAACATGGCCTGTGTGAGGCAGGCTGCTCGGTGATGCATTGAGGTCGTGGCTCGCCTTCCGAAATGTAGGCCACGCATCCCGAGTTTTCTCGGCAGCAGCAGTTCTCGTCCTCAGTTGGCATTAGCTCGCACCGATTGCATGTGCACCAGGTGGAGACGCCGTCCATTCGACTAGGCCCAGGCTCTTCATCTGTTGATTCGTCCTGCCAACTGCCGTCCGAATCCCCATCGTTTTCGCGTGCTTCCCTTTCCAGTAGTTCCTCCTCGGTATACTCGGGCTCATACATGTAGGGCATTATTGTAGCCATTGTGTGTTAAACAAACTAAAATAATTTATAGCGGTGGTACTGGTATCTGTTCACACGGGCTACAAGCGGCGAAGGTAGCTGACCACAGCACTGAAACGAGTCACAGAATACTCAAAGTAACACAGAGAGAGAAATGGAATCGAAAATCGGCTGCTGTGTGTTGTGAAACGGTCTGTTTATACTTATTGAGGAGAGAGGCGTCCTGCCATTTACATGGCGACACGTCATTAGCTGAAGCGCAGCGAATGTTGACACGAGATGTGCTTTGGTGTTGGGAAATGGGTGGTACGAGGCTGCTGATGACAGGCTCAGGGGCGGGGGAATTGATTTAGTGCCGCAAAAGCAGGTCAGCCAGGGCGATCGGGGAAAAGATAGGATTATCAGAAAATGGCGGCTCCCTGGTGCTTGTTTTCACGTGCGTTTAATGGATGAAAACTCGGGTAAGGTCCAAGGTCCATAGGAAAGTTTTCTAAAATCGAGCCACTTAGGCTTAAAAAAACATGGCCGACCTGTAGGGAAAATAAACATTTTTACTAGACCATGCCTTTAAGAGGGGTGTTAATGTGGTTCAGTAGCAACCCAAACAGCAAAGTATAACAGTCTAAATAAAGGAATGTCCAATTAAGGTTCCATACAAATATATACATTTAAATTAAACACACCATGTACAGTAACACTAACTAGAAAAAACTACACAAAGCCCACCCCTGAGGAAACAACATAGAATAAGCAAAGATAGCAGATGCAGTACTCTGGGAAATGAATCAGGGGAGACAGGCAAGTAAAAGCAACAAGGTCCTTGAAAAATTATATCTACATGTGAACTAACCAGTCTCTAGGGCTCACACAGGGACCAAGAGGGCTGTTAGCAGTCAATAGTACCATCTTTGCAGATCTTGGGGGTTCAGCAGTGCTGAACCAGACTTCTTGGTATTGCGTGAAGATTGAGAGAGAGCAAAAGGCCGCAATGGAGGGTCCTGCTAGTTCAAATGTATTGAACAGTTATTGAAGCACGCTCCAAGTAATTCAACGGTGAACAGCACTAGGATCCTGGCTGTCTTGGCTCTCAGGGTGCTGTGAGTCCCAATCCAGGGACTCAGGGACAAGCTGAGGCCTTTCCTCATGCTCCCAAATATAGTGGACGCTGGCACAAAAGTGCAGAGGCCCTAAAACACAGTGAGCTCCTGGGTACCGTTGTAACTGGCAGGGAGGCATGTCCTGTTCCAGCAGCAGATCCCCCTCAATGGTCTCTGGGGATGGTTAGGGGACATAGCTTGCCTCTGCCTTTGGGAACACCTGCCTTCACCTCACAACTGGAGGACTCTGGAAAAGACTGCTGTCCCAGCAGGACTGAACAAAATCTTCTCAAGGGATGATCAAAGATGCTTCTTCAAGATCATCCCCAAGATGATTCAAAGAAGTGGTGCGAGACCCCTTCTTTAATAGACAAAAGTCCCTAGGTGATTGGACTAAAGGTAGCCTGCTTTAAGGGTATAATACCTGCTCTTGAAATGTGTGGACTTTGCCCTTATGATGCTACACCCAATGTACTTTGCTCAAAAGGAAGTGGAGGGACAGAAAAGAGAAAGAGAGGATGAGAGAATCAAGATAGCAAAAACCCTCACAAAACTGTACAGATCCCTCTCTGTCTACCCTAACTCCCCCCTCACCTCTCAATAGAATCAAAGGACTTAGAAATGCAGCCACGGGTGTAGGGCCTGCCTCTCTGTGAATGGGTGTTCCTCTCGGTGTCTGTTCCCATGCCAGCGTCCCGTGGAGTGTCTGTCTTGGGGGAAAGTGTTAACTGCCCTTATAAAGAAAAGGAAGCAGTGCCCCATGGCTACAGTCCTGCCAGTGGACAGGGATAGGCCTTGTCTGGGAGGAATACACATACTCCTTCCACAGTTGACACGTGCAAAATCAAACAGGGGTGCATATTTTAATGAAGCCCCTTCGCTTCAGAGAATTGGATGTCACTGCAGTTGTCAAGAGGGCACCTGTGGCCTCTGAACCTCCTCTGTGCCACTGGTAGAGCAGGTGCAGCGGATCAGGGTACTCATGCAGTCGGGCACAAATATACACTGTGCTTTAGGCACGGAGCTTACGAAGCCGAATCTGATCAGCCGTTTATCCTTTCAGCGATGGAATTACTCACATCATTGTATTACTTAATAAAAATAAAAAAGCCAGGTCTTGCACACCCTGGCCAGATGGCAATTCATCAAAAGGGCACAGAATTAGCTGACAATGCATGCGGAGGGGGAGGTATGAGGCGTGATATGGGTTCTGTCTGTGTTAGGAAGAGAGCCCAGACTGTGCTGGTAGTGTGGGTGGCGGGGGAGGTGTGAGGAGTGATAATGTTCTGTCTGTGTTAGGAAGAGAGCCCAGACTGTGCTGGTAGTGTGGGTGGCGGGTGAGGTGTGTGGATTGATAATGTTCTGTCTGTGTTAGGAAGAGAGCCCAGACTGTGCTGGTAGTGTGGGTGGCGGGGGAGGTGTGTGGAGTGCTAGGGTTCTGTCTGTGTTAGGAAGAGAGCCCAGACTGTGCTGGTAGTGTGGGTGGCGGGGGAGGTGTGAGGAGTGATAATGTTCTGTCTGTGTTAGGAAGAGAGCCCAGACTGTGCTGGTAGTGTGGGTGGCGGGTGAGGTGTGTGGAGTGATAATGTTTTGTCTGTGTTAGGAAGAGAGCCCAGACTGTGCTGGTAGTGTGGGTGGTGTGGGAGGTGTGTGGAGTGATATGGTTCTGTCTGTGTTAGGAAGAGAGCCTGAATGTGCTTTCAGTTTTCTGTCCTGGTCCTGACCCTGTTATTGGCCCTCTTTCTTGCAGTGCACTGAGGCCTTCGGGCGTGTTGCGCTGTATAAGAAGTCAATAACATAACATAACATAACAGTGTGGGTGGCGGGGGAGGTGTGAGGAGTGATATGGGTCTGTTTGCGCAGGGAAGAGAGAGCTGGACTTTGCTTAAATTGAGGGACATAAGTGAAGGGTCATTTCGTTATTTCTGTGTAGAACAAAGAGCTTTTTCTGACAATTATTCTTTCCTTGCTTTTATGTTTCATAATTAAGAAGGACGTGCTGATGAAAAAAGAGGAATAAAAGAAACTCAAACACACGTTGTAAAAATTTGCTTTTTTGATAAAGTGCTCTGTTCAGGCTTGGAACTTGCGTTATTAAAAAACAAACTTCCGATGAATAGTTGGACAACTATTCAGTATATAGCTACGTAGGAAAGATAATACACCAGAACAAACATGGGGTACCCTGGAAGACGGATTTCACCATTCATACTAGACACACCCCAAAATGAATTGTCTCTCAACATTAAAACCGTGCTATTACTCAAATCACTAGACTCATTTTGTAAATCTCAACAAAAAATTAAGATTCAAAACTAAGACCCACCCAGGCAGTTGTCTGCAGCAGGCACATTGACTTCCATTGCTGTACTGTTGGCATTTGGAGCTATTATCTGCAGGTTATAAATTGATCTCTGGTCTTCTGAATTTAGCCCTTTCAAGCGTATGTGCTCTTTGATGGGAGCAACAGGTTTGGGCGGCATATTGTATAGAAATCTTCGCAACATGTACATTAAGCAGCTTGGTTACGTTGCTGTACTTCCCATGAACACCTGCAACCTGGAGATTACAGATTTGTGCAATAGATGCATCCCCTATGAAAGTGTGGTTGGACCCTGGGACCTGCAAGTCACATACACATCTATGGAGTGGATGCATTCATTCCTCGGGGCTATTACGCTTGGTTTGAATGCCTGGGTGAGTAGGTTAGACAGAAATCTCTTCAACAGGTGCTATAACTAAGCAATTATACCTGCGTCAGGTGACCTACACACCTTTGTCTTGGCTTAATTCAATGGGTTTGAAGTCTGTGCCATTCAGGCTACTCATACATCCTCGCACCAGCAATCATTATGGCTGAATATTCAGTAAGCACCCGAGTTATGGCACCGGGTGACAGCCAATCCACCATTTGACACATAAGTATCTCTGTGACATGTGGATTATATCTTGTTATAAATTAGATTTTCCCCTAATATTCAGTTCAATGTTTATCTTTGTAATTCAATATTCTACCCCTTGGTTTGGTTGTGGCCAATTTGATTCCTTCATTTTCCTGATTTTATGAGGTAGCTTTTAGTTAGGAAGGTTAATGACAATAGGGGTCATTATGAGTTTGCCGGTATTCCGGCGGTAAATCCGCCGGAATACCGGCAAATGGTATTACCTTTCCTGCCACCTGATATCCTGGAATTACCAGGATATTACAGGTGGCGGGAAGGGAAGTAAATCCCTATTCTGGCATTGACGGTAATACTGTTGCCGGTAATGCCAGCTGTATTTTGCTGGTGGGGGCCTGATTTACCTCTAGCTTTTGGCTGGAGGTAAATCAGGCAACCCCCCACTGGCAAACTTGTAGTTTGGCTGTGTGGGAAATGTGGCGGTAACAGAAACTACTGCCACTTTTATCAGCACTTTTGTTCCTGGTATATTGTTGAGATGCTGACGCTTTGTCTTGACTCTGAGGAACTTTCCTTCAGAATATTCTTGATGATGCTGGTTTATCTCTATTTGTTGCATGCAACATAGTTGACCTCTCTTGGGTAACAATAAATCTGTTTCCTTTTTTTCTTCTTGAATTCGAAGCCTAAGAAAGATATACTTTCTTGGCTCTTTGTCCAGATGCGATTTAGCCTGATGTACTTGTCGTTGAGATGGAATGCATCATATTGTTTTAATTGCACAAAGCGACCTTCTGAAACGACCATGGTATCCTCTATGTAAGCAATGGACCTTTTAACCAGGTCCATTATTTGGGACACATCGTTAGACTTCTTCTTACTTTTTAACCTCCTCCCCAGACTCCTGTTATCTTCACAGGTTCATCAACACGAGTTTACTTTGGGGAATTGACAATCTGCCTAATTCAATATCCACCACCCGAGAGGCAAGTGGACCTCGAAATGTCTTCACACATTTGCATGCGAGAAACTCTACAACGTAACTGAAAGTTTGAATAAATGGCAACAGTTATATACACTGGCAACTATGCAGGCCTCTCTCTGCACTAATCTGAATGTTTCCTGTGAAGCTCGGCCTGACATGAAACCTTCAACCTATTGAAGCAGTGCCCAACATGAGATTCTCCTGAAGCATCTCATTACTAAACATACCCTTTATATCTGTCCTCAATTTTCATCCTATCTTTGAAGGCTGGACACCTTTTGCAACAACAACAAAAAAAACACTAAACATTACACCCCTCTTAATTATTTTGTTTTTATTCTTTATTTACATTTCCAGATAAAAACACAAGTTATAAGGGACGGCAGAATAGAAACAAGGAAATTATATCTGTCAATATAAACTTAAAATGAACAACTTGTGTGATAAAATATATACATACCAATCTTCAACAGCCCCCCCAACCTCTAACTGGTTAAACAAGCATAAGAACCATGAAACTAGTACAGATGCAAACATTTCCCCTAGATTTTATCAAAAATCAACAACTTTCTTAGGCTCCTGTAAATGTCCTGTCCATGTCTGCAAGCTTATACATTTTGTAAATCCATTCATGTGGTAGTGGTGCAACCCGAGACTTCCATCCACGCAGGATCAATTTCTTACTTATTATAGCCCCTCTGAGAAGCCATTTCTTCTGTCTGGGACATTGTCAATTCATCCATCAGTCCATCACAACCATCATTGCCTTGAAGTCAAGATCAATATCCCCACCAAGTACTCTCACGCACATTGTGCAAACTTCCGACCAAAAATCACGAACACAAGTGCAGTTCCATAGCATATTCTCTAAAGTACCAACCTCATGTGAACAACCCCAACACTCATCCGAATCTGACATACCCCTCTTTTTCAAGCGCTCAGGACTCCATTATACTCTGTTTAGTATTTTATTTGCCTCGATCTCTCACCTAGATTCACCGAACAAAGATTCACATTTGAACACATACTCTGCCACATTTCAGACGTAACAACATAGCCCAATCTGTTACCCCATTCCTCCCTTAAACTGCCCATCTCTTTGTATTTTGCGAAAATTTGCTTGTAAATCCTACTAGCAATAGCTCCTTCTCTCAACCTTGTCTTGGCAGTAACGATATCTATATCCAGATTATTAGTCCACTCAACTTTCCCAATGATTTGTTCAACTGCCTATAATCTTTCTCAGAGAAATCAGAGATAGGGCACTTTGCTTTTAAATGTGCCCTTGAAAGCCATTTACCATCTTTCCCAAGGTCCCCACTCCAGTGCACCCCACTAAGGAACGATTCTGGACAAAACAAAGTCTTCCTGTTGTCTTTAATTCTGGGATTAAACCAGATAGAGGCATTCAGCGATTTCAAAGCGTCAACACCCAGTAGGTCAGACAAGCTTTTCCAAGTATCTCCTAAAAATTCAGTAGTCAGGATTTTCTTTCCAATCAAATTTGTCATACATGGTACAGATTATGGTTCCATTCTCTGGATATGAATATGTATTTACATATTCCAATTACATAAGAGAGTGTACTGAAAGTGCCATGGTTATTATAAATAAAATGCACACAGAGAAAGGTATGAATCAGTCTGTCCACCCACCCCCACGAATGGCATTCTTCCGATCAGAGCCATTGATGACTGAACTTCTCATTAGCTTCCTCCCCGCATTTCATTACCATACAGGGAACTCCAAAAACAAGCGTGACCATTCAGTCCACGCTGAGAGGCAGGATGGTTCATTCTGGATTCGGACATGTGGCCCATAGAATCTGTCATCCAACAACCAATCTCCTTCCGACACTGCTTCAGAAGCCAACATTCTGGAATCTTAATTGGTAATGAGGGCTCACTTTAAAACATAAAACCTTTTCATTTTGGGACGATAACAGCCAATCGCAAATCATTTCTAAGAAAACTTCATCCCAATTACCACTAAGGTGGCTTTGTAATTGTAAAGGGTTATTTATAACGTGCTTAATACCCAGCGCGGACCCGGGGGATCAATCCTACATTGCTTCCATCGTCTTGCTTCCGCGCGTTGCCCCTCAGCTATCCTCCCCCGAGACATCTGTTGCTCGCCAATCTTGGCCGAACACTCACACCTCAGTTGGTATGTGCTGTTTGTAGGCTAATTTGGCACCCTCTACATTACGGCTGATGTCTATGCAATAGCATCAATGCTCCATTGGCTCATTGACATTGCCCTTTATCTTTCGTCCTACAGATTTCATCCTGACCTTGAGAAAGTGCACCCTGCACACATTTAATCTCGAGTATCCCTGGCTCCTTCTCATATAAATGCAATAGGTGCTGGGTAACACATGAAGACTTTTTGTAAATCCATGTGAAAATAACAATTTGATATTCAAATAATTCTTTAGTTAAAGTACTGTGCATAGAACATTTACATGCAATTATGTGTACCCAACTGATTTATTGACCCAATTTATTGACCTTGGAAGGATGAAAGGTCTTGCTGGCATCTGAACCTGTGGCGGGCAGATCACTGGTTCAAAAAACATCGCGTTTATCGGCACATATGATTGCAATATGCACCAAGAACTCGTGAAGAAGTACTGGAGGCCAGAATTAAAAAGGCAGCTGTACTGATAACAATGATCAAACCAACGCACATCAATGAAATGTGTTTCAATAAACTACATTACATAGATGCATTGGAAACTAATGTGACTAAAAACAAAGGCGATCCTCACAAGATCACTTTTGCATCAAATTATTTACTCAAAATTCCATAAAGCTAACAAGGCCTCAGGACAAAACCTCCAGTCTCCGATGCCTCACATCATGTACCTACCAGACATTAATAGAAGAACACCCATCTGTTCATCTAAAACAATACAGCTGCATCACTGACACACCCTCTTTTCCTAAGACTATGAAGAGCTCAGATGGAGGGACCACCAGTAATGTGCAGATCACTGCCCATTTCCAATTATCAGACTAGATGCTAAACCACTCACTACATTGTGTAACAAAAACCTAGAAGTGGTGGTCGAGGATATTCTAGATAGGCACCAAGATAGATTGGTCGAATGCCAAAGTGGCATGGACAACATTGGACTAGTTCATGATAATATTAATCACAGCAAGGTACTCACAGTTCATCTCCCGTTTCTAAGCCGGAAGAGAAATCAGGTGACGTTTCTGTTGACAGTACCTTTTCAAAACCATGCATGGTATGATTATGTTTCGTGGTGGTTAGACATCGGTGACCTGCTTTCCGAAGAAGTTCTGCTACATTAGGGGATGGAACAAGGCTGCCCTCTATTCCCCATCTATTTACCATCTCTATCAGCTATTGGCTAAAGTGATCCGATTCAGTGCAGAGTTGGAAGGTGCTGCAAAGTGGGGGCGATAGTCCCAGGCTCCCAAGAGGTTCAGTGTGAGGCAAAGGCCTCTAAGTGCTTGGGCAGGCTACAGGGGAGGCAGGTGTTGGTAAGAACCAGGTTCATTGGAGTTAGTGGCTGTGTGGGGATAGGGTATATTCAGACCAAAATGCCATGTTAGAAATAGTAGCCATATTGAAATTGGGGGCCTAATGCTGTGTTGCAGCCAGGACTGCAGGCCCTGGCCACGAGCATTGAATTGTGTGTGTGCATGTGAGAATAGGTTGTAACATGGGCAGCAGTGAGAAAGCCGCAGAGATTCATAAACCTTCCATTGTCCCATTCTGCCGGCATTCGTATCCCAGGAAGAATGTGCTATACAAGGCCATGAGGGGGCTGAGAGCTCCCTGTGAAAAGCTATCCCACGAGAAAATGGGCAGGAGCCTGCGACCTTCCCTAGTCCCAGCTTTACGATATAGTGCCCAGATACTCCCGTCCCAAGACCCCTACATTCTAAGGTATTAGCCGATTCCAGACCACCGACCATGAAGCTGTTAGATCCCCAATCAATCAGAAAAGATCAGAAAGTAGGAACGGCTGCTCCCGCTACTGGGTCATGTGATATGTGCTGCGAGGTGCTGTAAGGGGCAAAACAACAAACCTAAAAACCAGGATGAGGAACCTTGGAAGGGCACCAACGTGTCTGCGATCGAGCTGGGGTTGCAAATCCTAATGACCTCAAAAGTATTCTCCTGGCCCATGTCTGCAATACCAGGTTCTCGTTATGGTAGAGATAGAGAATGCCAGGGAACAAGGGCGGCGGATGTTGGTGGCCCGCAGGGTGCACCTGCATACTCCTAGCCGGAAAAGACTGCTGCCGAATTGGCCAAGCCCCCTTTTCCTTAAAGGAAGCAGACTTGCCCGCCAGGGCCAAAGCCTTCCGGGAAGAAGGCCGGCGGGTGTTGGCAGCCTGCAGGGTCAGCTTGGAAGGCCCACCCACCTCTTCAGGTGAGAGCAACGAGAAGCTGGTGGGAGTGGGTTGTGGCCCATTGTCTCATTGGGGAGGGTGCTTGACGCCTGAAAGACCCTGGACTTTGATCCCAGCAGGATCTATAATGAAAGCCCCATACCCCTCTCTCCCTTCTCCCTTCGTTTTTATGCAAGTCTACTCAGTTATCTAACCTGGAAACTCACCTCGAGACTGAGCCCAAATCTTAACGTAAGTTCCTGGCAGTGCAAAGGAAAGGGCCGGAGCATCCATTGAGCCTTGGCAGTGGTTGTGCTTCTGACAATGCCCCTGGATCTGTTAGGGGCCCATTCACACTTGCCCTTGACACTAACCTTGTTTCTAGGGAGAATTCAAGCTACTATTTTAATCTCAAGGGGGTGGCCAATCCCCCAACAAATGTGGTTCATCAATTCCGGGGGTCCATCCCCGCTGCAGTGGGTGAGAAAGCAACCACCCCAGGAGTCCATTCGGGGACAAACCATCCAGTAACTCGGCTAGCTTTCCTGTTCAGGGTTGCGAAGGAAGCCCCCTAAGCCTGAACCAAGAAAATACTGCCTTTAATAAAATTCTGTCTGATGCCATAGGGAACCTAGACATCCTGCTTCCGACCACTGTATCTGGCACTGGCACAGTGGGGGTTTGTGATGTGTTAGCCCTCCCATTTGCACCCCTGGCACTTGCTGTGCCTGTCTGCCCCTTACTCAGCGCGCACTCTGTGAGCCTAAGCTCGGTCCCTGATCTCCTGACCACACCAGGGCCAACTCTCAACTTACCTCTGCCAGCTACTGCTACTGACGCCTTGGATCTAATGGACACAGAGAATGTTGGAGCAATCGAAGATAAACTCTCGCCCAGTCCCATATGTAGTTCTTGGAGCGAGAACCTACTGGCAACGATCTCAGGGACCAGTTCCTTTCTTAACTTAATCCCCTTTAAGCCCTTTAAGCCCTCCATCCACAGCAGTCATCTCTCCTCTGCTCCACCACACAAGGAGGCACATACTGTCGAAGGTTGCTCATGTGCACAGGTGCGCTCTGAACTGGTGGTCATAAGAAAACTGCTTTTGGTACTGATTGATGCCCAGGGGCGGAGTGGGGAGGGGAAGGGAGGAGAGTGTCGGTTGGGGAGAGGCTACCAGCACACCTCCTATTGCCAAGGGGTCCAACCCCCCACACCAACCTTTGAACATTTCACTCTGTGAAAGGTATGCTTTTGCTTCGATGAGCCATACTCGGGCTGACAAGTTGATGCATTCCAACGCTGACAGGGGACTTCCCACTCAGTGACTAAGCCAATTATGATGGTGGATCGCTCTCGAAGACCCCTGAAAATCAATCCCCTTAAGGAGGGAGGGAACAGCGCACATCGCTCTTGTTCAAGGGTGCGCATGCCCAAGCGCCATGTATATGGGGGGGGGCAAAGAACCTCTACTGCCTTCCTTCATGGGATAAATAACTTGCCTCTGGGCAGGCAAGAACCAAGGGATGCCCTCTCAAACAAATGTTTCCACTGGCTCTGTACAGTTGGGAGCTGTCCCTTTGTGGCCAAGGAATCTATGGTGCGGTGCGTTAGAATGGTTAGTGAGGGCGCAAACCCCTCCAACTCTGTTAAACTGGTTTTCAGGAATGAGCAAATGGCCAGGGATGTCCTGGGAAGATCTGGGGTTCACGGGCGTGTCCCGAATAGTGGGATTGCAATTAGCTCATGCCCCTATCTGGGAGTTGTTGCCCACCCTGGGACTGGAACTGTTACACATAACAATGTCCTGTCTGTAGCGAACTGTACACCACTGGAAAAAAGGACATCTGGGAACTAAGGTGGCCATAGGGATTTGTTGCTGTGCATGGTGTTTGTTATTCTTACAGTATCTCCATCTTTCTATTTTGGATGAATTGATGTATTGTAATACTAGAATTGCTTTTAGGATGTACTTTGATGGCCTTTGGCTGAATAAAGTTACCAAGACAGAGAGAATGCAGACCATTGCCCTGGCATCCCTTATGGAGCAGTTAGCCTATGTATAGGGTCGCACCAACCAGCCGTTCGGATTTGTAACCTATGTAACTTACGTCACTGATGACACTGGGCACCTTTTTAATGTGTTGCTTCTTCTATTTGGCCAGAGTGCTCCATGGCAGCATAGTCCTTTGCTGGCACGTCTTTATCTTTTTGTGGAAATAAAACTTGTGCTGGGCATTTTTCCCTAGTGGGTTGTATTTTTTCTGGTGTGAGCGTTGAGGGGTTTCCCCAAATTTTTGGTGACCCCAACGTGATCCCAGCACCCCCCCATGCAGATGGAGGCTTCCAGGTCGCATCTCTGGAGAGGTTGCGCCACCCTGCAGTGATCAGTCCCAAATGAACAACTCGCAGTGGTGTACAGGAGCCGTTTTTATAGAATTCCTATTTACTCTTTGGAGCGGGGCATGGCTCCTAGGAAGGTGCAGGCCGTTATTGGGACCCTGTGATGGAGGAGCTCGGGTGAGCATGCAGAAGTAAGTACACCTCTTGCGGGTGACAACAACGAGTGCAAGAGCGAATGGGGAGATGGGGTTGTATTGAGTCACAGGCGAGGGCGAAGGACCACGTGGCAGTTTAGTATTTTTCCTTTTATTATTATTGCAAGAATAATGAGGAGAGAAACAAGAGTGTGGGATGCTTTCCGAGCTAGGGGAGAAGGTGGCGCCATTTCTTTATTGTGATAAGAGGATACAAAAGTAGGACCTCCGTAAGATTAGAGAGATCGGATTCCTGTGCCCAATATATTTCGGGGGAGGGGAGGGAGACAGAGTTGTGGTTGTTATTTTGGCTTTTTATTTTAGCTTGTTGTTTTATTGTATTGTAGTTATTATTGTGAACTGGGTGGAGGCCGAGGGAGAGCCTGTGGAAGTGGTGTGGGTGTTGGTTGGGAGAAGTATGGCTGTATGTGCGGGGGTTGGGAGTGTGGATAGTGGGCAACAGGGAGGTGGGAGGAAGGACTGGTAATGACATTTGTGATAAAACTGTGCAGGTGGATAATGTAAAAGTTTGTTTTAGCATAACGATTACCAATATGGTTGTAATGTCACTGTTGGAGTACATGTGTAGTGCATTGCCGTTGTACAAGGATTAGATAGAGAAGTATCACAAGCAGAACAGGGAACAAATGACCAGGGTATATTGGAACATATGTCCATGTTTCTGGTTGGCAAGTACAAGGGTAAACAACTTCAACAGTGAAAGGTAGAGGATATAGACGACATGGATTGGTGCAAGCCCCAGTGCACCCCAAATGTAGTGAGTGCCAGAGTGCCAGAGGAAACACCACGGCCCTCGCCCTTAGGTCGGCTGTACCCACTGAACACCCACCCAGCCACAGGATACACAAATACAACGTATGTGACCCTGCCCACCACCGCATCACCTCCATATAGACTCACCCCTAATACTGTCACCCCGTAGGGCAACAAAGCACAGAAGAAGCTAGAGGAGGCATTAGAAGCAACACAGGCGGATTTGGTGCATTTGAGGGCAGTAAGGCGGGGGTAGAGCAAACCCGGGTGTGGTTTGGATGAGTGGAGGGCTGGAGACATTTTGTTTAGAATGGACAGCACTGCTATCAAGGATGTGCGTATTGAGAAGGAAAATAGTGGCGATCGAGGGGCAGAAAGTGTAGGTTATGGGACAGTGAGGTCGTACAGGGACGTAAATAGAGACCTGTGGGAGGGAGAGTGGGATACTGAGGATGAATTTGAGGACGATATGGCAGGAAGCACAGGAAGATCCAGAGATCTCAGAAAGGGTTGAGAACTTGTGGGGGCTGCAATTGAGGAGCAGGTTTGGGTGGGTATCAGTGGCAAGGAAAAAGGGAAGTGATCGATAGAAAGCGAGGCAAGGGTTGTGCACGCAGCTATCAATATTGCATAAAGGCCCTGGGTTGGCGCATTATGTACCTTGGGCTCAGATTGATAACAATAATTTGATAAAAGCGCTCCCGCCCCTCACTGCGGTGGCTGGTAAATGGATATATGCATTTGAAAAGCAGACAGCAAGGATTCCTTTGGTGGTGGGTAACATGAAAAGTTTGCTTGTTGCCATTGTGAGAGATCAGGCTGGGGACATGTGGGTTAAGGCTGGGTATCTGGTAGTGAAGCTAGGTGATGATGCGCATGACGTGGCCACCTACAACAATATTAGAACACATGTGTGGAACGCGCTGCAACGGGCATATCTTGACATGCCAGACTTACAATCCAAAATGCAGTATACTATGTGGGATGATGAAGAGCCCTCTCAGTATATTTTAAAAGTACAGGAGATGTGGTGAGCGGAGAGTGGAGACCAGTTGGACCGATCAGCTCCTCTATTCTATTTTGTCATTTAAATGGGGTTACCCAAAGAAGTGCAAAAGCCCTTGAGAAGATAGTGAGTGTTGAGGCAAAAGGGTGGACAGAGATACAGACTATAATTATACACCACTGTAAGGGAATAAAAGAGAGAGAAAAGGAAACCACACAGAGGCTACAGGCAGAGGACCCGAAACGGGTACAGAAAAAGTTAGTGAAAATAGCAGTTGAGGGGGGCAGCAGCCACTGTTACTCATACAGAGCCAGCGGAGCAGGTAGAAGCATGAGCAGAGGCGAGAATAGTGGCACTGTGGCAAGGAGGGGGACAAGGGCCCTGGAGCGGTGTACCTCAGCCCCAATATTCTGAGTGGCATCAAGGAGGTCAGCCGCGAGGAAGAGGAGGGTTTGAAGGGGGATGAGGGGGTCGATCGGATTTGGAGAGATGGGGCCAAGAGGGGCAGCAGGACCTAGCCAGTGTTGGAGGAATGCAGAATTAGAATGGGAGCAGGATACCATCCATATTCCTCTGCTTGTCCGATGCAACAGCAACACATGGGATGTTGGCCCCATTTCCCTTTCCTGGGGAGCAACACATATCCCTATAAGGAAAGCCCACAGAGAGCTCTTGCATGCCCAGTCCTGTCCATAACTACACACCCTGATGAGCAACTCTTGGTGGGTGCTGAGATAGGAAACAAACAGTTCATCTTTATGTTCAAACAGGTGACACTAAATCATGCACCAGTGAAGGAAACTTTCCATTATCAGGTAAAACGCTCGACACGCATATACCGAAGAGGTAGCTATCAAGATAGGAGGGAAAGTGGTGTGTGCACCCATACTGTAATCTGAATCCTCCACAGTAAACCTGCTGGGGTGTGACCTCCTCAGCAGGTTGATCATGACAATTTCTTTCACAGATCAGGGAATAGTGTGTGCTACTCCACGGATGTGTTCCAGGAGGGTGATGGTGATTATACATGCAATGGGGGGAGAGGTGGTGGTTCATGGTATTCCTTTTGACCTGGATATGTTTGTGTACAGAATCACAGTTTTGCTTGACGCTGTGCCTCAGATCGGTAAAGTGTGTTGGAGGGTACTATCTGATTTAATCTTTAGGCCCGTTGTGACCCCCGAGCTTGTAGCGAGGCCAATTCTATCACTAGATGTGCAAGGATTGGTAGTGGCTGCAAAAAGGATTGTTGTGGTGGGAAATGACTCAAATTGGTTTGAGTGGTGCACTGTACTGTAATAGAAGTTGCAGATGCAGAGTTGTTTGAGGATATAGAGTTGCTGATGGAGAAATTGTCTTGGCGATGTGTATCCCCTGTCAGATCATGGTGCAGTATCGTAAAGTGCAGTGCTCACTAATGGTTCTTTCCACTCTGCCCTCTTTTACTGAGAAATATCTAGAGCAGGTCCCAAAGTGATTGTGGACAACCAGTGCCCATGATGTGGGGCTTCTGCAGGGGGTGGCCCCTGTCCAAATAACACTCAAGCCTGTTGCAGTGCTACCCCGAGCAAAACAGTACCCCTTGTCCAAGGAAGCTGAAGAGGGAATACGGGACACAATTACTGCACTTCTAAACCAGGGAAAAATTGTCCCTGCCACCTCTCCAAGCAACACACCCATATATCTGATAAAAAAAGGCAAAAGGGGGGGAGTTGGAGAGTGATCCTGGATCTCCATCCCCTAAATGACATTGTACAGACAACATTTTCTTGTAGTTCCTAACCATGTGACAATTCTGTGTAGCATCCCCAAAAAAGCGACGCATTTCACAGTAGTGGATCTGAACAATGCCTTCTTCATATCTCTGCACCCAGACTCACAGTAGCTAAACCTCATTCATGCATGCCGGGGAACACACAAGACTGCCACAGGGGTAATGCAAATCCCCTAGCATTTTTAACAGAATACTGCATGCCGATCTAGGAAACATCCAAGTGGCCAGCACTTTTATTCAATATGTTGACGACTTGCTAGAGTGTAGTGACAATAGACTGCAGTGTAGGAAAGACTCTGTCACCCTCCTGCAGCTGCTAGCATACAAGGGCCACAAGGTCTACAAGGCCAAACTGCAGTATTGTCTCCAAGAAGTGCTTTATCTAGACCAACTGATATCTGTTCATAGTAAGAAAATCATACCATAACGAGCCACATGTTTGCACAACGCCCCACGGCCAACCACTGTTAAGGAAATGCAGAAGTTCCTCGGGCTCTGCAATTACTGTTGAACATGGATTTTAGATTATGCAGCATACACTAGGCCCCTGCTACAAAGCCTCAAAGAAGCACATAACACAGACAAAAACATAATATGGACGGAGGACATGATAACGAGTTTCAATGACCTAAAAGAAGTAAAATGCACTGCTCCAGTACTGGCAACCCCAGATTACGCGCAAGAGTTTTACTTGTTTTCCCATTCAAATGGACAATTGATGACTGCGATACTTACACAAAAAACCATGATGGGCCACAAGCCATTGGCCTGTTACATTGGTATGTTAGATTCAGTGATGCAAGGCCAGTTCCCATGCAAACAGGCGCTTGCTTCTGCTGCCTTTGCAATTGAGAAAAGCTCCACAATTGTCATGAGGTTCTCTGTTACACTGTATGTGGAGCACGCTGTATTTGCAATCCTTGAGCAATCTAAATCAACTCTAACCACGCAAAGGGCATCCACGTATGAGGTGATTCTGTCAAGCCCAAACATCCACATAGTGAGATGCAAAACAGTCAATCCCACTACTTTTTTAACAGAAATGTGTACTGACGAAGACCTTGCCAGACATGACTGTGTGACATTTGAGGGGGAAGAGGAAGACATAGCAAAAGCAAGAGATAGCCCGCTTGAATGTGGGGAGGTTCTCTTCATTGACGGGTCCGCAACAATAGACTAGGGGACTGGATGCAGCAGTGGTTTAACTAGTAGCGGGGTGTACAGACGCTTGTACAAAAAGGATGCCCATGCATTATTCGGCTCAAGCTGCAGAGCTTATAGTGCTTATTGATGTGCTTCAGGCATCCAGGGGTCCTGAGTGATTATTTATTCTAATTCAACCTATGTCACCACCACAGTGCATTCAGGGCTGGTGCAGTGGAAAAGAAGGGGGTTTAGGAGAGCAGAGAAATCCCCAGTACAGCATGCAGCACTATTGGACAAGCTCATCGAAGCACTGTCTCAGCCCTCACTGTTGGCGGTGGTGAAATACACTGCCCATACTAACGATACAGATGAGGTCTCACTCGGTAACGCTGCTACGGACATGGCAGGCAGGCATTATATCTTCCTTTGCCAAATGGTTCTGAATATCCAGTGTTAGTGCAGCACCGAGAGCAACTGCCATCTTCCTACAACTTGTTAACAATTGCCCAACTAATAGAGTTACAAGGTCAGGCTCCACAGAAATAAAAGGACTTGTGGTTGAAGAGAGGGTGTGAGCAGTCCCCCACAGACTTATTGTGGCAGTAGGAAACCACAGGCAAATCTGTCATTCCGCAGGAATTGCTGCTGGTTGCGTTCGACCAGCTATATCACCCATCCCATGTGTCAAAACAACGCATTGCTGCAGATATGCAGGAGGACTGGCTTATCCCCAATCTGCAGGAGACATTGACTAAATTAAATTAGTTATTTACTGCACTAGGCGCCAGACCTACAGCACTGGACTTACATTAAGAACAATTTGAGGTAACCTATCCTGCCTCAAGGCGCCATTACGTGAATTACATATAGATTCCGCGGTTATGGGGGAAAGATGTAATGGATCAAGCTACATGGTTGTGGTCATGTGTCCCTTCTCTCGATGGGTGGAGGCTGGTCCCTGTGCATATCCAGATGCTAAGTGCGCAGCTAAATATTTGGTTCAAGTGATTTTACTTCACTGGGGAGTGAGCGATGTAATAAGGTCTGATAACGGCACTCACTTTTTCAATGAGCTGTTTAAAAAAATAACAGCATTACTTGGCATCAAGGATGTGCACAATTTACCACCCCCAGGCCAACGGAACCATGGAAAGGGTAAACAGTCTTTTAAAATGCAAATTGTCCAGTCTCTGCACCACGTTGAAGAAAAAATGGTTGCACTGCTTACCCCTTGAATTATGTAGCATGTGCACGCAGCCCTGTAAAAATCATCATCTGTCAACCCATAAAGTGGTGACAGAACGGCAAATGCACATGGTTGTATCTCCCATTACAACAGCATCAGATGCTCAAAGAGCTGTGTCCGTTCTAGGAGATACATTTAAAGTTATTTGTTTGTCTTACCAAAAGTATCTCTCAACAAATAGCACCACCATGATCTGACGACTCTAACAGTGCTGAACCAGATCTACAGACATCACATCCCCTACATCGGCTTCCTGGAGATTCAGTGTACATCAGGAACTTTGTCCGCCAGTGGAGTGAGCCTAGATACAACGGCCCCTTTGTGGTAATCTATGCCACTGCCCTTGCGGTGAAGATTCGGGAGCTGCGATATTGGGTGCACCTTTCTGATGTTCACAAAGCACCTCATGCTGCACCCCCCTGCCTAGGTTGAATAAATGTTGAAGGTGTTTTTTCTACAACACACACACTGCTCATTGACCTACCTGATGGTTGTTCACAAAATGTTCATACATGCACATAACATGTCGTTGAATGTTGATTTGTGTCCCTGCTTGTAATGTGCCCTCCGCAACTGATCAACCTCAACTATAAACAAGTGCTGCTACACATTATTTGCACAAAAAGTATTAATATCTCTCTCCACCTCTTTCTCTTCCTATTCCCTTTGTCTTTTCTATTCTCGTACTCCTTTTCTTCTCTCACAATGGACGCATATGGTTCTAACCACTCACTTGACAAGTGGTCTTGTTCAAGTCCATGTGAATATTGTCTCTTAAAAGTGTTTTCTTCCACATATACCTGTGTTATGCACTGTGTAGCTGGATTATTTGCTGTCTCTATGTTTGGATTAGGCATATATTTAGGATGTAGTTTTATATGCAGTGGACATATAAAAGGGGGGGGGACGGAAAAGTAAATTATATTAAAAGTGCTCTAACACATGTCAATGTTACTGATGTTCCCCTGTTAGACAAAGCCTCAGGAATGTACCATACAACAGCCGCAGATCTTAAACAAAGATTAATGTACTGCTAGCACTGTATCTGCCATCCAGCAAAACATGGGGGAATTTGCAAATTTACTTATGCTACTGTTGTTTCCTAATGTGTTTTCAAACATTATTACAAATGTTAGTTTTCTATTGGTTCGAAGGTGAATGCATCAAAAGGTTTTAAAAGACAAGTGAGAAGAGCCAAGTATGATGAGTATAAAGGGCTTGGTCTAGACATAATAGGAGATGTACCCAGAGTTAAGCAATAGTTGGTATGCAGACATGTGCTCGGTGGGGAAAAAGAGGGTTAATGGGAGCTGCTACATCTGTTCCTTGATACCACATGCGTAGGGTGCCCCCAAGGCGTTAATGCTGCAGGAGGTTCTGCTTATGGAGGCTCAATGCTTACTCCATCTGAATTTATGCAGGCTGCCAAGCATTTTTCAGGCGTAGAACGTGCGACTCAAATTGATGAACCCGGATGTACTTGTCATGCTGCGCCCTTGGAAAGTATGGCAAAGATGGAAGTACTTGTAACATGGTGGTCAGTGTTCCGTTTCGACGGTCTAGTGTTCTTTCAACATGGCCCCGCTACTATATCCTGGGTGGAGCCCATTGCTCAGAGCGTTGTATCCGTTTCCTGGTAGACACTCTGTTGCTCAATTGTTGCAGTTTGGCTTTCCCTCTTTTGCTCGCGCTATTACTTTTGCCGGTCTCACCCGGTTCCTTTTTCTTGTTACCTTTTCCCCCGTGTTTTTCCTTTCCTTCCTCCTGCTGTATTCTCCGGTGTTGGGTAAGTGATTTCCACTTATTATCTTTTCCTTTAGCCACTTATTGTTCGTTCGGTGTCTTTCTTCCGCTTACATTTTCTTTCTCTGTGACTCCTCCTATTCCCTTTCACCTCCTTCTAGCTCAGTACTGCCTTGCTCCTTTACTGTAACCCAGCCTTCTACTTTCTCTTTCTTTCTTTTACTTCTGTCTTTTCTCCGGTCCATAGTAATCTTTTTTCCTTACCTGTTTAGCTACCTTCCGTTCTTATCCTTTTTCTGGTTCCTGTATGGTTCTATTCTTTTCCGTTCTGTTCCGCGGATCCTTCCGCCCTCCTTTAACTTGCTCTTTCTAGATTTTTCCCTTTTGGCACTGTTAGTGCCTGCTGCCGTTGGACTTCCTCCGCTTCCTGTTCCCAGGACGCCTTCCTTCTGCTTGGTCTGCTTATCTGCATTTAAGCAGTTCTTCCCAGCGTACCTCCTACCTCCAGTTCATACTCCAAGAATTTCCTCTGGCACTACAAATTTTCCTTGTTGTTTAACAACTATTAAATACAAGTATCTGCATCCATTTCATTTGCAAGACACAGCCGGATACCCTCAGGACTCTTCCATCTCAGGGTTTTTTACGCCAAGGAGGCTTTTTCCCTGATAATTGGGGGCTTGCTCCTCAGGGTTCCCCTGGCCCTGGCTACCCTTACAGGTCAAGGTGGCCTCTGAAGGAGCTCGCCCTTATCTTCACCATAAGAAAGAAGGAAAGATAAAGGAATTACGAAAGCCTCGTCGAAAGAAGGAGTCAGAGACATACGACAGCACAATTGAAGATACAGGTGAGGAGGAGGATCGGGAAGGTTCGCCAGGATTTGACAGTACTGCAGTGTGCCCCCGGAACTCAGGAGCGTCCAGTGCTTACAAAGGCCAGACATGAAGATAGAAGGGGTGAAGCTTGTGGCAAACAGGTGACAGGAAACTACAATAAGTTGCATGACAGGAGGCCTGGTGGGATTCAGTGCAGAAGTTATCGAGAGGGTGAACAATGTGTGTCAAGAGTACTGGAATGAGCATGTGGCAAAACTCAACTGGAGGCCATGGAAAAGCTGGTTAAGGTGCAAAAGCAAGAAGAATACCAACTGTGTTTCTATAACGAAGGAAGTGTCTTTGTGGGAGCCAATAGTAGGTGCAACAAAATATTGTACATTGTAGATCTCAAAAAAGGCGCAGCCACTGTGATGGATAACTACTGGCTCTGTGGTCAGCACCTCCTGCCACCATTGAGGGGCACGTACTCGCTAGCCACATTGCACTCAGTTCTCCTTGTGGTCCCCGAAGAACACTTAATAGTGGGACCCCAGGGCTTCATCACCTCAACAACAGCACCAGTGACAGATGCCCCCACAATGATTCCACTGCCACCACCCATATTTTGTATCCTGCCGGGAAAAAAGCAAAGAAGAACTGCTGTGCTGGAAGCAGAGGTCCGATTACCTGTCTCAAGACTCATCACAGCTACTAAAAGAGATACCTGACCAATATAGACTAAACAGTAGGAAGAAACATTCTTTGTCTCCTTGTTGGTGCCCGGGATACAAGCTGCCACACATGCTAAATGGCTCCAGGTTGTCCTTTGGAAGTGATCCAATTGGTGAATGACACTGAGCAAAGCCTTGTCGCCATCAAGGATGAAATGCGGGCAATCAGGTTGTTGACACAGCAGAACCGTTAAGTGTTAGACCTACTAAAGGCAATGGAAGGGGTTGTGTGCAGAAACATTGGTGATTCTTGCTGTACATACGTGCCTCCCAATGACGCAGACAAAGGGTGCCTGATGAAAATGATAGGGGCACTGCACACTCTTGGCACCCACATGCAAACCGAGGCAGGTATACAGAAAAGTGACTGGTTTGACAATCTTTTTTCTTGGGCACCATTGTGGATGGGGCGATCGTGAAGATTCTGATTCCAGTGGTGGTGTTTATGTTAGTGATCTTCTGCACTTGCCAGAATGGACTCTGATGCTGCACCAAAGCAATGCCTAGAAGCACACTGATGATGGTTTCAATTGGGATACACAGGGCACCTTGCGGTACAAAAGACAGCGCTATTCAAACAGATGACCCTGATAAACCATGTATGGTTGGGTTACAGCAACGCCTACACCCTCAAGGTACCATCACAACTACCCCCATCATACCCAGAGAATTACATAGAACTCTCTGTAGATTTAGCAGGGGATGGAGGGTTTATATAGATGACATGTACCCCCGAACAATATACACAAGCAGGGGAAAGCTTACATTCTGTATGCAGAGCATGGGTACCAAAGGAAGGGTCACTGCAATACTTGGAGGCTGAGAGATTGGAAAGGGAGTCAATTGAGAATGAGTAGGAGGAGAGACTGACCTTGGAATTCGTTAAAGTGGGATTAACTAAAGGGGGGAATTTTGGGAAGCGGGGGCAATCGTCCCAGGTTCCTCAAGAGGTTCAGAGTGAGGTGAGGCTCTCAAAGTGTGCTGTAGATGCTTGGTCACACTATAGGGGGAGGGGTGGTGTTGGTGACAACTGGGTTCATTGGAGTTAGTGCCTTTGTGGGGTTAGGGTGTATTCTGAGCAAAATGCCATCTTAGAAATTGTAGCCATATTGAAATCAGGGGACTAAGGCTGCATTGCAGTAAGGACAGTAGGCCCAGGCCACGAACATGGAATATGTGTGTGCATGCAGGAATGGACAGTGGTAGGAATGGCTAGAGCCACAGAGAATCATAAACCTTCCATTGTCTCATTCTGCCAGCATTCGTATCCCAGGAGGAATGTTCCCTGCAAGGCCATGAGGAGGCTGAGAGCTCCCTTTGAAATGTTATCCCACGAGAAGTAGGGCACAAGCCTTCGACCTTCCCCAGTTCTAGCTTTGGGATATAGGGCCCAGATACTGCAGTCCCAAGACTCCTGCATTTCAAGGTATTAGCCAACCATGAAGCTGTTAGATCCCCATTTGATCAGAAAAGATCAGTAAAGCAGGAACGGCTGCCCCCACCACTGGGTCATGTGATTAATGCTGCAAGGTGCGGGGAGGTGGGGAAACAATAGGCCTAAAAACACTGGTTGGGGAACCTTGGAAGGGCTCTGATGTGTCTGGGACTGAGCAAATCATAGTTTCCATGAAAGTATCCTTCTAGCCCATGTCTGCAGTTGCAGGTGCTCATTATGGTAGAGATAGAGAATGCATTGTTTTTCTTCTCAGAATTGCTAATTAACTACAGCTTTGCACCCAATGATGTTCTAGCAGGAGCCCAAGTGGCAGGAGACAGACAGATGGGCTGGGACCAACGGCCTGGCATCCCTTTTTGAGCAGGTAGCCTATGTATAGGGTCACACCAACCAGCCATTCAGATTTGTAACCTATGGAACATACGTCACTGATGATGCTGTGTAACTTTTTGAGGTGTTGCTTCTTCTGATTTGACCACAGCTCTCAGTGGAAGAGGATTCCTTTGCTGGTGCATCTTTATCTTTTTGTGAAAATAAAACCTTTACTCCTTGCAAGAGGTGTGCTGTGATATTTTCTGGTGTGAGCATTGAGGAGTTTTTCTACAAAGGATTCCAGGTAGGTGACTAAAAAACAAAGAAACAAATGCCGTTTATTTGAATTCTAGTGGAAAAAACTGTATACACTAGCTAATGTGCAACATTTTCAGAGTGTAAATATATTATGCAGTGTATTTTAATATAAATTATGTTAAGAGAAAAATAAAATGTGTAAAGGGTATTGCTCCTTTTACGTGGAGGAGAAGTTCAATATAGTACATACGGCCAACTGGTGTATCTGAGCCTCATTGTCTTGGATTCCACGTACAGGTTTTGGACTCAAATATTTAATGTTGGGGATGTCAGAGTAAGACAATTCACATGCAGCATGATTCAGAGTAGATATGAGATCATAAAATAAAGTAAATTGAAATCAAATAAAGTTTACAAGGTTCATGAAGAATATTATTGATATAATGATATTTACAAAGAATTATTACAATGAATAATTACATAATACATAAGTACATTGAAAATAAGTAATTTATTTTGTTAGAAAAATAGTGCTTAGTCAAATACATTTCTGTTTCTATGTTTTAATATATATATATATATATATATATATATTGTTTCTTAGTTTATGCAAGAGATATGCAGTTAAAATGGTATCACTGTTTTGGGCCTTTTCTGCAGCTAATTGTATGTTATCATTGTTGAACCACACATTTTGTTCAACTCGAAGATGAACTTGAATCCTTATTGCTGTATGCGTAAAGCAACAGCTCCCTGTAGCAATGATAATAGGGGAAGCTGTATCGCAATAAGTTCTTTTTACAAACTTCAGGGACATCGATGGGTGCCACAATGGCACCGTCATATGCTAACTGCTTCATGCACAAATTTGAATCCGAGCATGTACTTAAAAAACAAGAGTGGAATCAGAACATTTACCTATGGTTACGATATATCGATGATATATTTGGAATTTGGATGGGCACTCACGACATGTTCATGGTCTTTTTTGAATATTTGAACAGTATCGATCCACGCATTCAATTCACGAGTGAGATATCTAGAGAACATATCACATTTCTTGATGTTAGCATTACCAAGAAAGATACTGGTTACAACACTACTCTATATCGCAAAACCACCGATCGCAATAATCTTTTACATCGTCTAAGTTTTCATCAACCAAGCCTTCTGAGGAATTTACCATACAGCCAACTTTTACGAGTGAAAAAAATAGTGAGCGATCCTGCAGAATGCTTAACTCAACAGCAAGCTATGAAAGACAAATTCCTAGCTCGTGGCTACACAGAGGAAGAACTGAACTCAGCGTCCCAAAGAGTACAAACTGTTGAGCGTGATACACTTCTTACCGGTACCACTAAACCCAAAAGGGAGCTACAAACACCAGTATATGTTTCAAGATTCTCCATTCAGAGCAACAAGATAAAGAATTCCATTAAGAAACATTGGAATATCCTTAAGAATGATGTTAGAGTACAGAAACTGTTTGAACAATTACCAGTATTCGCCTATCAAAGAAGCAAGAATTTACGCGATGAATTAGTACGCACACGACCTCCCTTAAAAGAACCCAGTACTCAACGCACAGGGACATATCCTTGTCTACATTGTACTAATTGCAACCTGGTCATCAAAGGTAATACCATATACCATCCCAGCACAGGCAACAAGATTCTGCTGAGGACATTTGGCACTTGTGATAGTGAGAATATCATTTATGGAATAAAGTGTCCCTGTGGGAAATATTATGTTGGTCAATCCATGAGAGCAGCTAAAGTACGTTGGAACGAACACCGCTCTTGTATACGTAATGTTAATCCCAACTCGGCAGTGGCTCGCCATTGGAACGAGAAACGCCACAACCTGATTCAAATCAGATTTTTGATTCTTGAAGTGCTAAGCAAAGTCAATCCACATGAAGATCTGAGCCTTCGGCTTAACCAAAGAGAGACATATTGGATTGACAGATTGGGGAGCCTGTATCCCAATGGCCTAAATGAAGAAATCAATTATCATTGTTATCTTTGAATGTGATGTATCTATGTTGATTTCATGTGACATTACATAATGTTCCTTGAACTAGTTATTGATGGTTTTGCACGTCATACGTAATGGTTTGACTGTTAATAGACATTTAATGCGGTCCTCAACATATTGTGAGGTCTAGGCCAGTATCCTTAGGCACTGATAACACTTACGGAGTGCTCCAAATCTTCAGAGTTGTTTTGTCAAAACTTGCTAATTTCCTTAATTGACACATGGATTGCACGCATTGTGCCCATGCATCTTTGCAGCCTTTCCCGGACACCCGTCTGGGACCCAAGGTGACACCTCTAGTGCCACCTACTACGGCTGTGATGCTAGTTCACTATCCTTCACTTTCACATGGGCTACCAGATTTGGTGCCTGTGTAGTTACATGTTTCTATTACCTTCCCTTTTGTTTACTTTTCTACAGTATTTTTTCCATGTTTATCATTTTTGTATATTCGTTTTTCTTTTATTCATTTTTCCTTTCTATCTCACCCGAGGGTTGATAATTGTATTTTTAGCTCCAAATATGCCCACAAATCTCATACACAGTCTCCTAATAGTACGTGCCGCATCGCGCTACTCTCCTGACGCGATGCGATCACGTGGGTATTTATAGCAGCGTTACCATTAGCAACGCTTGCTTACAGCGATGCAGAACGGCGTTCTGGCCGGCATTGACCCTGTATGTCTTCTAGGTAACCATTGAAGACGCCTCTTTCTAATCACAGCGCCACGGCGCTTCATTGACTCCACCTAAAACACACTTTTGCTTTTTACAGCTTTTTCGAATTGGCTGCATTCTGTACGCTGCTGTTACCGACAACAGTTCACATTTCTGCCTGTGACTGTAGTTTTTGTTTCTACGAGGCCAAACACTTCTCGTGAGTCCATTTACATTGTTTTTCTCTCCATTCACATGGTCTAATTCCCTCGCTACTTGCACTTATTAACTCTCGGTTTTGTCTACTTTATTTTATTACATGTTTTACTTTGACCTGAACCCTCATCTACTTTCTGGTATGTGATTTCTAATTTATTACCTTTTCTATTGTGATTTATGATTGCATATTGCGCTATTTTTTATGTTATTTCATATGTTATGCGATATACATTCTTATTCTATGTTATTAGATTAGACTCACCCTGATGAAGGAGCTATTTGCTCCGAAATGCATTGGTACACAAAGTCTATTTAAAATATGAGAAGTGGCAGCTGTATCCTCACTAAGACTTTTTCCTTTTCTTCAGTGTTCGAAATATATGTTTTTGATAAACATATTACTCTCACCACTACTTTCAATCAAGTGTCTCTTCTTTGAATTTATGCATAAGACGAAAAGTACTTACATTTCAATCTAAGTTTAAACTATATCACCCGTACAGGGTATGTACGGAGAGCGGCTGTTTGACTAGATATGTTATCTAGCCTTTTTTGGTTCTTGCATTTACGAGTCAGGGTGTCTCCAGACTTATTGCAGCCAGCTCCTGTAAGCATCTATTTGAGCTTTGGTCCTATTTTTGACTCAATTCTTTTTGAGTGTCTAATATTAATATACAGATTTACTACAAGTGTGGTGCCCACTTTATTTTTTCATTTGCTTCTTTTTCCTCCTTTTTTGAGACACACATAAGTGGAGGCACACAGCGATCACATCTATCTTAGTATTTTCAATTTATATATTTTTCATTTAACAACATGTCCTTTGAAGACATCGAAGGTCTATCATCGAAATGTGCAGAAACCTTAGGGTTTTCGACTGAGGAAGCAGCTGCCATTCTCGAACTAATTAGCGAAACGACTTTAGGCACACATGCCACTACTACTAAGGATCCGGCGAAACGCATAAAACAACTAGAATACCTAATTCGCAAGGAAATCAACCGAAAACTTCATGCGATCACACTAGGTCGCTACTTCAAAAATCAACGTATACCAAGAGGCTTACGCATCCAACTTCGTCCTACCCTTTGCAAAGAAAGCAAAGAATTTGTACACAAGTGGGAGGCCATTCTGAACAAGTGTTCCCTAGACTTGATTCTTTTAACTATCCAGGAACTATCTAAAAATTTAATTTCTCTTAACTCCAAGATTCAAGAAATAGAGAAAGAGCTTGTGACGTCACTGGGGAAAGAAGAATATGATATTATCTTAACAGAAATTAATACAAAACTTGAAGATTATAAAACTGAGTTAGAACAGAAAAAGGTGAAAAAATTCAAACGAGATACCTACGACTATATTAACGAAGAAGTATATACGTGGATGGAAAAATACGGACCAGTAGCCTCAAAGAAACCATATAAATATCCAACAGACACCACATCCAGTTCTGATTCAGAAACACAAAGGGATACTGACGCACACACGGAACGACCATCGGGTGACGACAATCGCCCAGCTAGTTCTTCAATCCAAACACCCGCAAGCTCGGCTTTTTTAGGAGCGCGCCCAAAAGAACCCGCAGGGGGAGGAGGAAACCTCAGAAACAAGCCACAAACACGACTACAACTGAGGAAAACCTAGTTATCAACATATCTCAGAAAGCATTGAGTAAAACTGAAGTTAATACACTTCAGAAAGGGTTAAGCTTTGTGCCCACTTATAGTACAACCTTGTTTAACTCCAAGATCGAACTCTATAAGTTTATCAGAAAATTGAAACTCAAGGTATTCTTCGAGGAACTTGAACCATATGAGAGTACCACCGATATTCCAGATTTTCAAGAGTTTCGAACTAAGAGTAGCTTTATACCACCTATCTCAGTTCCATCGATTGATATCTTTCAGAAAATGGTTACTAAGGATTTGGAACGTATTAGTTACAAAATCCCACCATACAAGAATATGAAACCACATGAAATGAAATCAATTCGGGACCTATATTGCGACAAAGAGATAACTATCCGCCCAGCGGACAAAGGGGGAGCGTTGGTGATCATGAATACCACAGATTATGATGCTGAGTGTATGAGACAACTACAAGATCGCACTGTCTATGCACCCTTGGACCATGACCCCACTGTATCCATTAAACAAAACTTGGAAACTCTGCTGGATAAAGCGTACGAACTTGACTGGATAAATGAACATACCCGCAAATTTCTTATTACTACTCACCCAAGGATTCCAAACTTTTACACATTACCTAAAATTCACAAAGATCAAGTCAGACCTCCAGGAAGACCCATTGTCGCTGGTATGGACAGCATTAACCAACCACTCGGAGTTTATATCGATTTTTTTCTTCAACCTCTGATACAAAAAACCTTCACTTACATCAGAGATACTTCGCATTTTCTACAGAAGCTCAATGACATAATATTCAATCAAGAGCACTTTATGTTTACAATCGATGTTAAGAGTTTGTACACATCCATTCCGCATGATCTAGGCATCGAATCTGTTGAATGGCTCTTACTAGAATCGCCACCAATCCGTGCACAGAAAGAATTTATTTTGACTCTTCTTCAATTCATTGCCGAAAATTCATATTTTCAGTATCGCAATAAGTTCTTTTTACAAACTTCAGGGACATCGATGGGTGCCACAATGGCACCGTCATATGCTAACTGCTTCATGCACAAATTTGAATCCGAGCATGTACTTAAAAAACAAGAGTGGAATCAGAACATTTACCTATGGTTACGATATATCGATGATATATTTGGAATTTGGATGGGCACTCACGACATGTTCATGGTCTTTTTTGAATATTTGAACAGTATCGATCCACGCATTCAATTCACGAGTGAGATATCTAGAGAACATATCACATTTCTTGATGTTAGCATTACCAAGAAAGATACTGGTTACAACACTACTCTATATCGCAAAACCACCGATCGCAATAATCTTTTACATCGTCTAAGTTTTCATCAACCAAGCCTTCTGAGGAATTTACCATACAGCCAACTTTTACGAGTGAAAAAAATAGTGAGCGATCCTGCAGAATGCTTAACTCAACAGCAAGCTATGAAAGACAAATTCCTAGCTCGTGGCTACACAGAGGAAGAACTGAACTCAGCGTCCCAAAGAGTACAAACTGGTGAGCGTGATACACTTCTTACCGGTACCACTAAACCCAAAAGGGAGCTACAAACACCAGTATATGTTTCAAGATTCTCCATTCAGAGCAACAAGATAAAGAATTCCATTAAGAAACATTGGAATATCCTTAAGAATGATGTTAGAGTACAGAAACTGTTTGAACAATTACCAGTATTCGCCTATCAAAGAAGCAAGAATTTACGCGATGAATTAGTACGCACACGACCTCCCTTAAAAGAACCCAGTACTCAACGCACAGGGACATATCCTTGTCTACATTGTACTAATTGCAACCTGGTCATCAAAGGTAATACCATATACCATCCCAGCACAGGCAACAAGATTCTGCTGAGGACATTTGGCACTTGTGATAGTGAGAATATCATTTATGGAATAAAGTGTCCCTGTGGGAAATATTATGTTGGTCAATCCATGAGAGCAGCTAAAGTACGTTGGAACGAACACCGCTCTTGTATACGTAATGTTAATCCCAACTCGGCAGTGGCTCGCCATTGGAACGAGAAACGCCACAACCTGATTCAAATCAGATTTTTGATTCTTGAAGTGCTAAGCAAAGTCAATCCACATGAAGATCTGAGCCTTCGGCTTAACCAAAGAGAGACATATTGGATTGACAGATTGGGGAGCCTGTATCCCAATGGCCTAAATGAAGAAATCAATTATCATTGTTATCTTTGAATGTGATGTATCTATGTTGATTTCATGTGACATTACATAATGTTCCTTGAACTAGTTATTGATGGTTTTGCACGTCATACGTAATGGTTTGACTGTTAATAGACATTTAATGCGGTCCTCAACATATTGTGAGGTCTAGGCCAGTATCCTTAGGCACTGATAACACTTACGGAGTGCTCCAAATCTTCAGAGTTGTTTTGTCAAAACTTGCTAATTTCCTTAATTGACACATGGATTGCACGCATTGTGCCCATGCATCTTTGCAGCCTTTCCCGGACACCCGTCTGGGACCCAAGGTGACACCTCTAGTGCCACCTACTACGGCTGTGATGCTAGTTCACTATCCTTCACTTTCACATGGGCTACCAGATTTGGTGCCTGTGTAGTTACATGTTTCTATTACCTTCCCTTTTGTTTACTTTTCTACAGTATTTTTTCCATGTTTATCATTTTTGTATATTCGTTTTTCTTTTATTCATTTTTCCTTTCTATCTCACCCGAGGGTTGATAATTGTATTTTTAGCTCCAAATATGCCCACAAATCTCATACACAGTCTCCTAATAGTACGTGCCGCATCGCGCTACTCTCCTGACGCGATGCGATCACGTGGGTATTTATAGCAGCGTTACCATTAGCAACGCTTGCTTACAGCGATGCAGAACGGCGTTCTGGCCGGCATTGACCCTGTATGTCTTCTAGGTAACCATTGAAGACGCCTCTTTCTAATCACAGCGCCACGGCGCTTCATTGACTCCACCTAAAACACACTTTTGCTTTTTACAGCTTTTTCGAATTGGCTGCATTCTGTACGCTGCTGTTACCGACAACAGTTCACATTTCTGCCTGTGACTGTAGTTTTTGTTTCTACGAGGCCAAACACTTCTCGTGAGTCCATTTACATTGTTTTTCTCTCCATTCACATGGTCTAATTCCCTCGCTACTTGCACTTATTAACTCTCGGTTTTGTCTACTTTATTTTATTACATGTTTTACTTTGACCTCATCTACTTTCTGGTATGTGATTTCTAATTTATTACCTTTTCTATTGTGATTTATGATTGCATATTGCGCTATTTTTTATGTTATTTCATATGTTATGCGATATACATTCTTATTCTATGTTATTAGATTAGACTCACCCTGATGAAGGAGCTATTTGCTCCGAAATGCATTGGTACACAAAGTCTATTTAAAATATGAGAAGTGGCAGCTGTATCCTCACTAAGACTTTTTCCTTTTCTTCAGTGTTCGAAATATATGTTTTTGATAAACATATTACTCTCACCACTACTTTCAATCAAGTGTCTCTTCTTTGAATTTATGCATAAGACGAAAAGTACTTACATTTCAATCTAAGTTTAAACTATATCACCCGTACAGGGTATGTACGGAGAGCGGCTGTTTGACTAGATATGTTATCTAGCCTTTTTTGGTTCTTGCATTTACGAGTCAGGGTGTCTCCAGACTTATTGCAGCCAGCTCCTGTAAGCATCTATTTGAGCTTTGGTCCTATTTTTGACTCAATTCTTTTTGAGTGTCTAATATTAATATACAGATTTACTACAAGTGTGGTGCCCACTTTATTTTTTCATTAGCATGGCTTCAGACAAACATACATCTGGCCTTTTATTGTATTGTATGTGAAATAAAGTCCTTTACGCATATGGATGTGTCCAGGGATTTCTTTATTAAGATCTTACAACACAGCAACCCCCAGTACAAGCGTAGCCAACTCTTCCATCTGCAACTGACACTCCCCCCCGACCCCAAGACTCTAGCCTGGAATGTGTGGCAATGTTTGTTTTATTCATATTTATATAGCGCACATCAGTCCGAGGACATCATGGCACCTGTTACAGTACAGAGCTTAGTTACATAGTCATTAGCAGTATATATACAAGGTTACAATATAGTTATATTACATTTCAGTTTATATTACAATATACATGACAGGAGTAGCGGAGGGAGTGGCAGTGCTAGTTTAGGAAAGTGGTCTTAAGGTTGCGGAAGACAGAGATTGAAGTTTCCGCTCTCAGGGTGGCATGGAGTGAGTTCCAAAGTTTCGGTGCAATATAGGAGAAGCCTTGACCTCCAGCTGTGGCTCTCTTGATGCATGGTATGTGTAGCTGGTTGGTGTACTGAGTTCTGGTGGGGCAAGTGGAAGTGTTCTTGATATTGCTTCAGATAGGTATGTGGGAGCAGTGTTGTTGATGCATCTTTGTGTGATGGTGTCTTTGACCGGAAGCCACCGTGCTGCACATCTGGCATGCGATATATGGTCTCTTCTGGGGATGCTCGTTGCGGCTCTGAGGGCATTGTTTTGTGTGGTTTGTAGTCTGTGAATGTTCTTGGCGGAGGTGCCAGCTAGGAGCGCATTGCAATAATCGAGTTTGGCGCCTATAGTAGCTCTAGCTATGGCCAGGCAGTTGGGGGCAGATAGGTAGGGTTTAATGGCATTGATGAGTTTGGTGCTGAACGCTGATGCCGAGGCTATGGCGCTGACTTCTTTGTTCATAGATAGATTGGCGTCAATGTGAACACCTAGAGTCTTGACGGAGGACGATACAGAGATGGTTGTGTTGTCTATGTTGAAGTTGGCGTATTGGGTGCTTAGCTTCTTTATTGTCTTATTCTGCCCAAGGATGAGAATTTCAGTCTTCTCCCCGTTGAGACAGAGGCCATTGATTGCCATCCATGCTTGGATGGTAGCATAGATGTTGTGAAGGGCAGTGGCGTCTTGGTGATAGAGTCCGGTTAGAGGTATAAGTACTTGAGTGTTGTCTGCCTAGTTGGTATATGCAACACCCTTGGAGTCGAGTAGGTCAAAGAAGGGTTTAGTGAAGAGGTTATAGAGGGTGTGGGCTGTACATGATCCTTGGGGAACACCACATTTTATAGTAGTGGGATCTGCATTTGCTCTGTCGGAGTAGACCTTCATGGCTCGTCTTTCAAGGAAGGATGTGACCCAGGATGCTGCTTGTTTGGAGAAATGGGCTGCGTGAGTGAGGTGGGTGGTAAGTGTTTGGTGATCTACCAGGTCAAAAGCTGCTGATAGTTCCACCAAAAGGTTGCACAGCCAGGCACAACCCATACACATAGCAAGCCCAATATAACACATCTCTCTCCCCAACAATGAAAAACAGTATTCGTATTTAAAACTACACATTTCACAATACATCTTGACTAAGTGCAGCTACTCCTATACAACTTACATAACAATTCATACAACCTGTGGTTTTCATTAACAGCTAGACATTTAACTAGATACAGAACTATGTGCATTTTTCTCATGACATTTTACATTACACAGTGCTGGCACAGTATTGTTCTATCATCACCCACATCTAATGCGGGCAACCTTTGACAAATTCGACACTTGCCCTCCATGCACCCCCACTGCACCCTTCAACACCTCCTCCACTTGCACAGGATCTGAGTATAACAGATCACCCTTCCTCTTCACAATCCCTTTCTTTATACATATTCAATCTTCTACCAACACCACTGTACTACGTCTACAAGATTTTTCCTTTTCCTTCTTCCCCCATTCACTCCTTCTGTCAAGTATCCCTTCCAACTCCTCCACCACACAGTCACTCACCCTTGCCCTTCCCAGCCAGGGAGGCAACACTCTGGTATTGGGCTTCCTTTCCCTCATCAATTCAAATGGACTTACACGCGTGGCAGCATGGGACGCCATAGGAAAAGCATAAAGCCTATATCTCATGGCAACCCTTTTATCCTTCCCACATGCATCCGCCATCCTCACGGCATCCATCACACACATATCACCCTTCCCACTGCTTCGTTCCCTTTGGGGTGATAAGCTGCAGTTCTTTTATGCTTCACAACAGTATGCTTCATGTATTCCCCAAAACATCCTCCTACAAATTGTCTCCCATTGTCTGTCAAAATAGAACCCTCTCTTTCGAAAATACACTCTATAAAAATTCCAGACACAGTGGATCCAGTAATATCCCACAGAATCGAAAACTCTGTCCATCATGACAGCAAATCCACAATAATTAAAATAAACTTTCCACATCCCCTTCCTAGATCAAGGGGACCCACAATATCCAGGACCAGATCACACCACACCATATCTGGAATATCTACCTTCATCATCGTCTGGAGATGCGCCACCACACCTTTACCTGATGCTTCACACTTGATGCACTTTCCCAAAGTTCTCTCCACATCTCTGTCAAATCCAGGCCACCAATATTAATTTCTCAGAATCGCCTTCGTCTTGGTAATGACCCTCATCGGTAATTTCCACCATCTTCCTTCTCAAGCACTTATGAACCACCACACGATTCCACCTGTATAAGATACCACTCTTGACACTCAATTCTGATCTAACCTCCCAAAAACACTTTTTTCATCATTGAGTAATCTTTTTGTAGGCCACCCGTCTATGACAAAATCCACTACTCTCCTTAGCACTACTTCCACCCTTACAGCTCTCTGCCACTCTTCCCCAGAAACAACACCATCATGTCTCACAAAAACCATGTCAGTCATGACCACTTTGGTCAATTCCCCAACATCATATTTCACATCCCTACCTAACCTTGATACATGATCAGCAAATACATTCTCTTCCTCTTTCCCAAGAATTACAACCATGACAAATGTATGTCCTTGCATCCTGGCCACCCAACCGGCAACTCTCCTTGACACTTTGTCTAGGCTCTTGTGTTCCAAAATCACCTTCCATTGTTTGTGGTCAATATAAATTCTGCTCCCCACATAAAGTTGTGGAATTTCTCAACTGCCCAATGACATGCAAGGGCTTCTTTCTCCGATACGGAATCATTTATTTCTGCACCTCTTTACATTCTTGATGCATGCATGACGATATATATATTCATGTCCTTCTTCAGCTATCTTCGTTTATACAGCACCAATACCTGTATCACTAGCATCCACAGAAATCACACTTCTTCTTCTGGTATTGAAGGGTCTTGCCAAGTCAATTTCACTCTTTATCTGAATACATTCTTTCTCACACTCTGCATCCCAGCAAAATTCCACACCCATCTTTAATAGAGTTCAAATTCGCACAATTTTATCAGCAAAATGTACAAACTTTTGATAAAACTCGACCATCGCAAGAAAGGACCGTAACTCCCCTTTATCCTTTGGAGACGGCGCCTTACTTATAGCATTCAGCATTTCTGATTTGGAATTTAAGCCATCAATCGAAATCTCATGAACCAAATACTCTTTTACCAAACACACATTTCTCTGCCCTTAGCCTTATACCTCTTCTTTGTAATATCTCAAGCACCTTCTTGACGCTCTCCTCATGTTTGTCTCACGTCTCTCCAGAAACCAAGACATCATCATAAAAGCAGTGCACGTCTTGTACATCCTTCAATATCATATCCATCATCTTCTGAAAGACTGACGAGGCACAAACCAACCCTCAAGGCATTCTGTGGAACTGAAATATTCCTTCACGTGTAATGAAAGCAGTGAATTTCCGTGATTGGTCCTCTAACTCTATTTGGTCATATGCTGAAGCCATATCTAGCTTTAAGAAAAACTCTGCGCATCCAATCATAGTCAACATCTCTGTCATGTTGGGAAGAGTGTGCCTCTCTGCAACAACACATTTATTGAGCTTGCTTAAGTCCACACACGACCTCAACTTCCCTGTTGGCTTCTTCACAACCACCAACAGGGATACCCACTCCACGCTTGCAGCGGGTTCTATCACACCCAAGTCTCTCTATTTCTTCAATTCCTTTTTAACTCCCTCTCTCATCACCAATGGCACTGGAGCAACTTTGCGGAAACCGGTACACTCCCCTCTCTTAGGACAATCATGTGCTTCATACATTTTAAGCGTCCTATGTTCTTTGAAAACACTTTGGGAAATTTATCTACAATACCAGCATTGATCCCCACATGCATTACTTGCTCATCCGCATTTGGATCTAGTTGGATCTTCATACATTTTTGTTCTCCCCAACCCAACAACGTTTCCCCTCTGTTGGTAATGTAAATTCTCCCATGTGTTTCTCTTGTTTTTGAACTTTAAATGAGCCACAAAATACCCTACTATGTCTATCTTGCCCAAAGTTGTATTCTCCTGGCCTATTATCGGAGGTTAACAGGTCACATATTTGCCCTCCCACCTGTTGTTCACACACATCTCGGGACATCAAGGACACCTTTGCTCCAGAATCCACAATCATTTTGGCACCCCTACCGTTTACAGCAATCTCTGCAAACGGGCTGTCACATTCATCCTCTTCATCACATTGTACCCTGTTCACAGTAACCACCTCCACTTGCTCATCATCTTCATCACATGAAGACTGTTGCATGTCTTCTTTGACATACAATACTTTGCGGCCATCTTTTGCATTTGGCACATGTAATTTGTCTTCCTGGGCATATTGGTGAACTAGCAAAATGACTAGCGCTGGCACGTCTAAAACATAACCTCTCATCACTTTTTTGCGGCTTAGATTGATTGATCTCCATTTTCCTCTGGAAGATCATGAGGCCATAGCCCACCACCCTTTGTTTTCTTTTTCTTCCCTTTCCCAGCATCTCCTACCCTTAAGATTTCTGTAATACCACTTTTACGTTCCTTCTTTGACAACTTAGCCACACAAGCCATTGAATGCTCTACTTGTTTGGCAATTCCTATAACTGCATCTAAACGTGGCTCGTCTTTGAGCCACAACTCTTTCCTTCTTTTATCATTCCAAAAATGAATCATAATTTGATCTTTTATGTGCTCTTCCAACTTTTCACCAAATTAGCATGTATGGGATAGGTGACACAAGGCATTGAGATATTCCTTGACCGTCTCTCCCTCTTTTTGCTCCCTAACACCAAATTTATATCTTTCTAAAATGGTGCTTTAGGTTGAAATGTAGATCCAGTTTATGCAGAGCTGAGTCAAATTTATTCGAAACACCCTCTTCCTCTGCTTCACTCTATTCTGGCAGGGTTTTGTATATGCGTTTCCCTTCATAGCCGGGAAGTGCATTCAAAGGGAAACTTTCCAATCCGTCGATATATTGTGTTCTCACAGGCATCCCTCACATAGTGTAAAAAAAAGTTTCCATTGTGCCCATTTAATTTTAACAGGACCTGTCGACGGCATGAAAGCTGGAGGGCCTGGTACACCTGGCATGGCCATTTTGGGAACCAAAATTCAATATACACACTGGTATGATTTACTTCTTGTCTGTATCTCTTGTGTTTATTTCCACAGATTTTGCTTTCCTACACACTTTATTTATTCTTTTATACACTGTGTTAAAGTTACCACTCAGGTTATCTGCTGCCTTTACCTGATTGTAATCGTCAATGTTATAAGCTATCACTTTGCCTGTAGAACATTGCTCCAATAGCATACAGAACAGCCTTGATATCGTTCTAGCAGCCAATTCTCACTTGTTGTAGAATGTTGTAGCCGTTTCGCTTTTCTGTGTTCCTTCATTACACAACTTTTCAACAGGGCTTTTGGTAAAGAACGTTCCACCACATCAAAGATCACTACGCTCCAGTTTCTAATGTTGCTGTGTCCTTTCTCCCTAGTGTTGTTGCATCAACATAGCTTTAGCGCGTCTCTCGAACTAGGTTTCCCTGGCAACCAATACACAGCGAGCGCTGGGAGACACGTTACGCTGCATAGAGGGTGCTTTGCGCTAAGGCAGCTCTTCTCCTTCAACAATTTGCCGTGCAGTGCCTTTCTTCTCCTTCACACGTGTGGGTGCAATTTATGGGCATCTGTTTGCCCCAAGATTTTTCCCCTCTCTTAGGAACACTATGGCAGCACTACCACTGCAGCTGAAGTGTGCAGATTCCTCTAATACGTTCTCACCCCTTCCCCTACTGCAGCGCATTAATGCACTATTATGGGACAGCATTTATCCTGGCAGCCAGAGTCGCTCACCTCTTCCGGTCGGCCTTCCTGTTTCTTCCAGGGACTATACAGGTGCGCCAGCAGCAAAGCATCTCCCCAAAAAGCACCAGGTCAGTAATGCAGGGGTTCTGAGGGAACAGGGGTTGCTTATGGGGTTTACTTGTCGGAAGTGAAAAAAGTTCTTTACGCATATGGATGCGTCCATGGAGATCTTTATTAAGATCTTACAACACAGCAACCCCCGGTAAAATTGATAGCCAACTCTTCCATCTCCAACGGACACTTTTCTCCCCCAGGACTCTATCCAGGAATGTATGGCAATGTTCCACCAAAAGGTTCCACAGCCAGGCACAACCCATACACATAGCAAGCCCAATATAACAGTATGATGACATACTGTTATTTTTATCATCATCACCCACTTCCATTGCAGAGCTGATTGCGCTGATGACAGTAATCTGAAATCTTGGCATATATCAGAATATCAAATTAGTTGGGCAAAGTCTGAAAGTATGCCAGTATCCAAAATGGGCAATATACACAAAAATGCTTGTTGTTGACCTTTCAAATGGGAAAATAGAGGGTCCAAATAGTAGGGAATTTTCATCACAGAGAATCCAAAGTTTACCCTGGAAGTGTACATCAGGAAGGAAGATGATGAAAGCTTGTCAGCTCATGATGGAAGATATTGATAGATTTACTATGGGCTAAATTGAAGATGGTGAAGATGACCATACTACCAAGACTCTTGTACTGTGCCCCTTATCCTCTTTCTGCCTTCAAATGAGTGGAATCCTTACACACAGACTTTGTCTGTTTTTTTTGCAATAAAAGGTAATTAATCTCTGGGCAAATTGCTTCCAGGGTGGAGGTTTTAGATTTCCAAGTGTTAAACCCTGACGTCAAGCATTTACACTTCAGTGATTGCAACTTTGGCGAACAGAAAAGAACACCCCAAAATAGCTGCACGTGGAACTAGCGTTTGTAAACATGAAATCCCTTACTGAGGGCCATGCTCAAACAGAAACTAAAACCAGCTTTATGTGTGCTGAAAAGCATCATCTTCACAAGACAGATATTCAAACACTATATGAGAATAAAAACATCTCTGCCTGAAGGAAGATATCTATGCAAGATTCTTGGATAATCCTAACACTCAGATAAAAGGCAAACCTATAGCTCTATCAGTCTGGGAGAAGGCTGACATGCCTTCTCTTCAAGTTGTTTTTGTTGAAATCCAATTTAATAACTTTAAGTCAACTAAAAAGAAAACTTTGTCTCCTCATCTCAGAAAGCGAAATAAGACAACCCTAAAATATCTATCTTCTACTAAAGTGGTGGGCTCTGGCATACTACTTTCCTTATTCTTCTATAATGGGATGACATCTTCATCACCCTCCTTATACAAATGTCTCTTTTAGGAAAATCCCTACATGCTAGATAAACCCGGGAGTAACAGGAAACTCAAACTCAGAGAGGAATGTATGAAGGAAGTTTGGAAAAACTGTACTGCTTCAGAGCACAAAGCCAACTTGAACCTACAAGTACAGTATTTATTTCCAGCTAAAACCATTATGCCATCTATATTGGACCTTGAAAAGAGGACTATGCTGTGCCGGCTTGGCAGCAAAGCTCCTGATGCCATAATCACTGTAGCGTGAGCTTTCGGCATAGGGTACAGTGGGTTACTGCCATAATCTTTCCTCTGGATATCAAAATGGAGCTCTACAGTGGACTCTTTTAATTGTGTCTATGGACAAAAACCACAAAATGTAGTCGATTATGAGTTTTTCAGTTCTTAAGAACTTAATCTTGTGAAACTGGAAAAAACAGAACTTCCTGGGAGTTAATACTACATAGAATAGATGGCAAACCCTGATGAATTCCCATTCAAGATTCAAGTTTAAAAGCATTTCAGGAGTTTCCTCGATCTTTTGTATTAAATGTGTATCATGTCTGTGTTAATATCCCCTGGCTATATTTTGTGATTTATACCCCTACTGTAAACTCTCATCCCCTTTTCTATTTCCCTCAGAATTGATAACATATTTAATGCAGAGTACAGGTAGGCCATGTCATCACGGCCTTTGATGGTGTTTCTTTACCAAACTCATTGAAATAGATATGGATTGGGTATCAGATATCTTCTTAAAATGCTACCCTTTTTCTTCTTTGATTAGTTTTAATTAATTTACACCTGGGTTTTACTTGAAAGTGCAATATATTTTTATTTGTATTTATTTGAAAAACAGGGAAGTCAATTCTGAACAGAAATGACTTACAATAACACATTTACAGATGGCGGAGGAGTACCCCCAAAGGGTGTCTGTACAATAGCACAAAGATGAGAACAAGTGGTAATCCAGTTTATGAGATTGTTTATGAGATTGTAAACAAGTGGGGCGTATACCAAGGGCAAAACAAACACAAAAATAAAATATTTTGTGTTCACTAGTCCTTATTAAAAATGCATTGACTAAAATAAAAAAGAAGTTGAAAACAATTGCGTGCATTAGAAGGTGGCTACATTGTCCTGTAGTTTTTTAATATTTTGTTTGGTGATTTGTGATGTATGTGCACTTTAAAGCTATTGCATTTTATGAATGATGTTTCATTTTGTGGAGTTTTATGTGCATATATTGGTACGTTTTTTATTATTGTTTTTAGACATAATCATGCTTCATTTTGTTGAGTTTACTTTTCATATGTAGACAATTGTCTCATTATTGATTTGGTGAAGTTTGAGAATTAGATTATATTTTATGAACAATGTTCTATTTTGTCAATTCTTATACCCATGTTTAGGTAGTTATTGTAGTTTGTTTTATGTCAAGTGTTTAAATTTAGAGGACCAGATTATTTTTCATTAATGCTATTCAATTTTCTCAAATTTTATTTCCATGTGCATGTAGATGTTGAATTTTTGTTTTTATGTATGCTGAGGACCACACCTTTCAAAAAATGTGTTGAGCTACATATTGCAAGTCCCGAGAACCATGGGTGCAGTGATCAGTATTAAACCACAAAGCTCCAGGTGTGCAGTAAATCTGCACAGAAAGGGGATTGTGTAGCTGTTGTGCAGATTCTTTTTGAATCTGTGCACCATGACCCATGGAGGCGCGTAAGTTAGTACCTTTATTTGTTTGTAAGTAGTGATGTAAGGGTTGATGACAGATTGGAATTTGGGTATATTTTAAACCATTTGTTAAATAGTGTATGTTTACAGTTGGGAGAGAATCATGTGTTGTGCTTAGGGTTTGGCTTGTTTCATATTTAGGCAGTGTTTATTGTTCTCCTTTATATCATATGGAAAATGCAGTGTAGATGGAAATTTACTGGTATGGACTAATGTTGGCTTGTGGCCATTTCCTTTAGTTCTCATGATTTCAAAAATGAAAACAAAATTCTTTTTTTATTTTTTTTATTTAGCTGAAATACATAACCTTTCAATATTTTTTTATACAAACTGGGCCTCATTCCGAGTTTGGAGGAAAGTACCGGTCATTACTGACATGGAGCAAATACCATGTCCGAGCTGGTAATAGACAGCTAAAAGCGACCTATTACGACTTCGCGGGCATGAGCTTTGCGCCATGCCGGTAATGTACCTAGCGCTATGCCGCAAAAGGGCCCCAAAAAGCCCTTACCGGCATGAAGCACACCGTACATAACACTACTGCCATAGAATAAAGCGGCAATAGCGGTGACTGTAAATAGTGGTGGCCGTTAATTACGGCTACCGTAAATTACGGCCACCGCTAATTAGCGGAACCGGAAATAGCATCATCGCACAGGAACGGGAAGGAGCGCGGCGGCCATCTTTAAAAACACAATCCATTGCCATCCTCACCAGGCAGGACCCCTGGGACCACTGTGAATCTTCAAAAGCCTAACAGAAGCACCAGGAATGCCAAAAGCACCCAAGAAGGGAGCAGCCCGGCTCCGCAAGGAGCGCTTCAGCCTCAACGAACTACAGATGATGGTGGACACCCTCGAGGAGCATGCCGACATCGTCTTCAGCAGAGACATACGGAGAGGGCTGGTGCTCAGGAAGAAAAACATCTGGGCACTAGTGGGCGAGAGGGTGAGCGCAGTCGGCAACACCCCCTGCACCCCCAAGGACTGCCGCAAGCGGTGGGATGACCTGCGGCTGAGGGTGCGGAGCATCCTCTCGGCAAACCGCAGCCAGGCCCAGGAGACTGGAGGGGGCCCAAATTCCCTCATTAAACTGATGTCATGGGAGGAGACGTGTGCCGGCTTGATCGGCCAAGAATCAATTGAAGGGGTCGGCAACATGGTGTGTGGGGCAATGTCGTCCTTCTGACGGAGGTGAGTGTCCAAAGTCAACACTGCCAATGCCAATGCCATGACATACACTTGAAAGGCCTGGCCAAGGAGTCACGGCATGGTGTCCCCCCCCTTAAATTCATGCCGAAGCAACTGCGACCCAAGCAAGTTCCAAGTGCAAGGGCTTAACGCACATTACACATACTGCACGAAGTGGCCTATTCCATGAGGCACATTGGGCAGTTGTTGTGGACAGTGTGCTAGTCAGACAGCACAGTACCTGACCAACATGAGTGACACCGACACCTGCATGCATATCCCACCCATAAATTGAATGTAGTGCCGTTGCATACCCAAATGCCCATAACCCTCAAATGACTGAATATGTGATTGTAGCCATGTATGAAAGTTGGCTCTCAAATCATCACTCATGCCGTCCCTCTCTTCTACTCCCACAGGCAGTGAGCATGACAGCGAGGACCACGAGACCAGCTGTCCCACCACCTCCAGGGGCAAAGGCAGGGTCTGCCGCATCCCAGCCAGGAAGAGCACACCTGGAAGCGCAACACCGGCTCCTGCAAGGCCCATGGAGGGTGCACCACCCCCACACCTCCCTGCATTGGTGCCAGGAACATCGGCAACGCCAAGGTCTGAGGAGTCAAGCGTGGCTGGGGAGGTGGCAGCCACAGCCCCCCTGGAATCTGTAGACAGTCCCTTTTCCACCTGTGGAGCGGCAGAGGAGGACACATTTTCAGTCGTCCACACCCCAGATGCCAGCTCCTACCCAGAGGCCTCATGCAGCGACTCGGGCGAGACAGACACACCTGGCCAATGTGCCCGTGGACCAATACAGGAACAAGCCAGTCCTGTGCCTAGTCCCCCAGGCGAAGCCCTGGCAGGTCATGGAAGCACAAACCCCTGCAGGGACAACACACCATCGGCTGATGCGCAGCATGCAGCGCAGCTCACCACCCTCATCACCGAGCTGATGCAGGACAATCGGCAGGGCAGGGAGGAGTGGCGGGAGGAATTAAGGGACCACCAACCGTCTATGTGAGGTCCTCGGCCGCATTGCTGATGCCCTGGAGGCTGCACGTCCTTCACAACAGGCCGAGCATGAGGAAACCCTGTTAACCAGTAACTTGACACGGACAAGCCCACTGCGTCGGTCACTCTGTTCCCAGCGCTGCCAGGACATGCCTCCCCCTGGCCCCGGCAGCCAATGTGGACACCATGGGACTAGTGTTGGGGAGTTGGGGGGGATGGGGAGGGGGTGAGGGTGTGTGGGGGAGTTGGGGTGGCAGGTGGAGGGGGATGAGGGTGTGTGGGGGAGTTGGGGGGAGGGGGAGGGGTGGTGGAGGGTTTGTTTTTCACTTAGGCATTTTCATTTTCAATACACCGTTTGTGTTGCAAAGGTAAACCAGTGTGGACATTCATCATTGCGCATGTGTCTTTTGATATCTGACAGTGCATAGTGTACATGTATCCCCACACCCAGTTCCCTATGTCCTCATGTCATGACACCCGCTGCTGACTTGTGTGTCAATAATATTCTGCAATCAATGCTTGCCGCACGGCACGTCCCTCCTGTGCATCGGCACCATGATGCTGTCCTGCCCCTTCTTCCTCCTCCTACCCTTCATCATCATCTGGTGATAGCAGTCCCATGTCAGGGGACAGGGGCACGTTCCGACGGATGCACATATTGTGCAGCATTACACATGCCATGGGGATCTTGGACACCTTCTCATGGCTGTAGATGGGTGCCCCACCCGACCGGCTGAGGCAACGAAATTGTGCCTTCAACAAGCCAAAAGCCTGCTTAATCCCCACACGTGTAAGGGTATGGAAATGATTGTAGTCCTCCTCGTGTCTGTTCTGTGGGTTTCAGACAGGGGTCATGAGCCACGGCGTCAAGGGATAGCCCCCATCACCTGCATGAGAGGGGAATGAAGGTAAGTGTTTGTACATTCATGGTGGACAACTGAACTAGTCTTACATGGCAGCAGGTGATTTCTGCCCATACACACATGTCCCTGGATGCATTGACCCCATTCCTGGCCCGCTATGTGTCCTGTGCAATGGAATGATGGAGGGGGTAGCATCTTCAAGATGGTTTATGGTGTGCACTCACATCTTGTAGAACATGCATCGTATATGCACGCCGCAGTTTTGGGGTAAAATCATTGAAGTGATGTGTTCTGTGAGATTTGGTAGTAGGGAGTGTTGGCTGTAGTCAGTAGCATATTCGTTATTCTGCACTGATCCGTACTGTGGTGACTTACAGCACTCCTACGGGTGTGCAGGACCATTGATATGCTGTGGTATCCCTGTTGGGCTCACATCAATGCACTCCCAGGGATGACTGTCCTGTGTGGTGATATGCTGGAGGCAGCGACATAGCGACACTATGCAGTGCATAGTGCTGGAAGCCCTTACGATGTGTGAGTGGCACCGATGACTGGTGCATGTGTTGTTGAATGCGGCCAGGTTAACTGTTAGTCATGTAGTGTAAGGTGTCGGCCTTACTTCCTCACTGTGGGATTTGGTAGTCATGTGCCGTTTCACTTGCTTTGGGGCACAGTGTTCGATGAGTTGCACATCGTGCACTGGCTTCAACATTTCCACCCAGGTGGAGTATGCATCTCCCCCCTTCCCACCCAGGTGGGGTATGCAGCCACCCACCTCACAACCCTGATGCACTGCCATGGCCCAGTCAGGCAACTCACCAGGCAGCCAGGCACGTCGTCCTGCATGTCGCTCCATATAGCGTGGTAGCGTGGAGTTCCGCAGGACCAAAGAGTCATGAGTTGATCCTGGATATCAGGCACAGCAATGTGTGATGATCTTGCTGGCGTTGCATACCATCTGCACGTTGATGGAGTGGTATTGCTTACGGTTGCGAAATGCCACCTCCATGGCATGCGGGACCACTAACTCCACGTGGGTGCAGTAGAGGGCACATATACAATTTGGCATGCCTGCCAGTGCATGGAAGGCAACTTTTGTATCGAATATCTCCTGGGTAGTCCGTGGTAGGGATATGTAGTCCCTTGTGTGCTTATGTAGGGCATCCAGCACTTGGTTCAGTATCCGGGAAAATAAGGGTTGTGATATGCCATGCATGTGCCCCACTGTGTGCTGGTAGGTGCCTGTGGCAAGGAAATGGAGCACAGACACTACCTTCAGTAGAGGGGGGATGGTGGTACGTATTTATATGAGGCTCACTATGTCATCATGGATCAGGTCCACAATGGTGGTGATGGTGTCACAGTCAAGCCGGTACAGGGTGTGCATCTGCTCTGGTGTTAGGTTGAAGGGGGTGACACTGATGCGAGGGATTGGGGGCTGCCGGCGTGGTAACGGGGGCTGCACTGGTGGGGCATGCTGGGCCTGTCTCACCCTCCTTCTCCTCCTGTGTCTCCTCTGTGGTGGGGGCTGTGGTTGTTGTTGTTGTTGTTCTTGATGCCTTGCAAGCAGGACCTCCAGCTCCAGTAATGCCACTACTATTGGTATCATCTTGGTGTGGGAGGAGGTGTGGTGTGTGTGGGTGTGCTCCTTTTGTGCTGTGCCAGACTCCATTGCCTCCACCTGTGCTGATTGTGTGCACCTGTGGCTCTTGGTAACACTGCTCAGGGTTCTTAACACCTTCTTGGAGATGCCGGCATTTACTCCATGCCGGTAAGCTACTTTTCGGCCTTCACTAGGCTGTTGTTTGCATGTCCGCAGGGCTTGTGATCAGCTCTGGTATACGGCATGCCGGTAATGCCGGCATGTTGTGTCAAGCGCGCGCGCATAGATGCCGTAAATAACGGTCTGGTTGGTCAGAATAGACCGTAGCGGAAAGCGATGCCGGTAATCCTTTGCCAGCATTGTTTTTACCTTACCTCCAAGCTCAGAATGACCCCCACTGTTTCAATTCTTGTTGTTTCAAGTAAAACTAATTACAATTACAAATTCTTACATATTAGATCATGACATTTCATTCTCCATTTCATTTAGAACTTTAACGTGAGATCCCATGTGCAAAGCCCTACCAACCAATAGTGCTCATGTAGTGTGACAATGTACAGTTTACAATTTAGTATATAGATATCCATCTGATGGTGTAGTGATTACAGTTATAGATTCTCTTTTTGTCTCCCCTTTGGATATGTGATGGCCTCACATATATACTCAAGGAGTTATACAGTTCTCATGCACATTCAATGTAGTTAGACTTTTGACTATTTTACAACATTTTTTTCATTATTTCAATCAACAAAATGTCTATTTCAAAGCAACAAGTGAAAGGGTATTTTACTCTTATTTTTCCATGTTTTCATTTGGTGGTACTTTAGATTATTTTAATTTTTCTCACCATTCCTCTTATTAATATGTACAGTTACGATGTTGGATGAGGTCCTTGACAAACTTGATGATTTGGGAGTGGTGAATAACAAACATCATTGTCTCGTGGTCTGGGGTTTGTTTTTTGCTTTTTTGTCAGTCCTGCCTCATGTCTTCAGTGTGCTTTGTTTTATATTTATGCTTTCTTGGGATGGTGCGGTTTTTGTCATTGATTGGGGTGCTATTTGTACCCTTGGTCCTTTTGTTGGTATGCGGTTTGTTCGTATGATATTGCAAGTCTGGGAATGTCTTGTTGGGATAGGGCCCAGTTGCGTGGCATTGCCAGTGTTGGTCGGGAGTTTATCTCATGAGATGATTTGGTATGTTGTTATTCTTTGGGTTGTTTGGTTTTTTCCAATTCTCTACTTTCATGGATTTCCCTTTTGACCATTTCCAGACATATGTTGCACATGGCTTTTGCAATTTTCAGATTTTGTTCATGTGAGACATTAAAGTTCTCCCTAACCATGTCCCTATGTGCCATCTGTCTCCCTCTCGTTAGAGTGGGTGTAGAGTTTCATTGTTGCTGGTGGTGTCGTGTTAGTAATTGTTCTATGTGGTAAATTAATGGGCTGTGGTTAATTTTTCCAACTAACATTGTTGATAGGTGTCCTGGTGTTGATGGTATGGTTGGGAGGGTGGTAGGTTTTATGTCAGGATAGTGAAAGATAAGTATTTTTGCAATAGTCATAAGTGTGATTTGTATGGGGTAGTAGCAAGTAATGCAGTTGGTATAGTCGCAGGTGTCAACTTTGGTATCCAGTCATATACATAAAACATTACAAAGTGGTACATTTCAGAGTGGCCCATAACACAGAAACACATTGCAAACATTAAATAAATAAATAAAGGGTAGTGGGGTAAAGGGGTTAAAATGGGTCAGTATTTTGTCCACGATGAAATTTACCACTCTGTAATTGTGGTTGATAAGATCACATATAGCCATCACATATGGCCGTCAACTTTGTGGGGATGGTGGTGGATGTCCTAATCCAGATGATGGTAGGTTTTGTTTTTGTAGCAACGTTGCCAGGTATTGCTTGTATTTGGTGTTCTAAATAATTGTTTGTTTTTCCGCTAGTATCTCTTCCGCAGGAAAACATTAACTTTTGATGTGCATCTTTATGTAATATGTAATATGTAATATGTTTTGTGTACTGTAGTTGTTGTTTTTTAATGTTGGTATGCAATTAACAGTTCATGTTGGTTCTCCAGTGGCCAATGATGTTATCAGTTCCTGTGGTATTCCGGCATTTGGTGGTGCAGGTGTGAACCCATAGACCTAGGGCCCTTTAAAACGAGGTAGCAATATTAGAGATAGATGGGGTTGCATAATTTACTCAAACATCAATAATCAAACCGACTCGGGAAGCTGGCAAAACTTGGTGGTTTTATTTACAATTATCTAAAACAGTGTGTTACAATGGACATCAATGGACGCTCGCTCGATTTCTCTCAGCGCATATTATAAAAAAGACTACCTTTATAGTAAAAACTCTTCATCAGTGATGTCACACTATGTGGAAAACTACAAAAACCTACTTGGGATGTGATAGGTTTACAGGGAACATCTAAGTATACCTTCCATACTCATGGGGGAAGTGATTGTGTCTCTACTGTCAGGTGGGCACCTAAGCCCATCCCAATGTAGAGGAGGTCCCAGACATGGCCTTCACCCCTTCCCCTCATTTCGAGGTACCAGGAACGCGCTCGCCAAGGTATGTGACGTATGAAGAGCAAATTAACCTACAAAGAGCTGCACTGGGACTCTGCCCAGTATACATCAGAAGATCCATACCGTTTGAAGCACCCATAACCAGACAACCCTGGGCAGCATCGTACCCTATCAGACAGCCATACCAGCCGCTGATACGAAATGAGGAGTACCTACACACGGTCCACGAAGAGACCCCAAAAGCCTTAATGGAAGGCCAGTGGAAATGACACAAGGGCCTGAACAGATCTGTGAATGAACAAAAGCAGCTATCGAAGATAACACGCCAGTGCGAGTAACTACGAAATTGAATGGAATAGGCACAGAGAGGAGACAATGTTAAAACGTGAGGAAACAGTGTTACGAGACAAGATGGAAGCAACCGTCCTGTTAAACGTGTGTAAGTAGGCTTGAAACGCAAGATGCTAAGAAATCGTTACTGCTTGCAATGCTTAGTAGAAGATCGAGCGGCAAGCGCCCACCGTATATCTACCTCAATAAGGCACATTATACAAGTGCGACTCCATTTTGTAAAAGCAGAAAGGTACCCAGGCGGCCAGAGGCCTGACAGGCCAAGTTTCGAAACCCAGCCAAAGGCAAGAGAAGGAGCCGAATCAAAACTCAACAAAGAGCGGCTCATGCCTAGGAAATCGAGGCCAACCAGAGAAGGGGAGGAGAGCGTCAGCTCACAAGACTCCAACTTCAGAGCATACCAGCCTGCCTCATGAAGGTCAAGATAAGGGGGGCCCATGCAGGTGGCTAGGCCGACACAGAATTAAATGCACTAAAAGCTGGAAACTGAAGCAGATTCATGGTGAACTAACACGTGACCAGCCAGGCGATAAGAAGTACCATCGACTGATGTCATCCAGGACCCGAGGATGCCATAACTTTTCCCAATAAGAGACTACAGTTTCGAGGCCATCCTTAGCCAACTAATTGAAATGTCTCCCTAAAACACTGATTGATGGAAGGGAGGTAGGGTGAAACTTGGGACACCAGGCACAGGGGTGTCCATTCTGCATGCTGCTAATTAAAAGTGGACATTTATGTCTAGGGGTGTAACCTGCCCAATCACAATGGACCAAGTTATCTGGAGTCCTATAGATATTGTAACCAATAGGACGTCGTAGTTGTAGTGATGTCTATCATGCGTGATGTAGAGGGATGGGCGTAGACGCCCACCCGGTAAAGGTTATCCAATCTGCATGCCCTATTATCATATACAGATATAACACCTATACTTAAGTTACCTTTCCTAACCAATTATATTGCATGTCGAGTTTTGTAAAGTTAGATGTCAATGATGACGAACATTGCCTATAAGTATCTCTGTTCAATTGAAGTTCGAAGAAGTCAGAGCGAGACAGGTGATCACCCTACAGCTGATTCCCATTTGTTTCCCTGTTTGCTGTATGTATCATTAAACGGACTTCATTTGCCAAACTACCTCGTAAAAGTCCTTGTTATTGAGTCATGTCGGAGTAAGTGAATCCTGCACCCCCTGTCCTCACATGGTGCAGCTATCTTGTCTTACAAGTTCTAGACGGTGAGTGCTGACCAATGGGCCCGTCAGCGAATTCCTCTCCTCGTGAACACTTGGTAGCGTGAGGATGGTTCCGGCCATCGATTATAGATTATCGATTGATATAGTGTAAGACACCCTTAGACCGAAGGCACGAAGTAACTCTGGACCTTTGGTAAGATCACGAGTCCTTTCGCCATTGCGGCTGAGTAGAGTGAGAAGCTTCCCGTGGACAATGATAGAGTAAAATTTCAAAAAATCTGCAGTGGGTCTGAAGGAACCCGCCTTTCCAAGCATAACCCTTCTCATTCCCACGGGCAGCGGATCAGACGAAAACCTGAAAAGCAGGAAGAGGAAGGGGCAGTGATCCCGAAGTTCCAGAGAGGAAACAATGCAATCGGTGAGTAAAGCAATAAACTCATTACTTTGAAAAATGTCGTGTAGGCATTAGAGCCAGTAGGGGAAAGGTAACGGAGGGTGGTGGAGAAACAATAAAATAGTTAGAAGTAGAGAAGACTGTATATATATATATATATATATATATATATATATATATATATATATATATATAGGGGGTAATGACTCGAGCATAAGAAATAAAACACAAAGAATATCAGGGGGGCACTTGAAATAAAAATGTAAAGAATATCAGGGGGGCACCTGAAATAAAAACGTAAAGAATATCAGGGGGGCACCTGAAATAAATATGTAAAAAATATAACGGGGGCACCTGAAGTAAAAACTTAAGGAATACCGGTGGGGCACCCGAGAAGAATAAAACGTAAGGAATACCAGGGGGGGCACCTGAGCAAAAATGTAAAGATCCGCCTTGTTCCTGCGCTTTAAAGAGTGGTCAGAAGGAACGTGAACCCAGAGCCCACAGTGGGGGGACAATTTAGGCTACGATGACGTTTAAAGACGTCATAAAGGGGGTTCGTTGAAATCCCATGACAGGGTATTAATTAGAAGGCAGGTATACGTATGACCAGTTGGTGTCTGTCTAGTCTGTCAAATGTCTGTCATATGTGTTCTGTTGTATGTCGAATGTAAAATAATTGTATTGGTGAGGGGGGCCCATGCAGGTGGCTAGGCCGACACAGAATTAAATGCACTAAAAGCTGGAAACGGAAGCAGATTCATGGTGAACTAACACGTGACCAGCCAGGCGATAAGAAGTACCATCGACTGATGTCATCCAGGACCCGAGGATGCCATAACTTTTCCCAATAAGAGACTACAGTTTCGAGGCCATCCTTAGCCAACTAATTGAAATGTCTCCCTAAAACACTGATTGATGGAAGGGAGGTAGGGTGAAACTTGGGACACCAGGCACAGGGGTGTCCATTCTGCATGCTGCTAATTAAAAGTGGACATTTATGTCTAGGGGTGTAACCTGCCCAATCACAATGGACCAAGTTATCTGGAGTCCTATAGATATTGTAACCAATAGGACGTCGTAGTTGTAGTGATGTCTATCATGCGTGATGTAGAGGGATGGGCGTAGACGCCCACCCGGTAAAGGTTATCCAATCTGCATGCCCTATTATCATATACAGATATAACACCTATACTTAAGTTACCTTTCCTAACCAATTATATTGCATGTCGAGTTTTGTAAAGTTAGATGTCAATGATGACGAACATTGCCTATAAGAATCTCTGTTCAATTGAAGTTCGAAGAAGTCAGAGCGAGACAGGTGATCACCCTACAGCTGATTCCCATTTGTTTCCCTGTTTGCTGTATGTATCATTAAACGGACTTCCATTTGCCAAACTACCTCGTAAAAGTCCTTGTTATTGAGTCATGTCGGAGTAAGTGAATCCTGCACCCCCTGTCCTCACATGGTGCAGCTATCTTGTCTTACAAGTTCTAGACGGTGAGTGCTGACCAATGGGCCCGTCAGCGAATTCCTCTCCTCGTGAACACTTGGTAGCGTGAGGATGGTTCCGGCCATCGATTATAGATTATCGATTGATATAGTGTAAGACACCCTTAGACCGAAGGCACGAAGTAACTCTGGACCTTTGGTAAGATCACGAGTCCTTTCGCCATTGCGGCTGAGTAGAGTGAGAAGCTTCCCGTGGACAATGATAGAGTAAAATTTCAAAAAATCTGCAGTGGGTCTGAAGGAACCCGCCTTTCCAAGCATAACCCTTCTCATTCCCACGGGCAGCGGATCAGACGAAAACCTGAAAAGCAGGAAGAGGAAGGGGCAGTAATCCCGAAGTTCCAGAGAGGAAACAATGCAATTGGTGAGTAAAGCAATAAACTCATTACTTTGAAAAATGTCGTGTAGGCATTAGAGCCAGTAGGGGAAAGGTAACAGAGGGTGGTGGAGAAACAATAAAATAGTTAGAAGTAGAGAAGACTGTATATATATATATATATATATATAGGGGGTAATGACTCGAGCATAAGAAATAAAACACAAAGAATATCAGGGGGGCACCTGAAATAAAAATGTAAAGAATATCAGGGGGGCACCTGAAATAAAAACGTAAAGAATATCAGGGGGGCACCTGAAATAAATATGTAAAAAATATAACGGGGGCACCTGAAGTAAAAACTTAAGGAATACCGGTGGGGCACCCGAGAAGAATAAAACGTAAGGAATACCAGGGGGGCACCTGAGCAAAAATGTAAAGATCCGCCTTGTTCCTGCGCTTTAAAGAGTGGTCAGAAGGAACGTGAACCCAGAGCCCACAGTGGGGGGACAATTTAGGCTACGATGACGTTTAAAGACGTCATAAAGGGGGTTCGTTCAAATCCCATGACAGGGTATTAATTAGAAGGCAGGTATACGTATGACCAGTTGGTGTCTGTCTAGTCTGTCAAATGTCTGTCATATGTGTTCTGTTGTAGTCGAATGTAAAATAATTGTATTGGTGATTGTTTAAAATGCATTTTGGATTTACGCGATTCTGTAACTGAGAGGGAATCGCCACTAAATTGATGAAGTTTTGATTAAATTGTTGCTATAAAATTTGGCGGGAAGAGATCGGATTGGAGCTTGCGAATTTGGTGCTCGCTCATACTAGTAAAAGAGTAAAAGAACTGTATAATTATTGTTGGTGACAAAATTAAGAATGGAGGAAGTTACCCCGCTTGCGCATTTATGCAAGCAACTGCCCAAGCATGCATCAAAGCTGAAGAAATATAGCCAGGAGTGGGTTAAGGGCACCACAAATAAGATGTTTATGACATGGCCCCAGAACAGGTCGCTCTCTAAGGCTGTTTTACCGCACATGACCACCTTCCTACATGCCACATATACCGGCAAAAGGCTAGAGAATCGTCTTGCTGTGTTGGAACTGTGGAAAATGTTTGAAGAAACGAAGGTGGAAGAACAACCCACAGATTGGATATTAAATGTATGTACAGAGGGGGGTGAGACGCCTACCGCGCCACCTGCCCCACCTGAACCAGTGATCGAAGGGAGTAAGTCAGAGGGTCTTTACCCGCTAAGAGAACTTAAAGCAGCCACGGGTTACAGCAACCAGGCCTGTGAGTCGCCTGCATGCAGTGGTGACGACATCAAAGAAAAAGAACAGGAAAGTAATCTTGCCTCTGTAGTCCCGAGGGACAAGGAGAGACGCAGTGATGAAGAAAAGGATGAGGCACAGAGTTGTGCATCTCTTGAGAGAGAGGTAAAGAAGCAGAAAGGAAGTAGCGAGTTAGCCTTCGCAAAGGACGAGTGGATGGGAGGTCAGATATTACTAAAACTTGATGGTAAAGGGAGCGATGACATAAGACCGAGGGAATGGTCTGATGAGGTGCTGAGAAAGGGAAAAGAGAAAGAAGAGGACATGAGAGACGAGAGGATAAGAAAGAAAAATAGGTTGAGGCGAGAACAACTATATCACAAAGAGCAAGGAATACTGCTCAGTCGCACACAATGCACAGCCTATGAGAAGTACAGGCAGAACATGCTAAAGCTAGAGGAAGAAAAGAGAGTGCAAGAAAGGAAAGTAAAGAAGCGAGAAGACGAGGAAAGTAGAAGGGCAAAGGAACGTAGAAATGAACAGATGAGGGAAGTAGATAAGGCTAGAGAAGAAGCAAAGAAGCGAAAGGAAATAGATGAGGAAGTGGAACGTAAGTACAGACAGAGGGCACGAGATTTAGAATATGTACAACGGGAAGTTAAAAAACCCAATCCTGTTGTAGAATGGGAAGACATAGAAGAATACTTTCCTGCAAGCGATGCGGTACCAGGTACAAGCGGGACAAATATTGAAGATGACTTCGACACCAGAAGCATCAGAGAAACGATTGATCAAATTTATGATGAGATGGGGCTGGAACTAATTTCCCAAGGGGGAAGGGAGGATGAGCGCTTAGAGAGCACTCAGCTATATGACACTGAGGATGTCACCCAAAGTAGTGGGAGCAGGGGACTGTCCCTAGACAGGCTAGAGATTGAGCAGAACGAAGAAGATGCAAGAAGTTGTGTAAACTGGGAGTATTCAGGATCTGACTCCGGTGAGGAAACGGAGGAAGTGGCACATGACGAAGGGAGACAGTGCGGAAAACGTCTCCCAAGGGATCGAGATCTACGATGGTCGGATGCTAGAGGGTCCTCAAGTAGGGCACCGAAGTCCGCTGGACAATCCAGCAGACATGAAGAAATACCCCACGGTCAGAGGGGGGCATCAGCACCTGCCTATGCGGACAGGTTAAGGGCATTGCCGGGTAGACGGCAAGGCGGGAATATAACCCCGACGATAGACCCGAAAACTATGGGGAAAGAGAAAGTGGACTGTGCATTTCAATTCCCGTTACTAGAAAAGTGGGAGCAAGACCACAATATATTCTATGGCACACATGGACCGAGAAAATCTTAAAAATAAGCTTCCAATGCTGACTTCGGGAGCCGGAAAGTGGATACATGAGTTAGAGAAAATGACGGGGGGTGTCACCCTAGCCATAGGGGACATTAAGGGGCTCCTAATTGCTATACTGGGTGAAAGAGCAGGCGACGTGTGGAAAAGGGCGGGCTACCCTAGGGTAACCATAACTGACACCTCCCATGATGGACGCGCCATTTAATAACTGTAGGGCAGCAGTGTGGAAAGCGCTCCGTACACTATGGGCCTGATCACGACTTTGGCGGTAACCCTTAAATCTGGCGGTAGCGCTAATACCACCGGATTTAAGGGTCCGCCAAATCAGGACTTAGGCGGATTTTGCCTCTGCTCTTAGCTGGGGGGGAAATCTGCCGAAAATTCACGCTATTACCACCGGCGGGAAATCCACCGGCGGTAAGAGCGCGAATTTTCCCCATTGAGCCCAAAGGGGAATGGGGCATTCCCGAATGGGCTCAATGGGGAATGGGGAATTACTTTACCGCCGAACTCGTGATCCGGCGCTATTAGCGGCGGGTAGTTCGGCGGTAGGGCTATTACCGCCGGCGGTAATACCGCCGGTGGTAACGCCCAAGTCGTGATCAGGCCCTATATCCAGACACTTCTGATATGGGAGCTATAATGAAAGGAATCTGAGGATCCGTTGATTTATATCCAAAATTTTCAAGACGTGTGGGTACTCGAAACGCATGAGTCTTGGACGAAATCTATCCCTGTATTCTACCATATATTGTGCCAAGGGTTACCAGAACCGGTGCAAAAACAGCTCAAGAAATTGGTAGGAATAGAAGCTAAACCATGGGCCGAAATACAATTGACAATCGCGCACTATTGTAGATTGCTACAGGAAAAGAATCGGAAAAAGGAAGCACCGCGGAAGGGGGAGGAGGCAAAGCTGGTGCAAAGGAAGCTCTCAAAGTATGCTCTCGAGGGAGCAATGCCCACCAGCCCGGCCGAACCAAGCGACTAACCCATCGCAGAATAATCAAGGTAGCACAGGATTTTACCCGAGGGGAAGAGGTTTTGGAAATAGAGGATGGAAGAGTAATCAGGGAGGGTTTCGAGGTAACTAAGGAGGGTTTCAGAATGTTCAAGGTGGCTTCCAGAACACACAGATGGGCAATCCAACTATGCCAGATGGACAGATGGCCCGACCACCGCCAGTATGTTGGTTGTGTGGAATGACTGGACACGTGGCGCGCATGTGCAGAAGTCATGGCATGTGGTAAAATAACCAAGGGATGGGGGCAGGCATGGCGAATCCACCTGCCGTCACCCAACAGTGTGGTGCCCAAAATTACACAGTGCAGCAGCAGGCGGCAGGCTTTCAGCAAGGTGCACAGCAAGTGGTTCAACCACCGAACATGGGGAATGTGCCACAAGGACAACCCCAGCAGGCACCGCCGCAGATGGCTCAGGGAAATAATCCCGGAGGGGGAATTAACCCTGGAAATGGGGGAAACCCACAAGTGTACAGTGGACCGAACCTATATATAAAATAGGACAGCTCACGGGAGACTCTGATGTGTTCTATCCTATCAGTGACACCAGACCCTAATAGGGAACCTTTGGTGAATGTCACCATAGGGGGTAAAGAATATTCCTTCCTAGTTGACACGGGTGCAACACGTTCGTGCATACGAGAAGGCAAATTTTCCTTGTCCGGCGAGGCCATAGATACCCACAGTTTCACTGGAGCTCATAGTAGAGTTCCCTTTACAGATGCACTCCCAGTCTCAGTGGGAGAGCGCAAAATGAATGTACCTCTATTATATTCACGCCAGACCCCAGTAAATATTCTGGGTCGGGACCTGATGACTAAATTAAACATGACCATCTCGTTTACCGAGGATGGTATAGTATGCTCCACCCCAGGAATACATTATTTAAACGTGTGCAAAATTATCAGAGCATACTCAGGACGTGTAGCAATGAGGGCTACACCGTTGGAACCAGAAGTGTTCGCATATGGCGTGCGGGTGCTTATGGTGGGACTGCCAGGCCTCGCAGATAAATCTATGAGGACACCTGATGAGTTTCTATTTAGGCCTAGAATACCCATGCACGAAGAAGAGGGACAAGTGTTTTCCTTGGTAGTGCGATCTGCCGCAGTGCGAGGAAAAATGGTATTGGTTGAAGGATATGATGATGAAGGCAGACAATGGTGTGCGATTATTGCCATTGAAGAAGGGTATCGAGTGACTGACGTCACTGATGACGAGATGTTCGGAGAACACCCTAACCTAGAAGAGACAAGGGTGGAGGTGAGTCATGGCCCAAGTGCCTGCCGCAGTATGGACTACAGGGCCCTATGATGTAGGTCTCCTGAAAGGGGCAGGTGAAGTGAAAATCAAACTGAAACCAGGAGCAATTTTACCACGAGCACGACAATATCCCATGTCCAGAGAGGTAGATGAAGGAATAGCGAAGACAATCTCCGCCATGATGGAGCAGGGTATCCTAGTGACGACAGAATCACCTTGCAACACAGTGATTTACCATGTCAAAAAATCAAAAGGAGGGTCTTGGCATTTAATCCAAGATTTACGAGCATTAAACGATATAGTTGAAGCTGAATTCCGTCTAGTCCCTAATCCATCCAAAATTCTGTGCAACATACCCACTGAGGCAAAATATTTCACAGTGATCGATTTGAAAAATGCATTCTTCTCAATCCCATTGCACCGTGACTCTCAAGACCTGACGTCATTTACTTTCAGACAAATGCGCCTGAAAAGTACAAGGTTGCCACAGGGGTACTTTGAGTCTCCATCCATTTTCAACAGAGTCCTGCAGATGGACCTAAGCAATATTGCGGTGGAAAGTGTTGTTTTGCAGTATGTAGATGACATTCTGATCTGCAGCACCACTGAAGAGCAATGCAGGCATGACTCTGTGCAGCTATTGACTATACTGGCTGAGAAGGGATACAAGGTTGATAAGGAGAAGTTGCAGTACTGTCAGCCAGAAGTGTTATACATAAGCCAACTGATCTCTCATGCAGGGAAAAAGGTAACCCCAGAAAGGGATGAAGCCATCATGAACATGGCCAAGCCGCGCACAATAAAACAGATGCAAAGCTTTTTAGGCCTTTGCAATTACGTCAGAGCATGGGTCTTTGACTACAGCTCATACACCAAGCCCTTGCTTCAGGCCCTAAAACAGGCCCAGACAATGAGGGAAGATATCGAATGGACTGAGGCACTGGAAAAGGGGTTTACAGAACTCAAGGGGGCAATTTGTAAAGCCCCAGTCCTTGGGATTCCGAATTATGCAGAGGAATTCTACCTGTTCTCACACTCCGCTGGTATTTTTATGACGGCAGTGCTTGCGCAGCGAACATCGTTGGGGTACAAGCGCCTAGCATATTACAGCGGGAATCTGGACCCAGTCATGAAGGGCCACTTCCCATGCGAACAAAACCTAGCTGCAGCCGCATTCGCTATCGAAAAGGCATTGTCCATTGTGATGGGATGCTCCATGACATTGTATGTTGAGCACTCACTGTTTGCCATACTAGAGAAACCAAAGGGCACACTGACATCTCAAAGAGCATCCGCCTATGAGGTGATTATCTCCAACCTATCGATCAAAATAATGCGATGTAAAACTGTGAACCCTGCTACATTCATAGCTGAACCAGCCACAGAGGGAGAACCTATACACGACTTTGCGAACTTTGAGGAATTCTATGATGAGATCCCCAGGGTAAAAGAGAATGCCCTGGCGAGTGGGGAGATCGTCTTTATAGACGGGTCTTCAAGAATCGACCAAGAAGACGGACAAAGGTATACAGGCGTTGCTGTGATAAAACACCTAGCGAATGGGGAGTTTCGAGTACTCGTTAGTGCACGAATAACATCTCATTATTCGGCACAAGCTGCAGAGCTGTTGGCATTCATACTCGCCATTGAGAATCATGCAGACCAGGAAGTGACGGTGTACAGTGACTCCGCCTATCTGACATCCACAGTGCACGCAGGCTTAGCGCGCTGGAAAAGGAGGGGATACCTCCGAGCAGATGGCTCACCAGTGCAACATGCAGCCTTATTGGACAGAGTGATAAAAACAGTACAGCTCCCAGTGGGCACAGCGGTCGTGAAATGCGCCGCTCATACCAAGGGGACAGAACTCATGTCACGCGGAAATAATGAAGCGGACACAGAAGCCAAGCGCATGGCATCCAAAACTGAAACAATCATGGACGTGCAGGCGGCACATACCCATGAACGAATGATGGTAGCGCGAGCCACACCGGAGGCCTATATGGGGCAGACCCAGCTAATGGAGCTCCAGGGGGAGGCACCACAAGAGGAGAAGAATTTATGCAAGCGTCAAGGGTGTTCTTTAAACCCCTCTGACGAGCTGTGGAAGCAAGACAGCAATGGTAAACCTGTAATGCCTGTCGCCCTCCTAAAGGTTGCATTAGAACAACTGCACTACCCCATCCACATGACAAAAGAAAATCTTGCTGCAACGCACGCAGAAGACTGGTTCACGCTGAATTTAGCGGAGCATGTTGCATTTTTCATGGTGAACTGCATTATCTGCCAGCAATTCATCGCTGGGCACACATTAAAAGTAGTGAGAGGAATCATTCCCAGACCAAATGCACCATTCCAGCACTTATATATCGACTATGTCGACAAGATTCAAGTGTGCAACGGGTACAGGTATTTAATTGTGGTGGTGTGTCCCTTCTCTGGATGGATAGAAGCAAGCCCCTGTACACACCCCAACGCTGCCTGTGCTGCTAGTTCCAGGTGATGGAAGTGTTCCCCAGATGGAGTGTTTGCGAGGTAATGAGATCAGACAATGGGGCCCACTTTGTAAATTCAGTGTTCGAACAGATTAGTTCATTTCTTGGTATAAAGCATAGGTTCTCATCGGCGTATCATCCAGAGGGGAATGGGATATGTGAACGGATCAACGGCTTGCTTAAAGAGAGGAGAGCCAAGTTGAAGCTCACATTAAAAAGGGTATGGCTGCACTGCCTACCACTGGTATTATATGCACTTCGGAACCAACCAGGCTCCGACCATCAGCTCATGCTGCATGAGATAGTTACAGGCAGAAGGATGAGGACCCCTCTAACCCCCAGAGATAGAGCTAGTTGTGATGCCCAGTTGAATAGGGAGATTTTTGGAACAGAGATGCAAAAGTACCTGAACTGTTTGATATCCAGTGCCTCTGTCATTTCAGGCCAACTGCAGCGACGGTGAAAAGGGGGTGGCGCAGCAGGAAGTGCTGAAGCAAACACCGATCAAGGTGTACATGCTCCCCTCATCTTCCCAGGTGACAGCATTTTGGTGAAGAACTTTACCAGGAAAAGGTAGGACGAGCCAAGATTTAATGGCCCTTTCATTGTAGAGGACTGCACCCCCTCCGCCGTCAAGCTCCAGGGCAGAAGGGCATGGATCTGCATAAATGACATTAAACCCTACATAGGAGAGAGCTCTCCTGCTGCATCCAACTGCAAAGAAACCACAGACAACGGGGAAGAACCTCAGCACTTGTAGAAAAGATCCATGGTGAGGAAGAAGGACGCATGAGCAGCAAACAGTGGCAAAGGAATCTGATAAATTTTGGCTTGCAGAACAAGGCATTTCCTCAAACCAAGTGAAAGGTGATAAAAAAGACAATTATATGGACATTCAGTACAGCCAAAGTTACAGAGCAAGAGAAGAGAGTTGCACATCCAAAGCTGCAGTGACGCTACTCATATAAACATTTAAAGCCGCCTGAATTATTGAAAAGACCCCAAGACTCTTTTAAGCAGAGAATAAGACACTCTTGAAAAAACAAAAACAATATTTGTTCACCAGACTCATGATATCCCCCAGTAGAAATATAATAAGGGATGTGCTATCCTGTTTTCAGTTAGTATTAGAGACATATCCATCACTTGTGGGGAGAGACACCAGCATCCCAGATTTCATCCAAAATCCAGCTAACAAAAAGGTAATACAGCGACTACTGATTGTCCTTGCAGAGGCATTTGCCGAAGTACCAGAGCACTGGAAATAAGAACAAATGCTCCCACCTCATGTGATCATTGATGAACTTACATATACCCTATTTTTCTGCATCATTGAGGAATGCCCAGGACTCGTCGGGAGAACTACTGATACACGCATGTATATCAGAGATCCAAGAAACCTAGCTCAACTAAACCAGCTGTGGACTAAATTAAATTATTTGGTAGGGATCCACGCATCAGGAAGGTGCAAAGACTGTGCAAATCAAAAGAAAAGCTTGTGATCAGAACACGATCAAACAGGGCAAATGTCCCTATCACAGGACTAGCACAGAATGTCCAGTTTAGATTAGTCACAGATTATCCAAAAATGGTAGGAAGACCTGCAGATGTTGACGTCATCACCTTCCTTAGAGATCCAGCCAACGCCCCACACATGGGCACACTTCTCCATGGAATAATGCTCCAAGTGGAGCTGTCCAACTTCCAGCGACAATTCCTAAGGAGATTCCAGTGAGACCTTTAGCCGAGGGACAGATCGAGTAGACAAAGACTGTTCATGCTGCATGAAAGGCCTGTGATCTAGAGGCTAGAAAATCAGAGCAAATGTCATTAACACCAGAAGACAGCCAATATGCATACCGTGTTTTCTTCCACTTCAGTGAAAACTTTCCAGAACTAGTAGGTAGACCCAGCAATGTTGACATGCCCTAATTCCTCAGAGATCGAGCAAAAAACGCACAATTAAACAGGCTCCTGAGGGCTATCATAGCACAAATAAAAGCAATTATGGACATCCACTGCTGAGGAGAGCCTTAGAAGGAGAATATCCAAGATAGAACTTTGTCGTCATTGTTTCACCGCGGAGCAGATAGAGAAAAGAGACACTGTTCCTCAACTTGTCGCCGAGAGACCGAACGAAAGGAGCAGACACAAGAACTTCGCCATCGTATTTTTACTGTTCTGCATCCTTCTCATTTTTTCTATTTTTTCATATATTGACTTCTGCTTTATTTTTGTTCCTGTTGGTACAAAATCTTATTTTTGTGATTTTGACTCGTTTTCTATTTTTCCATATTTTAATTTTTTTTATTTTTGTTCCTATTTTTACAACTTTATTTTTGTACGATTAGCTCATTGTTTCCTATTTTGCCACACGTTTGCTTTTATTTTTATTTTTATTTTTATTTTTCAGCATTCCATTTTTTGTGTAATTCGTAGCAGTCCTTTCAGTTCTTCTTTCACATTGAGCTGTCACCAGCATGTCCTCAGGACCAAGGCAAATTCGAGGCATCCACTGGGACCTCACCTACTTTAGATACGCATAAATAAATGTGATGTATCAGAACTGCTAGCCTAACCCTTTTCCTTAGTTTAGCACAGGAACTGTACTGAGGACCCAGAGACTACCGTCGTCACTCACGTGAGGGGGACATTGGAGAAGCAATAAATAACTGACTATGGACTCATTTGAAATGGGGTCACACTAATTTGGTTTTACCCCCAGCAGAAGGGTGCCCCCGCTTTCCTGGAAGAAAATGCTGCAAACTTTCACTCGGAAGGATTATGTGCATATGTACAGTGATCATAATTGTTTTTCTATTATTAACAATCAGAACTGTTTTCCTTATTGGTGCACGAAGTGTCCCCCTATCAGTACGCCCACTGGATAACGAACGTCAGGGGCCTACAAGAGCACCCAGACCCAATATAGTGATTCCAGTTCCAAGAAAAGCTAATGATGAAGCAAATGACTTCAATTTGAATGTAATTAGCAGCGATACGTATACACATGAGGTGATGAATGAGGGAAAAAGCTGGAGACAGGGTCAGCACGGAATTAATGATAATGTAGCACTGGCCACGGCACACACCCACACACAGAATGCACACAAAAAAGGGCAAGTGTCAATGGCTGCAAGGCCTCCAACGAAGGCAGCAGAGAAGGAGAAACTGCCTGCCGAACATTCAATTCCAGAGCATAGTGGAGATAACCAAGAAAAGCCAAGTGAAATGCCAAAGAAGGGGGAATAGCAAGATCCCTCAAAAGAACAGAAGTGGCCACAAAATAACTCACAGAGAAGACCCACATGCTAATAGAGTATTTGTTCCCATTCATAGTCCAAGCAAAGAAACTACACAAGGAGCTGAAAAACAGAACTATAGAAACTATAACTGCAAGCACACCTGCTCAACGCAAGGAACAAGCCGCAGGCCTACAACACAGCCACAAGCTGGGAGGTTGGTTAACCAATGGCGGTTACAGGACGTTTATGGCAGACTACAAAAGGGAAGGAAAGGAAACACAAATCCTCCTCCTACCACAGCGATGCAGTCGAGGCAGCCTGCTCCATCGAGATACCCGAAGTGCAAAAGCAGCACAGATGCATTCAGAGACGTCGTCATAGCAAACTACAGAAGAACGCTGAGGATCAAGAGAAGCCCTCATGAAGATAACAATGAACTTAATGATTACCTAAACAGCACAGCCCATCTTGGAAACAACATATGGTACCAACACATGAAGGAAGTAGGACGAAGGTAGTCAGAAGGAGAATGCTTCGTCTGTGCACTCCTACCATACAGCATGGGAAAATCCAAGATCTTCGTGGCTGTAGAAATTGATGTCCCTACAACACACTGTATGTCACATGTAGCAATGTGCAACACCAGAGGCCAATTTATGGGAAGAGACGCCTCGTTGATATGGGCCAACGAAAAGGATTACCGGATGAAGATGGCTATGTCCAGGACATTAAAACAAGAAACCGAGTGCACACCAGAAATCATGTGATCAGGTACAAGAACCCTGGTATCAAAGGGTCAGGGATAAGATGGGAAATAAACCCAAGACTAAACGTTCAAGGAAAAACTGCAGAAGAGGCTCAAATCTGGAAGAACAGAGGCCAAATGCAGATCTGGGGGTCAGTGGTCTACCCAGATGGTTGGGAAGACGGAATAGTAATCTGCCGAGCGTGGATGGTCCTTGGAGCCTGCAAGGAAGCAATAGAGAATTCACAGGGGTTATGCAAACCTCTGTGGCCAAAGCTAGAAAAGTTACTAACATGGGTCGAAGATAGAGGGGGACCCCTGCAGATAGTGCCACTGGAGAGCCCGAAACTATGCTTCAGAAACAATGGCACAAGGAAGATGGGAGAGAATGAAAACTGCGGACGAATCTTTGAAGCTCCAGGAATGACACAAGGAACCACAGTTATTATGGACCATTACTGGCCGTGTGGATCCAAGGCATACATAAGGCTGCCGAAAAACTGGGGAGGCATATGCACACTAGTGAACGTCCATGTTCCCGCACTAGTGATTCCTAAGAATGACCTAAAATTGGACCGTTTCCCGAAAGCAGATGCTCATCTAAGAAGAAGATCTGTGGAACTGGTATCCAGGATGAAGAGGGAAAATTACTTTTCTCCCAAAACAGAAGAGGCATTCCATGCAATCCCGTATGAACACAGGCTGTTCAGCCTCACCTCAACAGTATTCACAACACTACTCCTGCCCCACATCCAAGTTGGAGTGAATGCTAAATGGTTGCAGATATCCAGATGGGAGTTATTGCAGACCATCAATACCACTATAAAAGGATTCAACGTGATCAAAGAAGAGCTGCGAGCAATCAGACTGATGACCCTCCATAACAGATATGTGCTTGACATGATCACAGCAATGGATGGAGGTGTTTGTGCAAAAATCGGAGAATCATGTTGCACATTTGTACCATCACACGATGAAGAAAACTGAACCCTAACAGAGGCCATAAGCATGCTGACAAGCCTGAAAAACCAGATGATCGTTGAAAGTGACGAAGTAGACAATGGCAGCTGGTTTGGAGACCTAGTCTCATGGGTCCCACAATGGCTGGCAGATGTATTCAAGTTTCTGGGAGCTCTACTAGCAATGGTATTGCTAGGATTCTGTGTTATCAAGATAATCATGACACAGTGCCAGAAAACTGCAAAGAAAGCCATAGGGATGAAAATAATGATTGATGTCGAACCAGGATGGAAGCCCAGAGACCTGACTGATGAAGAAATAAGAGACTTTGTGAAAGCCAGCAAATTTGCACCAGAGGGAACAAAGTTCACATACCCTAAGAAACGAAGAAGGTATGAAGGAAAATGGATCTACTGCAGCCCAAATGGACAATGTCAGCTAATGACATGGAACAAAGACGAACATGTGAAGACAGCAGGGAGTTTGAAGGGAGTGATAAAAATATGGACTTCAAAGGCTCACACATTCACACCATCATGTACCAACGCAGAGGACGATGAGGATGACACTGAAGAAGCAAAAGAAATGAATGCAAAGGAGATTGCAGAAGTGGTCGATAAACCGACCAGAGGGGGGAGTGTAGAGGAGGTCCCAGACATGGCCTGCACCCCTTCCCCTCATTTCGAGGTACCAGGAATGAGCTTGGCAAGGTATGTGACGTATGAAGAGCAAATTAACCTACAAAGAGCTGCACTGGGACTCTGCCCAGTATACATCAGAAGATCCATACCGGTTGAAGCACCCATAACCAGACAACCCTGGGCAGCATCGTACCCTATCAGACAGCCATACCAGCCGCTGATACGAAATGAGGAGTACCTGCACACGGTCCACGAAGAGACCCCAAAAGCCTTAATGGAAGGCCAGTGGAAATGACACCAGGGCCTGAACAGATCCGTGAATGAACAAAAGCAGCTATCAAAGATAACACGCCAGTGCAAGTAACTACGAAATTGAATGGAATAGGCACAGAGAGGAGACAATGTTAAAACATGAGGAAACAGTGTTACGAGACAAGATGGAAGCAACCGTCCTGTTGAACGTGTGTAAATAGGCTTGAAACGCAAGATGCTAAGAAATCGATACTGCTTGCAATGCTTAGTAGAAGACAGAGCGGAAAGTGCCAACAGTATATCTACCTCAATAAGGCACATTATACAAGTGCAACTCCATTTTGTAAAAGCAGAAAGCTACCCAGGTGGCCAGAGGCCTGACAGGCCAAGTTTCGCAACCCAGCCAAAGGCAGGAGAAGGAGCCGAATCGAAACTCAACAAAAAGCGGCTCATGCCTAGGAAATCGAGGTCAACCAGAGAAGGGGAGGAGACTCCAACTTCAGAGCATACCAGCCTGCCTCATGAAGGTCAAGATAAGGTGGGCCCATACAGGTGGCTAGGCCGACACAGAATTAAATGCACTAAAAGCTGGAAACAGAAGCAGATTCATGATGAACTAACACGTGACCAGCCAGGCGCGAAGAAGTACCATTGCCTGATGTCATCCAGGACCTGAGGATGCCATAACTTTTCCCGATAAGAGACTACAGTTTCAAGGCCATCCTTAGCCAACTAATTGACACGTCGCCCTAAAACACTGATTGATGGAAGGGAGGCAGGGTGAAACTTGGGACACCAGGCACAGGGGTGTTCATTCTGCATGCTGATAATTAAAAGTGGAAATTTATGTCTAGGGGTGTAACCTGCCCAATCACAATGGACCAAGTTATCTGGAGTCCTATAGATATTGTAACCAATAGGACGTCGTAGTTGTAGTGACGTCTATCACGCGTGATGTAGAGGGATGGGCGTAGACGCCCAACCGATAAGAGTTATCCAATCTGCATGCCCTATTAGCATATACAGATATAACACCTATACTTAAGTTACCTTTCCTAACCAATTATATTACATGTCGAGCTTTGTAAAGTTAGACGTCAATGATTACAAACATTGTCAATAAGAATCTCGGTTCAATTGAAGTTCGAGGAAGTCGGAGCGAGACAGGTGATCGCACTACAGCTAATTCCCATTTGTTTCCCTGTTTGATGTATCTATCATTAAACAGACTTCCCTTTGCCAAACTATTGAGTCCTCGTTATTTAGTCGTGTCGGAGTAAGTGAATCCTGCACCCCCTGTCCTCACATGGTGCAGCTATCTTGTCTTACAAGTTCTAGAGGGTGAGTGCTGACCAATGGGCCCGTCAGCAAATTCCTCTCCTTGTGAACACTAAGTGCAAGTGATCTTCCGTGACATACTAATACTGGACAATTTATTGGTTACGCAAACTATAGGGCTCTTTGATACGTGGCCCTCTGCAATTGGTTTGGCACCCTTGTACCCTTCTGGAATATTCCACAGGCTAGGAGCATGCAGGCTACGCCCTCAGGGGAAGGGAGGGTCGGCATGGTCATGGTTCCCCCACCCAATTAGCCCAACATCTATCATCACACTTGCAGTCTGCCAGTCAATTAAGGCTTTAAACTTGGCCTTGCAGAAGCTCTCTGTGCTTGAGAAGAAAAGGGAGTATCTTCTTTGTTTCGGTGTAACTCGACCCAATGTCTATTTTGAGCTGACCATGGGACTGGAGCTTAATACTATTAAATGATGAACCTTTGACGGCCTCAGTGTTTTTCCATTCCAACCCAAACAGAAGTTTGGTGCTTTCTCGCATTCATGTAACTACTTGATGGCCAACCAGGCTCACGGTGGCCTCGACTTCTTGGTGCTGGGCCAGCCAAGCCTTTCTTGAATTTCTCCTCCATCATCAGTAATTTTCCAACTGTGCCACACTGAAAACCCTTTCCAATCACTGGGTTTCAGGCCTTGCTAAAGTGCATTGTGGAACATCCAGATTCTATACCTTCCTACGTTGGTGCAACCCGCAAACTATTCACTACGTAGCCAGCCTTAAAATCACTTTGTCTACTTGTGTTATTGTGCGTACTGCATCTGTACAAGTGTAAACTGATTTTGCATTTTCTTCAACATTTGTGTAGCATGAGCATCTTCATCTCGAGCCTGAAATGTTGCTAATCTTTGACACCTCTTCAAATCTTATAGAATGTCTATGTTCTTTTGTCTCGTGCATCTTTTCAGGGTGTGTCAGTTCTCCTCCGGATGATGTCACCAATCTTCTTTTTCACTCATTTTCACACTTCCTCCGAAACTTTGTCTAGAAGGCCATCATATCTTTGTGAATGCATATAGGGTTTTCTTAATGGATACTTTGTTTCAAGGATTCTTTGTGGTATAGGCATTATAACTGGTACTACACGTGTCGCAATTTCCGGCTCCCAACATATAGGCAGCATGGGGGCAGAGCTTTTGGTGGGGGTACTTGACTCCTTCTCTACACTCCACCCTCTGGACGATTCATCAACCACTCTCTCATCAGTCTTCACATCTAGACATGCTCGTCTGAAGAACTGCTTCTTTGGGACCCATATCTTTATGACTCCTTTCAGGCATCCTGCTGATTTCACATGCTCATCAACACGCCAGGTCATAAGCATGCATTTTCCATTGGGACTGCAGTAGATCCATCTTCTCACATTCTTCTTATGGTTCTTCCATAGCATTATAGTGCCAATATCTTCCATGCAGACCCGAGTTGCTACAGACCCATATCACATTTCACACGCTCTAAAATATCATTTCAATCATTCAAGCTGGTTTTCGGCCAGGATGCTCACCTATCGATAATTGTATGCTATTGTCTGCTCTAGTTTATAATTACGTTAGAACTCAAGGTATGAGCATATATGTAGTCTTTATTGATTTAAAACAGGCATTTTCTCATGGTGGACATGAATACTCTGTGGCCCAAATTGGACAAGCTGGGGATCCCAGAAGGCCTCCTTAAATTAATCCAACTGATATACAATACACATCTTTGGAGCTAAAGGTGGGGGCCAAGCTGTTTGGTTTGTTTTCATTCAAATAGGGGAGTCTGACAGGTCTGCCCCCTAGCTCCTCTGCTGTTTCTATTAATGTTGGTAGATTTTGAGTCCTTCTTGACTAATCATAGACATGTAGCTCTTTCTCTCGGTGGCGAAGAATATCACTCTCGATTGTATGCTGACGATACAATCTTTTTGGATTTAACTCTGATAGGACTACCACGACGGCTCCAGCATCAGCATATTTTAAACCCTTGTAGGGTGAATCACTGGCAACCAGACAAGGAATTGACAATCCTCTAAGGAAAAGGCTTGGTGCACCTCTTGCAAGGAAAACAAGGTTTTATTTCACCAATAAAGAAAATAACATCTCTCGAAGGGGCATTCAAACCCAACTGCCATGGAGCACACAAGTGCATGTCAAATGAAGTTGTCGTCACAAATGATGCAAGCAATATACAGTACTAATTCCCCAATTTCGTTGGTCAGCCCGTATGGGCATACCACCCGCTCCATATGGGATGCCAAGTGATTGGTTACCATTATCATTGGCCAATCCCCTTCCACGTGTTCTCTGGCCTTGTTACTGTTGGGTCCAAGAGATGCAATTGGATCCCTAATTGAGAATACTTTTCTCCCCACGACCACTCACGTGATGTGCACTTGGTGATCGGACATGAGGTCAGTGGATACTCTCAAGGTCAAATTGGCCCCCTGAAATGCGAAGCACTTCTTTGTATCGCAGACACATAGGCACCGCCATCATGATTTGATTTGATTTTGAATTGGTATAGCGCATATCACGTAGAACCATGCAGAGTCTGCATCTAGACACAGATGATAAAAGTAATTGAACAGGGAGCTAAGAAACATCAAGGCATTATTAAAAAAGGTATGTTTTAAGCCTTTTCCTAAAGATACAAAGACTAACGATTTTTTGTAGGTCAGTTGACAACATATTCCAGGTCTGCAGGCCTACACAGGAGAAGCATTTATTTCCCCAAGAGACAGACCTAGATGATGGAACCACCAAGAGACATTGCCCAGCGATCGAAGTGACCGATATGGGAGATTAGACTGCGATCTTTGAAGAAAGATATGTGGTAGCCAGGCCATAAATGCATTTAAAAACCAGGCAGAGGGTCTTAAACATGACCTTCTGCTGCACATGGAGCCAGCCGCTCCTATGAGGACTGACCTAGATGTGTTATCCTCACCCTGCGCACCTCGTGGTAAAAATAACAAGACCTCTTTCTCTGTGCCCCCGCTTGGCAGCCACCCCCTCTCTGAACCTTCACCTGGGCTCTACCAGGACCAAAATAATCAGTCTCTCAGTGACGGATTTAGGAGTTAAAACCGAGTGACCAGTATCATGGGAGCACCAGAGCCCTACATCTGAACAGGGCTGTTTTGGCAGCTCAGGAACTCTGCCTTGTCTCCCAGGAGATCGTCCTCCGGGGACGGGCGCAGCCCTGCTCGCACTTGGCTATTCACATTCCTTTCTAGTTGCATAGGCCTGCTGTGTGAGAATATTTCGGATGGTTGTAGCCAGCCCTACAGATAAGTTGCGTATCTTGGCTTTATACGCATGTAATTAAAGCCATTACGGAGCATTTAATTTTCTTCTGCGTACCGTTTACGCTGTATTTATTTTCATTAAAAAGCATACTTTCCTCCACTAGATGGCAGCAGAGGGCAATAATCTCCATATCTGAGTGTATTACACAACTTCTTTAATTAAATCACTGAAAGTACAGTGGGGTTAACTAGATTTTTGGGGCTTCTAGTTTACCATTCAGGCTTAACATGTTGATGTAAGGATTTACATGTTGCCATGTGGTGTTATTATGCAATTTGTGTTTTTGGAAGTAACCTCTTTAAGACATCATTACTGTAGGCCTTGAAATCCTGTCTAACGCTTGGAAGGTATGTGGTCAACTTTGCAGAGTGGATTAAAATCCCTGCTTCACTGTTCAGCCGAGGTTTGTGATCCTGGTCCCCTGTCCCCATACTCCACCCTGCCTCCCACCCCATCTGTCTGGCCATCCTACTCCCTCCTTTTTGGATGCAACCAGAGGACCACTAGTTCCTTTTTTCCACTTCCACCACTGATGTGATTAGAAGCCATGGGCAGAATTTGCTGTGATGCACGTTATGTCCGAGAGGCAGATTCTTGGCTATCGAGGAGGAAACTAATCGGGCAATCAAGAATGCTCTCCTAGGTTGGAAGTAGAAGATGGGGGAAGGTACAGACAAGTCTTTAATACTCGAGGAGTTCATGTGAAGTTATATTAAACAAGCACCAAGGAGTAAGCCAAGAGACATAAACTTTGTCATGTGCATTATATAAATGGTCACTACTATTAATGCTACAGGTCGAACAGTGGAACAGAGGCCAGTCAGGCTTTTTTAGTAGAAACAAGTTGGAAATAAAATCACTTGTAGTAGCAATTTCTATTTTTGTTAAGAAGGCACAGTGGCAAAAGTATTTGTCCAGGATCACACACTTTAGTGTTGAAGTAGGGCTTTGGGACCAGTCTTCAACTTATGCACTTGCCTGCATTTCTTCCTAACTGTAATTGCCAGAATTATGTTTTTTGGCTTTGTACACAAACAATAAACCAGTAAAACTATAAATATGCCGACCATAATGCAATTCAGCTTGCATGCACTTTTTGGTTATTTGAAGTGATATTGCTAACTAGTGTCTGGCGATCCACATTTATTTCCTGCAGCAGATAGCGGGAAAGGGAGATTAGCAGTCTGTAACTTTTGTTAAGATTATGTGTGCAAGTTCCTGTAAATAAACCATATGCCAACAATTACTTATTAACACTCCCTCTGCAGGCAATACATCAGTCTCAATCTATAGTAGTTCTTAACAGAGTTTCTAGCCTCTAGAATTTTGAAAATGAAGCTGCGCAAGTACCAGGTACTTGTAAGTTATTTTATGGCAGAATATTTTCCACAAGTGTAATAAAATGGTTAAAGCCAAGCCAGACAACTTTGATCTACAACTCTTTTGGGCTACGGGTCTGATTTTACGTATGCATTGGGTGTATGTTGGATACGTTTTACTATCTTGCAGAGGAGAAAACTCATTTTTACTCTCTTGAAATTGCATTTACGCTTTAATTTGAAAAATCATGCGTAAAATACTCCCACCTCAAAATCTTATCTGGAGCACTGGTTGTAGCTATTCAGTGTGGAAGCCTTCTCGTTTACCGCCTGAGCTGGGAACGGGTATGGGAGAGTGCATTAATGCCGAATGCCAGGATATGCTATTGCTGATGCTGGGACCTGGCCTTTCTAGGCCTCAATCTTAAAATGGTGATAGTTCAGTGCTTCCTATTGAAGGTGTAAATTGGCTATCCCACCCTCTATTACTGTAAGATATTAGATTATCTTGCCCCTACAGGGCACAGCCCTGCCCCTGCAACCACACTTCTACATTACTTTATTTATCCCCTTTCCTCAACCTACATCGTTTTGGGGGGAAGGGGACTTGGATATGCAACCCAACACCCTTAAAGCCAGGACTGAACCTCCCAAAATCCAAAATTGTACCATTTGGAAGGAAAAGATAATTATCCAAATGGTTTTTCAATACAATTAACATAGAGGTTGTTACATGATACACATATTTGTGTATTACCTTTACATACAATGGGTCCTGGATAGCAGCCAAATTGAGAATAAGGAACCTATTAAATCTAAGGTTGGGGGGACTTCTGCAGTTTTATGACAAACATGGTGCTTAAGTTCTTATGAAATGCACTGAGGTATTCAAAGCTAAATTCTCCTCAGTTGCTCTTTATGGAGCTGAAGTTTGTGGCCAATCGGGTCCAGAACCCCTGGAAACGATTCAAAACAGTTTCTTAAGATCTATTTTGGGTCTCCCAAACTGTACCCCTGCATGTGCTATCAGGCTGGAGCTCGGTATGCCTGCTGTGGCCTCTCACTTTGCTACCGCTCCACTCAGATATCTTGTTAAGAAATTGGCTTCTGGGTTCCCAAATCATAATGTTAAAAATGCAGTAAACAAAATGTCCAAAGGGTATTCTATGAACTTCTCTGGTTGGTGGTCACATATTCTAATGGTCTTTTCGAGATGGGAAATTCACAATCCGATGACACATGAATCCGATGAAATTTTGGATTCCAATAAAAGACACCCTGGCATCTACAGATTACTAAACCTCAATACGCTCCCCAAGGCTTAGATCTCTTCAGACCAGTATGCAATTGAATGTTCTTCCAACTGGCGACCAACCCTGGCCCAACAAGTCTAGCCCGATGGCTAATAAGTGTTGTGACTGTGAATTTGGAGGAAGAAAAGATCTACCTACATTTTTATTGATATGTACCAAATATTTGTTTTCAAGAAAAAGACTAATTAGGCCACATCTTCTCAGAATGTGTATAAAAACAAGAGGGGAAGCTTTACAGATGATCTTATCAGCCAATGATGTTCTGATTAGCCATGACGTGGCTCATTTTATTGATGCTGAAATACATTTGAAATCGAGCTAGAAAATGAATGTGCATAAGAGGGACAAAGGATTATCTTTTAACAGCAGTGTGTATTTATACAATTCTGTAAGGGTGTCCAATTCAATTTGTTTTAACTGTAGCACACTTATACATATTTTGTATTGTCATTTATTATAATGGCGCAAGCCAAATGAAAACGTGTTGTTGTGTGATGTTTTATTGTGGCAGCCGTGCAACGTTTGAGCTCTTTGCTTGGCTCCAGTCATGCAATTCGGGATAAACCGCAATTCAGAAAGCAAACGAGAAACAGAGTTGTTCCTGAAGGGCCTCATTACAAGTTTGGCGGTATCGTGGCAGTTAATCTTCTGAGATACCACCAAGAGGATTTACTGTTACCACCGCTTGATCTGGCAGAATTACAGCCGGATTATAAGTGGCGGTATGGTGGTGTTAGTCGCCATTTATGGAGTCCAAAGGACTACATGGGGATTTCATCAGAATTACCACTGGCGGTAATTCCACCAGTGATAATTCCACCAAAGTGGCTGTTTATGTGCTAAGGTGGCGGAATTACCTCCAGCATTTTGCTGGAGGTTTTTCCTCTACCTTACTTCCAAACCCATGGTTTGACGGTGCAGTAATGCAGTGGTAAATCTGTAATTCTGTTACCACTGCATTACCTCCGTTTTTGGCCACACCGCCAAACTCATAATGAGGCCCTTAGGAGTCCTACTTCCATCTGTGACATCCCTCTTCTTCAGAAAGCACCAGCACACCTCTCTGGTGACAGAACACTCTTTAAATTACAATATATGTCAGTCAGGAAAGGTTCCTTAAGCTGCGATTATTCATTAAAAGCAGGTCAGAGCTAGTGCTTATGACTTCAACCCCCCCCCCCAGTATAAAACATGATATTTAGCAGATAACACTTCTATTTTATAGACTTCCCACTTCTCAACGCACCTTTCATTTTTAAGGCCAGTTAAATTAGTATTTCGACCCTAAGCATGATTATATTATGCCAACCCCTCTAATAGCCATGGGTTCACATGTTCTGCCTTTAAGGCAATCTGGTGGCCAATGCGAATGCTCCCAAGGTGGTTGGCCTCATTAGTTCTGGCGATTAGGAGGTACTTAAGCAATACCTTAAAAAACCTACCCATTGCATTGGAGTACAGATTGGAGGGAGGAGGGACATACAGCTTGTGGGTGTGGTTTTGTTATTTACCCCCCTGTTGACCTCCACAAATGGACATTCCCACCCACTTCCCATCCATCCTGTCCCAAAACACATCCTACTGAAATCACGTTCAGCTACCTCTACCAAGCAGTAACCTCAAACTTTAAATGGTTGCCATTGTTATTTCAAGGCAGTCACCTGAGAGTCTCCTGAGAGCTAATGGCATTATGGCAGCTGTAAAAGTGCTACTGGTGTAATAAAAGTGACTTAACTAAGTTTGCCTTTAGCCTCTAGATTTATAAGCAGCATGTGCGTCCTCACACTGAAGTCCTGTTAAAAACAAGCATTGGCAAACCCAACAGATTTGGCTTGTGTACAGGTTTTTGGTAGGGGTTTTTCAGGCACACCTATCATGCAACCAGGCACTCACACAAGTTTCCTTCTTTTTTTATTTTTTTTTATAACTTTATGGCCAGGTAAGCACCATTATGTCATTGCCTGGCAGCTCCCTACCCCATGTAAGACGGGACAGTACAGAGCGGTTTTTGATTGGACGGGATAGGACAGAAAAGATGACATTGTTGCGTCTCTTTCGCACTGCTAGTTGTCGCATTATTTCACACATGTGGGCTCTATGACTGCCTCGTGAATTGTAATCATATTTTCCTGCGAAGCATAGAGCAGATGTTCCCCTCAGCACTGTCACAAACTCGTTTTTCCGAATGCTTCTTTAATTCTTCCTGCGGTTGTGAATCACATATTCATTGAGCGTGCACTGCAAACGCCTACAGTAAACAAGATTTGTTTTTGAATGTCCCTTTGCAATTGTATTTTAACTAGGTTTTATGGAATCCTGCTCTTTAATTCATCCCCACACCATGAAACTCCCGCAATAGTAGAGGAAATAAAACATACGCAGCCAGTAGCCATCTGGCTGCGTCATTCAACTCAGGGACAGTTAGTCATGTCGAGGAGACATTTTAACATTCTTCTGCTCTTAGCAGCTCGGAGCAGATCCAGGCTTTCTCATAATTAAACCGAGTGATGCCTCCTCCAGCGCCCTTAACTTAATGCTGGCTCTCTTGTCAAGAGGCTTTGCCGACATGAAGGTTCGGGTCTTGTCTGAAGGTCATTTTGATGGAAGACCCCGCGCTGCGAGGGCAGCAAGGCGGTATTTCACTTTTGTGCTAATTTAGACGGTTGCTTGAAAGCCATAGAAAAAGCAACTGTCGGAGCCTGTAACACAAGTTGACAAAGAGATCACTTCGTCATGAGGTTTGGACTCTTGAGTTGCAGACACCCTATCAGTGTCGGATTGTTAGTTAGGGCTATGTAGCCCGCCCACATCGTTGTGTGGGCAGACCGCCGTTGCGGTCTTAGTTCCCGGCAAGTTGAAGTGACGTTGGGCTAGGGAGGGGGCGGGACAGGAAAGGGGGCAGTGTAACTTGAACGGGGAATAAAGGAAGACACATTGTTCCCCCGGCTCCTCCCGTGTGACTTATTACGCGGTTCGGGGACCCGCGTAAAACCCCACAATCAGACACCCTATTAATTTCAGTGATTAACGTGCTAACAATTTCTAACGTGGACATGAAGTGCATTGCTTTGAAATAAGAAGCTGACGTTGGCTTCGAGCTTATGATTAACATTATGTTGAATGTTATTTTATGTTATTAGGATTCGTGCCATGCACCGCAGCCATTTGCATGGTCTCGAGATGCTCTGGAAGCTCTCAAAGAGAGTGGGTGTGGTTTGATTATTCGGAATGAAAGAAAATGCAAGATTTCTGTTCTCTTGTGTAGATGCATGGCCATAGGTCAACGTGGGCGGACTAAAGGGTATGACGTTCCCTCACGGACAAATCAGTCATCCTCAAAGCACAGTTCTAGGACCACAGTGAAATGCACCTTTATTTATTTAACTTCTCTCCAACTGGGGATTAGTAACACAGCAGTATCACACAATGCTGCACTATATTGTAGGCGCTGGGTTGCTCTTGCTAATTTGTATAGACTGCCTGGGACATAATGCTCATTGCGGAGCAGTCACAAAGCCCATTCAGCCTTACCTCCATGTCCACTCTCCCTCGTCCCAGCACTTATCAATGAGATGTCCCACCTTCATAAAGGGACCCGCTTTCTATTTTATATTTTCCTCAGGCCCCACCTCCTCCACCTCCCACCTCTGGGCATAACAGCTCGCCTTCCCCAAGAACCAACAGTTTGTTTTTTCCTGACTGTGGGCAGGGTCTCTGTTTTCTGCTGGCCCGCCCCCCTCTCGGCATAGTCAGGGCGATTCGTTGCTTTTTCCTGCCCCATCAAGGGTCCCTTGTGAGGCGGGGACCAGCTCGATTTGGCGGATGTTCTCTGGGGGGGGTTCCTGCTGAGCGGGGGCCGCTGTTGGGAGCGGGCAGGGTGCCCGGTCGCTCCTACCGCCGCGGGCATAGCCGGAGGTGGTGGTCAAGGTTGCCCGCCTCTGTCAGGGGGCGGGATCAGGTGGGGCTTCACAGAGCGGCTCGCCCTCCGGATCTACATAGCCCGGGTTGTCCTCACCCCATGCAGAGGTAAGCGGGGGCATGCTCTATTCTATGATTGTGTGCACCTGGCCTCTCATGCTGGGTTTGGTTGCCTAGCAACCAGGTTTTTTTTCAGGCTGCAGCATTATAATTGTGTGCTGGGGCCTCGGGTTGTCTCTGTTGCTTCCTCTTCTGTGGCTGCTCCTTTCTGTTTGGGCCTCAGCTTCTGGTTGTTTGTCTGGCACTATGGGGAAGCGCTCCTCCAAATCTTGCCATGTGGAGCCCGCTCTCCTTCACCTTCATATTTTTCTTCTTCCTGTTCCCCTTCCCCTCCTGAGAGGCTTAGGGGGTGTAGGGTGCCTGTCAACCGGCTCCTGCATGTTTTGCGGTGAGCCCTGCAGGACGAGGGGATTTAGCCTCATCGTGGAAGGCCGGTGTACCCTTCCTCTTCCTCATGCTCGGACAGCTCTTCCTACAGCCTGGGTCATTCCCTGAGGTCAGCTGAATTCAAGGGCAAGTACCTGGACAAGGAAGCCATGGCAGATGCTCTTCTTCAGATGTCCAATTATATGGGGTTTCCAGACTCTAAGCCCCCGCCTGCTCTGGCTGGAGGGGGTTTGTCCCCCTCTGCCCCAGGTTAAACGCACTCTCAAGAAGGGTCTCCTGCATCTCTCTGAAATGAAGACTGAGATTTTGAGGGAGTGGGTTGATCAGGACAAGTCAGCGGTCCCCTGGTTCCTTGCCAAGCTGCATGTATCCCTTGAGGGGGAGGAAGTGGCCCTGTCGCAGCTGGTTCTGGTGGATGATATAATTTCCAGTCTGGTGGGGAGGTCGTCCCTGGCCTCAGACAATTCTCTTTGGGACCTAACGGATCGAAAAGTGGATGCCTCCTTGAGGAAGACGTATGGTGGGGCTCATCTGGCTTTACGGGCTGCCACTTATGCCTCGAACACAGCGGAAGCTGCAATTGGGAGTCTGAAATCCACCCTGAAAGCGGCAGGGGAGGGCTCGGATCCTGTGCCCCTTCTGCAGGCCATCAAGTCTGAGGTAGAGTTTTTGTCAGATGTGGTGTATGATGGTGTGAAGGCGCCCGCCATGTCCATGGGTTCCGTCGTGGGGGTGCGTCGACAAGTTCTTACCAGGCATTGGAAGATGGACGCCTGACAGAAGTCGACTGCCATGAAAATTCCCTTTTAAAGATGGATGCTGTTTGGATATTCCTTGGAGGACAAGGTCCCTAAGGTCTTCAAGGCAGACAGGCATGCTGGCCAGCTGAGTTGGAAGCCTGCCCCTGCTCGCAGGTGGGGTCTGCAGCACCAGCTGCCCCTCCCCAGCAGGCTCGCCCCTGCCGTCATGGTTAGGCCCGGCTTATGCCTGGTCAGAAGTGGCGCTCAGGTCCGGCCCCCCCCCTCGCCAGCAGAAGTCCTGATGCCGGGCCTGTCAGGGGCCTCCTGATATTCTTTTGGAAACAATGGTCCTGGCTCTCAGGGGATGCCTGGGTCAATCACTGTGTGAGATGGGGGTACAAGTTGGAATTGGTCACCCCTCCTGTTCTGTCTGGTCTGGTCCGGACGTCTCTGCCCAGGTGTCCTGTCAAGAGGTTGGCGATGCAGCAGTCTCTCTGGGTACTTCGCTCCAAGAGGGTCCTTCGGCGGGTGCCTCAATCAGAGAGGGGTCTAGGGGTTTATTCCATTATTTTCCTGGTGCCCAAACATTTGGGGTCCTTCCATCTGATTATAGCCCTCAACGTCTTGAACGGGCACAGTCTGACTCAGAGGTTCAAAATGGAGTGTCTTCAGCGGGTCATTCCTCTGGTGAAGGAATCAGATTTCATGGTGTCCCTGGATCTCCAAGACACCTACCTGCATGTTCCTATTTGGTCTGTCCATCAGAAGTTTCTCAGGTTTGCAGTGGGCAAGGATCATTTTCACCAAGGTTCTGGGGCTGGTTGTCACCGCTCTGCACCTCTGGGTGATTCTGGTATTCCTGTACCTCGACACCTGGCTCCTGAAAGCTCGGTTGAGGGTTATTTTGCTGCAACACCTGGAGTATACTTGTGCTCTACTGTCCTCGCTGGGGCTTCTCATAAAACGGAAGAAGTCCCATCTACACCCCTCACAGAATCTTCAGTTCATTGGGGCCAGTTTTTGGACTGCTGGTGGGGTGTGTTTTTCTTCCCCTTGTTAGAGCTCAGATGCTGCAGGATTGCCTGATGAATCTTCTGGCTCAGGAGTCGACCCCGGCCAGGGACTTTCTTCAGGCTTAAGGGTACATGGCGGCATGTGTCTTCCTTGTTCCCTGGGCGATACTTCACCTACTTCCCCTGTTGCTCCATATCCACATGTTCTGGAATGAGTTGTCTCTAGACTTCGAGGCTCCTATCCCTGGTGGCTGCACCTGCCCAATCTGTTGTTGGGGTTCTCGCTTTGTCCACCCTCTCCGATAATTGTTACGACAGACACCAATCTGGTGGGTTTGGGGGCTGTGGCCCTGGGTCAGGAGCTACAGGAGAAGTGGTCCCGGGGGCGACGCAGCCAGATCCTCCAACTGGAGGGAGCTCTTGGCAGCCTTCATGGCTCTGAGGTCTTTTAGCAGCTCTTGGTGGGGCAGGCTGTTCTCCTCCGCTGGGCCAACCCTGCCACTGTGGAGTGTATCAACTGCCAGGGGAGCTCTCGATGTCAGTCTCTAGGGTGTCTTGCTCTTCTCCTCTGTATTTGGGCATAGTCTCATCTTCTGTCACTATCTGCTTGTCATATCAGGGGACAGGATAATGTGGTGGATCGCCTATGCAGTGTGCTCCCCTCAGGGCAGTGGGTGCTGCAGAGGTAGTATTTCAGAGGGTCTGCTGGGTTCTGGGGACTCCTTGAGTGGATTTGTTTGCCTCGGCCCTGTCTGCAAAGGTCCCCCAGTTTTTCTCTGTGAACATAAGGTCCTTAATTAGTAACACATAATGCATGGATGGGATGCAGAATAACATTTACACCAAATAATAAGACATACTCAGGAAGTTTGGCAAAAGTCTCCTCCAACTGTTTTAATATCAATTGTCTAAAACAAGGAGTTACAATGGACATCAACATTTCACATAAAAACACAGCTTTATACTAAAGGTTTGTCATTCATGACGTCATACTACGTGGCAAACAAGAAGAACCAACAGGGAGTTGTGGCTGGACTAAGGGGAACATCTAAGTATACTTTCCATATACGGATGCGTTGTGATTGGGTCTCTACAGTTAAGTGGATAACTTATGCCCACCCCTAGTGCAAGTCATCTTCATCAGTTATTAGATACACAGTATATCATTGGCTCTCAAAATATAAGGCCCTTCGTTATATGGCCCTCTATAATTGGTTGGCACACTCTAACCCTTCTTGAACATTCGGTTTACTAGTACACGTAAGTTGGTATCCCAGGTGCCAGTGGCGGACTTGACTTTTGCTTCCCACCCAATTAGCCCAATATTTCTCATCGCTCATGCCTTCTGCCATTCAGATTGTCTTTGAACTTGGCCTTGCAAAGTGTACTTGCTCCTGAGAATGTATGAGAGTACAGGCACACTCTTATCACAGTTCTGGTCTGCATGCCCAACTCCTATTTCCCTCCTTGGCTCACGTGACAGGAGACCGTATTTTGACCTTCTTTGCAACATTTACTTGTCTTTAATTAATATATTTGGCACTCATGATGTTGTTTCCTTGTACCTTAACATGAGATGATTCAACGTCTCAGGTTTCCTGTTCTTTTCAGATAGATAACCAGTTCTTGGCTACTTCATCCTTTGACACCAAACCAAAGAGCTCTTCCAGGCCTTTCCATGCTCTTAGCTTCATGTTGCTGCGACACAGCTTTCTGATCCTTCTTCCTTCGTGTGTCTGAGCTTACTAAATATGAGACACTGATGTCCAGCTTCTATATATATGCAGTGCTCTTCTGTGCAATCTTCATTCCGCACATCTTTGTTCGTCATCAAATTCCATACGGTCCATGCATCCTTTTCTTCAGCCACTTTTCTCAGCACGTCACACTCGCTTCTTGTGATGTCACCAACTTCTCTTTTCTTTTATCTTCATATCACTTCGGGGATCCCCTCCAATAGATTGTTATCTCTATGGAGATCCATCATATGGGGTCTTCTCAATGGATACATATTCTCGAAGGCTCTCCGTGTAATAGGCACAATCACTGGTGTCATGCATGAGACTACTTCTGGTTTCCAGCATATAGGAATCATGGGGGTGGGACTTCCTGCACAAGCATTCGACTGCTCCTCTACACTCCCCCTTCTGGTTGATTAATCAACCACTCCTTCACCACTCTTCACATCTTGTTATCCTCTCTTGAAGAAGTGCTTTTTCGGGGTTCATATTTTTATCACTCCTTTCTGGGATCCTGCTGATTTTCCTTGATAATCAGGCATATTCTTGATACATCAATATTTTTCTAAAGTTCATTTTCATAAACGTTCCTGTGACTCCTGGCAAAAAGCTGCACGCCTGCTATAATATCTATAAGGAGTGTCCACAGGGAGTCACAGTCCAAATGCAATCTGCATTTCTTACTCAACTGCCCTGTCCATTGTTACCATTGTTACCGGACCGGCAACCTCATAATGAGGCCCAATGTGTTAAAAGCAACCATCCTAAGAAGATCTGCTTTGCAGAAAGAAGAGATGCAATGTATCCATTTAAGCTGCCAGACTCTGAGAACACTTTGGGGTTGCACATTAAACCCTGGGTCCGATTCATGGAATTATTAGCAAGGTTCAAAGTGACCTTGCACGGCTGAAAATTGACTTTGCACTGCCAACACAAACCCTGATTCATGGAACTGTGCAAAGTGTATTTTTGCTGTGCAAAGTCGGTGCAAGGTTCATTTTGTACTGCAAAAATGACTTTGCACTGACTTTGCACTGTAAAAATACACTTTGCACAGTTCCATGCAACTTTGAACCATGCAAAAAATTCCACGAATCGGGCCCTAAACGTTCAAAAACTATCAGGAACTGCGCAGCGAAGCCACTATTTTAAACGTTACACCATAACCAAAACAAATCGAAACGATTGAGCCAGTGGCGTAACACAAGATGTGGGGGCCCCCCTGCAAGCCATGCTGAGAGGGCCCCCCAACTCAGCAACAAATCAAGGGTCGCACCAAACTCTGGGCCAGCCTAGATTATCACACTTGCACAATCCGCACAAACGTGCTGCTGAACGGATATGCCGCACACTGTACTAGGAGAAAGATAAACATATGTGTTTTAATATAACATACAGCACACTGTCTGAGAAAAATTGCCTAAAAAGCCAGAGTGTTTGCAATTGTTTTGTAGGGTAACACCAATCCAATAGATACAAGTCACCAACAGAGCACAGGAACATTAAAGCTTTGCTATTAAAAATGCCATGCCACAATGAAAACATGTCCAACTGGCTGCACATGGTAGACCAGTGTCGACATGTAATAACAATATAGTAAAGCTTGCCAGGCCACATTTAGACATATCTAGACTGGTTGCACCAAAATGGCAGTCGAAGCAATAACACTCATCAAGAATAGAAAACACATTCAAGCCTCTAACAACACAGCCAAACTCTTTAAAATCTGAAAAGAACTGGTCAATCCTGTTGAGGTCTTTACATCTCCTGTTCCCTCCCAGGCCCTCTGTATGGCTCTGTCATCTCACTTCTATGCTAAAACTCAGGACATCCTGTCCTCCATCTCCTCTTCCTCTCCCTCTTCCTCTCTTGGCCCCCCTTTGGCCATCTCTACCTCTCTTCCTCCTTTCTCCTCGTTCTCTCTGACAACACCTGACGAGGTTTCTAGACAAGTCCGATCTATGAAAGTGTCATCCAAATAGGTGCTCTCCTGCTCCACCAGAACCATCAAGAACCATATTGACACCCTCGCTCCAGCCTTGACCGATTTCTGTAATCACTCTTTCCCCTCTCCCGTTAAGCACTCCCTTATGCACCCACTCCTCAAGAAGCTTTCTGCCGATCCTGCCTGCCCGGCAAACTATCGCCCAATCTCCATCACCCCTTTCTTGGGCAAACTGTTGAAAAAGCTGGCCATCTCCCAGCTTACTCTCCACACGGAATCTGTTGGTTGTCTCCATGACCATCAGTCTGGCTTCAGTGCCAGAGACACAGAAACTGCTGTCCTGAACACCTGTGAAGTTCTGCTCTCTAACCTTCATTCCAGCATTCCTTCTGTCCTCATCCTCCTTGATCTTTCCTGTGCCTTCCACACGGTCAACCATGCCATCCTGATCAATCCTGATCAATCGACTCCATGAGAACCTGGGCATCTGCCCTTCCCAGGTCCAACTTGGTCCCTTTCTCCCCACTCCATCCTCTCACTCTGGTTTTTCAACCTCTAAGTGGCCCCTTTGACCCACCTGATCTCTAGATTTGCCTCTAACTTTCAGTGTTATGCGGATGACACTCCGCTTTCCTTCAGACACCCCTCAGAGTCCTCTCATCTCTCGCTCATTCCTGACTGTCTATCTGCGATTCAGGATTGGTGTGCCTCCAACTATCTCTGCCTTAATGTCAGTAAGATGGAGATCCTTCTCATTTGGACTCCTGCCCCTGCTTACCCTCTCTCACTCTGGCCGCCCGCCTTGGGCCCTCTTCCTTCTCCTTCCTGTGAGGCAAACAACACTGGTGTCATCTTTGACTCCACTCTCTCTCAGCTGCTCCTCCTCAAAGGGACTCTTCCCTTTCTCACTTTCCCCCAGAAGCTCACTGTCTGCAGAGCCCTGGTTCTCTCTAGGCTGGACTACTGCAACAGCCTCTTTCTCAATCTGCCTTTCTCAACTATCCAGCCCCTGCAACTAATCCAGAAAAGGACTGCAAGACTTATCCTTAGCCTCAAGCACAGGGATCGTATCTCTCCAGCCCTGAAATTTCTCCACTGGCTCCCAGTTGCTGCAAGTATCAAGTTCAAGACCCTTTGCATTGTCCACAAGGTTTTCTGGGCCGGGGGCCCACACTACATCCAACGCTCTCTTCCAAAATATCTTCCTTCTCAAGCCCTTCGCTCAGCTACCTACAACTCTCTAAGGGTTAGACGCTTCTCCAGGAAGAGAGTGGGGAGTAGATCTCTCTCCTCTACAGGTGCCTCCCTCTGTAATAGCCTCCCTGCCCCTCTCAAGCTTTAGCCGACCACCTGAAGTTCTGGAAGCAGCTCAAAACTTTACTCTTCTCCTCTGCTTTCTCTCTCTCCCTCCCCTGCTGGCCTACCTGACCTACCTGTCTGCTGTACCGACTGGTTGCTTGGCTACCCTCAGAGTCTCTTTCTTGATCAGTCACCCTTGCACTGCCTCTCGTCCTACCATGCACTTAGGGGCTGTAACTGTAACCCTACAGTCCCTTGTTCTCCTTGCACTACCCAGAGCTGTGCTGCCCTGACAGCACTTACTCAGAGCATTGCTGCCCTGTTTTTCCTCGCCCTTGCACTTCCCCCGTCCCTTTCCCTTTGCGCTTCTCGTTATCGCACTTGCACGATCTGAATGACACAAGGCCTAGTAAGATCGTTTGTCTTGTCCTCCCTCTATCTTCCATCCCTTGTCTTGTCGCACCTAGAAACACTTGTGTGCAGGTGCGTTATAAATGACTTATATCATATCATTTGATCACAGATGCCCAGAAAAATATACAATGCTGCAGTAAGAAACGGCTGACTGGCAGCACCCAAATGGCAGTCTAGCCAGGTAATTCACTTAGCAGGACTGCTTTATCATAAATGCCCCATTAATAAAAAGTCATACCAAACTGAGGAATGACTAGACTGGCTGCACCAAAATGCCTCTGTAGCCACTAATACACACATCCCCTCTCCCTCCCACCCCAACCTCCAAAATCAGCTCCTTGGCCCAGAATTACCTCCACGTCCCTCTTCCTTGCCCCAGAGCTTACGGTTGAGGATCCTTGCCTCGTAAGTAAGTACTGGGATGAGGAAGAGTGGGACTAGGAGTAATGAAGATTACAGGTAGCTAAGTCAAGCATTACTTCCATGTACCTCTACCTCATCCCAGTACTTGTGTATGAGGCAGAGTGCCTTATACACAAGTACTGTCTCATACACACTGGGAGAAGGAAGAATAGGGCTAGGAGTAATGAAGATTACCAATAAGTAATCCAGGCATTAAACACAAGTATTGGTGCAACACCATTGAGTTGACTTGGATTCAGCACTCCCCCCCTGACATGTTGGGCTATGTTGACCAGACCTGGCTGACCTTCAGTGCAGTTGACAGACAGAAAAGGACACAGATGTTAAACGGCACCTGGGTCTCTCTGTTAACAAGAACCCACCAAATACTAACATAAAGCAATTCACTGTTAGTACCTGCATTCAAATGCCAAATTTTTTAGGCAATTAAAATTGTGATGTGGGTTTAATACTTGCATGCCAGGGGAGTGATTGGAAGGGTAAAGAGGGAACAGGAGACCACTCATTCTCACAGCAGTCCATAAGTGGGTGCTTTAAACCTTAAAGGAGAGAGCTAACTGCTTGTAAAATTGAAGCTGCACTAGAATAGTCTCATAAAAATGCATAAAGAAATTAGATGACCCAAACAAATAAGTTTGCCCCTCCCCCACCGCCCATGAAGTTGGCACCCCTCCCAACATTTGAAGGGTTAGCCCCCGAAATGTAGGTTTTGTTGCGCCCCTGAACGCAAGCACACACACCATTCACCATATACACACACGCACACCCAGCCATCCATGCATTTAAGTGTGCATTCTTTCACCATACTGGCACACCCAGGCAGCCATCCATACATTTAAGTGTGCACCCTTTCACCATACAGGCACACCCAGGCAGCCATAAAATTACGTGTGCACCCTTTCACCATACAGGCACACACACCCAGGCACCCACCCATACATTTAAGTGTGCACCCTTTCACCATACACTCACACAGGCAGCCACCTATACATTTAAGTGTGCACCCTTTCACCATACAGGCACACCCAGGCAGCCACCCGTATATTAAAGTGTGCACCCTTTCACCAAAGACTCGCACAGGCAGCCACCTATACATTTAAGTGTGAACCCTTTCAACATACACTCACACATGCACACATCATGGGGTTGAGGGGAGCCGTAACACTTAAAAAAGAAATTGGGCCTCATTACAACTATGCCGGACTGTAAACAACGGTGCTGATAAGCTCACCGGCACTGTTGTTTCCGGGCCGGCATATTACAGCTCAGCGGGCGGCTGTTCTGCCCGGTCAGGTCAGACTTGCCGGGCAGAACGGCACCCACCCGCATAGTTTTCACGGAAGCACTGGCACCGCCATTAACGGTGCCGGTGCTTCTATGGTCCCCATTCCCATAGAGTCCAATAGGACTTTATGGAAATGGGGATTTACCATTTGCCGGTGTCTGACTTCCCAGACCGCCGGGGTTGTAAGCCCCGGTGTTACCGGGAAGTCGGGCGCCGGTAAATCATTACGGCTCTGGCGGCAACCTTCTGGTAGCAATGGCACGGTTGCCGCCAAACCCGTAATGAGGCCCATCGTTTCTTTTTGAAGTCACTCTGACTTCATAAAGAAATTATTTCTGTTACAGAAATAATTTCTTTATAAATGCAGAGGGAATTAAAAAACAAAAAAAAATATATTTTTTTTCTACAAGTGGGGCCCCCTCCCAGGACATGTGCTGGCGGGGCACCCGATCCGCGGGGGGGTGTGGGGGCCCCTGTTACGCCAGTGGATTGAGCTGACTTTTTAAAGCAAAGGGCTTTTGTTTCGACATTGGGAGCAAGTGATCTAGAATGAGGAGTGTGTGGTGAGTCACAGAGGCACTGACCACCTTCTAGGTGGGGCAACTGAGTCACAGGGAACGAGGGTGGTTCGGCCACTGCCTGATGTGCCACCAGAGGGTGGAAGGAGCAGGATATCCTAGGCTCTGTTCTAGCCTTGAGACACATCATTAGCTTCCCCCTGCAACCCACTGAGATGGAGAACTACAAGTCCCAGCTGCCACCAGGGTTGCCTGGTGGTTTGGATCATGGAACTATCGTTGCTCAAACAAGCAGGTGACATGAAGCTGAACCCAAGTCAGGAGTTAGACAGGGATATGCCAGCAGCTTGCTTATCTCGCGAGCTACCCAGAACACTACGTCCAACCGTGCAAGATCCTCTTGAGAGCACAGAGCAGTGCAGAGCCGACACTTGGCATCAGCCCAAAATCAAGGTGCCTCCCGCTACCGGGAAGAGATTTAAAGCCTTGGCAAGTGTTAATAAAGTGTCAGAGATGGCCTTAAGAATGTCTGGAGACCTTAAGAGAGTTGAAGGGCTTTTATCTTTGAAACAACTTAGGTGTGGTGGATTTGTCAATTTCAATATATACAGACCCTTCGATATAAATTGGAGCAGATTGTTCAGTGTTATGCACCAGAGCTGGAGAGGGCTGGGTACACAATGGTGCATTCCTCTCTTCCCCTCTGTGGGCTTCTCAACTCGCTAGACCAGGCTTCCCTATTCCCCTTGGTAACGCCACTAGAGAAAGGTAACACCTACTATCTAGGGCTTGCTGTTAGTAAGGGCCTAAAGGCAGCAGTCTTATTTATCTGGCACCCTACAGGGATTTTCTAAAGATGCCCTAGACCTAACACTCCTGAGGGGTGTTAATATAGCTTGATGGAAAAAGTGTGAATATCAGATGCTCTGCTTCCATCTGACCCCTCAGTTGCTCAGTCTTTCACCTCTTCCTGATCTTGCAACTCCCTTTAATCTACTCTCTTTGTCCCTATTCCATCCTATCTCGCTTCCTCCAGTCGTGTTCACACTCTCTCTTCTGCCCCCCAGTGTTTACACTCTCTCTCTGCCACCCCTCCTGCCTTCCCTTTGCACGTCTGTTCCTTTTTTTCCACTTCTCTAATCTACGCTCTTCTCCCCTCTCTACTCTACCGTCCCGTCTCTACTCTACTGTCCCCATTCTACTCTCATTAGCACTCTCCTCCCCACTTCCAGACTCCTCTCCTCACCTCTCTCCTACCCACAATCTTCGTCTACACCATTTTTCCCTAGCATTACTGTGCTCTCTCCGCCTATCACTTACAACTACCTTCACCCCACACCTGCTTCTCTCCACCCTCAGCACTACCCACAGTACTGTCTTGCAATCTGGCCACACCCTCTTCCCTCACCATGTCTCGCTCTTACTTTCACTCCCCCTCTAAGGCCCTCTACACCTCTCTCTCTCTCTTTCTCCCTCTCACTCTCCCTTTCTCTCACCTTTTACCCCCACCCACACCTTCTCATACTCCACTGCATAGAGCTGCTAACACCCTATCTCATAATTACCACACATGTACTCTGTTCCCTCTCTGCCACCAACTCTTCAGCACTCTGTTCCTCCGCCCGTCTTCCATCTGATCTCTCAGTCCACTTCCACACAGCCTGGCCGCCCCTGCACTGTGCATCTCATTATTTTTCCTTTTATACTGTGGAACTGTTGGTTGTGTCTCCCCTAGATCCCACCTTCCATTGGGGACCAATCAAAAGCTGTTCTTTCCCCGGGAGCTGTCTCACACTGGTGCGAGGCTTTAAAAGCGGACCAAAGCTCCACCCCCTTTTCCAGCAGGGCTTTGTTAGCAGTTTCTGATGGTCTCTCTGCTTGCTGTGGATATGCAATTTCGTTTTCTTGTGATTTTTCTTTCGTGCTGGCTAGTTTGGTTTCAAATTAATTCGTTTTTAGGAGGATTTCAATGCCTGTCCTGTTCTCCTGCAGTCTCTACTCCCTCCCAGTTCATTTTCTGCTGCCCCACCATTTACCTGGGGTCGGTAGGTTGGGTGCTAGGCGTTTCATCTCTACTTGACAAGAGTAAGTCAAGTCCATTCCCTGGCCCTCATTACAACCCAGGCGTTAAGGGGTTAACGGTGCCGTAAAAGGTGGCGGCGCCGTTAAACCCTTAACGCCTGATTACGAGGTCCCTTTGCGGGTGGCACTTTAACACCTGCTTTTAGCAGGCGTTAAAAAACCAACCCGCAAAGGGACCTAGCAGCTAATTACGGCACCGTGATTTACGGTGCCGTAATTAGCGCCTTCCCCAGTCCCATTGAGCCCTACGGGGCAAAAATGGGAATGGGGAAGGGCCATGGCGGCATGGGGAATTACCGCCCCGCCAACCTCGGAATGGGGCGGTAATTCCCCATTCCGCCATGGCGGAGTCGGTAATTTACCGGCATGGACCATGGTGCTATTAATCAAGTAATCATTCAATAAGAGCATGTTTTGGGGCTCATCAGTGCTTGGCTGATCCCAGCAGAGAAAGTCTGGAGGGCATAAAGGAAGCAAATTAGGTGACAGTTTGTAAGAAAGACCACTTCCTTGTGGGTAAAAAAGAATACAAGAAGTTGCAGACAGTCATTCTGAGTTTTGGACCCAGCAAAGGAAGACATTTCTTCCAAGGCTCCACAGTGGAAGGGGAGAATGCTGCGTGATAGAAGGGAGAGCTGGAGTGCTGTACACCAGGTGGAGTGGGAAGTCCCTAGTGCTCCACCTCTGGAGGAAGGGGAAGATCCCCACTCGGAAAAGGTGGACATTCTGTAAAAGCTGCTAAAAGAAGAAATGTGGAAGTTATTGGCTGAGGACCCTAGGGGAAGTGGCTGTTTGGAGTCTGATAGGACACTGAACCACAGTCATCAAGTGAAAGAAGCCAGGGGAAGAGTTGAAGCCAGGGGAAGTATTGAGAAGCAAAAACCTGTTAAGGAGACAACAGCATTACAAGTGCTGCTGAAGTGGGGAACACCCAGTGGTAGTGTAATATTTTGTCTGTAGAATTGGGCTGCACTTATTAGTAGTAGGTTGTGGATTTCTCCTGGCCAGAACTTTGCAGCTGTGTGTTTGTCAGGCTAGGGTTAACATGGGGGCTAACTGGACTGCTTTAGGAATAGGTTATGAATGACCATTTCATTTGTGTAGGGTAGGCCATTTCATGTTAAGCATAGGGAAGGAGTATTCATTGATTGCATTGAAGCCTTCCAGGTTGAGATAACATCTCACTTTGTACTATCCATCCCATGATACCTTTTGTAAAGGTCTTACCTCATTTTCTTTCAGCTGTTTTCCTGAATTGCTTTAGGCATCTCACCATCCCCATCCAGAGAAGAAACACCAATACAGGCTTGGTTGAACTCGATCTACTTTGTGCCACACTTGTATCATTGCTCGGGATCCTCGCAAGGGGTTGAAAAGGTTCTGGTCTGGGATTAGTGACTGGAATTGTAGTAAACTATAATGGCGACAAAGGGCCGGGTATTGGTCAAAAGGACCTGAAAATGGTGAAAAAAGCCTAGAATGGAAAAAAGGTATATGGTGTAAGCTGGGGGTGTTGCTAGATCTGGAAGAGATCAGGGGCAGCGCTAATGTCGGGGCTGTAGGGACTCGGGGCTAGCTAGTCTTTTAGCTGTAGCCCCTGAATCCCCCCTCCCCCTAACAATGCCTTTGGGTGTGGGCGTGGGGATCTGGAATGGAAGCATATGAAACAGGGATGCAGAATAGGAGTAGATGAAATGGAATGTGAACAAAGGACTTGGGAAGGAAAAGGGACAGGGAAGAAAGACAAGAGCTCATAGTAGAGCCCTTAACAGGAGCAAATGACCTAGAATGGGGGAATTGCACCTAACAGAAACACAGGGCTATGAATGGGAGCCCACCCTGTCTTCCCAGCTGTTGCATCATCCATGTACACTCAGGAAATCCCTCCCATATTTAACACACACCTGCGCCATGGGTTGTTTCATGTTGTGACTCCACCATTCCTCAACCCCTTGTTGCCTTGGACTTCATCTGAAATATCAATCAGCCTCTTTTACTTCCTTTGGGTTGCACGGTAGAATACAATCCACACACCATGACAATACAAAGTATGTTTACGGTCATCATCTAGGCATGAATCACACTCAGACCAAAATAGGTGCTCCCCTTTACAGTGCTTTTTTTACACATAATATGTCAGAAATTTGAACGTCCAGAAAAAAGTATCACAACTCCATTTTCTAAGTTGTTATATTCGTTTTGAAAAATGTGCATATGTTCTTGGTTCTAGACTATGCAGATAAATTGGTCTACATAATTTAGAATTGTAACAACATATTTTCTCTTATATAATTTATGTCTAGTTATGTTTATGCTATGTAATGTTTTATATTGCGGAATTGCTTCCTGTGTTTTCTCTCATATGTTAAACATATAAGTGATAGAGACTATTAACACATTAATAATTAATAATATGTCTAGAGCATCGGTCTGGTTGAAAATAATTGTATGGCACATACAATCTTGAGTTTAGTACTGGCAGTACTTTATTTGGGCCAGCATGGCATTAATTGGCTGCCACCAGAGCTGTTGACTTTGTGTTTCGAAATGGAGGCACCTGGAGGTGTCACGTGATTGGGATGATAGAATGATAAAGGGTCATGGGTATGTGTGAGCTAATGGAAAAGCAAAAGCACCTGTAGAAGGGGGCAGCAGACCACTAGTGGCTGCCATTAGACTTGACTTTCTGAAAGATTCCAGATCAGGTGGTGGGTGTGATGAGTGCACCTACGTCTGCAAGGAATCGACATTGACATTGAAAAAGGACTAGTTTCAGCTTCAATCCGTCATTGGCCTGGTTGGCCTATAAAAGTCAGGGTCTCGATGTGGAGTACAGGCTGCTGCCTGAAGATATAAGGGGATTTACTGTCTGGATCTATTGAGTTGCAATGCAATAAACTGTTACCGTTGTGAGGAAGGCATGGTATTGAGCAGTAGACACAGACACAATGGATTTCGAAAACCTTTATACTTTTGATTGGGATGGTAGGATTCCTAACTGGCCCTAACTCTAAACGGTAGTAATCTCGACCATTAAACAATAACAAATACATCCAAGTCAATCTGTTGAAAAGCAAAATGCCTACACTAAGAAAACCTAACCTTGCCCTCTTTCTTAGAATAACAAATGTGTTAAGGGAACACAAAATGAAAATAGTGTCTCAAAATTAAATGTCAGAATGGCTTAAGCACAAACTCTCTTCCACAGGTTCAACCCCATGGGGTCTATAGAGTCTCTCAAATATCAAAGGATGGGCGGATGGCACAGTTCTGTCAGTCTTGCACACTGGTACAATTCAACAGTTCAATCTTAGGCTTTCACCTTCTGATAGTTCAATCACTTCTTTAGGCTTCGCCCGCCTAGCCATCATTACTCAGTTCATATAGTCTAATTTTCTCTCAGTTCTGCAAAGGCTTCCCTCTGCCGGGTTCAAGCCTATCTTGTTTCACTTTCGTGGGGGGGTTCCCTTCCCCACATTTTATCTCATATGTCTGTTCACTGTTGATGACTCTGGTGGATAGGCTGTCTCATTTTTTGACTAGAGAAAATAAAATAAAGCAGTACAGACCCAAAACTATTCGTGGTTGGTGCGACCAAGATTTTCGAAGATCCAAATCTGCCCTTGTACAAGACCTTAAAAACTAGGATGGCAGGAACAAAGGTGAAGTGAGCCACCTGAGATATGAATATAGGGTCCTATTAAGTATAAAAAAGGCAAAGTATATGGAGGAAGAGTGGGCAGCATTGCTTTGTGCAACACAGACACAGAACACCAAAGAGTTTTGGCGCCTAGTGTGATCTGGTTCGATCTGCACTGAGAGACAAATCCTAGGTGATATAACGCTGAATGCATGTGTTAGCTACTTTGGATCACTGTACTCTGTTGAACAAAGCTTAATTGTGATGGAGGAAGTGGGGACTAGCTCTAGTGAAAGTGCAGGGCTAGAATGTCCATAGCATCTTTCTCTGGTTGCAGTCTTTACCACCATTGAAGAACAGAAGGCTATTCTGTCTCAAGATTATAGCAAAGCTCCTGGACCCGACTTTATTCCAGCTGATCTTTTCAAGAGCAACTCCGATATATGGGTCCCTTGTTTTATTGCATTTACATTTTTTTATGAAATCAACAGCTCTTTGGTCCTCCCATCTAGTCGTAGATGAGCAAACCATATTTCATTTTTCAAAAAGGGAGTCCTGGAACTACCGCTAAATTACAGAACCATATCTCTGATTGATATATTAGCAAAAAGTTATGCGAAAGTGCTATTGTGCTTCTTGGAGGATGGACTGAAGAACATAACATCCTATCCAATGCCCAGGAAGGTTTTAGGAAGGGAGTATCGACTATCGGCCAGGTTTTTAGACTGGATCTTGTTATGCAAAAAAATTGTTACATTTCAATCACAACATGTCTACCTGGCATTTGTCGACCTCCAAACGGCCTTCGACACTGTACCTAGGAATACATTGTGGACGGTCTTGGTCAATTTGCAGGTTCCTATGTCGCTTAGTAATCCTATTAAGGCGCTTTATACCATTAATTATGCATGTCTCTGATGCAAAAAAGGGGGTGAACTATCAAATACATTCCAAGTTAACATAGTGTAAGAAAGGGATGCATATTCTATTATATATTAACAGCCTAGCCCACAGCATGTCTGTGTTATCACTGGATGTCCCGAGATTGGGTCCTGATAAATGGAGCCTTCTGCTTTTTGCAAACAATACAGTACTTGTGTCAAAGAGCCTTGTAGGCTTATAACATTAATTGACGACCTTTGGCTCACCCTGTGCAGCAAAAGGCCTAACTGTGACTACATGAAAAATGAAGGTTATGATATGACGCCCTACAACTTGCCCATTGAGAACAAAACCCACATTTTATTTTAATGATCTCCAGATGATGCCTGTTGAGAGCTTTGAGAATCTGGAAATAACATTTGCCAATAATGTCAACTGGGCTCAACAGATTGACAAGAGTAACATTACAGCTGACAGGTAAGCGGGTGCGGTGGCTGGCTTCTCAGCTCAATTTGGAAGCAGGTCAATTTCATTGGCCATGACGGTATACAGTACTCAATCCATTATGGCCATAATCTATGGAGCAGAATTGTGGGGCCACGCGCCATCTGCCCCTCTTCAGATAACAGAAAACACATTTCTGAAGCATCTTCTGTGCTTCCTGGCAGCGCTCTCTCTGAACTATTGGCCTTTGAAGTAGGGGATGTAGAAATCAAATACAAGGTCATAATCAAGCCCTTGTTGTATTGGTTTAGGATTTGGGCCTCAGATAAACGTGCTGCATATACATAGGGTTTGATAGACATTCTGGCCAAGGCACTTCACTGGTCGAAACAAGTCAAACACCTCCTGACAGTGTTGGACCTTGATCTTTCGTGGTCTGATCCCTCCAGCATTAATCCATAATCCAAAGCAGTTCTCAAGGGGAAATTCTATGATTGGGTCCTGGGGACCAGACTAGATATTTGCTACATTGGTCAATTGTCAGCAAGCTATTTGCTGATTAAATCTGTCATGGCTATGGAGCTATACGTAGACTACCCAAAGGGATTGAAAAGTTCATTTTCGTTTATCAAATTCCGCTTGGGTATTCCGTCCCTTTCTAAATTCACACAACAGGAAGGGATTGACTTTATGTCCTACGCTAGTGGAAGATGAATTGCATTTCATGCTTTTTTGTCCATTGTATACAAATTTGAGACGCAAGTGGCTGAAGCCATTACTAATGTAATGGGTGATTGATACTGCATGAGAGGCTCTTGCAGTTATAAAATTATGTTCGACACCCCTGTCTTTTAATGCAGTCTATGGGCCTCATTACACAGATGGCAGTAAGGGTTTACCGGTACCGGTAAGGGTACCAGTGCCGGTAAACCATTACCGCCTTACTACGAGGTCCCTTTGTGGGACCCTACCTTAACGGCTGGTTTTACCAGCCGTTAAGGACAGGACCCGCAAAGGGACCTAGGAGGTAATTATGGTACCGCAATTTGTGGTACCGTAATTACCGCCTTCCCCATTCCCATTGAGCCCTATGGGTGCAAAAATGGGAATAAGGAAGGGCCATGGTGAATGGGGATTTACCGCCCCCACACACCTTGGAATAGGGCGGTAATTCCGCCATTCACCATGGCAGACTCAGTAAAATACCGGTGGCCATCTGTCTAATGAGGCCCAATATGTTCTTATTTAATTTTCTGCCTTTTAAAAAGAGGCAGAGCTGTCTAAAGACTGTTTAAATAATAGGCCTTTAATAGAAGTGGTTCTTGTTTGCATAAAGGGTGGTTTATATTGTTTGTCTGTTTGTAGACATGCGTGTCCAAGAATTGATGAGACAAACAAGTTCCCAAGTCAGGAACTCACGTCCCCTGCACACTATCGTATGTCTGGAATACCAGACCAATAATTAATCTTTTAAATTCACAGTATTTCAGGTAAGTAGTTGTATCATATATTTTGAAAAGGAAACAGTTTAGAAATGAAACAGTTAGGAAAAAATGATCTTTCAGTCAATTTAGGTCACAAGAACCAATCTTCATTTTATTCATGATGATGTAGTAGTTTCACACTCTTCATCAGGGGCAATTCAATTTCTAGAAAAGGATCATGCATAATAAATATATTCAGTATCACCAAAAATCAAGATAATTCCAAAACAAACCTTTTCATTGTATCATCACACGTTAAAGAGACATCCTACAGATAATCAACTTGTTCCAAGACAACAGAATGTCATAATCTATGGGTGTCAGTGTTCCAGTATATTGTGACTTCACACTTTTAGTTCAGTAGAGACAATTTCATCGCACAATTTAATTTGATAGCTAAAATGGCTGAAAAGGGGTATATCAGGAGGCAAAGCCTAATTGGTAACTATGTTGTAGATTGTGTGTCCATGCCAGATTATAAGGTAGAAGAAACGGTGGTAATTAAGTAGTAACCTTGTGTCTTTTTCTTAAAATATTGTTCAGGGTGCATCTGAAATCAGAATGCAAGAATTGATGACATTTGGTGCTGAAAATATCAGCTATTTATATTTCTGAAAAAAACTAAGATCTAACCTAATTGGATGGAACTCTGTAAACATGTGGTGTGAGATTTTACTTATTTGAATGTTTAATTGTCTGCTCTGCTCTTATGGTGTACAGACGAAATAAAGCTGATTTGAATTGAATTGATACATGACTAAACATGCTTTGGTATGCTTTAGTCACCCAGAAACCATGATGTGCACCTACGAATGATCCAGCAAGCTCTCCTCTGCCTATAAAATGAATGTGTGACTAAACATGCATTGGTTTTCTCTCTTCCCACATATAAAACAGTGTGTGCTTAAGAATGTTTAGTATTCTCTCCCCACCCATAAAATAAATCCGTGACTAAGAATATTTTTTCATGTTCTCTTTCCACCTACAAAAATAAAGTGTACTTAACAATGCTTTAGGAATGCTCTCCCCTTCCTACAATATGAGCATATGCCTAAGAATGCTTTGGTGTGATCCTCCCTGCCCATGTCAAATGTGTTTTAATCCCCACCCTCTCCCACCAAATTCCTACGCTAATCCCCAACCCTAGATAGACCTTATTATCTATTTCAAAGTACGCTAACCAGTCTTCACTACAATCCTGCATGACCTCCTAACTTGACAAATTCCCTTCCCTATCTAGACCTCAGTAAATTTGCTCTTTCAGTTTCAAATTCCAACCGCTGAGTGTCCCGAGTTCTACATTTTCCCCTTCATATAGACGTGAGGTTGTACTTGTGAACCACAGAGCCTGAACCTCAGGAAAATCCCGAAAACTCAACTTGCTCAAACCTGCTGAAATAGAAGTTTCATGCATTGTATGATCCCAGCATCTGTTAAAAGAAGAGTTGTTTAAAAACCAACAAGTGTACAGAAAGGAAATATGTGAGTTCACAATGTGAGTTTATGCGCCTAGATACTTCTGGGTTTTGTGCGCTATACAAATGACTAAATAAATAAATAAATATGCAGTCAATACTCAGGCTAGGAATTAGAAAGTAAAGGAGGTATTAGCAATGGCATAAAAAGCAGTCTTCAATGCCATCAGGTATTTTTTTATCCATGCTTTAATCAACAAGATTCAACCTCAGAACCCTATTGCATTGGAATTATCTCCATGACTTATGAGGCCCCAAATGTGGCAAAGCCCAGCAACATACACTGTGCAACCTGTTGTGCCTGGTGGAATACAAACAAGCCCCTTTGGGTTGCCAGAACACTTTTAAACTGTTTCACAATAAGTTGATTTTGCTACAAGTTTTGAAATCAGTATTTTGTGAGGACTGTATTCCATCCACATTAAAGAATGCTAATATTACTTTTTCCAAAACAATAGAGCAAAGACCATGTTCTCTGTTCTTCTTTTCATCCAATCACTCTTCTAAACTCAAATGGGAAATTATATGGCAAAGATCATGTCACCAAATTCTGCAGACCACATTAATAATATGGACTAACTTTTAGATAATACTGGTCCTCATAGTCAGTGGTCCTTCCTGATGCCTAAAAGGCTTTTGATAGCATTAATAGGGTTTGGTGGGAGTTTCTTTGCACTACACTTAGTGGCTTTTGTTTGTTATCAGCACAACTCTCATTTTATATCTGTTATGCTTGGCTGTAGCATGCTTTAACCATAATAGATTAGAGGCCTTTCTTGTAGAGAGGGGTGCTGTGCAAGTCCATCTCTTGTCACTGGTTTACATTATAGAGTTTTGTATACCAAACTCCCGGGGAAATGTTCACATTAATTTCTTTACTGAGGACCTTGATCTAATTGTAACAGACATTGAATTTAAGATTATGGTTGTTTGCAAGATTACGGAGGACTTTGGAAGTTCATCCTAGTCTAAACTGAATATGGGCAAAACTCGGATCTTGCCACTTAATCTACCTCATTACTGTCCAAACCTATAAATGAAATATCTTGGGTTACGTTTTCTGCCAACCCCTGTGGATGGTGTACTATTAAATTTAAACTGCTTTAGTTGAAGGTGTAGAAGCAGTGATTTTTACTAATCTCACTTCTTGGCCTCATGAATTTTGTTCAAATCGATATGGTTTTATAACTGTTCTGCGCTACTTTTTGTTACATACTTGGTCTAATGATGTTGACATAATCAACAAAAGGTTTGGCCCAGCCTCCAGATGTTTGCAGAGCTGAATGATTATACAAACTGACAAGTGACCAGTAACTAAGTTAGTTTAAACATTAGGGATAATGAAACCGCCATAAAGACTAGACTAGGCCATACCACATAAGTAGGGTGAGGAGTATAGTGCGCTTGCATGTTAGAGAAAGGTTGCAGTATACGCATATGGAATCACACAAGTAACGTAGAGATTGGCGTAGGTAGGAGTCGGTTACAGAATACATGGGTAGGGGGCAATGTATGGTGATGTGCAACGCACAAGACACGAAGAACATTACAGTGTCGGAGTACCGCCATTTTATTCAGAACGTTGAAAGGTCTTTATTCTGAAGTACTGAATTCTGACATCAAAATTGATTTGCACATAATCCCAAGCCTCATGACGTTTAGACAGACGCTCGGGCATCCAGGCCAGTAAGCAAGGGCGCCCCAACGGGGAATCAAAACCACTGGATAACATGTTCCAGCAGCACCCAGCATGCAAATATAAAGTTTATTAATTTCTATTGGAAGCAGCAAGGCTTTTGATCTCCCTTTGCAAGTAGCTACGGTGCCAAATGGCCTCATAATGAATAAACGCACAATACAGCATATAGGCTAGAATAGCAGCCAAACTCAATAAATAGACAAAAATGAATTCCGAACTGTGGTCCTCTACCAAGTGATTGGAACAGTGATCATTTATTCTTGGCTCAACTAGACAGCACACCTGCGATTTCCTTGGTGCAGCTAGACACAGGGACGCAGCAAAGGCCATGAACAAGGGGCAGATAAGGTCTCAGGCCTGGGAGTGAGAAGGGAAAAAACTTCTTGAAACTCAGTTCTCCTTCCCCATCACACACCCTGGCATCATATTAATTTGCTCAAGGCCGGAAGAGCAAAACGCCGATCAATTAGAGTTTTGTCCGCCAGGTTGGCTACCATAGCATAGTGCCAGCCAATGAAACAGCAGAATGCAGTGCAACATTTTAGTAGAATTAATTTAGGAGGAGCCATCAGTTAAAGAATATCCAATAGTAGTAGCCTTCACCTATAGGATGGATAGGTGTTATATCTCACTGACTAATAGAGCAAGTGAATAAAAATCTTTTCTTATCACTAACCATGACATCATTTATGATGTGTTTTTCATTTAAAAGCTTGTGTTTTGCATTACGATTGAGAATGCTTTTTTTGTGTTGCTCCCACCGTTCGTGTTTGAATAAAGTTGGGTGTTCTCGTGCACTTACAGTTATTCGATTTTCTTGTGTTTGTTTTTTTATTGATTATTGATTGGGACCACCTTAACACATTGGAGGCACTGCTGAGACACCCGAGCCCACCTGCAGGGAGTGGTTCAGTCCTAGGATTGTGAGTATACCTGTGCATGAAGATACCTACAGAGAGGGGAGAGTTGATGTTGTTTTCAGTTGAAAAAAGAGGATACTTCCAACAGTAGTTATGGAAGATTGTGTGGTTGGGTGTAAAGCCCAGCCTCCTTTGGGGGGGCAGTGAAAAATAGATAAAGAGTAGATACCCTGTATAAAGGGAAAACAGCTGTGTTAATAGGGTTTTTTATGTTGATTATTTGTCGGCATTGTTTTTGTATATAATAGGGATGGCAATGGTGTTTTTTGTGTGTTGGTAGCATAGCAGCTAGGTTTGTTTTGAGTTAATTATGGCGTAGATTGAGATTGTGTATTGTTGGCGCGGTATAGGAGGATTTTGTTGTGCTGTGACGTGGTTCAGAAGGGACACGTCGTTGTGAAAACATTGTAAGGAATTAAAGGGGAGGGGCATGAACAAGGAAAGGAGGCAATAGTGTATTTGAGTGGCGATTGCTGATTTTCATGCTAAGCTGAATTGTTTATATTGTCATAATGACAGGCACCCCCGCTGCTCACCTGTGTAAGTCGCTCCCTCAATCCGCCGAGAAAGTTGACAAATACCATGTGCAAAGTGGTTTGCTGCGCAGTGTAGTGGCGCAGTTGGTAGAAGAGAAAGAAAAATTGAAAAAGGTGCAAGGGATGAGAAAACAGGGACAAGAACCAGTAATTACCCCAGAAAAATGGATGGGAGGGCAAATCGTTTTTAAAATAGATGAACACTGAAAATGACAATGTAAAGGCATTGGAAAGAGAGGACCAGCAAGAGAAAAGGAGCGACTGGATGGAGGTTAATGCCAGCATTAGTAGAAGGGCAACAGAGGACAGGGAAAGGGAAGAGAACACAAGGGAGGTTTATGACAGTGTTAGCAAAGACAAACTAGGGGAGATAGACAGAGGAGTGTATGTAAGGGAAGGTCTTGGAAGTGTTTGCAATAGGGCGAAAGAAGAAAATGAAGGAGAGGAAGAAGAGGGAGATGAAGTGGCGATACAAACGCCTCATGTAGGTGTTGCTGGAGCACCAGAAGATTATCCACTAATAGATATGTGGGATAGTGAGTTACAGCAGTACACTGGTCCATCGCTCCTGGAGCTTCTCCCAGTCAATTCAGGAAGGAAAACGCCGTATGCAACCAGACTAAGGAACTTGCCAGGCCGGTGAGCAAATCGCATAGCAATAACAGTGAAAGGAAAGAAGGGTGCGGTTGCGTCCATACGAAAGGCATGGATAACGCAATCACCTTTGCTCCAGAAATGGTGGGGGCTGGCTCAGCATATACTACGGCCACAGACAAAAACAACTTAATGACTAAGACTAAATTACCATAGCTCACAGTAGGAGCAGGGAAGTCGATTTATGAGTTTGAAAAGCAAACATCAGAGATGACATTGGCAATAGGAGATATGAAGCTTATTTGCTTTTAGATTGGGAGAACAATCAGAAGACATGTGGAAAAGGGCATGCTACCCCAGGGTAACAGTGCAAAAAACCACACATGATGGATCACCATTTAATAATTACTCAGCAGACATTTGGAGAGCATTAAAGGTACAATTCCCAGACACATCAGGGATGAGTGCGATTATGTCTCACAAAATGGGTATAAATGAGATCCCAGGCACAAACATAAAAGAGATACAGGAGAAGTGGTGATTGGAGATGAGAGGGAATTGGGATAAAAATGTACCCGTGTTTTATCACATCTTATATCAGGGTCTCCAAGAAGACGTGCAAAAATAACTAAAGAAAGTAGCGGGGACTGAGGCAAAACCATGGCCTGAAATACAATTGAACATAGTACTTTTTTGTCAAATTAAACAGGAGAAATTGTCCAAAATATAGGTAGAGGGAGCGATGATCACGAATGTTCAGGGAGAGCTTCATGGGCAGGAAGGTCCATAGCCATGATCCAGCAGATATTGTGCAGGTCGAAGGGAAAGTAATTATAAGCACAGGGAAGATGAGGGTAGAGGGTTGGAGCTGGATTTGAGGTTTTGATGTTCCCAGGAGACTTGGGGGCAATGTTGGACATGTGGAAGACTGGGTAATTATTCACAGACATGCAGGAGCAGAGAAGGGGTGGGACAGCAGGGATGGCACCAGTAAGGCCTGAGAGGGGGACTTGTATACCCCCCAGCATACAATGCTTATGACACACCACAATTGCAGCAAGAACACGACACTTTTTAATACACAAAACAAATATTTCCAAATGGTAATGCACAGCCACAGGTGCAACAAATAAAGCAGTACATGCAACAGCCACAACAGCAGATATCTCAGAAACTGCCACAAGTATTGATATATCAGACACAGTCACCACAGACACATTAACAGCCATCGAAATGTATTACAGTTGCAAACTTGATGTGTCTAGTATTATCAGTAACGTCCGACCTGGTGAGGAACCCCTGGTATGGATGAAAATTGGAGACAACACATTTTCCCGTTTAGTAGACACTGTTGCAATGAGATCTTCTGTCAAGGAAAAGAGGTTTCCAATGCCAGAAAATATGATGGACACGCAAGGATTCTCTGGGACTATGACAAATGTTCCATTTACAGAAGAATTCCCCATTACAGTAGTTGAGCATACATTGGCTTTGCCATTGTTATATTCCTGAAAGCTACCATCAAACATATTGGGGAGGGACAGGGTAAGGGTAATACTACACAGGACGGATGACAAAGATGTTAGTTGGCACGCATTGGTAGCACTTGATGCAGCACAGCAACTAAGTGACGTGACAGATGTTGGGCCTCATTACGACCCTGGCACTAAGTGTTTAACGGCGCCATAAAAGGCTGCGGTGCCGTTAAACAATTAGCACCTTACTACGAGGTCCCTTTGCGGGACCCGACCTTAACAGCTGGTCTACACCAGCCATTAAAGTAGGGACCCGCAAAGGGACCTTGGTGCTAAGTACGGTACCGCAATTTGCGGTACTTTACTTAGCGCATACCCATAGAGCCCTATAGGGCAAAAATGGGAATGGGGAAGGGCCATGCTTCAATGGGGAATTACCACCCCGCCAACCTTGGAATGGGGTGGTAATTCCCCATTGAACCATGGCGGACCCGTTACAACACCGGCACCAACCATGGTGCTAATAGCGCCATGGTTTAGCGCGGTGTTGTAATGAGGGCCGTTGACTTATTTGCAGACAATGACACAGATCATAAAGTTATTTTTGACATCTGCATTCCATGCCAGTTGCAGGTACAATACAGGGAAATGCCCCTGATAATATCATTGGTTAACAAGGGTACATCCTTTTTACAAGAGAACTTTGCAAAAGTTGCCAGTGAATTATGGAATAACATCCCCAATGGTGTAGGATTTTTGGAAGGGGTTGGAGCAGTGAAAATAAAATTGAAGAAAGGGGCAATCTTGCACCGAGTAAAATAGTACCCAGTGTATAGCGAGGCAGAGGAAGGCATCTATGAAACTATTGTTTCCCTGATGAAACAAGGGATAATAGTATGGTCTGAATCCCCACCTGTTAAACAATAGAAAGGGGGTCTTGGAGATTTATAGAAGTTTTAGGCCCTTTAAATAACATTGTGGAGGCTGAATTTGCAGTTGTGACCATTTTGTGTAACATACCTCCTACTGCAATGCATTTTACAGGGATTGATTTGAAAACAGCTTTCTTTTCCGTCCCCTTGCATGAAGACTCACAATATCTGACAGCATTTACCTATAGATCAACCAGACTACAACATACAAGACTGCCACAGGGTTACTGTGAATCCCCTAATGTGTTTATTAGGGTGCTGAAAATGGACTTGGGTAATTTACAGACTCCTAGTACCACTCCTTTGCCACTGGCTCCTTCCTGCTACTCCTTAAGCACTCTCTTGTACACTCTCTCCTCAAAAAGCATTCCACCAACCCCTCCAGTCTGGCTAACTACTACCCTATCTCCATTACCACCTTCCATGGCAAACTCTTGGAGAAGCTGGCCACCTCCCAGCTTACCCACCACACTGAATCTGTTGGTTGTCCCCACGACCACAAGACTGGCTTCAGAGCAGCCGAGGCATGGAAACTGCACTCCTGAACATCAGCGAAGACTTGCTCTTTAATCTCGATTCCAACTCTCCTTCCAATCGCATCGTTGTTGACCTTGCCTCTGCCTTTGATAAAGTAAATCATGCCACCTTTATAAACTGGCTCTGTGATACCCTTGGCATCACAGACCTGGCTCTGGACTGAGTGACCACCTACCTCTCTGACCGTCCTACCCAGGTTCAACTGGCCCTTTTCTCTCCTCCATCACACTCAGGGCTCTATCCTCTAGCCGTGACTCTTCAATAACCACCTTGCCGTTCTAGCCCATTTGATCTCCGCCTTCTCTCCTAACTTCCAGTGTTATGCATCCAACACGCAGCTCTCCTTCAGGCTTCCCCCCACTGCCTCCTTTTCTTCCACTCTTATTCCTGACTGTCTGTCTGCTTTTCAGGTATGATGAACTGCTAACGATCTCTCCCTCCATGGGCTCCCTCCCCTCACCCTCCTGTGAGGCAAAAAACCTTGGTGTCATGTTCGACTCCTCTCTCTCCTTCTCTCCTCACATTATGGACATTGCCATGAAGGCCCACTTTCAGCTGCACCTTGTGAGAAACCTAAGGGTATTCTCCCAACTAGACCTCGAGAATCCCTTATTCAGGTGGCCAGGGAAGGGCTGGAGCTCTCAGATGCCAACCCTGGGGGTGGACGAGCGACGGAGGATAACCTGGATAGGGGAACCCAGATTTATGCTCTGGAAAATGCCCCAGGTGAGACGTGGTATTATACTGGGGAAAGGGACGAGAAAGATGAGCTTCTTGAAGCTTTTATAGGTTGCACCAAGTCAACCTCTTTTTCACCTAAAGAATCTTCCTTTTCCCAAACCAGCGACCCCTCTGCATCTGGTAAATCCATTAAAAACCTCAAATCCCAGAATCCCTGCTATCCTGACTTCTACTCAGATATTCACAATCATTCGCCTTTACGTCCCTCTGATTATCACTTTCCGAACTCCCAGTCAAATGTGACCAACAACTGCAATTCCCACAAATCCTCTTACTCATTCCTCAAATCCTGCCTGAATACTCCCATTTATTCTCTTTCCAGTCCTTCTGATTATTTGTTCCTCCATTCCCAACCGGCTCATATAAAACACTACCATTCCCACAAAATCCCCTGTTTATTTTATGAAAAAAATCCTAGTCATTCCCATTTGTTTCACAAATCATCTGATCAAAAGGTTGTAATTCCCTATAGAACCTTTCCCCTTTCTGACATGAGCACTTCCTTACAATATCACAGTCAACAGATTAATGCAAAACCTGTTTACCTGCCATGTCCCAACCCAAGGGTCAGGCAAAGTCAGGCAATTGACCAAAATCACATATACCTGACGGCCCTTTCTTTTCCCCACAGGGATAAAAGGTGAGCAAGGGGGCACACAAAGAGCAAGGCAGACCGCACAACATGAGAGCTAACTCATCATGTCAGTTCAAGAGGCGAAAGACGGCATATACCGAGAGGGTGACAAGGAGAGGAGTGACCTTGCCCTTTCCGATCAAGGCCTGTAAAACTTCTTCAGACTGAGACATAAGACCGCAAACAGTAGCCAGTCCGTGTTGCTGCATGTGTCAGCGGTACACAAGACCCTCCTCCGATGATTACCAGGCCAGGGAGAGACGCTTGTCTCAGTGGTATCAACCTTGACTCCAGAGAGGAAGAAAGCCAAGTGGTTCATCACAGCCGGTGAGTCGAGAAGAGAGCCAATAAGAAATCAAGCCTTGTTGAACGAAAAGTAGCAAGCAGCTAATTTGAATTTTGTAAGGCTTAAAGGAACTATTGAGAAAGTGAGGGAAAGCCTGCAACAGAGGTGTCCAGCGCCACGTGGGTGCTTACACAGGATATAAAAAATAAAATAAATAATCCTACTCAGTGATCTCCAACACTCTGGTCTTTGGTCCACTGAGAGCGTTGGTACTACCAACACTTTGAGACTATAATAATGGTAAAAAGCGCTATACAAATAACAATTACAATACTTCTCTTAAAGTATTGCACTTTGGACAGTGCAATGTACAGAGAGAAAAAGTCAGCCTTTGCACAACATGTGGCAAACTCTAAGTAAATTTAGTCAATATTTAGAAAAGGTTTGCTGGGTGTGGGGCTGCACGTTGATTCCAAATTCTGAAGCTGATCAGAAAGTTGAAAAAATCAGAGAGGAAGAAACAATGCAACCCCTTACTGTGTGCCCAACTTCATTATTTGATTAGATGAATAACCGAGTTTTTGGTTCTTCACTTTGAAATTAGACAAGACACCTTTTGCCGGTTTGAAATTTCTTTAATACAAAACCGGGGTTTTAAATCATCTGTGAAAAAGCCCTCTTACCGTGCTTGTTATCTTTGAGGAAGGAGGCCAGGCCTGACACAAGCGAATGTGTGTGTCTTTGTGTTTGGAAAACAATCCCTAAAATCACTCTTTGACAGACTAGAACAACTTAAAAAATAAGAGCTTTCATGATGGTGGTAAGGGAAGACAATGGAGCAATATCTTCGTGTAAACAGAATACCAAGAGGTCTACGCATATGTATTTTTTCCTCCTTTGAGGAGGATGATGTGACAGGCTTTCAAGAGTGGGAAGAATGACTGTCTATTACATCTAAAGAAATGATGATGCTATCCATCACAAATGCCAAAAAAGCTCATGAACAACCAACTAAGGAGAGAGAACAAACCAAGCAGGATATTGAAAACTCAATTTGCCAGAAGCAACTTTTAAAAACTGCCAGATAGGCTACAGCGGAGTCTACTGCAGAGTCGAGCAGTCTGCACTCCAGAGCGTGTGAGTCAGCCTTTCGTTTTCACTGCTGGTGGGCGGACCCACATAAACACTCCTTTGACCGCGGAGCGGACCGCAGAGTCTACTGCAGAGTCAAGCAGTCTGCAGTCATGCAGAGCGTGCAGAGGGTCGGTGGCGCTGAGGACTTAACGATCATCAATCCTGCAGAAAAGAGGCAAACGGCGATGGGAGAAAACGTGGAGTTTCGGGATGCAGGTGACGTGGATGACCCAAGCATGATGGAGCCGGCAAGATGCCTCAGAAGTAACTCAAAGCTCCTGCTGCCGGAGAAAAAGTCACCTACCTTTAAGCGAGGTATGAACTACGCTACCCCATCCGCTCCGACTCGTGCAGCAGAGTCGCTTTTTGAATTTCTCCCTGAACTCCTCGTTGAACACACAAATAAAGTAAAGGAAATGTCAAACCCTGCCACTGTAACGGCAGTGGAGAAAACCCTGCTGTTAGCGGCTGAGACAGAGGCGGGGCCTGTAGTGTGTGGTGGAGAGGCAGGCCGGAGGTCCGCCTCGGCAAGAGGTTTGTCAGCCGAGATTGCCGGAGGGCAGTCTGGGACGACCCTTTCCCCGGCCTGCTCCGCCAACACACCTGTAACGCAGGGAAAAAGTCTGGCTATAACGACACCGTCAGACACTGCGGACACTGCAGAAAGAACTATAACAACACCGCAAAGTGGAAAGGGTCGTCGCAAGGATCAGCCTCTATGCGAGGTGAAGGGAGGGGGGACCCAGTCAAAAGAGCCTGAGCATCGGCGGCCGCTGGACATTGGCACAGGTATAACGGGGGTACAGTGAAAAATGACGCTGCTAACAACAGCCCAAATTCTCCCTCGATCTCAAACAGAGGTGCAAATTCATCATGAAGTAATAAACAAACAGGCAAAGACCAAAGAGGCACCAGCGACCTCTGACATAACACAAGTGTTCACCAACACAAAAGAAAACTCTATGTGTAGAGGAGATCATGGAGGATGATATGAATGATGATACTCCCCTGGCTACAAAGCGCCTGGTGGAAAACGACCAAAACACTCTGTCTAGCCCCGAGGAGACGACTGCGAAGGACTCAAAAAAGAGGGCTGGGGCAAAACAAACAAAAACAATCTATGGCAAAAGACAAAAAGGGAAAGCCCTTAAACCAAAAAAAAAAACTGAGAAACCAAAGGGCAATGTGCAGACTAGCAGCAATTACACAGGCACCAGTTTTGGAATAAAAAACCAAAAAAAACTGTCAAAATACAATAAACAAGAAATAAGAAAATTATACGGAAAAGTTACCCAATCCTCTAATCTCAAACGCACTGCTCAACTTCTTTAAGAAGCAACAGCACAAACGGAAACTCAATACAGACACTGAATTATCCGCTGCAAAAATGCTGGAAGTAGTAGAAGAGATTCTGCCTGCAAATAAAACAAGAAAAACGGACGATACAAAAGCTTCCACTAAAGAAAACACAGAAAATGGTCCTGAGCATAATAAAGATCCAGTTGTGGAGCCTAAACTATGTGATTCTATCAGTCCACTGCGAGGAGGAGGCGAAAATCACCTCTCAACAGATCTAAAAGGCCTCCAACATTCTGATAAGATGGCGCAAGACGCGGCATGCCTAGAGCCAAATGTTCCCTCTGATTTAGTGAAAAAAAGTCTTGTATAAGACTGAGACCCTGCGAAAACACGACGACGTACAACAGGAAAAACCAGATTCGAAAGAGAATACCTCATTCCCAGACTCGCATTGGCATGCCATGCCACAGGAGGAACAGGCGAGGGAGTATCCGCACACTTCGGGTGTTGGAAGGAAAATGAGTGCACAATCATGGGCAAAAATCCACCTGCAACATTCAAACGGGAGTGAACCTCGATCAACACATACCACGGAAAAAAGCAAGTCACTAAGAAGTCAGAAGGGGAACCACGGGGAGCATCGACCTCTGGTGACCTCTCCCCAGGCATCTTCGTTTGCTGAAAGTCCGGCTCACTCTCACACGCTACCATATAACTTAGAACAAACGCCGGGGAAACATAGAAGGCATAGTGAAATCATGATGGATACACAGAAAAATTCACCCAACAAAAAATCTGATATGACAACGATCATGGCAGCAATTACTATCTCCCTTGCTCCGTTCAGAAAACTTTATGAAACTATAAATGAAGCTACAAAAGATAATACAACCATCTTAGGGAAACTACTATCGAAATTTGACTTTATTGAAGGATACTTAACAGCAATGGAAGCTAAAAATGAAAAACAAACTGCGACATGGGAGGCAAAATGGGAAGCCATGGAGGCAGCTCTCAAAGAGGAAAGTCAGAATAACAAACTAAAAAAAAAAACGACGGGAAGTCAAACTCAAGTATGGCCAACAAAGGAGAAGGTCGACACAGATCGGGTGGCTGGCAGTCTAAACAGGCCTCTCTGGCTGAAGATGTACGGGTGCAAAGCCAAAATATGAGACTGGACCAAAATACAATATCTAGAAGTGATCAAAGAGAAAAAATATGCTTGAAGTTAGCACAACAAACAGAAACAGCAAAAAATAAAATTCCGTCAACAGAGGGCAGTATCGACTTGACCAAGAGTCCTAAGCGAGACGACCTGATAACTACAAAAATTCTGAAAAAGAGTATACACACAGAAAAGTCCCCAGGAACAGTGTAGGATTTTCTAACGAGAAGTCCATTTATGGATATATCGGTCTACCCGGACTCAGAGCCAGATAAGGAGACGTCTCAAGACAAAGCCATCGAGACTACGGCCAAAGAGGACATCACAAAGACAGATAGAGGCAGAAGTCCCCTCAAAAAACAAGACATCTAAAAAGGGGGAGAAAACAGGGTCTAAACAGCAAGGAGTCAATCAACGAGACCAGAGTCACGGGGAACACTCTAAGGAACAACAAGAAACAAATCAGAGTGACGTGAATTGACCCCAAAAAGACAAAGAGTACGAAGTAGCTCAAAGGAAAGAACAAGAAGAGCATTGGGGCGGGAAAGACCTCCCCTACGAGAAGCTAAATCAGAAAAAAATAGAGTGTTCAAGCTAGAACAATCATCATGCAAAAGTGACTATATCGTCCTGAACAGGAAAACAGTCTTAAAAACATTGAGTACAATTCCTTCTCTGCAACACCTGAAGACAGAGGACTTCATCTTAATTGAACCCTATCATCCTGATCAGAAGGCAAAAACATACCTCCATATCAAAAGTGGGGCAATTGAGAGACTCACAAACAAGCCATATAAAGAACTAAAAAAAGCAGGCTTCACACTGACAGAAGTAGCACAAGAAAGTAAACATGATTGAAGGCCAAGGAGTCTCAAGGAGAGTGAGGGTCCAAAAGTTCATCAGATATTAAAAAGCCAAGTCCAGGAAAACTGGAAAAGGGCCAATTTAGGAGGAACAGAGGTAGAGGAAATCCATAGCCACAGGAGGTATAATTATCGAGAAACCAAACGAGAGTCGAGCAGGCAAAGAGAGAATTACACCAGGTGTGCACGAAAAGATGGATCACCCAGGAAGAGTTAGCAATATCGTAAACAGAGATTTCATTCTGAATCAGAGGAAGACCATCAGAGACCAGATACCTATCGCCTTAAAGGCCAAGTAAATAAACAGGAAAACAATCAGGAAAGAGAAGTGATTGATTGAGACACGGAAGACTCAAGGAAACCACAGGGCCCATGGAAGTGGCTAAAGGCAGCCCTAAACTCTAATTTGGAGAAATAGCAACCATCAGGAGGAGCGCCGGAAAAACAACCTCCTCTGATTCATCTTCAACAAACTACGACAAAGAATGTCTTGAGTATGGGCTCATGGAACACGAGAGGTCACCACCATCTAACTAACCCAGATAACCAAGACCTTGGAGAATTCGATATACTTTGTCTCCAAGAAACATGGTTAATGGCGAAACCAGCATTGGACGGTTTTGAGATAGCTTTCGCCCTGGCAACAAAAGGCATGCTCGGTCGACCATCGGCAGGGCTATTGATAGCTATCCGAATGGGATGTGGAATTGAAATCACCAAAAAAATAACAGAATCTTACGGTATTCTGGCAATCCTAACAACGTGGAAGCAAAAACAGAGTACACAAAGGCAAATGCAACCGCCAAAGATCGCAATAAGAACTGTATACTTAAATCCACAGAGAACTTCGAGCATGGAATTCTGTAAAAAAATAAAAAAAGTGATCGACTGCATCGCACTGGAAGACCCGCAAACACACATAATTCTATGTGGAGACTTAAATTCGAACTGCAACATCAACCTAGACAACACGGGGGCGAAGAAAGCTCGTTCACAAGCCAAAGAGAGAGGAGTAGTATGGGTGGCTTTGATGAATTCTAGAAATCTACATAACATTGCAACAGTGAGCTCTTGGTCAGGGACGATACCCACATGGGAGAGAGGAAAATCGAAAGCTACCCTCCATTACTTTTTTACCTCTGAGAGCGTGCTACATAACATAGAAGACTACGCGATCTCTACAAAGCCCCAACTTCTAGCGAGGTGCTTCTACAAAGAAACACAGGGCATCAATGGATTGACCTATCTGACAGACAAGACATAAGAGCCGTAATAACAAGACTCAAAAATTCAAGGGCACCGGGTCCAGATGGACTCAGCAACATAGACATTAAACAAAATGCGAAGGAATGGTCAGAGTTCATCAGTACCATCTTTGAACACTGTAGAGAAACAAAAGCTATTCCCGCATCCTGACAATCTGCAGTGATTGTCCCGATATACAAGCAAGGAGACAGAGAAAAACCCGGCAACTATCGCCCGATAGCACTCCTGGATATAATAGGGAAAATATTTGCAACACTACTTTTAGCCCACTTTTGCACCTGGGCAGAAATATCACCTGCACATAATCCCTTCCAAATGGGCTTCCTCAAAAATGGAAGTACCTCAGTGAACATTTGTTTGTTAAATCTGATAAAAAGCAAAGGTAAAACAAGGAACACCGCCAGTGTACATGGCTTTTATAAACCTGTCACAAGCATTCGACAGAGTAGACAGGCGAAGATTATGGACTAAACTGGAAAACTGGAATTGTCCAAAAAATCTACTCGATCCTGTGATGGCCCTACACGAAAACACCAAACTAAAAGTGCGACTTAACACCCAAGGGACGCTATCGCGTGAAATTCCTTCAAAGCGTGGTGTGAAACAGGGCTGCCCCTTAGCCCCAGCCCTATTCATCGCCTATTTAGGTGACCTCAAGGCAGCCGAACTTTCTGTAAGGTCTTTTCCTCCAAATTTGTGGAAGGTGAACATCTCAAGAATATTATATGCAGACGACCTTATTCTGCTAGACCAGACACAGATTGGCCTTCAGCGCCAACTAAACAACTTGGCGGCGTACATGGATGAAAACAATCAGCAAATAAACAAGAAAAAAACAAAGGTTCTGATATTTGGGAAAAGCTCTACAAAAAAGAAGGCAAATAACAAATGATTTTTGGAAAACATAAACATCGAGGTAGTGCCATCCTACAAATATCTAGGAGTTTGCATAGATGCATCGAGCCAGGAAGAGACAATGCAAGCAACGCTCTGGAAAAAAGCTAAGAATCTAGCAACTCAAATGAAGACCCTGGAAAAGGAAATACGGGAAATTTTCAGTCATCCCAGTAATACAATTTTACAAAGGAAAGGTAGTCCCGACCCTCACCTATGGGATGGGTGCAACTATGAACATGCCAAACACCATATGGGGGAAACTGGAAGGTTTTCTTTGGAAATCCCTACTAGGTCTACCAAATTCAGTTTCAGTAGAACTCATCAGGCCAGAACTAGGCCTGCTCTCTCTTGAACAATCGGTAACTCTTGGTGCAATTCAACTCTTTAGAAACACCTCACTACCTGAGGCACCGCTGAGCTACAAGATCATCGGAACTGAAATAACAAACCGCAAGCTGACCACCTTGAACAGATGGGTGGACAAACTAAGGAACAAATTGGAAGAGGTGGCGTGTACAGAAGAAGACTTGCAAAGGAACCCCCAAAAGTAAAATCCAAATTAGAAGCTCAAGACTGGATCAATACTCTGAAAATGGCACAATCCAACAAACACACGAAACATCTGCCACCTACTTTTAACAGACTGAACGAGCCAATGCCGTACTGTATAAAGTTCCCCGACAAACTACTCAGGATCACCTTTATGAAATTCAAGCGATTAGACTAAAAACGGCCACTAAAGAATGCAGATTATGTGGCGACGTAAATAAACTGGAAACAGTACACCATCTTTTGATGCAGTGTCCGGAGCTAAGAGAAATACGTGCTACATATCTAAGCAACCTGTGCACTGACTTTGCGGGACTACTTGAAGACGAAGAAATGACATGGTGGAACAGGCTGATGTCAGGTGAAAAAACATCATGGGCATTAGCTACAGTAAAAACTTTGGAAGCTGCATTCCGCAAAATAAATGCACAGTCTGGTAACTAGGGCAAGAAAATAATTTGAACCTTTGTTTGTATGTCTGCAGGCTACATCATGTCTCAAACCATCTATAGGAGGATGGTGAACTGAATCAGACGCTAATGAACATCTGTTTCAGGTGTTCGACTATTCGAATGCTGACCTTTTGAACATCGAACCTTTAAGTCCAGACATTGTATGCGTTTTCTCTGTAATAACAGCTTCTTCTAGCATATCTACATCATGTTGGCCATGTCTACCGTTTCAGTGAATCTCTTAGCTATGTAGGAACAGTCAAGATTCTTGTAAAAATTGCTAATTGTAATTACAAACAAGTAAATAAGAAAAATAAAAATAAAAAAAAAACTGCTAGATATTAGATGATTATATCCAATGGTTTACAAAAGAACTTAAAATTAAAAAACAAAAAAGTTTATTAGAAATTAAATGGATTACAAATCCAAGAGGGTTTACACCTTCCAGAAACAGACACCATCAAGAAACTATGTGCCAACTCAAAAAAGCAAACCGTTACCCAAAACACCTATACAAACTTCACCACCATCCTCTGAGGCAGAATCACAAAGTGATACAGAACAGGAACAAGTTACACCAACAACATCTACTATGATTGAAACATGCAGAGGTAATTCATCAGCTTTTTTAGAGGAATACATAAAATTCAAAAACATGCAGACAACACATTTCTTCACCAGAACTCCACCAACTCAGGGTAACACCAACATACAAATATGACAAGGACAAGGAGGGACAGCAGGGGCAGAGGCAATAATACCAATCCTGTCCTCAACAAGCGAAGGAGTCCAAACAAGGTGGAAAAACCCAAAGAATTACAAAAAAACATATTAGTAAACCTTGATGATTTAGACCCCTCACCACACCTTGTAAGCACATTAAACAAAGGGCTCACATTCTGCCCAACCAAACCATCTGACTATTTCACACTGAATACGGACCTTTACCAATTCTGTAGAAGGTTAAAACTAAAAAAAAATGTTTTCACAAAATTCAAGAATCAGAAAACAAAAGGATACTCAAAACCCACCAGAATTTCCCATTTCCCACATAGAGGATACTGTTCAATTATTGAATATAGGAGAAGAAGAGGCTACCCATACTTTGGATACAGTCACGGAGGATATGGACATTGAGATAGATCTAAGTGAGGAAACAACTCTAAGGCTAAAATCTACATTTACCCCTCACCAGACACAAGAAAATGTTACAGAGCTGTTTTTCAAAGCGGTTACACACGAATTATGACAGAATTATTTTTCAGGACCCTTACCTAAAATCAAACACAATTTAACCTTGAGAGAAAAAACAGAAATTGAGAAATTAAGTAAAAACTCAGAGATCACAATGAAGAAAGCCGATAAAGGTGGGAATGTTGTATTGATGAAAATAACTGATTACCTCAGAGCAGCAGAAGAACATCTTAGTATAAAAGGATGCTACGAAAAATTGAGTACCAACCCAATCCCAAAATTGGTTCAGGACACGAAATTGATAACAACACCCTGGTCAGATCTAAATTTATTAACAGATGATGAGCAAAGTTTCCCAAGTACTTTGCATCCAATTCTAGGCACAATATACTTTATACCCAAGATTCACAAGCCTAATGGCTCTTTCCCTTCGTTCAGACCAATCATAAACAGTATCAGCTCTTTAACTGAGCCCATTTCCAGATATATAGACGCACACTTACAACCGCTTGTGTGAGGCCTGGCCTCCTTCATCAAAGATACCAAGCACTTTATGAGAGCTTTTTCACAGATAATATAAAACCCCGGTTTTGGATTAAAGAAATTTCAAACCGGCAAAAGGTGTCTTTTATAATTTCAAACTGAAGAACCAAAAACTGGATTATTCAACTAATCAAATAATGAAAAATGAAGATGGGCGAACAGTAAGGGGTTCCATTCTTTCTTTCTCTCTCACTGGGCAGTGGTGTATGCAGTGACATAGACACATTACCACCAGCTCCTTGTCCGTGTCTTTATTATCCAAGGTGGTCCCCCATCTCACCTTAACAGGGTAGTGCTAATAGAGTCAGGGAGGTAGTGGTTGAAACATAGTGATGGATGGTCTCCTCTGACTTCCTTGCCTGCTGTTATTACTGTGCCGCAACTAGGAGCCAGTTTTTGTGCATGTCAAATTCATGTAGCTGCTGTGTATTAACATAGACTGCAAGGAAGGCAAAGTGCCAGTCTCTGCCCTTATGCTTCTGCTATTTGAAAGTCATGGATGGAGAGACCTCACAAGCCTTCCTAATAATACCCCTGTTTCTCTTTGTAACCACAGACATTTTGGGTATGCTCACTTTGTTTAGTTTGATATCCACATGCAGTATTAGTACCTAAATGTGTTGATATCCTCAGGTACAGCCAATGCCCCATATATATCCAGGAACAACACAATGAAAGCCAGCACTGGTGATGTAAGGACAGTTCTGAGCTATTAATGACGGGTAATTACCCAAAGGTACAGCCAATGCCCCATATATATCCAGGACACCACAATGAAAGCCAGCACTGGTGATGTAAGGACAGTTCTGAGCTATTAATGACGGGTAATTACCCAAAGGTAGAGACTAGAGGGCCTTGGGAAGAGGCGAAGAGAGGTCAAAGTGGTCATACAGCGGTCTTGTAAAATCCTCTTTACTATCGAAAGTCTTTGACTGACAGATGATTGTGAAGGAAAGGGAGATGAATCCCGGATGGTGAAGTTATCGCATGAACAGTCTGATATAAATGTTGGCAAGAGTGAACCCGGTGGAAGGATGCTGACTAAAAGGGGCGAAGCCTGAAGTCCCTATGAACAGTGTGTTGAAAGGGGTGGAAGGTCATCAACCCAAAGTTAATTTTGAGACAGCCTGAAGAATTGTTTAAAAAGACATTTGTGATCTGTGAATGGAAGAAAAGCCGTAGTAAACCCTAGCCCAAAGTTCATTGAGAAAGGAATTGAGAAAGGAACTGTTTAGTTGATTTGTTGAATATGATTTGTGAGGGTTCTGCGCCCAGAAGAGGGGGCTCAGGGGTGAAGCCATCACCCAAAGTATTCATGGAATAGAACTTTGTGTATGTTTGGCCATCGAAGAACCTGATAGTGGATGCAGAACTGTTGGCTCGTGCTGGGAAATCTGGAGTGTGTGCTGTGCCCAGGAGACCTGCCTTGTCTCTAGCTCAAAACATGGGTAAGGGAGACCCCTGGCAATCACATCCTGACTTATTATTTGTGAAAATGTCTTTCTTTATTGAAAACTCTATCCCACACTATTTCTGTAATTAGTTGTAAGGATTTGGCAATAGATTTTTTTTAGTATAGGCCTTTTTAATTTGATGGTCAACGCTTGCTCTCATCTTAGATTTAGGTTAGGCATTTTTCCAACCTACATCTTTTTTAAATAAACACCCTTGAATCGTGATCACTTGTGTCTGTATTTATTCTTGCCAACATGAGTTCCTTACAACCTCCTCAGGGGCATTCTCCCTTTCCTCAACTTCCCCAAGAAACTCAATATCTGCAGAGCTCTGGTCCACTCCAGGCTGGGCTACTGCAACAGCCTCTTCCTCAATCTGCCTAATTCCTCCCTTTGCCCCCTTCAACTAATCCAGAATAGGACTGCAAGATTTATCCTTGGCCTCAAGCCCAGGGACCGCATCTCTACAGCCCTAAGATCTCTCCACTGGCTCCTGATTGCTGCGAGGATCAAGTTCAAGAACCTCTGCATCATCCACTAGGCTTTCTGGGGCCTGGGAACCCGCTACATCCAACTCCCTCTCCCTAAATACCTACCTGCTAGAACCCTTCGGTCTTGTAGCTCCAACTCTCCGCATATCAGACACTTTTCCAAGACAAGCAGAGAGTAGCGGTAGAGCTCTTTCCTTCACAGATTCCTTCCTTCTGGAATGGCCTCCATGCCCGTCTCAGACAGTTTCCCAAGACTCTCCTTTTCTCTAGCTCCTTCCCTCTCCACCTCCCCTGCTAATGTCCCCTCTCTCTCTTTTTGACTGGCTGCCTGCTTCCATCTGATTTCCTACAGTGCACCAGGCTCTTCTTGACCAGTCTACCCCTGCACTTGATCTCCTATGACCCGCCACCCCCAACCTGCACTTGCCCTTCTGGGCTCCCTTGCCCTGGACTAGTCTGGCATGGCCTGCAACCCTTTGAGCCCTTCCATCCCTGTCCCTCCCACTGAGCATGTGGACCTTTCTCTTGCACTCTCTGCATACCCCTGGCACTTGTCCACCTGGCCTCTTCTTGGCACTCGCCTAACCCATAGGCCTTTTACCACCCCGACCGGCACTTGCCCCCTCCCCTTTCCCTCACATGTTTTGTTACTGCACTTGCACGCTATGAATGACGCAAGGTTTAGTAGGACTGTTTTTGCTTTTCTTCATCCCTGTCCCCCTTCCCCCTCTTTTGTATTGTTGTGTGATAGACATTTTGCTGTTTATGTGCATTATAAATACCCAATAAATAAATAAAATAAATAAACATTATACAATATGTAGATGACCTGTTAGTGTGTAGCCCAACAAAAGACAAATGCAGGACACACTAAGTGGCGTTATTGACCTTGTTGGCTGAAAATGGATATAAAGTGGACAAGGAGAAATTGCAGTACTTTCAGGAAGAAGTACCATATTTGGGTCAGTTAATATCAAAAGAGGAGACAAGGGTTCCACCTCAAAGAGCAGAAGCAATAAGTAACACAACCCGACCAGAGACAGTGAAATAACTGCAGCTATTTTTGGGGCAATGTATTTATTGTCATGTCTGGGTCTTTGACTACAGCACATAAGTTTGGCCCCTGCTGGAAGGACTAAAGGAAGCACAGAAAGAAAACAGTACCATAGTGTAGACAGGTGAGAGGACGGATGCATTCGATGAACTGAAAAAAACAATAACTACAGCTCTCGTTTTGGGAATACCAGATTACAAAGAAGAATTTTACTTGTTCTCCCACAAAAGACTTCAATGCGACGCAAACAATTAGCATATTATGGTGGGGTTCTGGATCTGGTGATTAGAGGGCATTAACTCATGTGAGCAAGCACTAGCTGTAGCGTTTGCAATCGAAAAGATCTCCACAATAGCCATGGGCTGTTCCATCACAATGTACCTGGAACATGCCCTATTGGCATTTTTTAGAAGCCAAAATCCATGCTCACCACACTGCGGGTAACTGAAATTGAGGTTATATTGTCCAACCCATCGATTCAAATTGCGAGGTACCGAACAGTAAACCCTGAAACATTTATTGCTGAACCAGTGGAGGGAGGAGATTGGGTCCATGATTGTACTACATACGTTGACATATATGAGAACATATCCCAGATTAAGGAGACTGCACTAGAGGGGGGAGAAAATAACTTTGTTGATGGGTTGTTGATGACAGATCAGAGCATGGGATTGAGGCATTCAGGTGCATCAGTGGTAAAAAGAAAGGTGAGGATTTCGAGGTAGTGCAAAGAGCGAGGTTACCAGGACATTTTACAGGCGGCAGAGTTAGTGGCAATGATAATTGCATTTAAAAAACATGAGGACCAGGTAGTGATGATGGTATGACCTCCTTTTGCAGACATTAGCTTTTTCGATGGCATTTTTATCGAAAATATTCCATCGAAAAAACTCACTGAAATACATATGAGAGTGTGGGGGGGATAACTGGTTAAAAGCTATGGGAGCGGTCAGGGTGGGGTTAATAACAGTAATTAAAAGTTAGCTGCAATGCCTTCCCCTGGCTCTCTTGGCTTTTTTACGCAGTCAGACAGGCTCAGGTCACCACCTCACACCCCATTAAATAGTGATGGGCCGAAAAATTCACATCCCCATTGCTCCTCCCACGCGTGCTCGACTGGACGTAGAGAGCTCTGTAACTGTTTTTGTGAAATTAGATGCATGATTATCTAACTGCCATGACTAAATGTTTGATATTAATTTCTTGACAGATCCAAGTGCAGCAGGGGGACCAATAATCAAACAACAACAACAGAGAGGGCATTGTAGACGTAAACCCTGTAATACCACCCCTCCAACTGTTGCCTGGGGACCTAATTTATATGTGCAAATGTGTCCGCAAGTCGCATAAGCCATGATTTGATGGCCCATCTACTGTCCAGTATGCAACCCCTCCTCTGTAAAAGTGTGAGGCAAAAAGGCGTGTGTGCATATAGGTGATGCAAAACTTTTCAGAGGTACAGCCCCCCTGTTAGATGAAGAGAGACTGTAAGAATAAAAAGAGGTGATCATACCACAGATGAGGGCGAGGGTGAGGGTGAGAGCTGACCAGCAATGTGGCACATGATATCACACCACAGAAGTATGTATTTTTCAAGGGAAAAAGACACTGTTCCTTTACTATGCCAACATGTACCTAGAAAAAGACTTTTGGAGAAATGCACTCCATAAGCATCATGATTGCTGCTTTTTTCTCTTCTCTTTGTTGTTTTTGTTTCACGTATACACTTGCAATTATATTATTTAGCAATGATAGCATCAATATAGCTGCTAACATGAGTGGACAAATAAGTAGGGTTAGGAGAAATGTGAGCGATGATTAACAGTTCTTGAAACATCATGTTGAAAGTTATAATGAAAAAATGAATAACCTTTGGTACAAACATATGATAATGGTGGGGAGAGAAACATTTTATGAGAACTGCTTTGTGTGCTCTCCCATTCTGCATGCTTTGAAAATGTTTGTGTGGCAAAAGCAATACTAGTGAAAAAAGAGCACACTGCCTAACGTATCTTGCAATGTGCAAAATGAGTGGACAATTTCAGGGCAGAAGGGCTGATATGAAATGGGTTACAAAAGCAGACTTTCCTAATGAGGATAACTTTATTGAACAAACGGAAGTGAAAGGAACAAAAGATGTGACCATGAAATATATATTATCATGGCCACACAGAGGTGAGATAACAACGCTCGAACATCCACTGTTGAAGTGCACAGATTCACAAGGGAACGGCATACCCTACTGTTGGGATAGACCACGGTTGAACATACTAGGGGAAGTATATACTCCTGAAGGATGGGTAGAAGGAATGATGGTATGTAGAGTAGAAGCTCTGATAAGGGTATGGGAGGGAGTTTAGCTGCATGCCAATAATGAATGTCTTGATGAATGGGCAAGCACTGACATTTTTTTTACTTGGATAGAGAACAAAAGAGGACCAAAGGACATAATAAAGATGGCAAATGCCTCCTTGTGCTTCAGAAACAATGGCACACTAAAGATAAGAGAAAATTAAGGATGCCGTTGCATCATGAATTTGCCAGGTATGATAGTGAGCACAGCTGTACTGATGCACCACTTTTGGGCCTGTGGTACAAAGGCTTATATGCAGCTCCCATCGGATCGGGGTGGTATTTGTTCACTGGTATTGTTGCATTCACTGGCACTAGTAGTGCCCAAGAGTGATGCTGTGCAGATAGGTCAATACCCTCGGACAGATAACAAACATAGGAATAAACAATCTCTAATGTTACAGTGCAAACAAAGAGATAATTACTTTTCCCAGAAAAGTGCAGAGTCACTGGATGAGATACCATCTGAACAAAAGCTGCTCAACAAAGCATCAATGTTTTTTACTTCCCTCCTTGCCCCTGGCATACAAGCAGGGGTAAATGGTAAGTGGTTGCTGATTTGCAGATAACCAGGTGGGAGTTACTGCTAACAATCAATGCCACTTCAAAGGGGCTTACTTCAATTAAGCAGGGGTTGAGAACTATCAGACTGATGACTCTCAAAAACAGGTATGTCCTTGACTTCCTCACTGCCACGGAGGAGGGAGTATGCACAAAAATCGGCTCAAGTAGCTGCACATTTACATCAGCACACGATGAGCAGAATGGGAGCTTGACAGAAGCAATAACCCCTGCGAGACTTGTATACAAAAATGGTGCAGGAGACTGATGAAACAGAAGATGACGACAGGTTAGATTACCTGTTCTCTTGAGTGCCTACCTGGCTGCGTAATGCGTTGAAAATACTAAAAGCAGTACTAGTTATAGTAATGGCTGGCCTATGTGTCCTGCAAATTATACTGAAACAATGTAAACAAGTAGGGAAGAAAAGAGGAGAAAGACATGCTGACAATAGTGCTGGGTATAGATAACGCGGCTCATGCCACACTCTAACATATGAACAACCTCTTATGCATGTTATAGAAAGGCCACTTGGGCCTCTTGGTACATGATTTTAACCCTGTTAGATCCTCACAATTATACACAGCATTGGGTGGACTGTGAAGGAGATGGAGGATGCTGTTTTTGACAGTTGGTCCAGAGGAATATGTAGAACAGGATGGTAGCTTGAGGGGGTCTCTATGATGGTGTGTATCTCTAAAAGTAGACCTGAGAAGAGGACAACACATGGGTACATAATAAATTGACCAGAGGGGGGAGTATAATGATGCAGATCAACACAAGATTTGGCCCCACCCCAGAAGTTTGCAGAGATGAAGGAATGTACAGACAAGTGACCTGTTAACAGCTAGTTTAAACGTTAGGGATAACTCAAGCACCATAAAGAGTAAAATAGGTCGAGCCACACAAGTAGGGTGAGAAGTACAGTGCACTGAGAAGTTAGGGAAAGGTTGCAGTATACACAGATAGAATTACACAAGTAGCATATAGATGGGCATAGGTAGGGATAGGTTGCAGCATGCATGGGCAGGGTGCAACGTATGGTGGCATGCAACACACACAACACAAAGAACATTGATGTGGCAGAGATTGAACCAGAGTATTGCCATTTTAGACAGAATGTTAAAAGGCCTTTACTCTGAAATACTGAATCTTGGCATCAAAATGGCATTGCACATAATCCCATGCCTCACAACATTCAGACAGATGCTCAGGTGTCAAGGCCAGTGAGCAAGGGGACTCCAACAGGGAATCAAAACCACTGGATCACATGTTCCAGCAGCACATGGAATGTAACTATAATGTACATTTGTTTCTATTGGTAGTAGTGAGGAAGTACAGATAGCGTTTGAGCTGCAGGTGCAAGTAGCTACCATGCCTAACAGCCTCATAATGAATAAACGCTCAATATAGCACACAGGCTAGAATAGCAGACAAACTCAATAAATAGACGAAAATTAATTCTGAACAGTGGTCCTCTACCACGTGTACAGAACAGTGAAAATGTATTCTTGGCCCAACTAGACAGCACACCTGCTATTTCCTTGGTACAGCTAGACACAAGGACGACACAAAGGCCATGAACAAGCTGGCAGATAAGGTCTCAGACCTGAGAATGAGAAGGGAGTCCACTTCTTCAAACTGAATATAGAAGTCTGTGTATCTCTCCTTCCCTGCAACGCACCCTGACATCACATCACATTAAAGTGTTCAAGGCCGGATAAGCAAACCACCGACCAAATAGAGTTTTGTCTGCCAGGTTGGCTACCGTAGCATAGTGCCAGCCAATGAAACAGCAGAATAAAATTTAACATTTTTAGTCGGATGAACATAGGAGAGGCCATCAGTTAAAGAATATCTAATAGTAGCCCTCTTCGCCTGTATGATGTATAGGTGTTATATCTCACTAACCTAGAGAGCAAGTGAATACAATTGTTTTCTTATCACTAACCATGTTTTGTATTACAACGATTGAGAATTGTTTTCTTTCTTCTCCCGGCCGTTTGTGTTTGAATAAAGCTGGGAGTTCTCGTGCACTTGTAGATACTGGATTTTCTTGAGTTTGTTTTGTTGTTGATTATTGATTGTGACCACCTTAACATTAGCTATTTCTTGAAGGGGTAAATTGACATTAAAGAAACCCTATAGATCCTTTAAGTGGCTGTTTCTTCCATTAACTCTTAGTGGATGGCCTCTGTCTGACATGTTCTATTTTTATGGGATTGCTACGGGGAAACAATTGATTATGCAATGAATGTGGGCACCATGAATATTTCTTCCTGTACATAACGGAGCAACATTCTGAAATTCCCCATTGGGCCCAATGGGGAATGGGGAATAACTGTTTTGCCAAACCTTTGATCCGGCGCTAATAGCGTTGGGGGGTTTGGCAGTAATGCTATTAGCCCCAGCGATAATACCGCCGGGATACCGCCCAACTCGTGATGAGGCCCATTCTGATAAGGGTTGACAGAACCGGCAGCTTAAGAAATTAGTAGGCATGGAGGCAAAACCTTGGCCAGAAATATAGCTCACAATAGTACACAATTGTAGGCTATTTCAGGAAAATGCGAGGAAAAAGCCTGAGGAAAAAAAGCAAGAGGAAGCAAAGGTAATGCAGAGGAAGTTATCCAAATATGCAATGGAAGGGGCGGTATTGACAAGCACGGGAGGACGGGGGACACTGCATCAACAATACATGCAGCCGCCTGCACGGGAGGATTCACAGATCTGAGAAACATGCATCACGTGTTTCGAGGAAGAGGAGGGCCACCCAGGAGACACGGGTCTGATACACCACAACCAAGGGGGATTCCAAGGAGGGTTTCAAGGATACGGACAGCAGGTGCAGCAGGGACCAGGGGAGATTTCTGGGGATTCCCAGGAGCAGGGGAGGGAGCCACCACAGTGCTCGTGTGTGGGCAGATAGGGCACATTTAAAAAATGTGCAGAAGCAGGTTGGTGCAACAGATTGGGGGAATGCAATATCAGCCAGCGTACCAAGGGGAATAAGATGGGTATTACACACAGAGACCAAGCACAACAACCAGAACCGGCACCAAGCACATACCCGCAGCCACACCAGCCCATGACATAGACCCCACAGATGCAAGCACCTATACCACAATATTTGCAGTCACCACAGATGTCCCAGACTCAAGGTAACACACAGCACACATACGCAACACCACCGGTGCCGCAGATACAGAACAGTGCACAACCAAAAGATGGCACCATAGCATGCATGGACTCCATAGCAACAACCCCCATTAGGAACCTGGGAGGGGTCACCATGGTTGGGAACAAGCCATTCTCTGGGAATTGGATGTCATTATACCATCAATTGGCCAGCACACAGATGGTCTTGATGTGTTTCAACCTGTCGATTATACCAAACCCTGCAGAGGAACCACGCATAGGATGACGATTGGTGACAAAACGTTTTCCTTTCTTGTAGACACAAGGGCAACTAAGTTCTGAATCTGGGAGCGAAGATATAGGTTGTCAGGCGATGCCATGAATATTGAAAGATTTTCAGGGGCTACGGAAGTGGTTCCTTTCACAGACAATATTTCACTTTCCATAGGGGAAGATGATCTGTCCTTACCCATACTTCACTCTTGACAGATACCGATAAACATACTGAGGAGAGACATTATGAGCAGACTTAACATGACGATTTCGTTCACGGAAAAGGGAATAGTGTGCTCCACACCAGGGATACATTTTCTCAATGTAATGGAGATATTTCAAGCCTACTGCGGATGAAAGGTACAGAGGGGGATGCGATTGGATGAGGAGTTGTTCCAGCACGGTACTGAGATTGCAATAGCGACCCCCAGGGATTCATGGGAAGATGTGGTACATCCCAAATTAGTAACTGTTCAAACCAGAGATACCATTGGATGTAGCAGAAGGGACAATAGTGCCACTAGATTTAGAGGCAGTAATTGTGGGAGATGAATGGATAGCAGTAAACGGGATGGATGACACAGGACGACCATGGCAAGCAGTGATCGCCGTAGCCGAAGGATACAGGTTGACCACAGTGACAGATGAAGAATTATTCAGGGACAACAGATCAAACTATGAGATGGCGTCCGAAATGAGTGTCACATTTTGGATAAAGATACATTACAAAGAGGTATCACAGAGGATGGTGATGGTGTTGAAGGCGCCATCAACCCTTTGTGACTTTGCAAGGAGGATCTGGCCAAGGTACCCAGCATCTTATGGACCACTAGTCACTATGATGTGGGACTTCTGAAAGGGGTGGAAGGAGTGAAGATAAAGCTGAAGCCAGGAGCAATTTTAACCTTAATGAAATAATACCCACTCTCAAGAGAGGCCCACAAGGGTATTTATGAGGCAATTGCAGCATTAATGAAGCAAGGCATTCTAGTGCCATCAGAATCACCACACAACACAGCTGTGTACCCGGTTAAGAAAGCAAAGGGGGGGGGGGTCATGGCGTGCTATATAGGACTGGTGCCCTCTTAATCATATTTTAGAAACAGAACATCCTTTTGTTCTGAATCCAGCAACAATTCTGTGCAGCATTCCAGCGGAAGCTGCCTGTTTCACAGTCATAGACTTGAAGAATGCTTTCTACTCTATACCACTACACCAAGACTCCCATGACCGGACTTCCTTTCTGTATAGAAATAAATAGTGGAAACATACAAGACTTCCCAAAGGGTCTTGTGAGTCACCCTCCATGTTCAATAGGGTCCTCCAGATGGACCTAGGCAATGTAGTGTTGGAGAACATGGTCATAGAGTACGTGGATGACATATTGATCTGCAGCATGACTGGAGAACAGTGTAGAAATGACTCAGTGCACATGTTGAGAGTGTTAGCTGACAAAGGATACAAGTTGGACAAGGCAAAACTACAGTACTGTCAAAAATATGTGCTATACATTGGACAGAAAAATGGCCGACAGGTGACGCCAGAAAGGGCAGAGGCAATACGCAGGACAGCAAAACCCACAACAGTAAGGGAGATGCTACCATTCTTGGGGTTATGCAATTACTGCAGGGCATGGGTCTTTGACTACAGTACGTACACCAGGCCTCTACTGAATGCACTGAAGAAGATACAAAAAGGAGGCAAGATCATACGATGGACAACAGAAAAGACTGAGGCATTCAATGAGCTGAAGGAAGCAATATGCACAGCTCCAGTGTTAGAGATCACAGACTATACAAAGGAATTGTTTTTTTCTCATACTCCGATGGGGTACTGATGACAGCCGTACTGACCCAGAAGACAAGCTTGGGGCACAAGCCACTAGCATACTACAGTGGGAAGCTAGACCCAATAATGAGAGGACATTACCCGTGCGAACAAGCTTTGGCTGCAGCTGCATTTGCAGTGGACAAGTCAGCAAGTATTATCATGGGGTGCAGCACCACTCCTTATTTGGAGCATGCCCTCTTTGCAATACTGGAAAGGCCAAAGAGCACACTGACATCACAAAGACCATCAGGGTACAAAGTGTTACTCTCACATCCAGCACTTAATGTAGTGAGGTGCAGACTTGTCAATCCGGCGATCTTTCTCGCAAACATTTTACAAGAAGGTGACTATGCACATGACTGCACAGAAAACTTATAAGAATTCATTGACACTTGCAAGGTTCAGGAGGATGCCCTTGAAGGGGGACGTGCTTTACATTGACAGATCATCAACAATTGACCAGGCAGATGGGGTCAGACATACAGGGACAACAGTGGTAAAACTAAGAGAGGATGGAACCAGTGAGGTAGTGGTCAGTGCACGATTGCCATCACACTATTCAGTGCAGGCAGCAGAATTACTTGCCTTAATACTAGCATTGGAGCACAGCAGAAAAAGGAGGTGATGAATTACTCAGATTCAGCCTACGTGACATCCACAGTACATGCAGGACTGTCACAATGGATGAGGAGAGGTTTTAGGCGGGCTGACGGGTCACCAGTACAGCATGCACTCATATTGGGCAGACTAGTGGACGTCATACATTATCATGAAAAACTAGCAATAGTGAAGTGCCAAGCACACACCCGGAGGGGAGGACCCTGTGTCAAGGGGGAATGAGGCAGCAGACGGAGAAGCAAAGTGTGCCGCATATTTTGGAGAGCTCCTAGAAATGGAGGCCTCGTCACATGCCTGTGACTATGCAAGGACAATGATACTTAAGGAGGGGTACAGTGTACTGGCAGCAACACAGGTAATAGAGCTGCAGGGAGCTGCACCCAGAGAGGAGAAGGAAATGTGTATTAGGAGGGGATTACAGTACATCCAACAGATACCCTAACACAGGGAAAGTGGTTATGCCACTCACATTATTGCATGCAGTACTGACACAGCTACAAATCCAACACATAAAGGGAAAGAGCTTCCATATTTGAGAAATATGGTTCTATCCTAAGTTGGCACACCACGTGGCTGAATTTATGAGTACTTGCTTGACCTGCAAGCAGTTTACTGCAGGTCATACATTGAAAGAGTTGTGAGAGGAGCCATACCTCGTCCAGTTGGTTCATTTCAACACTTCCACGTTGGCTATGTCGACATGATCCAAGTCTGCCAAGGATACTTCTACATGACAGTGGTTGTTTACCCATTCTCTCGCTCAGTGGATTCTCAGAGTGGTGAAAGTTCTAGTCCTGGAAGTATTCCCATGATAGGGCGTGTGTGAGGTCCTGCCTTCTGACAATGGCCCACACTTTGCCAACAAGATGTTCAAGCACATCACAACATTGCTGGTCATCCAACACAAATTCTCCTGTGCTTATCACCCACAAGCAGACAGGATGTGCGAACACTTCAGTGACCTCTTGAAGGAGTCCATAGCCAAAACTAAAAAGAGTACCAATAGGAATTGGCTGCATTGTTTACCTGTAGCCCTGTTCGCATTGCGCAACAAGCCCAGGTCTAGCTGCCATTTAACCGCACACAAGGTGGAGACAAGACGGCGCATGCAACTTCTCCTGGATCCTCCCACTATGGCGCTCAAAGATGCACAGAGTAGTGTGAATATTTTGAGTCAGGAAATGTACAATTATGTTACTTCTTTTATTGCTTTTGCCTCTTTTATCTCTCTCCAGATACAACGACACCAGGGAGGCCATGAAGCTAACAGAGAAAGCGACAGTGTCAACAACACAGAGGACATACTCAACAAACTGCCTATCTTTCCTGGGGACAGTGTACTCCTTTGTAACTTTGATCTGTGCTAGGATGCACCGAGTATCACAGGCCCCCACATCATAGAAGCTGTGGCCTCACCTGGCAATGAGATTGACAGTGCCAACGATCATCAGCAAGGGGAACAAGGTGATAATTCGGAATCACCACTGCTGAGTGGAGGACACCCAATGGTTACTCACTCATGAGCAGCAGAGTTAGGGCAAGGACTTCCTACCCATCGAGATTGAGGATACACTGTCTGTTTGTTATTTTTCTCTCTACACACATTTGTCGAGAAAGTGCTATTGTATAAATTGTTCATTTAGCTTAATGATTCACAACCTGATACCTTTTGAGGCCAATTTGTTCACTTCATTAGAATGTCCAACATATTTAGAGCATGTGCTCCTAGTGTGTAGCACTACATTTTCATGGCATATTTGGCCCAAAATTACCCACAACTCGAACAAGGATACCCATATGTCCTCGTAGTACTCAGAGACCCTAGAATTAGAACTGTGTGGGAACAGTTTTCACATATGCAATGTCTGGTTATATGATCCATGGGGCTTGAAACTAATTCAGACACTAATCTCTTCATGCAGTTTTTGCACATTTCAGGCAGGCAAATGATATCTTCAAGCTGCATAAGGATCCTGCAGCACAACTAAATGGGAGAAATAATGAAAAATATGCTTATCTTTTCATGCCTTTTATTCCCAAGTGGGGTCCTTGCATTCATTTTCTGGCGAATATTACTTGTGTCTAGTGAAACTACTGTACTAACATTACCCCAACACCAGCAGGTAGAACAACCATGTCAGGTGGACACGGGAGCACTGTAAGCACGGTAAGGAGAGGAAAGTGCAGTGCTGACCCAGACATGAGGGGGAATGACCTATATCTTTCTGACACTGCTCGAGTGTCTAACAACATGTGGTATAAACACATGACCCAAGTAGCCAAGGAAACCACTGGGGAGAGCTGTTATGTCTGCTCACTAATCCTCTATGCCAAGAGTGCTTCCAGAATGTTTATAGCAACTGAAATACTGGCAGCGGGAGCCCAGTGCCTCATGTACCTATCCATGGTTACACCCCGAGGAAGATTACAAAGGAAAACAGCAACATTGAGATGGATGTCTAAAACACCATTCCCCTATGAAGACAGTTACATAAAGACTCTCGACATGATGACCAATTACTGGCAGTTTGACCAAGCAATACAATACATAAATGATGGCCCACAGAAAGGCGAGATGAAAACAATAACACTGAAGAAGCTGGCTTGGCCGAAGTGGGGCATGAAAGAAATAGTGGGAGAACCATGATGTTGGGAAAGACCACAGATGTTCGTGTATGGCCAAGTACACACAGAGGAAGGATGGAAAGATGGATTGGTAGGAAGCAAAGCATACATACTAGTGCAATCACCTTTGAACAATGTACAAGGAGAAAATGATAAGTGCCTGAAGGAATGGGATGCAAGTGCCAAATTGCTCACCTGGGCAGAAAATGAAGTGGGATTGAAGCCCATAATACCTATGAAGAAACCAGCATTGTTCTACAAGAATGAAGGTGCAGTAAGAGCTGGAGATAACATAGGATGTCGATACATAGAAAAGCATCCAGAAATAAAGGTCGGCACCGCAGTCCTGATGGATCATTATTGGGCGTGTGTGTCCAAAGCAAACAAGAAGCTGCCACAAAACTGGGGAGCAGTTTGCTCATTGGTATACATCAATATGCGTTTACTGGTAGTGCCTCAGAAGGACATAAAGATAGATGACTTCCCAAAGATGGACCCTAACACGAGAAAGAAAAGGTCTGTGGGAGTAGAAGAAAATGGAAGAAAGAAACGGTCTGTGTAAGTGAGCAGAGAAAAGAGAGACAAATATTTCTCGTCAGAGTCAGAAGCATCCCTAGATGATGTGCCACCTGAACATATGTTATTTAGCAGGACAGAAATGTTTTTTTGCATCAGTAGTTCCAGCAGTTCAGACATATACAAACACAAAATAGCTCCAAATAACCAGATGGGAGCTAATGCTGATAAACTCTACAGTGAATGTCTTCAATGCAATAAAAGAAGAGCTCCGAGCAGTAAGGTTGATGACACTCCAGAAATGATACGTTCTGGACCTTCTAATAGCACTGGAAGGAGGGGTTTGCTCAAAAATTGGGAGTTCCTGTTGCACATTTGTGCCTGCCAATGATGGAGAGAATGGCACACTGACGGAAGCAGTGACCCGACTGTCTAAAATGGATGCCAAAATGAGGAGGAAGCCAAATGGACTGGAAAAGATCAGAGCTGGGTAGCATACCTATGGTCATGGATGCTGTGATGGCTGGCAGACAGATTGAAAGTACTATTACGGGCATTAATACTAGTACTAGTGGGGCTATGTATGATAAAGATCTGCATTACCCAATGCCGCAAGACGACGGAGAAATCAATCGAGATGAAGGTGATGACGGATGTGACTATGGGAGGAGGAAAGGACAATATAATAGTAGAAAGAGATAGCCTGCGAACAAGAATAAGGGAATGTCCACTATTCCCAACTCAAATTTTAATTTTCGATAATCCATTTGACAAGACGTATGTATCAGGGATTAGTGACTGGCCTGCTGTAGTGCCCGCTGGGTCTGTAATGTCCTCCTCCTCACTTGATAAGAAAGGTTCCCCCTGAGTACCGTCCTCCTCCTCACCTGATGCTGAAGAGTAGTGGGTTCTCCTTCGACGTGGTTTCTCCCTTTGAAACTTCTTCTTTGAGAGCAGATATGGTCTGCCTCGAAAAGAAGCCACCGTGAATCTTAACAGAGAAAACTCACGATGACCCCCTCCCGCGGCAGCCAGTTGTTATTGGGGGAAAAAGCCTCCGAGGCCCAAAAAAACCCCACCAGATAACGGAAGACTCCTGAAGGTTCGTAGAAGCGTGGAGTACTTGAAGCAGGATCCAGGGAAATCGGCTCCAGGCATAAGCGATAGATCACAAGAAGGAAATGCCGCAGCGTGAATGAGCGCCACAGAGGAGAGAACACACGGGAAACTTACAGGAGAAACGGCCAGCGGAGGGGAACCCCAGTGGAGGTTGGAAGCGAGGGAAAAGGGGGGTGAGCAAGCGAGAGCGAGAGAGAGCAGGAATGGGGGTGGAAGAACGCTAAGAGGAAATAACGCTACTGAGCGCTCGCAACGAACGGGAAAGCAAGTTGCAACGCGCCGACCCGCCGAGATTCGAATGGTGAAATACTCGGCGGGCGGCCATGTTGGAGAAACACTAGACCGCGCTGTACGTTGAAACAAAAAACGTGACGGAACCGTCTAATGGCGACGGAACTTCCACTTTCGCCACACCCTCCAAGCGCCAATGGTCGTGACAGTATGCCCCCTTCTAAGACCCCTTCCTCCAGGCTTACCCGGGTGGAGACTGTGGAATCGTAGAAGCAATCCGGGGGCAAAAACCTGTGTCGCCGGCTCCCAAGTATCCTCGGAAGAGGGGTAGCCTTTCCAATGTATGAGGTACTCTAGGTGTCCTTGATGGTACCGAGAGTCTCGAATACGGGAGACCTCATATTCCTCCGAGGTAGAAGTAGGTTGAATCACTAACTTGGGAGCAGCTTGTTTCCTGACATCAGGGACAAAGGGTCGAAGGAGGGAGGAATGGAACACCGGATGTATCCGTCGGAGAGTCTTTGGCAATTTTAAACGGTAGGCAACAGGGTTGATTATTGACTCTATCTTGAAAGGTCCAATGAAACGAGGGGACAACTTAGAAGGGCGGTCCCAACGGGGTAGGAACTTGGTGGACAACATGACCTCTGTACCCTTGTCCCACGAAGGCACTTGTTGTCGGTGTTTATCGGATAGTTCCTTATACCGTCGGCTGGTCTCTCTTAAACTTTGTTCCGCGGTGTCATGAGCTTCATTCAGACGATTGAGAGTGGTCTCTAAAGACGGGATGTTTGTCTCATTCCAGGCGGTTGGTATAATGGATTGTGGATGGAACCCATACGTACAGAAAAAAGGGCTGATGCCCGTAGCGGAATGCACAGCATTATTATACGCGAACTCAGCTGTGGGAAGCAGAGTGACCCAGTTGTCTTGTTGTTGATTTGTGAAACACCTTAAATACTGTTCCAGTGAACCATTGAGTCTTTCGGTCTGGCCATTAGTTTGAGGGTGATAACCAGAAGAGAGAGCCCTCTCCATGCCCAAGAGATTACACAAGGCTGTCCAGAATTTGGAGGTGTATTGGGTACCACGATCAGATACGATCTTCTGGGGTAAGTGGTGTAACCTAAAGATATCCCTGAGGAATACTTCCGCCATGAATGAGGCTGCAGGCAGCTTGGACAGGGGAGAGAAATGAGCGAGTTTGGAGTAGGTGTCGACAGTAACCATAATGCAAGTACAACCCTGGGAACTAGGTAGTTCCACGATGAAGTCGGTAGAGATGGACTTCCAAGGACCCGAAGGAACAGAGTCTTGTTGTTACAATCCCAGTGGTTTTTGGGTAGAATATTTGTTCTGTTGACACACTAAACAAGACCGTACATAGGTAATGGTATCTGTCCTCATGTTAGGCCAATGAAAAGAACGTTTTAACAGTTCCAAAGTACCTCTGATTCCTCGATGTCCGGCGGTCTTGGCGTCGTGACACCACTGAAGAGCCTGTTGGCGATGTTTCTGCGCGGGCAAGAACAGTTTTCCCTGGATGAAGTACAGACCATCCTTCCTACTGACAGGCAGTTTATTGGCGTCTAGGGCAGGGACATCAGAAGAGGTTTCCCTTACCTCCTGCATAAAAGAGGACACCGTGGAGATGATCTGGGTATGTGGGAACATTAACTCTTTTCTGTAGGTAGGGTTCAAGTCGTCTTTGCGGGACAAGGCATCGGCAATCTGATTTTGAGTACCCGGGATGTAGGAAACGGTAAAATGAAATTGAGCAAAGAAATGAGCCCACCTGGCTTGTCTGGTGTTGTAACATTCTTGTTGTCTGAGGACCTGTAAGTTTTTATGATCGGTGCGTATTTGGAAAGGATGAAAGCTTCCTTGGAGTAGATGTCTCCACTCGAGGCAAGCCAGCTTCATGGCCAAAAGCTCCCGCTCGATGACTGAATAGTTCCGTTGGCTCGCAGTCAGTGTCTTTGAGAAGTAGGCCACAGGGTGTTCTTGGCCCTCGTCCGATTGCAGAAGAACTGCTCCTACGGCTGCCGCTGAAGCGTCGGTCTCCAGAATGAAGGGACTCAGCTGATCGGGCTGTCTAAGTATAGGTGCTGAACAGAAACTTCGTTTCAAGCGGAGAAAACTATCCTCAGCGGCTGTTGACCAGACAAAAGGTTCAGAAGACTTCTTTAACAGCGAGGTTATGGGTAGAGTGAGCTGTGAGAAGTTGGGTATAAACTTTCTGTAAAAGTTTGCTAGTCCCAAAAACCGTTGTATCTCTTTGACGGAGGTGGGAGACGGCCAACCAAGAATGGATTCGACCTTTTTGGCGTCCATAGTAATCCCTTGCTTGGATAAGATGAATCCTAGGTAGGATAAGGAAGACTGGGCAAAGGTACATTTCTCCGGCTTTACTAGAAGGTGGTGTTGTTTCAGCCTACTTAGGACCTCTTCAACATGAAGAACGTGATCTTTTTGATTGCGAGAGTACACCAGAATGTCATCCAAGTAGACCACGGTATTCTGACCCAGAAGATCTGAAAATAAACGGTCCATGAACCTCTGAAATATAGAGGGTGCATTTACTAGGCCAAACGGCATTACTTGATATTCGTAAAGGCCGTAGGGAGTGCGAAAAGCCGTTTTCCATTCATCTCCCGCTCTTATCCGAAGTAGATGGTAGGCGTTTCGTAGGTCGAGCTTGGTGAAAACTACAGAGCCCTGAATGGCCTCCAGGATCTCAGTGATGATAGGCATCGGGTAACGGTCTTTGATGGTCACTTTGTTGAGACCCCTGTAGTCTATACAAGGTCTCAACTCTTTGCTTTCGCGTTTGGGAATGAAAAACAAAGAGGCGCCTGCGGGGGATTTAGAAGAACGAATCAGTCCATTGGCGAGATTGTCATCAAGGTAACACCTGAGGACTGCCTTTTCTGACAATGAGAGGGGATACATCCTGCCGAAAGGAACCAACGCCTGAGGAACCAGATCAATACCACAGTCTTCGGGTCTATGCGGTGGCAGTTCAATGGGTACCTGCTCTTGAAACACTTCGGTAAATTTGGAAAAGCAACTGGGTATACAATTTACGGTATTCCGTTCTGTGGCACATACCGTCTTTACCAATTCATGTTGGGGTTCCGGTAAACACTCCTTCTGACAATACTTGGAATGAAAGCTTAACAGGTTGTTTGTCCAATCCACCGTTGGGTTGTGCTTCCGGAGCCAACCGATACCCAAGATGACCGGGAAGTGAGCAGCTCGGATTATGTCAAACGATATCTGCTCCTTGTGTTGCTGTATGGATACTTGTATTGCTTCAGTGGTATGAGTTATGAGTCCGGAACATAGGGGTGTTCCGTCCACTCCTTCCACCTTTTGATCCTCCTTCTTTGCAATTCTAAGTATACCCACCTTATCCTCCCACAAGGTGTCCAAAAAGTTTCCAGCGGCTCCGCAATCCAACAACGCTTGCGTATCAATTTCCTTGTCTCTAAAGCGGAGCGTGATGCCTATCACCATCAGGCGGAGGTCTTCTGGCGTTCTGGCAGAGGTAACGGTAAGTGTGGTGTAAGAACAGGGAAGCGCCCCTCGGTAGTCCGTCCTACCAACTATCGAGGGCGCTCGTTTCCCGACCTTCGGGGGGCACATCTGGGCAATCCCTCAACAGATGGGCAGCAGAACCGCAATACAGACAAAGATTCTCTTCACGTCTCTTCCTCTTCTCTTCGGCGGTTAAGGGAGGTCTAGTGGTTCCGACTTGCATGGGTTTGTCTCGGACCTTTCGGGTTGCAGGTGAGGAGGCGGGGGTGTGAGAGTCCAAAAATGGGTTAGAGCCACGGCTCTTCTTTCTTTCGTTTTTCCGTTCGGTTAGGCGGAAGTCGATTCTTACTACTGCCGCTAATAGATCCGAGAAGGAGTCAGGACGAGGTATTCTGGCAAGTTTGTCCTTTAATTCTTCCCGTAAACCTCTACGGAAAATCGTGTACTGAGCCTGTTCTTGCCACCCAGCTTCCGCAGCCAATGTCTTGAATGTTGCTATGTAGGACAGTAGATCAGAGTTCCCTTGCCGCACATCTAGTAAATCCTCACTAGCGATGTGGGCACATTCCGTCCGCAAAAAGGTCTGTTTAAGGAGATCCTTAAAGGCAGTATAATCCTGTAACACCGGATCTGACTGGGACACCAATGGGGTTGCCCATGCCAAGGCGTTCCCAGTTAAGTGTGTGATCATGAAACCCACCTTTGCATGATCCGTAGAAAATGCATAGGGTCTAAAGGTGAAATGAATATTGCAGGCTTCAAGGAATTCCTTCACCCTTCTCTCAGTGCCATCAAACTTTCCTGACACTAAAGGCAAAGCGGGTAGATCAGTAGCCTGTTGTTCTCTAGTAGCTACTCTCTGTTGGAGTGCTGCGTTGTCGGTCTTGAGTGTTTGGACCTCAACATTAAGGTTCTGAACTGCGGCCACCAGCTCCTGTAACTGCTGTGGCGTGGCCATGTCTTCTTCTTTTAGGCGTTGCAAGCTATCAGGGATTAGTGACTGGCCTGCTGTAGTGCCTGCTGGGTCTGTAATGTCCTCCTCCTCACTTGATAAGAAAGGTTCCCCCTGAGTACCGTCCTCCTCCTCACCTGATGCTGAAGAGTAGTGGGTTCTCCTTCGACGTGGTTTCTCCCTTTGAAACTTCTTCTTTGAGAGCAGATACGGTCTGCCTCGAAAAGAAGCCACCGTGAATCTTAACAGAGAAAACTCACGATGACCCCCTCCCGCGGCAGCCAGTTGTTATTGGGGGAAAAAGCCTCCGAGGCCCAAAAAACCCCCACCAGATGACGGAAGACTCCTGAAGGTTCGTAGAAGCGTGGAGTACTTGAAGCAGGATCCAGGGAAATCGGCTCCAGGCATAAGCGATAGATCACAAGAAGGAAATGCTGCAGCGTGAATGAGCGCCACAGAGGAGAGAACACATGGGAAACTTACAGGAGAAACGGCCAGCGGGGGGGAACCCCAATGGAGGTTGGAAGCGAGGGAAAAGGGGGGTGAGCAAGCGAGAGAGAGAGAGAGCAGGAATGGGGGTGGAAGAACGCTAAGAGGAAATAACGCTACTGAGCGCTCGCAACGAACGGGAAAGCAAGTTGCAACGCGCCGACCCGCCGAGATTCGAATGGTGAAATACTCGGCGGGCGGCCATGTTGGAGAAACACTAGACCACGCCGTACGTTGAAACAAAAAACGTGATGGAACCGTCTAATGGCGACGGAACTTCCACTTTCGCCACACCCTCCAAGCGCCAATGGTCGTGACAGTATGCAGGAAAATGGGTATGGTGCAACCCAGAAGGCGAATGCAGTTATATGATCAGGAGTTTTGACGATCGTGCAAATTTCTCTGGACAAATCGGAGGAGTGACAAAAATATGGTTACCAAGGATGAAGTTGACATGGTGTGGAGGAGTGGTCGACAGGTCGACCAGAAGGGGGATTGAAGATGGTCCCAGGAATGCCCCTCCCTCCTCACCCCCATGAACATGACAGGCCGAAGAGTCAAGTGCACTCGAAGTCACTGATCATTTTTCATACAAACCCCAAGTGCACCACCGGCTGACACGTAAGCAGACAGCCATTCCAATCTTGCCCAGTGCATATCCTTCTAGATCCAGAGAACCCGACTGCGATCGTGGACCCAGACACTTTAATGGTTTGCATTGATTAAGTGCCAAGAAGCCCCTGTGCTGACGTCAGTAGTGACACCACAACATAACAGCGCTAGTCATGATGTACACTTGCAGCCATGCACAGTTTACACAAACACAAACTCGCATACACGAAGAACATGCTTACACAGTTCTGTAGATAGAGGACGGATACATATACATACTGTCAAAGCTTTTATTATTTTTTCATTAGCCGAATTCAGTAATGCTGAAATGCAAGGTAACAAGAGATCCGGAGCAAGCTTGTAGATGCTTATGGCAATTAACTCTATGGGATCACAGGAGTATATATGGAGCCTGGTAGGACCACATACAACTAATCTATAGGAAACATAGCACAGTACAAGCATGTAGAAATCACATTATAAGGCTAAGGAAAATTACAGAAGGCTTCAAGCCACAGAACACAAGACTAGAAGAGCAGGCTCAGGCTGCATGAAGCGCAGACCGAACTCACAGCCAAGGTCAGAGATAAACAGTCACATTCCAAGCTCAAGACAACAAGGGACCAGCTGTGGAAACATTTAATAAATCCTCATGAATGCAGACCCCTAGAGCTCAATTTTGTGGTCCACAACCACGTGATGCAGCCGACCTAGACAATGGGCATTCACCCGTGATGAGAAGATAAGCCGTTCTCAGCAACTCAGACCAGAAGTGAAACAAGTGTTGCAATGGGGAGCACACTCTCATAGGCAAAGGTGGTCTACTAGCAGATATAATTTAGACAAATAGTTATTTCACATCATCTTGAAGAGGTGCACAGAGGGCTGAGAACCGAACTGAGTCCCAGGCCTGGGAGACCAGATCCAGCCAATAAAGAGACAGGAATCCAGGGGTGGATGGCAAAGGGCAAAGGCCAATGGCAAGTCTACTACCCTGCAACAATGTAATAGTTTCTTGGGGATGGGGCAGGTCCTCCAGCTGACATGCAAGGGCCACCTCTATATGGGTCCGGAGTGGAGCTAGGTTTTTGGCAGAGGGCCCAGGTGATGACGCCATTTGTGTACAGAACTGGGGAGCGCTTCTTTGGAAGCAGAGAATTACTGGAGGATTGTGATTGTCTTGTATGATCCCTGTCGCTTTTGGTAATAAACGACAGGTGGAATTGCCCTTGGCTGAGCCCCCTGTTGTTTTGGGGAGAGTGTTTATGGGCCCTCAGGAGCAATCCCCAAGACCTCTGGTCGATACCAACAGAGCATTTTCAATACCAAAGCAACGGTAGACCCTTTGGAGAGATACAAGTCTCAGTAAACCTGCAATGATATTAATCAATGACTGGCTTGTTGCTCACAGATGCTTAACTTGCTGAATTACCTTACCAGTGTGCAGTATCATCACCCTGGCCCCGAGTCCTTACATCCATGTCAGCCCTATTGGAACTTACAGGAGACCCAGCCCCGGTTGTGAGAGTTTATGCTCCGGCACGCTGCTGTACGTTTGACACAATTAATGGCGTTATTATGCTGCATAGAAGGCTAGGGGACCATAGAAAAATGCTCAATTTCCCACCCAACGCATTGGCCACCTCCAGAAGGCTTTACCTTCTCTAAAGTAGTCCAAAGAAGAAAAGCGGCGTTGCTCGTAGTATATGCCCTGTAAAGAAAGAAAGGACGAACCCAGTGAGCTGTCGGTCCTTTAAGGAGCGATGCCTTTGCAAGCTCCAAAAATCCATCAAATTCCATAAGCAAACTATTACCCTCTAACATTTGGATGGCATATCCCAGAAATCGTAACCCAAGCAGGGAAAATGTGGAGCACTATTTAATAATGCAAACACCCAAATAGCAACACTTTACCAAACCCATTTACAACCCAACGCTGTGAAATATAATATCGTAGCAACCCTATTAATCCATCATAATTGCAATTAAAAAGTGTTAATCATAATATTCTGATGCACTTGGGTCTCCAAGATAGAACCCCTCATGCAATTCAGCTAATGTTCTGGCAAAACCTAAAGGGATAAGTGCCTGCCAACCCCTTTTTAACAATCACTGCCGAGGGGACCTTATTTTGAATGCATCTTCGCTCTTAATACCTTTGCTCTTAAGCCTGTGCTAGCTCTGCTGCTTAATCCTTCCTGAAAGCCCTCAATCCACCAGGCACTCACAGAGCAGTTCCTCACAGCCAACACATATAACTGTTCCCAAAGTAACATTATCTGCGCTGCTAATAACCTGTGCATCTGTCCATTTTGGACCCATAATACTGTACATGCTCATTCTTCCTTTCCCCCAGTAAAGTGCAGAATGAGCCTTGTCTTGTTTTTTGGCATATAAATGCTGCAGATTTGTTTACACAACATCATAAAACCACACTGCAAACATTAGTGAAAATAGCTCTGAAGATGCGGCCAATGCTCCTTGTCCAACAACCTGCTTCCCCCTTTCTTTCCACAAAGTCAACCGTAGGCACATCTCTCCCAACCCTTCGTGTCTAAGCCTCGCCTGCCCTTGCAGGTGTTGCTGGGTGGGGAGAGCGACTTTTCTTTGGGGGAAGCTGAGCCCTTATTGTTACCGCCAGATGCCCCTGCCGCTTAGGCTCCCAAGAGGTGCTGGTCTGAGAAGAGCGAAGACCCTTCCGGCTTTCTCCTTGCTCATTTGGAGTCTGTCTCTTGTGCTTGGTCGACCAACCACCACCATACCGCCTCGCCGTCCTGCGACGTCGATGACCTGGCCTTGCCCAAACTCTGCCCTGCTTATAGGGTGGGTGGGTGGAAAACAAAATCCTTCTTTGGTATCTGGGCGGGCATCCTTCTGCAGGGGCTGGATGCTTCCTGCAGCAAGGAGCCCGCCCGTTATGAAGGGGCATCCCCTGCCCCTTTCCTTTGTTGACCCTTCGTAGATTTTTGCCTATTTTGCCATACTTGGGCTGGCCCCTCCCCCTTACCCAGGGGGGGAAGGAGGAGGAGGACCTTGCATGAGTTATCAGGGTGCCTCCTCCATTTCTTGTTTCTTTCCGTCATCACCTGAATAACCCGTGCATCTGTCCATTTTGGACCCATAATACTGTACAGGATCATTCTTCCGTTCCCCCAGTAAAGTGCAGAATGAGCCTTTTCTTGTTTTTTGGTATACAAAGGCCACAGATTTATTTTCACAACATCATAAAACCACACTGCACACATTAGTGAAAATAGCTCTGAAGATGCGGCGACTGCTCCGTGTCAAACAACCTGCTTCCCCCTTTCTTTCCACAAAGTCCACTGTAGGCACAACTCTCTCAACCCTTCGTGCCTAAGCTTCACCTGCCCTTGCAGATGTTCCTGGGTGGGGAGAGCACTGTTTCTTTGGGGAAAGCTGAGCCCTTATTGTTACCACAAGATGTCCCGGCCACTTAGGCTCCCAAGAGATGCTGGTCTGAGAAGAGCGAAGACCCTTCCGGTTTTCTCCTGGCTCATTCGGAGTTTGTCTCTTGTGCTTGGTTGCCCAGACACCGCCACGCCACAGGTGGGTTACCATCCACCGTGGCTCCCCCTTTCCTTATGTTATAATTCCAGGCGTCTCGGGCAGATATTCCAATAAAAGAGATCCATCCCCATTGACGACAAATGTATGCCATCCTTAAGATAATATTCCGAGGATTTTAAGTTAATCAGGCCATGCCTGATCTGTGGAAAACCTCTGCCCCTGCAGAATTTTTACATTGCACAATTAAATTTCCTTCTAGATTTTTCCACCGCTGATTAGCTCTCTGCACCCCTCCACTCCTGTCTCGGAATTATTTCTGACCAGATGATTTCCGTCTCTACCAATTGTGCCGCCAGATACTGTAACGAGAACATCATCTCCCTCATCAAAGCCCCCATCCCCAGGCTTGTCAAATCATTACCCCCCAGATGTATGACCAAGACGTCCTGTTTTTGTTGCTTACCCAGCAATTTGCAAACGTGCCCCTGCAACTGGGCCCATTTGATCCCAGGCACCATATCCTGAATTCACCGGCCATCAACACTTCCTGTTCCGCCGTCCAGCTCGCCCCAGCCCTTGACACAAAGGAGTGTCCTATTACCCAGACGGACCTCCTTCTCCTCGGTGCTGCCGCTAGTGGGATGAGAAGGCAGCATGTTAACTCTACAGTTTCTCGGGTCTGACGTATCTTTTAAAATACCCTGATCTCCACCTCCCGATTTGTTTGATGTAATCCGCCCCCAGGCCCATGCCTGCAGTTGAAATGGCCGGCCCTACCCTAAAGGAATGTGTCCCGAACAACCATTCTGTTTCCCCTATTTTTCCCAGTGCCATGTCCATGACCCTTCTAAACTGGAAGCGGCTCAATGTGGACCCATCCCTGTGAATGAGAAGAGGACACCCCTCCCCAGTCGGCGGCCTCTGTTGGAGATAGGCCGCCAGTGCCCTGACTGGGCATACTATACTTCCAGCGATGGGTTGGAGAGACACTGTACACCCCTTCCCTTCCTGGTCAGTTTTATACCTCTTTAGCAACATGTTTAACCGGCCTTCTGTCATGTGCACATCACCCAATTGAAGAAACCCTATTCCCTTGGCATCCCTATTCTCCGGGACCAGCTCGCTCATTCTAAATGCCCCAAAGAAAGCTAGTTTGAAGGCTGCCATGAACAAAACCCTCTCATATTCGTCATTGCACACCTACCCTAGGCATTTGACCAAGCTATGCAGTTTTACAATGTCGATGGGCCGTCTTTCATCGGGTTTCTTCACCACCTGCTTTTCCCAGCCTTTCATGGCCATTACAATGTAATGTTCCTTCGTGGTGTCACCTTTATCACCCAACTTAAAATAACGGGCTATTGCAGCCAAGTGATAGGCCATCCACGCTCTGGTCTTCTCCGAACGCCAGCACCAGCCCACAAAGGCTCTTACTGGCAGATCCTTCTGCCCCTCGGACAATACCTCCTCTTGGAAGGCCAAGAACCAGTCCCGGCATGCCTTGTATCTCCTTGCCGTGCCCGGTGCTAGAGCCATGTGAATCAGAGAACTCAGATCGCCCCATTCATTCCCCACCACTGAGCTTTCAATGGGGTCATCACCTTGCTTGCTCCTGGATAGTTCCCCTGGAACTTCTCCAACTGTAAACGAGAGAGAGAATGAGCGGATATGTTTTTGACCCCAGGAATATGTCGTGCTCTGACCTCAATGTTTAATGCACGCATACTCTTTTTGAGTTCTCTAAGCAGCCTTAAAACCCTTGTATTGCTAGATGACCCTTGATTTATGATCTGGACCACTGCTAGGTTGTCTGACCAGAACAACACCTTTCTGTACTTTAACTGCTCACCCCACATTTTAAAGGCTACCACAATGGGGAACAGCTCCAACAACGTGATATCCCTAGTGATCCCTTTTTGATGCCACTCAGTTGGCTAAGCATTACCACATCAATTGTTGTCTAGGAATGCCCCAAAACCCAGGGAACCTGATGAATCTGTGAATAGCCCGAGCCTGTCACTGCTGCTCCACTCTTCCCTCCAGAGTAGTACCCCATTGAAATCCTCCAAAAACTTTTCCCACATCCCGAGATCCTCCCTCACTTCAGATCCCAGCCTGATATGTTGACCGGCATGTTGTAACCCCATAAATCCGCTCTCTACTGTTTTGAACTTGATACTTCTTGCAAACACTTTCCCTGCTGGAATGACTTTCCCCGCAAAATTGAGATAAGCTGCCAGCGACTGGAGCTCTTTCAGGGTCGCCTTGTTCTTCCCCTTCAAACCCTTGATTGTCTCTTTCAATCTCATCACCTTGTCCTGGGGGAGCCTGCACTTACCCACGATTGAGTCAATTTCTAGCCCTAGGAATGTCAAGCACGTAACCGGACCCACTGTCTTACCTTCTGCTAGTCGGACCCCCATCCCCTTCATCAACCCCTGGAATGTACTCATGAGTGTCCCACACTCCCATGTCCCTTCTTTGCCGATAAACAAAAAATCATTGAGGTAATGACCCCTCCCTCCTGCACCTCTTGCTTCACTGCAAACTCCAAGAAGGTGCTAAAAGCTTCAAAATAGGCACATGAAATGGTGCAACCCATTTGCAAACATTTATCATACAAATACTGGTCTTGTACCTTGAAAGCCAACAAATGATGTATCTCTTTGTGAATAGGCAGTAACCAGAATACAGACTCAATGTCGGCCTTCCCAATTAGAGCCCCCCTCCCGGCTGCTTTCACCATCTCCACCACATCATCAAAAGAGGAATAATGCACCTGGCACAACTCTTCGGCATTCCATTATTCACTGACTCACCTTCTGGGAAGAAGAGGTGGTGGATCAAGCGATATTGCCCCTGCTCTTTCTTAGGAACCAACACTAACAGTGACACCACAAAATTCTCAATTGGAGGGCAAGAGAAAGGGCCAGCCACTCTGCCCAGTTTGATTTCTTTTTCCACTTTTAGTGCCACCACCTCTGGCATCCCCAATGCCGACTGTAAATTCAGTGCCTCCCTACCCATCTTAATCCCTGAACAGGGGATTTTGAAACCCCACCTGAAACCTTCCCATAGCAGCTTCATATCCATACTGTTGTGGTATGATTTTAAAAAGGGAGTCAATGCCTGGAGGTTAACCGGTTTGGGTAAACAAGTTTTAATTACAATCTGAGACACCCTTGGGTAGGTACACCTTAACATGCGCGATTCTTCTTCGTCCCATTTTTCCTTTCACTTTTGTTTTGGAGCTAGGGTCCCCTGTGCCCTTGCCCTGCGCATGCCTGAAGTGACTTGCTTTGCCAAGGGGTAGTTCCTGTTAGCATTAAACCTCCAGCATTCTGCTTGCTCCCACTGGTAGCTGGTACGGCTGTTCCAGGAGGAGTGCCTGCGAAAGGACACCCTACCCCGTTGAGAATAACCCCCTCTGCCCCTCCAGACTTGAGGTTTCTCACCTTGGGCCTTAACCCCCCCTTCACTTGCAGGCACCATTTTATCTATGAACCCCCCAATGTCCATCTTGTCCCAGGACATGGCGGGCCAAACTTGCATTTTTAACCGAAAGCCCTGGTCATACTGCAACCATACCTCCCCACCATGTTTCAAGTACAGGTTGTGGATATATTGTTCATAAGCGATCATCGATAATGCATCCTGTGGGTATTTTTCTAGCATAATAGACATATACACCTTGAATGCTTCCAGTTCAGCCAGTTGTGGATGGTTGGCTCCACCTTGGATTTTTCCCCTTCCCTCTTTTCCTTCTCCTTCTCTGACAAGTCCTTCAAACCTACCCTGAGGGCTCCATTCCTACCAAGTCTAAGATTTCAATAAATTCTTTTCTCCACAGCTTCTCCTTAGTGGCCCATGGGATGTGCCACACCAAGGAACTCACTGACACCCGGACAGGAGCGAAGCCTGGCATCGGTCTCCCATACTGGGTGACATTGCCCCACATTCCCCCTTGCATGTGATTGACTGTTGCTGATGCCGCAGTCTGAGCCCCTTGATTCTGCCCACTCATGGTGTTGACCCAGGGCCCGGGCCACCCTTGGCCCCACCAGGTCAGCCCTTGCTGTGTCCCTGCCGGTGTTGTCCCTACCCGAGGCAACCTGTTAACCCCCCCCTAAAGAGCTTGAGGTGGTTAAGGCCATAGTGTGATAGACCCATGCCGGAGTTGTCCCCCCCTGAGGCAACTGGCCACCCCCTCCTAGTGGGCCTGAGTTAGGTAGAGTAACAGCCTGATATCCCCTTGGCCCTAGCCCTGCTGGTACCACATTTCCTCCTGTTGTTGTAACACCTCTGCATTGCTTGACAAATTATTAAAATTATTAACATTTCCACTCAAAACTTGAGCATTACCCCCATTTCCCCACACTTGCATACATTGCATGACCATACCTTTCACTGCCCCCAAGGATGTGGGTCCCTCCTCAGCCACTACCACCAGTCTGGTTACAGGAGAGCTGGGTGGACCACAGTTCCCTGGAGCCTCAACAGGTACAGGTGCCGGTACGGCTACAACCTCCTACGCCCTTCCTTTCCCTTTCGCCCAGTTGATCTGGGCTTTTTGATGGCCATGGCTTGTTGCTTGCTTGCTCTAGCCCTCTCCGTCATGGTTCTCTTTCTTTTTGTTGAAGGTTCCCCTTCCTCTTTGCCGCAGTCCTCAACCTCCTCTTCTCCTTCTAGTTCTTGCATCTCCCTCAAGACCTCCTAGCTATCACTGTTGGGGAACATCAGGGGGCGGGGGGAGGGGTGGGAATCCGCCCTTTGACTTGGGCCTGCATGCTCCTCCCCTATGTGAGGGAGCATTGCATCCATCCAGTTCGGTCCATGTTTTGCTGCTGCCAGTCCGTGAAGGCTTCAAGATCCATTATGCAGTACTTTTTAGCTCTTTCAAAATGTTCCTAGGCACCGGCCTCCATGTCAGAAGCTTTTAGTGTGTAGAGCGTGCCAGTGTATCAAAAGGTAGTTATTTGTAAGCCCTTAATGTGAAGTGCGGCTTAATCCGTGATTGGCAGTTCACACCAGGCTGTTTTCCCCATCCATGTTTTGCTGTGGCAGTTCCCCTTTAAACTTCCTTTCTCAACTGGTTCGAAATGATTTAACAAAGAAATGCGAGCCCGGACCTCGTATTTCCCTTTAGGTGGCCAGGCACTCCGCCTCCTTGCTATTGCGCGGTTGCATTCCCTGAAGCCTGCACCTTCTCCCCGGTGTCCCCTGCTCCTTGCAGCGTTGTCTTCTCTGTGGCGGTGCTCCGTTTCACCTGGTCCCGGCTCCGGTCCCACAAAGCCTGTGCCCGGCACCGCGACTCCGCTGCTCACACAAGGGGATTCCTTCCAGCTCCGGCAGCAACAACTGCTTCCTTGGCTGTTCCTCCTGCCCGACGGTGGCCCCAGGCACCAGCACTGCAGCCTCACAGGAGAGTCCTCGTCCCGCCTTACTCTCGGGTGTTCCGGCGACGACTGCTCTGTGGTGGTCCCAGGCTTCCGCCCTCTACTCCTCTGCTGTGGATGATCCGGCTGCCTCCTCAACCCGCCTTCTTAGCAGCGATGGCTGCTCCAAATGTTCCTTGGTCCTTCAGTAAGTTCTTCCTCTGTCGGGCAGCACTTCGAGACCAAAAGCATAAAAACAAAATCCTTCCTTGGTAACCGGGCAGGCGTCCTTCTACAGGGGTTGGATGCTTCCTGCAGCAAGGAGCCCGCCCCTTATAAAGGGACATCCCCCACCCCTTTCCTTTGTTGGCCCTTCGCGGGCTTTTGCCTATTTTGCCGCGCTTCGGCTGGCCCCTCCCCCTTACCCAGGGGGGAGGGAGGAGGAGGACCCTGCACGAGTTATCGGGGTGCCTCCTCCATTTCTTGTTTCTTTCCGTCGTCACCTGCACTCCCGCTGCTCCATCTATTTTACTTGAAAAATTCTCGCACCCTCTGGAAGGAGAGTGTCAATCCACCCCAAGATCCTTCTTTACATTAACATGTTCAAACTAATCCTGTTCAACCTTTCTAATTTGAAGAGTCCCTATATTAAACCAAGCATGTTCTCCTATCACATCAACCTCACCGTGAGAACTGCATCGCGACCTACCACACCATGTGACACCACACCATGCGACAATACAGTTGAAAGTTACACTTCTTACCATGTTACTGCCACTCCTCCCCGGATTTCCCACATCGTGTTCGCCCACTAACGTTGCGTTCAGTTTGCAGCTGTGCCCTTGCAGTTCGGAGGCATCTTGCCCTACACCTCAAAGCCACACACATTCCACCATAGTAGGCATTTGGGATTCTAGTGGCGCAAAACAGCACTTTCTATGCCTTACTGAGTGATTTGCAATGCCTATAGTTTGGGCTTTTGTGTAGGCTGTGACCCTGCTCATATCTCATTCCTCCCTATCCGCACTTCAATGCAATTATTTCCTCTTATGGGTGTCTCTTGCAGCACAAACTAAACAGGTTGACCCTATGTCTGACCCATCATTTCACCTCAAACGCCTTCAGCAGCAACTGGAAATAGCTGTGCATAGTATCCTCAATGTGCCATCAATAACCATTGGTATTAATAAAGGGGACTGCATCCGCTTGTTTGCACGTGCTCCTGCGCAGATCTCTCCCGGTATCTTCATCACATAATATTCCACATTTTGATTGCTGCAGGACTGGCAGATGTTAGCACACAAAAACAAAACTTGCTAATCTTTTTTAAGGGGCGCAAAAGGAAACAGTTCACTCGTTCTAATCTCTCCAAACTCTTCACCCCTGCTAGATGTATGGCCACCAGGAACTTTGCTACCTTAGCAAGAGACATCTATCACTTGCGTACAGGGACTCATTTCACAAAAATGCCAGAGGTAGCGGAAGTGACATCACATGTCCCTTGACCTCTGATGGCATCACAGGAAGTAATGTCATTTGCCCCACCCCGACGTGATGGAGCACAACCTTTCACCCCTTGACAAAATAGGAAGTGGCATCACATAGCATTGCTCTTAAGTACACTATGATAAATGTGGTTAAGATATCACTGTAATTTGGTATACATTTCATACAAGAATGGATCACCACATGTATCGTTAATATCAGTGTGTATTGGCCCATATTACCAAATGATATCACCCAACCTGTGTTGGTACTCAGTTTCCGACCTCAGAAGGATGAAAGTCGGAATTGGCATGGCCGGGATTCCAACCTGCAGATCACGCACACATCGCAGCAGCGAGCGACCCACGGAGCTACGTCTCAAAGTCAAATGCCATTCGTGCTTGTGTGTTCTAAAGGAGCAACCAACATGTCTACCACACCAACTAACTCCACGCATGCCAAAAGCTCAATCTTATTTGCGCAATTTTTTAATTTTTTTTTTTAATTTTACCGTGTTATAGTTTGTGCTCAAACTTTTAACATTTCACACATTCAGTTGATTATATTGCTTGAAAAAATATAAAGACAAAAACAGAAATATTTGAGCAATGCAATTAATTGGTCTGGAATACAGTTTTGAGTCTTTCATTAGTTTTTCCCACAATTGCATTGTCCGAATTATAGGCGGGTAATTATTGCCACCAAAAATCTGTGCCCATCTATCAGATGGTTCGTGTTGGATCCTTTCGGGGGGTAGCATGTTACCAAATGTTTCCCTTAGATCAGATTAAGTGGAACAGTCCATTATGAGGTGTTGAAGTGATTCAACTTTATTTGGTTCTTTGCCGAATCTGCAGAAAAAGTTCTCTCCTAGTATTTGTCTGGTTGTGGCTAGGTATTCTCTAGTCGGAAGGATGTTGAATCGAAATCTGAGGAAGGTATCTCTTGTTCTTTTGCAGGGGAATTTTTTGAGACATTTGGGTAATTCATTTAGCGCTCTTGTCTCATAGGCCGTGTTAAGTGACATATGATATTTTCATTTCACTTCAATGGTTTTTATCCAATCTTTTTCGCTGATCCATTTTTTGGCCTCCATCAGTCTATTAATTAATGTTTCGCTGGTTATGTCATAGGTGTTATGGATTTGGCAGCAGAATCCTTTCCATCTGTCCGTGGTGGGATTTTTCTTCTCTGGACTGGAATTCTTAAGGATTCTAATTGCTGGTATATCTTCATCAATAATGATCTTTCTATAGAGCTTGATGTGTTTAAAAGCATTAATTGATTCCAGTGAATGTGTTGCCAATTCATAACGGATTCTAGGAATGGGGTATGACTTTGGAAGAGAAAGTATTTTACGACAGAAGATCCCTTCCACTATGTTCCATATTTGGTAAGGCATGTTGAGGAGGCCCTCACTTCCACAAGAGAGTATGGCCACCACCTTTTGCCTATAAAAGGCGGCAATACGTCTCAGAGAGAATTGGCCATATATTTTATGGATTAATAGACCTTGTCTGGCGAGTGATCAGGTTTTGTGTTTCAGATGGTCCATCCAATGGGCTTCGATTTCTGACTGATTCAGCCATATACCAAGGTACTTTGTTGTTTGGACTGTGTCTAGTCGTTTCTCATCTAGAAATAGCTGAGTTATTTCTGCTTTGTTATTTTTCTTGGCAGTTAATGGCATTATTAGTGTTTTGGAGATATTTATTGTCAGTTGGTTGTTCTCGAAGTATTTTTCGAGTGCCCATAGCCTCCTCTGCAGTCCAATTTGTGTCTTGTTGAGGATCACAAGGTGTAAAGAAGGTATATGTACTCCATTAGGTTTTGAAGCGTAGGATGTAATTCCATTTTGATTTTCCTTGAAATCGAAGAGATAGAAGTTGAACAGAGTCGCTGCCAGGGGATATCCTTGTTTGAGTCCCCTGGCAGTTTGGATAGGTGATGAAACAACACAGTTCGAGGTTAGTCATTTGGAAGTCCACAAATGCAGCAAAAACCTGCATTCCAGTTCTGTGTGCTTCATGTTTTAGAATATTTAATATTATTAAGTTTATGTTGGTTCCAATTTTCTTGACAAATCCAGTCTGACGTGGATCGTAAATGCCTTTTTTGATTGCCCACTCATTCAATCTTTTTAGAAGGATTGAAGCGTATACTTTACCAAGAGGGTCGAGCATAGCCAAAGGTCTATAGTTGACAGGCAAATCTCTTTCTCCTTGTTTATATACTGGAATCAGAGTGGCAGTTTTCCATGTTTGAGGAATGTACTTGTGGTCAGAAATTAATGCAAGAAGTTCAAAGCATAGCTCTGTTCAGTCTTCTGGAGCTATTCAGATGTCTAATGTGGTGCAAAATTTCTTCTTGGTCCCAATTGTTGTACCACATCTTTTGGTAGTCTGATGTTTCCTCGGCCAAATCCTTGGTTTTTGTTGCGTCACTGTAGACCTTGGTAAAATGTTGCACCCATACTCTTTCAGGGACATCAGCAAATATTCAGGATTGCGTCGCAGGGTTTCCATTGATGAGTTTCCAGTGATCTCTGGTGTTTGTATTTCCTAGCGTCCTGAGCATGAGTTCTGCATTGTTCTGTGCAAGGATAGATTTCATAGATTTCATTCAATTGCAATGTCTTTGTTAAAGTATGTGCACTGTTTTAGAGGCCCTTCCCGGGTCTATTTTTTGGGCTACAAGGAGACATTTACGGTGTAAACATTTTTTGGAGGCTTGCAATTCGCAATATGAGTGAGTATGTTTGATTTTTGTGTTTCCCCCATTTCTTCGCTTGGTTTTGAAGGGGATGAGGAGCCACTCGTAATTGATTTTGCATTTGCCAGGTTTGATGGAATCGTGAAACGTTTCTTTCAATGATTTTAACTGGGATCCGGAGATTCACAATCTATTGAAAGCTGGGTTTACTTCAATGTTGGTGGTATTTTCTTTAGAAAAATATCAAAAATTGATGGACCATGTTAGGGAAATCTTAGAGTGGTCACTCAGTGTGGTCGGAATAATTCTCAGGCGTTCAGTTGCTTCCAAGATCTTTTTTTACGCATATACGTAGTCGCAGTATGCTATTGAATCGCCTCTCAACCAGGTGTGGTGCAGGGGATTGTCTCTGTTTATTTTCCCATTTAATAGAGTTACATTTCTCATGCCTATTTCTTTTTTCCACAATTTGGCTTTGGGATCTAGTTTAAGAAAAGGTATTTCCGCACCGTTGGGATAAAACAGATGTCTGTTAGTATCGCCTCATAAAATCATTGCCAGATTGGGGTGTTTGCTTTGGAGATCGTCTAAGCAAGTAGTGATCTCATCTATAAATGTAGTGACACTCATGGCTCCAGAATTCCAGTAGATGTTCACCAGGTCAATGAGGTTCTGATCTTTAGGGCTACTTTTTTTTAACTTGCTACTTTGGGCATATTCAAGAATGGTAATTTGAATCCAATGGTTGATGTTATGTGTTTCCACTAGGTGTAAATTGGCTTCTATTTTCCACAGAGTCATAAATCCCATGTAGGGTCACCCTTTTTTCCCAATAGGGCAGGATTAATGCAGATCAGATATCCATAGAAGGTAGCTTGAGTGACCAGCCAAGTTTTCTGCAAGCAAATAATTTCATAATTCAGTAGGTCCTGGTTTCCTGTTTTATAGAGGTGCGAAATCCTCTGGTATCCTGCTTGCAGTGTTTGTGTCCCTATGCTCTGTTGATCAACAAAAGTTGAAAGGACCTGACACCGTCCCTGGTCCCAGTTCTGTTACCTGGCAAGTTTGTAGCGCTGCAAGATGACTTGCTCCTAAAGTCACTCCATATGTAAAGTAACACCTTTTACCGTAGTGCAATAGACACATTTACTATGAGCGAACAGCCGGCGTCCTTCTTTTCAAAATGGTTAGTTCCTCGAAGCATTTCTCTCAGCGTTCCTACACAGTACAGAACACAAATAAAGAAATGCAACATTTGATATTCAGGAATTGGAACTTTTAGATAAAATAGCGAGTCCTTCAAGGGCCCCCGGCCCAGACGGCTTAACTTATTTGAAGATCAAAGAAGCTCTCAATGTTTGGTTGCCATTTATTTTTGTACGTTTCAGCCAAGTAATAAAGGCAGGTGTGGTTCGGGAGTCTTGGAGATCTGGCATTATTTAGCTCATATTCAAGCGGGGTGATAGAGCAGAACCATCCAACTACCACCCAGTTGCTCTCTTGTCTGCGTTGGGCAGATTATTCGCAGCACTTTTTTGAGACAATTACAGAAATGGATTGCAGAGGTAAAGAGACAGGATCCCAGACAAACAGGCTTTATACAGGAGGTTGTAATGGATGTGAACCTTTTTTTGCTTAACATTTTGAGGGGTCGCGCACTCAAAGGAGATTGCAACATCTACATGGCCTTCGTCGATTCAAAAAAAAGCCTTTGACAGTGTTGATAGGCAACTGTTATGGTCAAAGATGGAAGCTTGCGATTGCCCAAGGGATTTGGTTCCTGCGATCAAATCTTTGTATACATTAACAAATGTTCAAATTAGACTAAGTCCACAGGGGTTACTGACTAGACCGATCTGCACATTTCAAGGTTTAAAACAGGGCTGTCCACTTGCTTGTTTAATTTATTTCTGTTGGATTTGTGTGAAACTTTAGACCGGGTCAAATCTTTCCACCGAAGTTGGGCAAACAAAAGCATGCCTGGATCCTTCAGGCTGATGATCTTGTGTTGATCGACCAAACTCTTATAGGTCTGCAAAGGGGTTTAGACGGCCTAGTGGAATACACAAATAAGAATGGGTTGGAGATCAACGCTCTTAAAACAAATATTATAGTGTATGGTCCCATGCGAAGTAGGTGGAAATCGACCTATAAATGGTACTTGGAATGGGAACCCTTAGTACAGGTTCCTGTAATGAAATATTTGGGCACCCATATAAATACCAGCATAGATGATTACTGGCTTTAAAAAGAAACTTAACATGTTAGCATCTCAAGGAATGCTTATTAACAAAATGTTCGGTACATTTTCAATTCGGCCAATTTTGACTTTTCATAAGTCAAAAGTAATTCCCATCTTGATTTACGGTGCAGAGGGGTACATATTTACCACAAGTAAATTGGGCTTCCCTGGAAGGTAGCTTCTGGAGAAAGATACTGAGGCTATCCAATTTAGTCCCCACGTCACTGACTCAGTATGAGTTGGGATTGCTTTCGGTTTATGCAAGAACAGTTTGGAAAGCACTGGCCTTATTTCGAAAGTGTATGATGCATGCGATGGCCACTCCATACCTAAATACAGAAATGGGTAAAACAGGATCACATCTCTTGTGTTTATGGACCTCGAGTTGTCGGGGGATTCTTGAAATGTTGGGAGTTGGACAAGACCTTTTGAGGGAAAATCCAGAACAAGTGAAAAGAAAACTCTGGCAACAAGATTGGATCCTGACCATAGAGAATGAAAACACTCATCATCTACAGTCCTCTTTGAATAACGAATTTAAAGGGTATTATTGCCTGCCCAAATATATAAGACTCTTTCCCAGTCTTTGCCATAGAGGTCAGTTCATGAGATTTCCGATTACACATCTTTCTAGCTAAAGAAATTCTGAAGATTTACAACAAGGCTTCAGATTTGTGCTGTAGATTTTGTGCAGAAGACGGGAAAGAAGAGATTTTAAATCACATCACATTGTTTTTCTCTGGATTGATGCCAGTAGGAACGAGGCATATGGGTAGTTTAATTATTGATATACAGTGTCAAGATGCACAAAGATTTTGGAAATTCTTGGTAATGGGAGAAAATGATCCAGCATTGTTCTCCCATGCTTGCAATTGCGCACCTGATTGAAACCGTTTCTTTCCCAAAACAACTTGCTATTTGCGGCTGTGTACGGTTTTATCATTCCTACATCAATAGCCTTGGCGCCCAGCCCTATGGCTGCATCTTGCTCTGCCTTTAGCTATAACCGTGTCATGCCTACAGCGTAGCTCAGGCCAGTCCACTATATTGCATAACATCGTCATTACTTGTGTGTTTGTTCAAATTTATACTGCTAACTGCTTTCGGCTCCACTGGCCTCATAGCCTTTCTATCCTATGATTGTTGAATGTTTTATTATGCCCCATTGTCCGGGCTTCCACTTAATAGCAGCCGAAGAAGCATTTTGCTCCCCTCCTGCTCTGTGATGCCGCTGTGGCACTAATCCATCTCCTATCTAGGAGTGCCCCCTCTGCTGCGAGTCGGCTGGCTCTGAGCGTTGATTCAGCAAATTCCTTGCGCCACCCTACCTCACCGACACTTTGTCTACTGCATCGGCCCTACTGCTTTGTTACGATTGCATATTACTCTTCCTAGCAATCTGGCTATACTAGCTTTGTGTCGCTGCACCCTGTTACCATTACTTATCATTCTGTAACTCTCGCCCATGGTGCCCCTACATCCATATGGTGTATAACTCGATTATTGGAATGTCTTCCACCTCATTTCTGCATCTACCTTAATATATGTATAGTCCTAGTCACAGTCACATACGTGCTCTTACTGCTCAGTCTGGCGTTATCCCTAACTGCCCACCACAGCTGCTGTGATGGTTCCTCTGTGATCTCAGTTACCCTTAACAGTACCTGCTTAACTGCTTTTGGGCGCTTATACCTGTCTGTACCTACAGTAATTTTAGATATGCATTACTGTTTTTTGGTCGCCTGTACCTGCCTGCACCTACAGTCATTTTAGATGTGCATAACTGTTTTTTGGTTGCTTGGACTTGACTGCACCTATAGTAATTTTAGTGATACTACTTGATTGTGTCTAACGTGCCCAGCTGCATACTTGCCTGCACCTTCTACTAACCCAGCTGCCCTTCATAAATGTGACCAATTGTACACACTTGCCTTTAGGACTATACTAACAGTGATCCCCTAGATGCCCCATCTTGAATGTGCTTAACCACTATTTAGTTAATCTTACTGCCAATGCATCTATTGCTCTAATAGGGTATTTAATTGCTTCCACACAAATGTGCCACTTCAATTGTTTAACATGCTTTTGGGTAACGTAGAGCATCCCTTTCAAATGTTATTCCTTTTCCTAATCTTCGCCTCTTGGGCATTCAATCACACTGCCCAACCACAGGTCGCTAGCCCACTTGCATTTAACACACCTTTTGTCATGATGATTGATTCAACTTACTGTGCAACCGTGAACCATTACCTCAACAGTTACTAAAACCATATAGCCACATTACAGCCCTTGCTATATGATATTTTGTCTAATGACCTTAACGTTTCTACCAACCGGTATCTTAATGCCCCTGCCTTATGGTTGGTACATTTTGCTAAAAAACCTACACCAAACCACCCTTGTGCACTACACCATAGAAACAAGAGACTAGGATCTAGATTCTGTCGCACCACTGGTCATATTGAGAATCGTCGTACAACTTCTAAACTTACTTACTTACTAGCCTCAGCCACCAGATGCCTTTGACATCAACTTCCAAGACTAACCTTAACATTTGAGCATCCTCATTTAAGGATACTCAGATCAAGGGCGCCCTTGTCAATGCCAGATCCCTCACTGCTCATGTATTAGATATCGCTGACCCCATCAAGACCCAATAGCTTGACTTTATCGCGATATCTGAGACATGGTTACATGCAGCATCTGGACCTTTACTCTCCTTCGCCATACCTATAGATTATTCCATCACTAGATGTGACTGCAACACTTCTCAATCTAGAGGGGGTGGAGTTGCCTTCATCCACAAAAACTCTCTTGGCTTGCGAGTTATACCTAATCTAAACATCAAGTCAGCTGAGCTACTCTCGTTTAAGCTACCAATATCGCCTAACCAAACAGCCACTGTACACCTTATCTACAGACCACCCGGCCCTGCGATATGTTTTTTGGATGAGATTTCATCCCTAGTTTTAGACAAATCTAAAACTAAATCACAAATCATCCTCCTAGGGGACCTCAACTTGGGCCACCAAGATCCTAAGGAGCTTACTGCGATAGACCTCACCAATACCTTATCTGACCTAGGATTCACCCATCACATCCTAGATCCTACCCACATCAAAGGGAGGACACTCGACTGGCTAGCTGATGCAAACTGCATCATTAGTCTACTAACTAATTCACCTTGTGCATAGTCAGATCACCATATTATCACTTTTAACATTGAAGCTGTCCACCGCCCCACATCTACGATCGCACCTGCCATGCCTACCAGAAACAAAAGGCACATAACAAGAGACAAATTACTCCCCCTTATTCTTCCCACTCTCAATAAAGTTACAGACTCGTGTTCTGATCCATCAATCTTAGCGGACACTTATAATCATGCCATGCTCACAGCTCTAAACTCAATCGCCCCCATCAAACTTAGGAAACCGAAACCACATGCACATCTCAACTCGTGGTTCACACCACAACTAAGAGTGCTCCGTAAAGCTAAACGTAGTGCTGAATCCCGCTGGAAAAGCCACCCTTCTGATGCCCACAAGAACGGTCATATTTTAGACTCTCTTAACTACAAAGAAGCTATCTTCCAGGCTAAAAAAGATATTTTTAATATGCGCATTTCGCAAGCAGACTCAAACACTAAAGAACTTTTTAAGATCCTAAAGGAACTTGAATCACCTGCTATGCCTCCCGATACTTGTATCAAAGATAGCAAATGGTGTGCAAACATGCAGACAGCACTCCTGGACAAAATTGCGTCCCTCCATATAAAAATCAAAAACAAGCAAAATAGTCTACAAATGGATAAACCTACCACCACTCCGCCGAGTGCAACCCCCTCGGCCATCCCTAACTGTAAACCTTTTACCTTCTCCCCCCTCAACATTGCTGAAGTCGAAGGTATCATCAACAAAATCAATCCATCCAATTGTCAAGGTGATTCGTGCCCTGCTACTATTATCAAGGAAGCTTCCCATGAGCTAGCTCCTTTTATCACTGCCTTCATAAATTCTTCCTTCAAAACAGGTATCGTCCCGGACAACCTAAAGGACACCTGGGTCATCCCCCTGCTCAAAAAACCTTCCTTAGACCCCAGCATACCAACCAACTACAGACCTATCACTACTGTCCCATTTATGCTCAAAATACTTGATCGAGCAGCCTACCTCCAGATCCAGGACTATCTCGAAGTCAACAATCTTCTTGGTCTGAGACAATCGGGCTTCCGTCTCAGGCATGGGACAGAATCGGCTCTGATCGACCGGAAAACACAAATTGAGGTTCTGAAAGACAATGGGAAACTAGCCTTGCTCTTACTTCTTGATCTCTCTGCGGCTTTTGATATGGTCAATCACCAAATCCTGTGCCAGCATCTCACTTCCGCTGCCCACTTTTCTGACTCTGCCACTGCTGTAAATCCACTGTATATATCAGTAATTAAAGCTGTTGTAAACCGGGCGAATCCGAGACCAGGAAGCACGTAAGACAAGTCGGACAGCGGCAGTCCCAATCTTGGAGAGAACTAGAAAGGGACCAAAGTACCTGGGAGATAGCTTAGACGGGACCAAATGACGAGGAAGAAATCTGGAAGCCAACTAGACTGAATCCCCGATGGTCAGTTCCTTAAAGTCTCGACGACGAAGATCAGCGTACTTCTTCGCTCGATCCTGAGCTTTCTGTAACGACTGCTTAGCAAGTCTCTGTCCCTCATGGATATCTGCAATCAGAGAATCCACACCCGGACAACCAGAATCGGAGGGAGACACATTCAGAGCAAAAGAAGGGTGATAACCATATGTACAAAAGAAGGGGATGGACTGGAGAGCAGAATGCAAAGAGTTAATGTACGCAAATTCTGCAAATGGAAGCAGTTCCACCCAATTGTCTTGAGCTGCAGAAATAAAGCACCGTAAGTATCCCTCGAGGGTTTGGTTCAATCGATCTGTTTGACTGTTCGTCTGGGGATGGTATCCAGAAGAGAGGGCACGTCTAATACCCAGAATGCGACATACCTGTTGCCAAAAGAGAGAGGTGTACTGGGGACCTCTATCCGACACAATAGTGTCTGGTAGACCATGGCGAGAAAAAACTTCAGAGAGAAAAATGTTGGCCATGAAAGGAGCACTGGGTAGTCTTTGCAAAGGAGTAAAGTGTGCTAACTTGGTGAAATAATCGATCGTTACCATGATAGTAGTCATATTCGCTGATGGCGGTAGATCAGATACGAAATCAGTGGAAATGATCTGCCAAGGACGGTCTGGGATGGGCATTCTTGCTAATAACCCTAACGGTGGTGAACGAGGAGACTTGGCATGAGCGCAAATGTTACAGGCGGCAACATAGTCCCGGACGTCCGATCTCATGGAAGGCCACCAGAAATGTCATTGGATGAGTTCCAAAGTGGGAAGTACGCCCCTATGTCCTGCAGCTCGTGAGTCATGACAAATCTTTAATACCTCCAGTTGTAATGAAGGAACGGGAATCAAAACTTGAGTACCATGAAAGTAGTATTCAGTTTCCTTGGAGAGGTGATAAGTAGATGCCAGGTCTTCACAGAAAGTTTTATAGAGTGGTGGCTGTTCATACCTCTTGAAGGAAATCGGTAAGTACTGCAATGAACCAAGCATTGGGAAACATCTTTTCTGGGCAAAAAGAAGAAGTTGGAGAATCTTTGCGGGATAAAGCATCTGCTCTTAGATTATGTCTGCCAGGCCAGTAAATAAATTCTATCCGAAAGGGTAAGAAGAAGTAAGCCCAACGTGCTTGTCTTCTATTGGTGGTGTAAGCGTTTTGAAGAACCTTGAGATTTTGGTGATCCGTACGCACCAAGACAGGAAATGGGGAACCCAAAAGCAAATGCCTCCATTCCTCGAAGGCGCGCTTGATAGCCATCAGTTCCTTCTCGAGTGCAGAATAATTTACCTCGGCAGAATTAAATGTCTTGGATAAGTATGCCACCGGTCTTTCTTCAGCTTGCTCAAATGACTGTAACAACACAGCTCCTAAAGCATTCTGGGAAGCGTCCGTCTCAACAATGAATTGCTTGGATTGGTCAGGGTTGATCAAAATGGTTGCAGAAGTAAACATTTCCTTCAAAATGTCGAATGCCTTCTGAGCTCATTCATTCCAAACAAATGAGACCCCTTTCTTGAGAAGTCGAGTCAAGGGAAGTATGATTTGTGAGAAGGAAGGAATACATTTACGGGAACCCCAAAAACCTCTGTATGTCTTTTATCCCTGTTGGAATAGGCCAATCCACCACTGCAGATATCTTTTTGGGGTCCATGGAAATACCCTGGGAAGATAGGACAAAGCCTAGATAGGTAACCTGTTTCTGATGGAATTCACACTTAGATGCTTTACAGTAGAGATGGTTGGATTGAAGGCGTTCTAGCACGGTATTAACATGATAAATGTGCTCTTCTTGGTTGTTGGAATAGACAAGGATATCGTCGAGATAGATGATAACGAACCGGAACAATATGTCAGCAAATAGGTGGTTCATGAATCTCTGAAATATCGCAGGAGCATTCACTAAACCAAATGGCATTATGTGATATTCATAATGTCCAAAGGGAGTCCGGAATGCGGTCTTCCATTCGTCTCCGGGTGCAATACGAATGAGATGGTATACACCACGAAGATCCAACTTGGTATACCAAGAAGCTCCTCGAACAGCTTCAACGATGTCAGTGATGAGAGGCATGGGATACTTGTCAGCGGTAGTTACCTTGTTGAGATCACGATAATCAATACAGGGACGGAGCTCATCTGAGTCCTTTTTGGGAATAAAAAATAATGAAGCCCCTGCAGGAGACACCGACTCAGAAATGAGACCATTCCGTAAATGGGTTTGAATGTATTCTTTTAATACTGACTTTTAATACTGACAGAACGTACATGCGGCCAAAGGGAATGGGTTGATCGGGAAGCAGATCTATGTGACAGTCATCTCTTCGATGAGGAGGCAGAGTAGGAAATTCAGGATTTTCAAACACTGATCGGTAAGGCACATGACAGTCAGGAATCTCAAGTTGGCTGATGGAAGATACAGCTGTTTTGAGAGTCTCATCCAAAGGTATTCAGATCCCCACTGATTCTTGAGAAAGACAATGATGGACGCAATACTCTGACCCTAGAAAAAGGGTTCCAGCAGCCCAGTTTATGAACGGGTTATGCAGTCTCAGCCAAGGGAGCCCTAGAATGATTGGGTAATGGGCAGTCCTGATAACATCAAAAACCAGGGTTTCCTTATGACTCGATATCATACAAGTGAGCGGAATGGTTTGTTCTTTAATGGGACACGAACTCAGAGGGGTACCATCTACTCCCTGAATAGGAGTAACCAAAGTCTTTGGTACCTGAGAGATACCGTGTAATTCCGCCCAATCCACATCCACAAAATTACCAGCAGCACCACAGTCTATTAAAGCTGGAATACTTGGAATGACCCTTTCTGGTAACAGGATGGAAAGAGAAACTACCACCATGGACTGGTTGAGAGAGATATCAAGTGACATACTGGTCTGATAGAGGGAAGAATGTTGCTGGGCACTTACCGGTCTTCCCCAAACGGTAAGGCTTTGGAGTTTCCCGACTTAGGAATAGGAGAGCGACGAGGGGGAACCAAGTGACAGTCTTTCAAAACATGAGCAGAGGACCCACAGTACATACATAGTTTCAAAGTCCTTCTCTCCCTTTCAGTAGCTGAAATCGGTCCTCGAATTGTCCCAATTTGCATGGGTTCATCAGTAGAAGATAGAGTTTTCTGAATGGTAGGGGAATACTCCAACTGTGGTCGTGTTCCTTTCCCCTTTTTCTTTTCATATGTCCTTTCATGCATACAGTAATAAATTTGCATGGTTAAGGTGATCATATCTGCTAGATTAGCGGGACGAGGGACTTTAGAGACCTCCTCTTTGAGTTTATCTGTGAGACCTCTCCGAAAAATAGTGAGGAGACCTTCATCTGGCCAGCCTAGTTCAGAGGATAGTTGCTTGAACTGAGTGATATACCAAAGTAAGTCTTTGTTTCCTTGTTTTAGATCGAGAAGCTGCTCTTGTGTGGCAACCGAAATCTCCTTTCTTCCAAACATGGTTTTGAGGCTGTTAGAGAAGGCGGTGTAAGAATCGAGAATCACATTGTTGGAGGTAACTAAAGGGGTCGCCCAAGCTAGAGCTGGCCCAGAGAGATGTGAAATAACATAGCCTACCTTATCTTTATCGGTAGGAAAAAAACGAGATTTGAAAGTGAATTGGATGGTACAACTGTCAAGGAATTCCTTTAATCTGTAGGGGTCTCCATCGTACATAATGGAATGTAAGGACGACGGGGGAGTGTCGGAAAAATTCTCTAGCTACTTGATGTCGTAGCTGAGCATTATCCTGTTTCAAGGATTGTACCTCTAATGACATGGCCTGCATGGCCGCCATTAGCTGCTGCATTTGTTGTCCCATTTGGAATTACGATTGCCAATATTCTTTCAGGCGTCGCTTACTGTAAATCCACTGTATATATCAGTAATTAAAGCTGTTGTAGTACAAATTTAGGTAAGGATCTACAAACAGCTCACCTTGGCAATCGATGACTCCAACTGGGAGAACCAACGCAGATGGGAAGATTTCCCAGTGACAGCCCTGGCCACTCAGCCCAGGGTAAAGTGACACAGGTGAGAGGGCAGGACTCCCAGGGAAACCCTCAATGGGAAGAAAACCCTGGATGAAATCCTGCTCGTGCAGATCAGGCTGATGGTAGAAAGTTGGATGTCTCCGGCAGGAACCCCTGGGAATCACATAAGACACCTTGTCTGCAGTTATGAGAAGGGAAGAAATGGGGAGCATGTTAGAGGAGAGCCCAAGGACAGAAAAGGAAAGAGAGATCAATGGAAATCCTCTTAGCCGAAAAGGACTGAGGGAAGAGGACGAGAGTTCGAAACTGGAACCTGGCTGAGTAGGAAAGCTTTGGGAGAATCTGGAAGAATAACAGGAGATGAGAACCAGGTAGAAATACACAAGGGAACCCTAGAGGATGGGAACTTACTCAGATCGGAGACTGGCCAGAACGGGAAACGAATGAGATTGATCCGCGAAGCTGAACGAGAACGAAGCTAGCGAAAGCTGAGGGAAGGATCTGAAGAGGGAAAGTAAACACAGGGTAAGTCAGAACCGCAAGCACAGAGGGAAATGCAAGCATGGAGAGAGAGGAGGATTCAGAAGCGAACTCACGGAGCGTCAGAGGCAGAAGCGACGCAAAGCACTGGCCGCTTTGTTTCCGGATAAAGGATCACGTGATCGATCGGCCGCACGTCAAAGGAGCGTGCATCAACTAGACCGCTACCAGCCGGTCGAGGAGAATCACAAGCTTCCAACTTGGAGGTGTTAGGAATCAAAGCGCCGCACAAGCGGGTCCGTGCCCATAGAGACCACTTGCGGGGATGTGTAACAACTGCTTGGATCAGTTCCTTCTTAAGCAACAGATCCATGCGAGTATTCTCTCCATCAGCTTCTGCAGACCCTACTCCCATTCACTGTGGCGTCCCTCAGGGTTTCTGTGTGCCTCCTACACTTTATAATGTATTTACTAAACCACTCTTTGATGTGCTTGACTATCTGGGTGTCTCATACACCAATTATGCTAATGACACTCAGATACTCATCACCATCACAGTGATTATACAGTGGACACCAAATCCCTGAACGACATCTACGTGGTCATCCAGGCTTGGATGGCCCCACATGAACTTTGCCTCAATGATTACAAGACGGAACTCCTCATTCTGGGTTCCAATCAAAGTCTCAACAAACTAGAAGACGCCTTCAAGTCTTTCATCATTGACGGTAACGACATCAAGGTTTCCAAGGATACAAAAACGTTAGGAATCTATCTTGATTCAACACTTTCTTTGACCAGACAAACTAATGCAGTCAGATCAGCCTCAGCCTACACCTGCAAACTTATCACGGCCTGCAGACCATTTCTGTCTACCCCTAATTGCATCATACTGGCCAGAACCCTCATCATGGCCAAGATAGACTATTGTAGCACCCTCTATCTGGGGACCAGCCTATCTAACATTAACAAATTACAAATTACCCAGAACAGTGCCATTAGAGCGGCATTAAATATCCTGAGAAATCAACACATTTCCGACCACTGAAGGAATCTTCATTGGCTTCCTGTCAAGCAAAGTGCCTAGCCAACAAGGCCTCCTCCTACCTATCCAACCGCATCACACTACACATTTCTACATGACCTTTGAGAGCGGCCCATACCCATAATCTCTCTCCTCCCAGATTAAAATTAAAAAAGCAGGGGGCGTGAGCTTCTCCATTCTGGATTCTAAGCTCTGGAACTCTCTCCCCAACTCTATCAGAACTGAGCCCCCTTTCCATTCTTTAAAGAATAAAACCAAATCATGGCTTTTCGCACAAAACAACTGACATACTTGCTGTGCTACCTTGATACTGCTTTGCTGTCCTGAGCTCTGAACACTAAACCATAATGCCTTGTTGTCTTTTGTATATTTCACCTGTATCCTACTCTGCTGCTGTTATACTGTTTGCTGATTCATACCAGTATGGTCTGTAAATTGGTTGAATCATACTCCTTCGATACTGTATGCTATTGTAGCTGTGTTCTATAAGATTATGCGCCCAGATGCCCTTGGGCCAGGCACGCTTTACTAATAAATAAAATACAAATACAAAAAAATACAGCAGTTTTTTGCCTGATAAGGTTTTTAAAAGTGTTTTTCAGCATAAAGCTATTTTGGGTATAGAGGTTGATTAATTGCGTTCATTTGATTTGGAAGTGTGCTGTTTTTATGTACAAAAGGATTATGTTTGTATTTGTTGTTGTATGGATTTTGGATAAATGCAGTGACTAAGGTAAATGTGTGTAATAAATCTTAATAAAAAATAAAATAAAATACAATGCCCAGAATAGGCAGCAGTGCTTGGCTACTGATACAGACGGAACCAATGAGACATCTTGTTTCCCCACCTCTATAACCTTCCTGTTCTCCCAGTGGTTACCCCCCCCCGTGCTGTTCAAACTTGGCAGAAACCGCACAATCTACATAATATTACCCCAACCGCACGCAGTACCCATAGCAAAACCAGGTCCTTAGTGACCACAAGGAAGACAAAAACACCCAAGATCGAGTGCAGGCTACCCGCTCTTACTCTACACTTGCGGCACATAGAGCTAGAACACAAAGGCCAGGTGCCGGCGGGAGAGCGCCAGACGTATCCTGGGCACAGGAACACTACGACCATTTGCCATCTTCCCTCATGGCTTCTGTTCGTGTTTAGCAACACTGCGCAGCACCTTTCAAATCTCACAGAGCTGGAAGTACAGCGCAACATCCCGTCCCTGCAGAATCCTCTGCACCACAAACCTAGCCCTATGGCACCTTTCCCCAGCATGCCACACAGAGCATCCAGGCGGTGGGAGAGCCAGGATACTTTACAAGTGTTCACGTAGAAACAAAGCAAGCATAACCAATGCCCACTCTAGTATAACAGTACCCATCGTAAGCCATGAACACGCCACCTGCACAGATACCTAATGCACCTAGCGCTGGACACATACTGTACCAAGACCCACACATTCCCAAAGTGAAACCAGTGAACCTGTTTCAAAACAAGCACTAGGTAAACACCTCAGACACAAAAACCCTATTGAATGCAACAGTGTACAATGCCAGATACCACCCCAGATGGGATGCAAACCCACAATCCCTAGCTTAGTAGGCCTGTTCCTTATCCATTAGGCCACTGGGGCCACTCAGGCCCCCCAGAGAAACGGTCAGAACAGGTCTCATGCCTCCATCCTCCTACTGCCTGCACCAACTCTCCGTTATTATCAGCGGTCCGGCAGAGGTGGTTGTGGAAGCTGGGAGCAAGCCTGGGGTTGGAGGAGCGGGCTCAAGTAAAAGAGCTGAAGTGGAGCCATCACTACCCGGTTAGGCTTGCTTGCTGAAATCGATCTAATTCGCAGGTTGTACCCAGAGTGCTGCCACCAGCACACTAACCTATTGAGTTGGTTTACTAGGATTCACAGCTATTGCCCACGAGGTGCATATTTACCCCTACAGAGGCCTACAGCCCCACTGTGATATCTGCAGGTTGTATGGATCTCACTATGGGGCGCATGTTGCCCCTGTGCCGCAGAAGGTGCAAAATCCCGCCAGCCTGCCATACTCGCCAGGGTTCCTCCTCCTCAATGAAGCCACTCTGGTCCTGATTCAGGATGGCAAACACCTTCTTAATGACACCGGCAGACTTGCCCTGGAGGTCGATCATGGCAAAGAAACTCATATTTCTTTCTGTTAGTCCGGGGCTGCACAGAGGCCAATTCTCTGCCGCCCCAAGTCTTTAAGCGCCCCCCTGGGCCACAAGCCGGTTCTGGCAGGGCCAGCAGAGGCAAGGCAAATAGATCCCAAAGGGTGGGAGGAGGGCAGAGGGCTGTCCCGCTATGCTGGATGTCCCCCTAGCATCCCCTGTGGGGGGTGGCCATCCACTTACACAACATTCAGCGAACACCTTGTAACAGATCAGCATACAACTTCAAGGAATCCATCAGGACCTTGTTAAGAATGCAATTATCAAATTCTGGCTCAGCAGGTACACAGAAAGATTGTTCCATTTTTTTCCAGTCCCCAACATGAAGAGGTTAAATTCTTTCTTGGCATTTATTTTGACCTAATTGCACACCCCTCAGCATGGAAATGCAGTTACTCATCTGAGCGGTGTGTTAAGGGTTCTATGTCATTTTCCTGAATTTTAAAGACCAAACACAAAAAGGACAGATTTTTCCCTTCGCCGCCCTCTCCCGCTAGTCTTGTTCTTAATCACCCCTTTCGCAAACCCACCACCCTCTTCCCAGGACAACACTCACGCACACACACCTCAACATAGACACACACACACGAAAACAAACACACCCGTTTTGGCCGTATCTTCAGTGTTCCGGCCGGCCTGTCCCTGCCAGTCAGCTCCTGCCGCACACTCGTGTGCGACAGGGGCATGACAGTTCGATTTAGAAAGACCGCTCAGTGCGGTCGCAGAGTGGTCTTTCTAAATCGATCTTTTTTTTCTTCTTTTTTATTTAAAAAGGTCTTTTGACCTAATACTATGTTAAGCTATATAGGTTTGGCTGATGTTTGTCGACATAACGTTGTGCCAATCACATCAGAGGTTTCTCAGTTTTGCAGTACACAGGTAAGTATATTAGATTTGGGGTCTATCCTTAGGCTAGTCTTCAGCCCACATACATTCACAAAAATACTGTCACCTAGTGTGGGCCTTCTCCATCAGAAAGTTAAGAGGATCCATCCCTAGTTCTATAACTGGCCTGTTCAGGCTGCGCGAGTGCTGCTGTCTCACAGGAGATTTTGCTCTTTTCTGTAGAATCACATCTTTTGCATTTATAACTTTCATTCTTCCCTCAAATCATCTCTAGAGTTACAATTCATAGTTCAGGGTCCTCTCTTGTACTGATATGGGGAATCTCTCCTTCCAAACACCAGCTTTCCAAGAGCTTCCTCTGAAGCATATCTTCTACCAGAACGAGGCATCAGCGAAAACCCAGTTTGGCTCTCAGGGAGACATAGTGGCATGTCACCCTCTGATCTCGGGCCCAGGTCGCCTCCCGTGCCTGTCGCACTCCTGCACTGCCTTCCTGGCAACCCCCACACTGGGGACTGTTTTCTGTATCCCTACAGTCCCACTAGCAGCACTTGACACCTGATGTCTGCACTCACCCTTGCACCTGCAACCTGCTGGCCGTACTTTTACTTTTGTTATTTATTTTATTATCCTATGTACTGCACTGTCCCCTGCCCCTTCCACCCCGCACTTTCTCCTTCCCCTTCCCATGCACTTGCGCGATAAAATGCCATATCATATCATATCATATCATGTGCTCTGACATATGAAATCCCTGGTTCGTGTCCATCTCAGCTTTTGGTTCAAATGTTTAGGTTAGTGTGATCAATCTGAATAACATTGGCTATTTGTTCAAACCTATCCTATGGGTTAAAGCAAAAAAATACCAAAGTTGAGATGGACGTGGCTACAGAAGATCCAGTGCCCATCAAAACAACACTGCTTCGAAGTATGTTACAGGAGGTGGGACGGTTGTCAGGTTATAAAGTAAACTGGGGAAAGACAGTGGTCTTTCCATTGAAAATGAACCCGTTTAGTAGAAGATTATTGGATTGGGATTGTCAGTGGGCGGAAGTGTCGGTAAAGTATCTGGGTGTGCATCTGGTTCGGGATATAAGAAGGACAGTGGATTTTAATGTGGCAAATTAAAAGACTCTTTATTGAAGAATATACGTAGATGTGATGGATAGACTTTAAGTCTGGGCAAAAATAAATGCAGTTAAAATGATGCTACTTTCAAAAGCATTGTATTACATACAATCTCTTCCTCTGAAGTTTACTAAAAAGGTGCTGAAACGTATTGATAGGATTTTTATGGATTTTTTATGGGGTGTGGGAAAACCGCCAAAGATACCAAGGTTTATTTTGGTGCGTAGTGTTAGAAATCAGGGTTTCGGTTACCCAATATTGGAAAATTAATACAAGGGGTTTCTTTTAAAGAAAGCTTCCGATTATTTTAGAGAAGATGGCTGCCTGATCCATTTTGGCTTCGGATGGAAAAAGAGAAGTTGAACCCACTTCCTATAGATTGTTTATATTCATATGGAAAGCTACCGAAACCCAGGTTGAAAATGGAGGCATTAGAGGCTACAAAGGCTGATTTAGTTTGGTTGATTTAGGGATGTGGTCAGACATTGTTTTTTTTTTAAATAATGCTTCCATTTGATCAAACCCGGGTTTGCAGATTGAGAATAAAATGTTGTACTGGAGGGGTTGGGTTAACAAAGGAATTCTGAAAATTGAGGATGTCTGGAGGGATAATTGGATGGTGGCTTTTGAAGACTTAGTATGTCAACATGGATTGGGTAATAATTAGTTGAATAGGTATTTGTCCCTAAAGCAATTATTGTCAGAAAGGTATCTAATTCTAAGTGAACCATTGGGTGATTGTCCACAAGTATGTGTATTGTATGGTACTGCTACAAATTGAGTCTCTTCTTTTACTAAATTGATGCCCGTACAAGCATGTATGCAGGTCTCTTGGGAGACTCTACTTATGAAATGGGTGAATGAGTTGGGTCAGGATTTATCAGAAAAAGAATGGGATAGAGCTTGGAGATTAACGGTGAGAGATAAAATGGATTTGAATTTTAGATATACTCATCAAAGAATCTTTGGACACATTTATTGGACCCCAGTTAGAATGAAAGAGAGGGGTTTGATGGATTCAGATTTATGTTGGGGATGTACTTGTTCAAGGGGAACATATTTACATATGTTGTGGGAATGTGAACGAGTGCTTACCTTTTGGAAGGATGTTTTTGAACGGGTAGATTTAGTGTTGGGAGGTCCATTTCCTCGAACGTTTCTGTCTGCGGTTTTCCTCATGAATGAAGGAAGGGGTTTGGAAATTTGTGGTGGTGCTGATTGGATTAATAGGGCACTAATGATGGCAGTAAAACATATTATGAAAGTATGGCAGTCGCAGAAAAAACCACATGTTGAGGGCTGATTGGTAGATTTGCGCTTGTTGTCAAGATATGAAAGGTCTCATGCTTATCGGTTACATCGGGAGACTGAATACTGTGAAAGTTGGGATTCCTTTAATAATTTATTTGGGTATGGTGTAGAATAATTTGGGTTGGAAACTATAGGGTTGGGGTGGGGGTGGGGGGTTAATGTCATGGTGTTTTTGTTTGTTTGTGGATGTAGTTTGTTGAGGTTAGAATCGGAATTAGGACTGGGGATTTTGGAAAAGGTTGATTTCTAATGGGATTATTGATACTTATATATTTGAAATTTTGCTAGAAAGTTGTTCCTGTTTTATGACTCTCAGCATTGTATTCATTGTTATGTTTGATTTAAAATGAAATAAAGATGATTTAAAAAAAAACTCGTCTGAAGGGATAGGGGACTATAATGGGGAATGGCTCTATTCAGGACTTCTGACCTTTCACCAAAGCAAACTATTCTCCAATTAGAGAAAGTTTGTGGAGATTTACAGAGTCAGCCAATCATTCCAATCAGGCATAGAGTGCCGAAGAATTATGGTTCAGATGGACAATCAGGTGGCCAAGGCATACAGGAACAGAAAAAGGGGGTTCCTAGTTCTCTTCTACTGGCCTTGTTGGCATCATGCTTGGGCACCTCACCAACATCTACCTAAGAGCTCTGCTGGTAGCCAATCTCCAATATCAAGAGAATCTGAGAGCATGCCATTTAAGCAAAGTGGTTCTATGGTTAGAGGAATATTGCCTGTCCCTCAATGCCTTCGATCCCATTGTGAATCAATGGGGCTAGACACAGTTATATCTGTTTATGCCAGCTCTCTCCTTCAATGGTGGGCCTCTGTCTACCTGGATCACTTGGTCAGAGGCCCTTCTCTATGGTTTACCCTTCTGGCTCAGTTCCCGAGGAAGAGCAAGAGGGAATGTTTCAGCCTATCAAGTTACACAAGAACACCATGGTTCATGCATCCCCTGTCAATGTCTTTGGGCCCTCCATTCTGATTTGCTATGAGTCCTTTTCGACCAATTGCTCTACCAAAGCCCCGTTTTCAACTATTCTGATACTTAAAATAATGGGCTGAAAGTTACATTGAATTAGCCAGGTTAGTTCATCTGAGGAGGCACTAGAGGTTGAAAGGTCTAGTCATCTATCTGCTTTAATATCCTATAAACATTGATGAATCTCATTTATGTCTTTTATCTCAACTAAAGAGCTCTCTCCATGCAATGGAATTTATTGGTAGATTCTAGATTTCTTTCAATGACCAAGGCATGTAATGCAGAACAGGAATGCAAGCTAATGTTGGATTGGCAATCAGCATTACTCCTACTACTGACAACTTGTTTCAGTCCTTACTTCACTCCCTCTTCTACCTGGACTGTCACAATTGGAAGGCAGGTCACCACTTTCTTTATTTCAGCATGTGATGAGGATGCAATCATATATAAAATTAAATATAAGGACCAAAACCCCTGCTCAAGCCAGGACTTTGTTGTGCTTGCCCTTCTCCTGACTCCTGCTTCCATACGAAGCGATCCTTCGATTTAGCTAGTCTCCATTCACAGCAGAGCTGTTATCACCCTGAAGAACTACGAGACATCCCCGTTTTATGCTGGCTAACTGTCTTTTGGTCTTGTATAACCCCATTCTAGCCCAAAACAACTCAATGGAAGCCCTACCCTTGATGCTCATACATCTCCCCACTCCATCGTGCACTACACCCTTCCTCTCTTCACTTGCCTACTTCTTTTACCCTCTATCCTCTATCATGCAACTTGATTTCACTAACTTACTCATTGTACTAACACTTGTACCCCCTTCTCTCCTAGCCTTCAGCCACAACTCATTCTAACTTCTATTTCACTCTCCCTCCTAACCAACTCTCTCCTCGCAACCTGCACTTAAAACCCTCAAAGCCAAACACACCCGTTTACCTTCTCCCAGGATCTCCAGTATCATCCGACCACACAACACCTGCTCCTCTCCCCCATTGCCTATCCCACATTCACTTGTCTTCTGGAATGCACAATGCCTCAGCAACAGGTCTTCCTACATCAGTAATCACCACTGCTCATGTGATCCTCAACATTCACTTCTTGGTATCATCAAGAAGCCTGGAATAACCTAAACACCCATGATTCTGGTACATTAGTGGCTCTTCACATTGACTTGTCTACCTTATCCCACTCTACCTGATCTGTTGGGTAATGCAGGGCAATGCAGCAGAGTATGGTTTCTTATCAATAATGCCTTCACCACCCACCCCATCCCCTCAGATATTATCTTCCCCTCTTTTGAATATGCCAATATTGCACTCCTCTCGCTATTCAGACTCTCCATCAACCGATTGTCTCTCTCATCTCTTTATTTCCTGACCTGAACCTTCTTCGTGTTATTTCCCGCTAACATCCCTGTAGTCAGGCTGAGGGATTTAACCTATTAAAGCACTCTGCAACCCGCATTGAACTTAACTACTCCTATATCACCACTCCTCCTTCTTCCTCCACCACCAGCCTAAAAACGTTCTTCTCTTTACCCTTGTCTCTACTCCCCTCTCCTCATGTGCCCTGCCCATTAACTCATCTTCCCCTGGTCATTCCATTGTTTACTTTAAGAGCAGGCACCATCCAACTTCTCTTCCTTCTCGCCCCTCTTGAGTGTCCCAAGAGGAAATTCACACAGAATCTCTTGCCCCTTACTTTGATGTTAGGGCCTTATTTTTGGACTCTTTCCCCTATTAGTTCCTTTTCCATTAAACATGCTTTTTCAGACTTTCTCTATGTATTTATGGCTTCCTTTGGCAAACACTATCCTGTACGAACATTCACAGCTTCTCGCCCCTATCCTCAGCCCTGCATACTGTCAGAGATCCAGATACTTAAGACAAACGTGCCATGAGCTACAATACTAATCCTGGACCCCCACTCTACTCCTAGCCTAAAATAACTCACGTGCTGCTTCTTTCTCTGCACTGGAATCTGTACAAACTTAATCTCATACCTTCACAATCACCCCTGCAAACTTTCATCTACCCTCCATGATATGCTCACACCTCCAAAACAAATATATTCATATCCTCCTCCCCCTCTGCTAGCACTACCTTTCCTCTAAAATGTATGAAATTCATGACACTCTCTCAGCCCTCCACTCTCTCGCACATGCCCACCCTCCTTCTGTCCCCCATCTCTCCCACCTACCCCTCATACTCTTTGAAGACCCATGTAGATGTATGAAGATGTAATCCCTTAAATGTGAAGACTGCTGTGCAGTATGCAGTATTAATGGTGTATGCAAAAATGCTATCTGCCAGCACACTGTGCTATTGTACCATCTCAATAATTATATTTGAGGGTTTTCTCAGTTGGAACTCATTTTATTTTTCATGTATGGTTATCAAGAGATATAAGCAACCTTGTAAATTAACATTTACAACTAAATGAATTTACATTAGCAATCAAAATATTTTGATAAGATCCATCCAATAAACAGTAATCACATAAGTTATTTAGCAACCATTTCCTTTGCATGATATATGCATCTTTGTTATCACATTTAATATAAAACACATCCTTCTAATTTTGCTTAAGAATTGTATGGTGCCAACATGAGGGGGTAGCTAGAGGGCACCAAGTGAAATTTGGTTAGTTGGAGGGGGGTCTAGGGACTGAGTTTGCAACACAAAGCTTTCTGTAGCCTCGAATAGCCGACATTTCATAGCAAACTGTGCCACAGAAACAGCATGTGTTGTGGGAGGAAAGGGAGAGAGCAGGCCATCTGGAGAGTTGGGGGAGCAGACACAGATGAGGGGGACACTTAGTGATGCCCTGGCGGGGCAGGAAAGAATTATTTTCAGCCGATTTACAGATGTTCGCCGCTATTTAGGAATATTGGGGACAAAACTCACTCGTCACAAGATTACCATTGAGGTCTCACCTCAATGCAATAACCAGGACAGGTCCTGCTTGGCTTCAAAGTGAGGAAGGGGCCAGCCTCCTCAGGCCATGTTGCCCAATAAATGAGCCAACATTACAAAACCACTTAAAGAAACGTGCTGGCCCTTTCCTTGCTTTGAAACTAAGTAGGGTTTGTCCCAGTTACTGCATGGATGGGCGACTGAATGGGCATCCAAATTATTTTATTTTTTTAGACACCATTTTTTGCTGTTTGCTGAATTGCATTCTGGTATTTGTAGTCTCACAGTCAATAATATAAAAAAATATATATTTTTACAGCAAAAGCCGACTGGACTTTATTGCCAGTATCTACAGGTGTGCAGGGGACGGGAGCACCCATAGATTATGGGTTCTCCATTTACCTTGTTATCTTTTTGACTTTTGATACCAGAGTCATTTTCTCTCCTCCGCACCCTTTATTTTCTCTAACCTCCAGTGAGCCGTTGGAGCTCCAAACACTTGAATTCTCTTTACTCAAGATCTGTTTAAATAAATGGTGTGCTTGTTCTCTTCCTTTGTTTAGTTGAAACTAAAGAGCGTCGCTCCCGGTTACTGCCTGGATGGGAGACAGTCCCCAGTCCCGAATGCTGTTTGTTTTCTTAGTTCTAAATATCTCATGACACACGGCATCCGCATTAATGTTTTTTAAACCGTGCTTCTGTCATACCTTGAAAGTGTTTCACTCAGAGACCATTTTTGGGGCTTTTATTGAATTGCATTCTGGTAGTTGTACTCTCACAGATGGAGGGAACAATGCCACAATTGTACACTGTTTGCCTAACTTAGTTCTATAAGGATTTTATATTGCAGTGATACTATGGTATCTGTACTTTTCAAGCTAGCTTTATAAAGCAGAGCATTGCTGAAAGCTACAGTACCATAGGGGGTGAACGATTATTGGTGATCCTGGTCTCCCATCCATGCAGTAACCAGGATCAACCCTGTTTAGCTTCAAAGTGAAGAAAGGGCAGCACTCACTGGCCATGGTGTCCAACATGTAAAATGCATTTACAAGACCACTTAGAGGAATATGGCCTGAGGGGGAAGGCCCCTGCCTCACTTTGAAGCTAAGCAGTACTGTGCGTACATTTATGGGTCTCACCTTTTGAGTGCAGAAAGTACCTGGGCATATGTTATTCTTGCAGCCGGTCATTTCTCTCCCGTTTCCGTGCTTCTTAAATGCGGTTAGTTGGGGTTGTGCGATGTATCACAACAGTCACCAAGTGACTGACCAAAAACAAGGGGTTTGGAGCACGGGACAGGACATTTCGGCGGGGCCAGTTAGGCGCACGCCGTTATGGAGTGACAGTTTCGCTGCAGGTCCCGTTTGGGCATGCCCAGTCAGACGCAGCCAGTTGGGCACAGGGACAGCTCGGCGCAAGGTTGTTTTGATGCAAGAGGTTGCAAATGGTGCAGCATGAACCTGCAGGCACTTTGCATTTTGTACCTCTTGGTGCAAGGATGTTTTGGCGTGAGAGGTCGCAATTGGCATGAACATCCAGGCACATTGCATTTTGTAATATGGATTAAACATGAAAAACATTAATTTACTGAAACATTGTAAAACAAGATGGGACATGTATTACGCCGTTGTTGCAGAATTTAAGACATATTAAACATTAAATACATTTATTTACTGCTACATTACAAAACAGAATGGAACATGTATTACACCGTCTCTGGACAACATTATAAAACTGAAAAAATTAAAACCCATTTGTGCTGAATGCTTTCGAGAATCGTGGCCTGCAGGAGATCAAGACAGAGCACTTAACAATTATGCTACAAGGATATTATTGTTTGGATTCTCATAAGTTTCATACTTAGCCTTTTACAATTGGACATATTAAATTGTAGGCTAAGTATGAAATGTATGAGCTGTGAAGCAATACGCCATAGTGGCGTAATGGTTGAATGATGTTTCTTGTACTCTGGCAGACCAGGATTTAAGACATTTTTTTGTTTTAATTTAAAACAGTATATTTTGGTAAACACTGGACTATGTAGTCTTTACAGGCATGCCTTTGATCCATGTGGCCTCCTTCATGGAAATGTTTCCCCAATCACTGCAGGATTTTAAGAAAGTCTTTTGAGCTGCAATACCAATGGGTTAACAATAGTTGTGCATCTTCCATTACATGTGAGCCAGCGCAAACAAGACTTTCTTTGCAGCTCAAAGGAGGTGCTTGCCACACAGTCCCATTATTCCCTTAATATATTGTGCTACTTTTAGACTTTGACAACGGCGGGGGCAAGTAGACACCACTCTTCTCCAGCCCCTCATTCTCACTTAACCCAGCTTAAAAAAATGTCTTTAGTTTCTTCCCCCTTCTCTGATTCTACACTACGTACCTCCTCCTTCAACAATTTACAGATACCCTCCTGCCATTCAACCCAAACAAATAGAGGTGCTGGAGAAATCATGAATATAGCCAACGTACATGTCTTGTACATATTGTTATATATCACTAGTCCCATGATATTTGGAAGATGATCATTCAGATTTCCTTTTTACTTTGTATTTTGGGACTTGTAGTACAGGACACTTGATGAACAAAACAAAACTACAAGTCACAAAATGCAAAAAATAACCAAGAACTGGATGGCCATCTTCTGAATTACATGGAGACATATGCCCCTCCTCCCCCCGGCCCGGGCACACACATACTGAGACTGAAAACTCACACTCAATGCGTCACAATGCTCACATACACACACAAGTTTAAACAAGTGCACACACACTAACACTTACCTTCACCGGGCAAATGCACACTGCATGCACAATCCCTCACCCACACCTTCACACCATGTACACACACCAACCCACACACACACACACACATACACACACATACACATACTCACATTAAACAGACACACCACATTGCATGCACAGCCTCTCAGATGACATGCACACCCTCACACCACATATTCCTCCGTACACTGCACATATATTCAAAAAGAGGACTACACCATCTCTGGGCAACATTATAAAACAGAAAACAAAAAATTTAAAAAATCACATTTATGCTGAACGCAGCCATTGGAGCACCCTGACATGCAGGTGTTCAAGAAACAGCACTTAACTATCATGCCACAACAATGTTCTTGTTTAGACTCTCACAAGTTTCACACCAAGCCTTTTTTCATTAAACATATAAAAGTGTAGGCTAATTATGAAATGTATGCCCCACCTAGCACCAAGCAATTGTGGCCTAGTGGTTAAATTCTGGGCCTTGAACTCTGGCAGACCAGGGTTCAACGTTGTTTTTTTTCTTATTTAATTAAAAGAAAAGCAACCCAACTGGGAGCTGACGAGGTTTGTTGCAGTGCAGTCCTGTGATCCTATTTGGCAAGAGGGCTTTTAGACATGGCTGCAACGTCAGCCGAAAAGGGCACACCGAAATCAGCTCTGCAGCTGAATCGCCACGCCGAAAACAGTTGTTCCGCTTGGAGCATGCTGCTTAACCAAATTGTGTGGCCCATGGCAAATAATTTGATCTCACTGCACATTGCCTAGAAACATGTTGAGTTCTCAAAGCCTGCAATCCAAAGAGGATGCTATTGGTCTGGAATCGTTCTAAAAAAAACTTGAAATTCAAGGAAAAAACTTTAGTTTCAGGGACGCTAAGGTGAGAACTTAACGCAGCAAAACCCCTGAAATTCCCCTTAACTTTGCGCCCCCTGTTGCGCCGCCTATGACCACAATGATGACATCACAGATCACATCACTAAAGTTTTTTTATTGAATTTCAAAGGTTTTGTTACAATGCATTGCTCACCTTAACGTCCCTACAACTGTTTTTTTGCTTGAATCAATATATATATCTGTAACAAAGGAATAGAAATCCTATGCAATAACCATTCACTTTTAGTGATAAGATGGTATTAACTGGTCATCATACTAAGTAAGAGAGTTGTTGATGTAGTTTGATTTCAGTGCAGAAAACAGCAGGGCGCCTCGCATCCAAGAGCAGCTCTTTCTTCTGCCAGAAGATGTATGTGAAGGATTGTTAATTATTCCTTACATTTAGCCCTTTGGCACAGAACATACAATGTACTGTCTGTCCAAACCACAGTGCAATATTCAGTTCATTGTTCAGTGTGGTATCTTTAGCAGAAAGTGAGCCCCTCCTGCCACTTTAGTCTCTAGAGCACTTGGAAAACCGTTGACGCCGCCACTGGATAGCCAGTCATTCATTCTTTCATTAATAACCAACCAGGATTCAAATGTGTGTATATGTAAGTGGTTTAGGCCATGCCCCCCCAACAAGCGCCCCCCAGCCCTTACATTCCTTACATTCAAGGAGCCGTGGTTAAAGAATTGCCTGCGGGGGCGCTGACCCTCCTAGGGAACCCTTTAACCACGTGGCCCCTGAATGGGATGGGGTGCCTCCGGTGTGATGCCTCTTTATTCCGAAACAGGAGGAGGGAGGAGGGCTGGGTTGGCCAGCCTCTCGTTTTGTTTTTGAGTAAAGAGCTAACACACAATGGAAGCCCTATAACAAAGCACAGTTAATGGGCTTCCTGTTGCATGTTAGCTCTTTACTCAGAAACAAACGGAGAGGCTGAACAACCCAGCCCTCCTCCTGTTTCTGAAAAAAGAGACATCAAGCAGCAGGTTTAGCCGAAGTGCTGCTTGGTTACACGGCTGACTTCAGGTGTCAGCATTTCAGATTAGAAGAAAAGAAGAAAAGGTGCTGTGTAGCTGTGCAGCGCTCGGATAAGTGGCTGCCTGAGAGGTTGGTGTGGCTGGGCTAGTCGAGGTGAGCCCTGGCAGGGCCCTGGGTTGGGAGCACATCTCAGAGACTGCCAGGAATTGGCCCCGGGAAGCCCCTGCCCACTTAAAGCCCTGCAGTCCCCGTTCCGACATACATATGCTATTTATTTTAATACTTTTTCCTTTTACCTCTGATTATTGAACAATAAAATAAAGGAACTTCTCAAATTATCTTAAAATACTGAAGGACAACATCGCTTTTTACAAACATCTTCAACGTTTGACATAGATGAATTCAACACATTTTGCCGCTGTGACACAGATTACAGAAATGTGGCGATTTGTTGTGCACGAAAATCAATGCGATAACTTACTGACGTGTTTGTATTTGGAAAGACATTATTAACTCACGCACCCAACAGCTCGCGCCTCATTGATCACTGTTGACAGCATTTAATAATTACGTTCTTTGTTCACCCAGGTGAATGATTTATCTTGCTATTTATTCCAAGTAATTCTCAGAAACTCTGCATTCTTATGGAGACAGAACAAATTGCTTCTGGGCTAATCTGTACTGTACATAAAGGTGGAGCCCGTGAGCATTGGCAGTTGCACGCAGGGGGAGGGGAGGGGCTTTGGCTGTATGGAGCCATGTAGAGCTCCTTTTTGGATGAGGTTAAAAGACAACCCTCATGACACATATTTATTCTGTCCCCTTCTGCAGTACAAATATCAACAAGACCCTGAGTAAACGTCAGCATGTTTGTCCCACATCTGATGTATGACTCGCAGAATCGTGTAAAGGGCGGGCACTTTCACTGACTGTACTTTCATCTGTTCAGAACCTATGGTTGGCACACCCACTTAAGTCTCTGGAAGACTATGGATGTCTCACACACTGCCAACACGAGTTCCCAGTAGCTGACTGAGAGTGGATGCAAGTCTCCTCCATTGTATATAGAGTAAGTATTCTAAGACTCTCTGGGTTCAAGTCCTAACAAAATAAGTGGGGGGGGGGCTCATTTACATACCAATTGAATATGGCGTCACCAGAAATGAGCATATCAAGGTGCCCTCTGCAAAAAAGTGGGGGGACTCCGTCCACCAGCGTGTACCCTCGACTTGAGCCCTGATCTACTCCACTGGCTCTCATTCCATTTAGTGTCTCTCTATTGCATTTTAATAAGCATTAACTGTGCACATTGGTTACGTATCTGGAGTTGTCCAGACGATCTTTGATGTAGCGTGTATTCAGTGACACAGCTTCTGCTGGCACAGGGATTATGAAAGCCTCCTACACTGTGGCACTCATTTTTACACAAAGTGGTAGTGCCATGGAGGGGGCAGCCAACCTTAGCTTTTCTAGGGGGTCCACCTGCTTTCTGCTGGCACATATATCTGGCAGACCCCAAAGGTGCCGTTATTTTATCCATGAACTATAACACCCCCACAATGATAAACCCACCCTAAAATTCTGGGGAAAGGAAGAGGTTGCCTTTCAGCTGAATATTCAGTTTTATGTATATAATACATCAAAATAAAGGTGTCCTCTAGCTTCTAAGGCTGGGGAAGTCACCTACAATATGCTATATCAATACAGGCAGCTTGTCTACAGAAAGGAAACACAACCTGCCTGCTAGTTTCTCTGTAAGGTTTACATTTGCAATGCACACACACACATCCATTTGTATAAAGACAAGTCCGGATGATTATTCTATTAAATAATTAAAACAGCCTAATCGGCTCCAATGTAAACATTCAAATTACGACCGCTTGTCAGCATCACTTTTCGAAGAAAAACATCTGAATCACTGCATTATATATTTCATTACATTTTCTCTGACATCATTGGGAAGTATTGGAATTAAAGAAAAGCATTGAATTCAAATACAACTTTCTTATTTTAGGGGTGAATCTATCCTATATAGAAGGCATGCTTGGTTTCTAATTTGGCCATGCATTCAGAAATACAGGGCATGTTATGTTTGGCTACTAAGTCTACAGGCATGGGTTAAGGATGGAAGCTTTTATTTTTAGAAAGCACACAAGCTAGGTTCATTGAAATGTTCTCTGAAGCATAAGAGTACATATTTGAGATAGACAAGGAATCAACACCTCATTTTATTTGCCATTTTGAGTCCACTTGAAGCAGAGTTGTTTTTTCTCTGTCCAGTGTTATTCAGAAAAATGAAACTGGTTATTTGAGTTGAAATTAGTTTCTTGTAAATGAAGGGTATACACGAACCCCAGTCATATTTAACTTTAAAGGGTCTAAAACTCTATTCAGGATTTCTCTTTTTATGTAAATTGTTTTTTTGACATGTCAAGAAGTCTATCAATTGCTGCAAATCTGTGAAACACATTATGCACCATGTCACAAATCCAGGTTTGAATTGCCCCTGTGAAAACCTATGTATTAATTTCTTTGCTGCTAAGTTTCCCCTACATCCTAGACCTCATTTAGTGGCATAGCTTGTAAAGGATTTCCCTAAAAGACTTTCAATTGCTATAAGGGGTTCAACTTATATTTAGGACATACATTTAAGTGCAAGGGATGCTGTACTCCCTTTTGGTTTGTCTTTTAAAGGAAAAGGACCGGTAGAAACATCTCCAGGCTGCTCTGTCCCCTGCTGTCAAAATCCTTCTCAGGCAATCTGGTTCTGTGTTGGAAAAGGTTTTCTGGATTGGCTCACTTAAAAAGTCCTTTTCAAGGAGGTTCTCCATCAGGTGCATCCAGATGGAACACCAATTAGCACGTCTGTAGGACAAGGTTCCTTGGTCTGCAGATTTCCCAAGAACCCCCTCATTTCCTGTGTGTTTTCCTGTGTGTTTGGCCTTAAATATTTGATAAACTTCACATATGCAGTGTCATTTGTTGCAGCATGTTATCATTGGATGGGATTCTCTTCAGATGCGGACACTCCAAATTATCCTCCCATTTGTTTTGATTGGTCCAATGATGTATTTTGCCATGTTGCAAGGGGAGATTTTTCTCTCCTCCCATCTACAGTCATGATCAAGTGGACTGAAATCTATTTCTGCCTTATCATTTCTGTTATAGACATGTGCCAATATTAAGGCCTATATATTCAGAATTGCAAGCAAATCTAGAATGCATAGAAATCCTTCATGTTCCAATAACTGTTAATAGAAGAAAGTTATTGAATTATGTACATTTATCAATATTTTGCACATATGAATATATTGTGTTCATAAGTGTGATGCAGAGCGCTTTGCTGAATTTAAATATGTTTATGTTATTGTAAATCAAGCAAAGCATTCAAAAGCTATTGCCAATAATATGATTTCACATTGGTGTAATTTAAACTGAATACATTTACTTCTTTTTTGTGTATTGAATATTTTAATGGGAGTTCCTCAATAACAGAAAACTGGCCTATGACCTCTGAGATTTCAGGCCATGAAGCAGACACACAGTTGCTAATGGTTTATTGATCTGCCTCAGTTCAAAGGGGGCAGGGATGTGTGGAAAGGTGGTCTTCTGAAGCATTCTTTCACTGAAGGAAGAGACCCAACACCTTTGACCTGGCATCTCACATAAACTGGGAAGCCCCATGAAAAAGTGGATTTTTGGAATCTATCTGTCTTCATTTCTTGTATTTATATGATTTACAATATGCTTTGAATACCCAGAGCTGTGCCTGTTTAGCTCAGTTAATGGAGTATTTACAGGTTAATGGTGCGTGTGTTCTACCACAAAGCTGACCTCTGGACCTTCTGTCGTGAGAAGTGAGCTCTAATAAACACAGGCCAGAAAGATCCCTGCTGTATTTACCATTTACAGTGATGTACATGCAAAGAAAATTATTTTCATGTTGTACTGTTCACTTCACCAGAACGTAAAAATGTATTTCTTATCAACAATTGAATTCAATTAGTATACTATATATTGCATTAACTGGTCATTTTTTCACCGTGCACTCAGCAAGGATGCTGGTGTGAATTGTGCTCATCACTTCTTGGATCAAGAGGATCGAGACAGGGCAGAGAGCTCCCATTGTCAGCATTGTTTTGCTGGGTGCTCATTCCATTGCTTAGTTGAATGCTCTAATTGAGCCTTTCTTGTCCTGGTAGTCTCGGATATGTAGAATGTGCTTATCAAGCATGCAGGATTGAGTTGTTTGCTTCCCACTGACCTTACCTGCCCCTCCACCCCCTTTGGCTCCACTTGCCTGCAACTGTCCCTAGACCTCTGCCCCTCCTTGACTGCATTTCCTCCATACCTTCCATATAGGCCGCCCTTGACTGGTTCTGCCCCCAGTGACTGTTCCTAACCACTGGGGCCCCTGTAACCTGGCCTCTGACTGTATTTGCACCCTTGGCCCCTCTCTCCCCGATTTTACCCCTTGCCTTCTCCTGGCACCACCATCTTGCCCCGGCAGCTCCCAACCTCCCATCCTTGCCTCTGAGTCACACCCTCACCATCCCTGCAACTCCAGTACAACAGTTGGTTCCCTGATCCTCTGACCACAACCTGTGGCCCACTGCACAGTGACCTGCTTCCACTGTGCATCCAACAGTACCATGGCGCAGTCTCTGCCCCGGAATTTCGCTGAGGAAGAGGTAAATGTCCTGGTGGAGGATGTAGAGATGGATGCATACCTCACAGATCTTGGTCACCATAAGATGTCTGCCACTGGCCCAACAGGATCAGGCAACCTATCCTCAACATGGTGAATGCTGCTGTACTCACTTGAAATGCCGTGGCACCGATCCTGAAGCGAAGACAGGACTTTTGGTGTTGTGTGCGTAAGCGTGTTGCAGACCATCGGAAGGAATGCCTGGTCACAGGAGGAGGAGAAGTACCACCCTGACTGGAGCTGCAGTAATGGGAGGACCAGGCCACGAGTGAAATTGACCTGAGTGGGAATCCTAGGAGTCGAGAATTGGTTCAATTTCAGTGAACAGCATGCATTCAGTACAAATGCCACAATGTGTTCTGCAAACTGGATGTCATAAAAAACAATGTTGGCAGTGTCACAAATGAACAGAACAACTCAAGTAAGCTCTAACCCAGATGTGCATCAAGTGCCACACCAGTGACCTGAGCCGCTGCTTTCTCTGCACATGCGTTGGGATCAATTCTGCCTTCATGCAACGTGTGGTGAGATGGAAGACTTTCAATGACCAGGACAATGCAGGCTTAAACAAGCATTCACTTACCTCATCAAAATGAAACCTCCATGTGTGCTTGAGTTAATATTTGAGTGCAACTTCCATCCTCACTCCAGTGGCCACCAAACAATATGTGTGTTACCGCAATTCCCCCAAATACCCATTAGCTTCAAACCCTCTCAACACTGCTGCCTCAATCCTGTGAACAATGTGGTTGATGCATAGTGGTGGGTGGGGTAGGGGAGTGGGAAATGTAAAATTGCCAGTCATCCTTCTGCATGCATGCCTGCAGAAGCATATCAGACCAAATTGCTCTAGCTGCAAAGAACATTAATGACAGGTGTTTAAATCACTTTTTATTACTCCATGTATCAGAGACAATAGAAAGCATGCAGAAGGGGCATGAGTTGCCAAAGCACTGTACCCATGGCCTGAACACAAACTACCCAGGTGTTTGGAATGCATGGTGTCAGCACTCCCACAATGCTATGATGACAGGTACCCTGCAGTGGTCCCAGAAACCAATGCCACTGAGAGTGACATGTATGAATATGTGCTGTATTTCCATTCAAATGGTGCACATGTAATTGCCTGAGCAATGTGAGCCACAGGTATTAGTCTCCGAACTCAATTCCAATGTAGTTCTTGAAGTTATCTCATGGGAATCCCTCTGCTCTCATGTATGCAACCCAACCATAACCTATAGTTCATTAACTGCAATCAACCCTGCATCCCACATAATTATGTAACAATACCTCTGAATAACTGTCATTCCATTAACATTTGACAAAGTAGGAGATATACATTGCAAAGTGATAGCCAACAGAGAGACTGGCCATTTATGTGTGATATATGGAAAGTGTACCAAGGGCCCTAGCCACTGATTTCCGATTCCACCCATAGGCGAACACGAAGACACTCATGTGCAAGGAGATGATTCTGATAGGGAGACCACTGACGGTGGTGTACCTGTGTACCTATGTAGGGGGAAAGCAGTACTTGCCCAGACTTGGGTGAAGGTACAGATACTTGAAGCAATACAATCCCACCATTGCCATATGGCCGAGGGAACACACAATTACTGACATAAGAGTATGTTTTATTAAAGAAAGCAAAGCATAAGTTTATTTCGTGGGAATTGGTTCAGGATAGCTGCTACATAAAGCATCTTGGGAAAAGTTGCCCCTGAACTCAGGATTATAAACAAAGGATATCAAAGAATAAGGCAGTCTGAAAGTTCCAGATAGGATGTTCTCCTATTTGAGTTGCTGTTCATAGATATAGGTTCAGGATAGCTGCAACCTAAAGCTTCTTGGGACACATAGTCATAGAAAAATCTAGACACAATGGGCCTCATTACATGGTAGGCGGTAACCATGGCGCTATTAGCGCCATGGTTGCCGCCGGTATTTTACCGTGTCCACCTTGGTGGATGGCGGAATTACCGCCCTACTCCAAGGTGAGTGGGGGCGGTAATTCCCCATTCACCAAGGCACTTCCCCATTCCCATTTTTGCCCCCATAGGGCATAATGGGAATGGGGAAGGAGCTAATTACGGTACCGCAAATTGCGGTACCGTAATTAGCACTGAGGTCCGTTTGCGGCACCCTACTTTAACGGCTAGTAAAACCAGCCGTTAAGGTTGGGTCCCGCAAAGGGAACCCGTAGTAAGGCGGTAAGGGTTTACCGGTACCGGTGCCCTTACCGGTACCGGTAAACCCTTACCGCCTAACGTGTAATGAGGCCCAATGTTCTCATGTTTGCTCTAGCATTAATTCTTTATCACTTCCTCTGGGGACCACAAGGCCTTCCCGTCACTAGGGCTTTCCTTCTCTCTGTCTTTTACTCAGGGGGAAGGTGCATGGCACACTTGCACACCCAGGGATATATATTACCCTGCTCACTAGTCCCCACTTGAGGATATAAGGCCCTGCTCACTCTCCTGGGATATAGTGCCCTGCTCACTACTGCACATAGGTGTATAGTGCCCTGCTCACTAGTCTGCACCTATGGACATAGTGCCCTACTCTCTCTACTAGGGATATAGTGCCCTGCTCACTCCCTCCCTCTTCAATGCAGAACAACCCTCTTCTGGGATTACAGGGCACACCCCACTTCTGGAGACAAAGTCTCTCTCTCTCTCTCTTCCTCTCTCTCTCTCTCTCCCTCTCTCTTCCTCTCTCTCTCTCTCTCTCTCTCTCTCTTTCTTTCTCTCTCTCTCTCCCTCTCTCTCTCTCCTTCTCACTCCTCCATTTCCTTGGGTCTGGGGTTTCTTTCCTTTTGTCTAAAGGGACTGTCCTCTTCTCACTGAATTCCACCTTGATTTATGGGCCCCTGGGGCTCACCTCTTCTTTACATGAGCATCCTTTCTTCTGGAGTTCAGGGTGCTCTTCGCTGCCTCACTGGAGAAGACTCTACTTTTGAGTGTTCTGGGGTTCTTCTCTCCATCACTGGAACACCCTAATTGTGGGGTTTACAATATTCCTATCCACATCACTGGGCTAGGCCCCACTTTTGAGGCTCCAGGGGGGCTTATTCCACCTCACTGGAGCACACCCCTCTTCTGGGCTCAACGGGCTCCCATGCTCTGGTACCCTCTGGATTCCTTAAAAAAATTCTCCTCCTCAGTTCCCAGCCTAAAAGACACTGGGCCTCATTCCGAGTCTGGCGCTAACCAATGGCGCTATTAGCGCCTTGGTCGGCGCCGGACCCGTACCGGCACCGCCCTGGTGGAATGGGAAATTACCGCCCTATTCCGAGTTGACCAGGGCGGTAATTTCCCATTCCCCAGGACTCTTCCCCATTCCCAAATGAGCCCCAATAGGGCTCAATGGGAATGGGGAAATTGCAAATAACGGTGACCATACTTTACGGTCACCGTTATTGGCTTAAAAGCCCCTTTGCGCCCTCGTCACTAACGCCTGCAGGCGTTAAGGACGAGGGCGCAAAGGGAACTCGGAATGTGGCGGTAAGGGATTACCTGCACCGGTCTCGTTAACGATGACCGGTATCCCTTACCGCCATACTCGGAATGAGGCCCACTGTCTATGTTTCTTAGCTTCTGGCACCATTCTAGCATTGGCTGAGACAAACTTCTGAGTTGATTGGATAATTAGGTTCTATTCCAAGCCAGGTGCAGGAAGTCTTTAAAAGGCTTTGTTCCATTTTGGGTTTATCTCAGTTGGCTTCCACGTGCTTGGTCTTCGTTAGCCGCTCTGCTCAAGCCTTGCCTCTTGGCTGTCCCCTTGCAAAGAAGTTTGTTTTGTGCATTTACGATGTGAAACGGGCCATCATAATGGACAAGTAAACCTCTTGTAAGTTCTTACCTGTACAAAATGAATTTTTCCTTTAGGAAGGGGAAAGAAAGCATTTCTTTCTTTAAATGCTGCAGGGAGGAAATCTTTCACCTTTACACGCGCTGCTGCTGGGAGCTGGAATATGTTAGGTTTTTCACCTGTGGGATACACACCTGTTGACTAAGGGGGTCTCTCTAAATGTGCTTGTGTTTCCCCAAAGCACTCTGGAATCTGCTCAGGTTTTGGATCTCTGAACTTGATGCATCTTGGTAGATGTTGTCCTGGATACCTGGTTTCTTTCGGAACTGGTGGTGTCTTATTAGCTGCTGTCTCAGGGGGTTTGGGAATAATTCAGGGCTGGCCCTGCCAGTCCTACTCTCAGGTGGAACAGGGACTGGTTGCAATGTTTGAACTATGACTATGTCACACTGTCCATTAATGACCGCTACATCAAGACCTCAGCCAGAAAGAGACAACATCTGCATGGGAACTTTCACACGCGATTGGCCCTGTGCGAGCGGGGTACATGTATTTCTGGGGTGCGTGGGAACTTTCACACGCGATTGGCCCTGTGCGAGCGGGGTACGTGTATTTCGGGGGTGTGCAGGAAGTTTCACACGCGATTGGCCCTGTGCAAGTGGGGTATGTGTATTTCTCGAGTGCGTGGGAACTTTCACACGCGATTGGCCCTGTGCAAGCGGGGTACGTGTATTTCTGGGGTGCATGGGAACTTTCACACGTGATTTAGCTGTCTGAGCGGGGTACATGTATCCAGTGGGGTGCGCGGGGTGTTACACACGTGAATTGGCAGTGTGGGTCCTCCCAGGGCTGCCCTCAACCCCCTCACCAGCCCGTGCAGGCAGCCTACACCACAGGGGACTACCCTGCACCCCTGGTCATGTTCAGCCAGCCCACATGTCACCTTACACTAGTGATCACCGACTCATGTCCCTCAGCACTCCCACACACCCAGCATTGATGGGCACCTGCCAGCAGGCCCCAACTCATGTCCCTCAGCACCCCCACCCACCCAGCATTGACGGGCACCTGCCAGCAGGCCCCGACTCATGTCCCTCAGCACCTCCACCCACCCAGAATTGACGGGCACCTGCCAGCAGGCCCTGACTCGTGTCCCTCAGCACCCCCACCCACCCAGCATTGACGGCCACCTGCCAGCAGGCCCCGACGCATGTCCCCCCAACACGTCATAAAGATACACAATCATGGGCCTCATGTGCACCAAAACCCCACAGCACGCCACCCCAGTCTTGAGAGGCAATCAAGTCCCCAATCCACCCCACACTGAAATGGCTATTCCATGACACAAAACAAAAGTGAACTATGTACATCAAAACATGTCCCTCACACACACACACTGGGTGCAAGTGATTGTCTAAATCCACTTTTTCACATGCAGCAACCCAATGAGCGAATACCACACATGGAAGTAAGAAACAAAAATGTATTATTAACAAAATGAATTAAATGAAATGAAAGCATAAAACATATTTCAAACGATGAAATTAAATGTATGTCCTAAACAGAATAAAAAAACATATGAAGAACCAATCCAAAGTGATGAAAAAAAAACATGTGTCAAATCTCACGGTCCACCAAATGAAATCCAAAGGAAATGTAAATTGAAAAATCCATTGATCCATGGTGATTAATAAAATAAAATCCTCACATGATCCACTGTTCAACTATGTACACTGAGTTCATCCAGGGTCCATGAGCCCAATGAAAGAAATGACACCTATCCAAAAAACTACCTAAGAAAAGAACTATATACAAAAGTGTGGGGCATAGTCCAATCACCCCAAAATAAAGCAAAACGAAAATGAAACCTAACACTAAAAACTATTTACAATAGCGGTGGGCTAGTCCGACGGCTCACTTTCCGATGTCCTGGGCCAGGGCATCATCGAACTCCTGCTCAATGTCCTGGAGGCGGTCCTCTTCCATGGCCCCGAGGGTTCGCAGGGACGATGCCATGTTGGACTCCAACTCCCTGCGAATAGCCTCGAGGCACTCGGCCCTCCTCAGTGCCCTCCGCATGGAGTTCTCCGCCCTGACCATTGTGAGCCGTGCCTCTTCTGCCCACCGCCGCTCCGCACCTATGGCCTGGCCCAACTGCTGCCACACAGAAGACACTTACAATCCTGGGTCCTCCTGCCCTGTGGCCGATTCCTGCCCCTCCGATGTTGATGGCCCCGAGCCATCATCGCTCCCACCTTGTTGCTGCTGCTGTGTCTGTGCCCTGGCTCTTGCTGCCTGCACGTCCTCCTCCGGCTGGGGTGCAGTTGTCGTGGTGACCAGCCCTGCTGGACGTCCGACTCCCGACTGTGGCAGGGATGTGTCCTCCACCAGCCTGGCCGCTGGGTCAGAGGCAGCTCCACAGGGTACCCAGGTGATACATGGGTGGGAAGATGGCATGGAGGACGACTGGCACATAGGGGTTTCAGGTGAGGAGGGGATCGGAATAAGGTCCAGCCTATGGAGGAATCCAGCCCTGGTGACCCGTCCCAGTAGGTCAACGCGGTCAATGAGGCATCCGAGATGACGTGCAGTGTCTTCACGAAAACACTGCAGGTCACCTCGCATGCCCCGTTGACGCAACGCCATCCCAGCCAGGACAGGCTCAACCCGGTCCCGGATTGCCATGTCCGCAGGGAGAGGAAGGCCAGTTTTTGTGTGCTCATCCCCTCCCTGAAAACGGGTCTGGACGTAGGCATCCCTGCTGGTGCAGGATGATGCAGTTACAGGATCGGGGACAGGATTACACACAGGCACCTCTGCGACGGTCTGTGCTGCCTCCTGTCCCTGCCCCTGCACTGCACCACTAGCACCAGTGGAATCCCCACCTCCAGACCCCGTGTGTGTCCCTTCCAAAGCCTCCTCCTCCACCAAACCCCCCACCAACCTGGATGACTCCATGCCATCTTCCTCTGTCAGACCCTGTGTGGTCTGAGCTGCCCCTTCTGCTGCCGAGGAGTCCACCTCCGACCTCCGCCTCTTGGACATACCCTCGGCAGCTGCGGCCTGGAATGCGGCACCAGACTCCTCACTCCCCGATGAGATGACAACGTGGGAGGGGAACCGGGCCTTGCGTCTCTGGCTGGTGGTGCGATCCCTGCCACTTTGCTCCACAGCACCCTCTCCGTCCTCTTCATCAGTTGACGCTGCAGACAGGGAGAGATAGAACACAGGCATCAGGGCACTGTACAATGGACTGATACACACATGACAGTTGCACATGAGTGGCAGTGTAAAACTACAGACACAGCATCACACTCCCCAACACACATGTCATTTCAACTCACACACATGAGCAAATCAACAGGAATATTGCACCAGGCAGCACCGTCCATACACAAACAACAGCACGAGCAGCCGAAGGTGAGCCTGACGTCACATGAAACACGGGGAGTGCACAACACATGCACACACGCCACCAGACAACTGCATGTGTACATCTCCACCAACTGTCCAACCAACAGTGATGATATCGCCATCCATGTCACATCTCGCATTCAGCCTTCTACATGTCAGTGTCACATGCATCCATGTTGCATCACAGTTGCACACTTGTCAAATACAGCCACATGCACATGTGCATAGTGCAGATACATGCAGCATGAACCAGCATCCATGTGTGACACCACAACCATGCCACAGTACATACTCATAATTCATTACATGTGTGCACCCACACATACATTTGCACAGCATGCTTACCAACACATACACCATCGATGTGTCTCACACTTGATAGGAATCACATGTGGCAGGTTCACGTCCCTGTACATACGCAGCCATACATGTCCCTACAAAGACATATGTGCAACCTGCACACTCCTGGCACACCACAACACGCACAGTGTCCGATCAGTATGCATGTACACTTACCGTTCGACTTCAGACGGGTCTGCCCCTCAAGGACCTGGACGTGAAGCACTGGGCATATGCGTTTCAGGACCCTCATCTGGTTGTTGGTCAGGTGGACCCAGAACCCCTTGGCATCTGCTGCCTTCAAGAGGCGCCGGGCCTTGTTGAGGGTTCTGGACCTGAAGTCCTCCCAGCGCTTCCGGATGTTTGATCTCGCGGACTGCCACCCACTCCTTGTTGATTGCAGTCACGATGTCCATCCATATCCTCTTCCGTCCTTCATTGTCGGTGCACAAACTTCCAAAGAGGTCATCATACTGCCCCAGGACTTGCTCCACCAGGACACCAACTTCATTGGCACTGAAGCTGGTGGCCCTCTGCCTCTCTGCCTGGGGGTTGCCAGTGGTGCCAGATGGTGGAGTGTCCGACATGGCAACCCCAGAGGCAGGTGTGGGTGGGCAACTGGGTCTTGGGGCTGGGCTGTGGAGCGATGGTATCCCAGTCGGGGGTGTTAGGGAGAATTCTCTGTTTAGGGTGAATTTCCTAACCTAGTGAGTCCCCCAGCAGCTTTGCTGGATTTCTGGAGTTTGTTCTCCATCCTGCCAAGAGTGAGACTCTTTTTTCCCACTCTTGGACATGAATGTGGTTAATTCCTTTGAATGTCAATGTGTCCTATGGGCTATGGGGTCTTTTACTCCATAGGGTCTCATGTGTTTTGCTATGTGTGTTACACCGCACCCTCCGTGCCGTAACACTGGGGTTTCCTGGAGGATCCCCACCATAGATTCCATACCCTGGGACTGACTACTGTCTCCGAGGGCATGTAAAGTCACCATTGGCTTTACTAGACCTAAATTTACTAACTGAACTAGTACAAACCATCCTATTGTGGACGTACTGGTAGGGGAAATTCGATTACCCCTGGGTCTGTTGTTCGAGGGGGCACTGTCCCATCTCCCCTCGTCGAGTTTTGGCTGGTGGCAGTGGAAACTACTTGTTATATTCGACCCCGAATATAATTCTATGGGATTCTTCCCATTGTTGGGGGCTAATACTTTTTCCCGTTAGTCTCTAACATACCGCCGGTTTGTCTTAAATAAATCTACCGGTTGGTATTTTCTGCCAGAACTCGGTTTTTAAAATGGCGTCTGTGTTCGCCTCTGTAACTCCGAACCAAAGGTTGAGCCCTTTTTTCCACTTTTGCCGGGCTTCTGCACAGAAGCCCTCCAAAGTGGTGCCATTCTGTCTGGGTACCACTTGGGGTGTGGGAGGGGGTTTAGGCACCCTGGACTGAGTTGCCTTGCCAACTCAAGTCGCACTCTGGTGTGATTGGCCCAAGTGGTGAGCCACCCCGCTCACCACTTAGCGTGTTCTGATTGACAGCTAGGCTGAATGAATGGGGGTTTTCTGCATAAAAGCAGGGCTTTTGGGACTGAATCTTCAGAAGTTGCCACAGGACTTAAGAATCCGACGAGGGTAAAGCTGAGCCGACCTGCAACGACGACACCTCCGGTGGAGCCCTGCTGAACCGACTCACCACTTCCCAACGTCAGAGGAGATCTCCCTGCTGGAGAGTCTTCTTCCCTTGACTCGTGGGAACAACCGTTCCCTTGCTTTTTCTTCACTTCCAGGACGTAATGGTCGAATTGCCCAGCAACCGGATAGCCACTAACAACTGTACCGCGACCAAAAGGTGGTGCCTTGTGACGGAGCACTCCGCGGCTGGTCTCTTCCCTGGTGGTGCAACGATCTTCAACTTTCCTTTGACGACGAGACCATCTCATCTCTTAGCAAAGCCCCGACTTACATCCACCACCAGGAACAACTGCCCCCGTCGGAGCTGTCTCTGCACTTACAAGGTACCGTGTCCGCCTGGCTTCCCTTTTGACGGTTAGCGTGAGGTGTCTTAAATCCTTACCTTTCCATTGGGTCGCCTCCAGACCTTCTTAACTTTCGTTCTAAACTGGTCCAACCTTTCTGTGTCAATTTGCTACAAAGACTCGAAGTGCATTTCCACTGTGATACTTTTTGGGACATATCGCCTTGCCTCTCTCCGAGTGGGCCTGGCCTCTGACTTTGTGATCAACAGTAGACCCTGCCTTACTTGCATTGCATTTGCTTCGAAAAAGTGTTGGTACCGAGTTGGTTTTCATACCCTGCCTTTTCTCTCCCGTTCTAACGAATATTAGAGTGCCATCTAGGTTAAAGCATTCACCTCTGTCTGTAAATGAGTGGTGCCGTTGAACCTAGACTTGTCGAAGTATTGTTAGGGGATTGATATACGTATAGTAATTGTAATTGAAGTTGTTTGCCGTATTAGTGCCAGTGTGTTTTTCATAGATGTGTTTTTAAAATAAATAATTATATATCTTTACACCCAAGCTCTGTTCCGTGTCTGCTTGTTCTACTGTGTAAATTGCCCTATTTTGTATACTCCACATACTGCCTAACTTTTCTTGAGAGAAGTCTGACTGCTCAGTCATAGCTACCAAGTGAATCTGTGTGGTACAGACTGCTACCAAGTGGGTTTACTGCCAAACACCTGTAGGCCTAAATCTTTTGCAGTGGTCCCAGAGGGAACTGCACAGGTTTCTGCTTAACACTGGTGGCAGCGGTGGGATATGTATCGAGTATACAGTTTAGAGTGCTTTTCAACACTTTAGGATAACTAACCACAGAGTTTAGCACTAAAAGCAACTTTAAAAAAACATGTCTACTATGGAAGTTTACAGCCAAGAGTCCTTGTCAGGCTAAAATACTGAGAGTTTGAGAGCTCTCTGTAGACAAAAGAATCTTTCTGTAAGAGGCAAGAAAGTAGAACTGATAGCGAGATTGCTGGAAAACCAAAGTCTGGGTACTGGTTCAGAGGAACCAACTTCTCCAGCAAATGTACATAACAGTGATGGTGTTGATCTAAATCAAAGTTCTGATGATAGTGATGAAGAGGCTGAAGAGGAAGAGGAGGCTAATGAAACTGTCTCCCCTGCTCCTCTGTCTGCCTTACCAGCTGTACCTACAGGGCCTATAACAGGTCCCACACTAAGTCCTCAAGTCCTTGAACTAGAAAAAATGAAAATAGACTTGGAATTCAGAAGGATTACTGCTCAAACTGAACAGAAACACCAAGAAATGCAACAAATTCTTAGGCTCAGAGAAATGGAGCTCAAGCTTGAGTTAGAAATGAAAAAGTTGTCTGTCGAAACTGCTTCTGTCTCTGGCTCCTCTAGAAGTTCCAGTCCCAAAAGACCCCAGATGCCTAAGGAATTAATTCGTATGTATGAACCAAAGTTGGATGTGTTGGATTGGCTGAGTTTGTTTGAGTACAATCATGGGCTCCAGAACATCACAGGTAATGAGCTACTTACCTGGTTGTTTTCTAGGCTCCCCCCTGTTGCAACTGATGTGGTAATGGAGTTGGGGGAGGAGGATAGGAAAGAGTATGAAAGTGTGAAACTAGCTTTGATAGCTAGATTTGGGAAGACCCCTTCCCAGTATCTTAAGAGGTTTAGAACCCTCAAAAAGCTTGATGGTACCCCTTGGGCTACCTGGGTGAGTGAAGGGTTGAAAAACTTAGAGGGATGGATTAAGGGTTACAAGGTGAACACTTATGAGGGTATGAAGAATCTTTTTATGTTGGAGTCTATTTATGATGCCTGTTCTTCTGAGCTCAGACAGCACTTGGCTGATTCGAAGGAGTTGGACTCCAGGAAGCTAGCTAAGGCTGCTGACTTGTGGGTTGCCAACAGGGCTACTCATAAGGATTCTGGGGCAACTCAGAAAAAGGATGAGGGAAAACAGCCTAAAAAAGACTCCAAAGAGAATTCTAATAACTCAAGTTCCAAAGAGGGCCCCAAACAAAACCATAAGGGTAAGCCACAAGGAGAACCGCAGCAGAATAGTGTACCTTCTGGTGCCAAACCAGAGGGAGGCCAGAACAAGCCACCATTCCAGAAAGCATTCGGAAAATGCTTTGTTTGTGGCTCGACTGACCATGTGAAAGGAGATCCCAGATGCAAGGGTAAATCTTCAGGGGTCCAGCTTGTCTCCTTAGCCTTCGCTCCAGAGGAGGAAGTCCAAATGGCAAGTGGAAACTTTCTACTACTGGCTGATGAACCCACTGGAGTCTCAGCCAGTGTTTCTTTAGTGTCTCTGGGTTTGTGGGAACAAAATAATTTAGATGTCTATAATTCTATCCCAGATAATACTAAAGATTATTATAAGGACAGTGTCCAGGTGAATGGTCAGGAGACTCCTGCCATTAGGGACACTGGGGCCAGCATAACTGTGGTGGATACATCTTTTCTTCAGGCTGAGGATGTTGCTAAGGCACCCAAACGCCTCACCAAGTTAGCTGGAGGGCCTGTGCAGATGCTTCCCCAATTACCAGTTCCCATCCAGTGTAACGACATGACTGTGAAGATACCTGTCAGCATACAGAGTGAGGTACCAGGACGAGTTCTGTTGGGTAACGATTTAAAAACTCTCGGAGTTGTGTCTCATACCCCCAGAACTCCTAGTAAATGGTTACAGGAGCTAACCAGACCTGCAAGGGAGAGAACCATGAGAGGTACTCCCCAGGAGATGATGAAGAAAGATATCACACCTGCTCCACTGGAATTGTCAGCTGCTGTTTCAAAGAAATCAGAAGCAAAAGGGAAACCTAAAACTTCTATACCGAAACCAGCAGCCCGCATTTCAGTGCAGCCAACAAGGACTTCCCCTCGGTTGTCCAAAGTTACCCCCGTAACTCCCCCTCCAGCGGAGGCTGAGAGGGTGGTACAACCCTGTGTGGTAGAATTAGACTCTGAAGAAGAGCTAATGGAAGGCCAGGAACTCATTGGAGATCTGGATCCTGTTGACCATCCTGAGCTGCAGTCGTTAATGGCAGAAGGTGGACCCAACAGGGCAGACTTCAGTAAGGGACAGAGGGAATGTCCAACTCTGGAAGGTCTTTGCCACCAGGCAGAAGCTCAGGCTGAAGGGCAAGAGCCTGGGAAATACAGGTTGCACTGGGAAGATGGCCTCTTCTACAATTAACCGACCAAGTCTGCACCTGGAGACTGCAAACGACTTGTAGTACCCCAAGAGAACAGGCCACAGTTCTTGCAGTTAGCCCATGAGATACCTTTGGCTGGTCACTTGAGTTTCAAGAACACTAAGGAAAGGCTCTCTCTCTACTTTTATTGGCCGAAGATGGGGGCTGAAGTAGAAAAACACTGCAGGAGCTGCCACACCTGCCAGACCTCTGGTAAGGTTGGCTCCAAGAATGTGGCACCTTTAGTACCTCTCCCAGTTGTGGGAGTCCCATTTGAGAGAGTAGGGGTTGACATTGTTGGTCCCCTTGATCCTCCAACTTCCTCGGGCAACAGGTTTATACTTGTTGTAGTAGACCATGCTACTAGGTATCCTGAGGCAATTCCTATGAGGACTGTTACGGCTCCGGCTGTGGCTAAGGCCCTCCTTGGTATTTTTACCAGGGTCGGGTTTCCTAAGGAAGTAATCTCTGACGGGGTTCAAACTTTATGTCCCACTACATGAAAGCCATGTGGAAAACCTGTGGAGTTACTTACAAGTTCTCGACAGCTTACCACCCACAAACCAATGGGTTGGTAGAAAGGTTCAACCGAACCATGAAGAGCATGATAGGTGCTTTAGAAGAACCCCTTAAACGAAAGTGGGACCTTCTACTGCCATGCCTTCTCTTTGCTTATAGAGAAGTCCCTCAGGAGGGAGTAGGTTATTCTCCCTTTGAGCTTCTCTATGGTCATCCCGTCAGAGGTCCATTGGCGCTGATTAAGGAGGGGTTGGAGAGTGCTCCTTCCCTCAAGCCAGTCAGAGTGACTGACTACGTGATAGGTCTCCGGAGGAGAATGTCGCACATGATGACAGAAGCAAGTGATAACTTGAAAGCTGGACAAGCATTGGTCAAACACTGGCATGATCAAAAGGCTAACATGGTTGAGTTCACTCAAGACCAGCTAGTTCTCGTTATGATCCCAACAAGGCAGAGGGCCTTGCAAGACAAATGGATGGGACCCTTCAGAGTAGTGGGTAAACTCGGAGAGGTCAACTATCTGGTGGACTTGGGCAATCCCAAGGAGGCTCTGACAGTCTTCCACACCAACCGACTCAAAGCGTATGTCTCAAGACCCGATGTAGGAGCGTTGCTTCTAGCATCATCAGAGGAAGAAGAAGAGAGTGAAGCTCTTCCTGATCTCCTCAGAGGCTTACCTTTAGACGAAAAAATTGAAGGAGTAAATCTCTCTTCAAATCTGACACCTGAGCAACAAGAAGAGTGCAAATCTATTTTGAATCAGTTTGCCTCTCTGTTCTCACTTTCACCAGGCTTGACCCCTTGGGGCCAGCATGACATACTCACTGGTGACTGTCTGCCATTCAAAAGCAGACGATACCGAATGTCAGAAAACGTACAAACCCACATCAAAGGTGAGGTCTGCAAGATGCTTGATCTCGGGGTAAGAGAGCCCTCTTCTAGTCCATGGTCTAGCCCAGTTGTGTTAGTACCAAAGGCAGGATCTAATGAACTTAGATTCTGCGTGGATTATAGAACTCTTAATGCAGTCACCAAGACTGATGCCCACCCTTTGCCAAGAACAGATGAGTTGGTGGATAGACTTGGTTCAGCCAAGTTCCTCAGCACATTTGACTTGACGTCAGGCTATTGGCAAATAGCCCTGACGGACCATGCCAAGGAGAAAACTGCATTTTCTACCCCCGTTGGCTTATACCAGTTTAAGGTAATGCCTTTCGGATTGAAAAATGCACCTGCTACATTTCAACAGATGGTAAACCAGGTTCTGAATGGGATGGAGGACTTCTGCATGGCATACTTGGATGACATAGCAGTGTTCAGCAATTCCTGGGAAGAACATATAACCCACCTAAGAGATGTTTTGCAGGCTCTTGGACGCGCCAATCTGACCATAAAGGCGAGTAAATGCCAAATTGGACAGAGTAAGGTAGTCTATCTTGGACATGAGGTAGGAGGTGGAGAAATAAGGCCTTTGCTCAGTAAGATTGAAGCTGTGCAAAATTGGACAACACCTACTACTCAGACCCAGGTGAGAGCCTTCTTAGGTCTCACTGGGTATTACAGGAATTTCATTGAGAACTATGGGACCATAGCTTCTCCTCTGAATGTCATCTCCTCTCCAAAATTCCCTAAAAAGTTTAGATGGAACGAGGAGTGCAATCAGGCTTTTGAAAACCTGAAAAAGGCTCTTTGCCAAGCCCTAGTACTCAGAGCTCCTGATTACCACCAAACTTTCATTGTGCAGACAGATGCTTCTAATGTAGGAATAGGTGCAGTACTCAGTCAACTGGATGGGAAAGGTAGGGAGCACCCCGTTTGCTTCATCAGCCGCAAGCTGAAGGATCCTGAAACAAGATGGGCAACAATCGAAAGAGAGTGCTTTGCTATTGTGTGGGCTCTGAAGAAGTTTAGGCCATACTTGTATGGTTCTACTTTTGTCATTCAGACTGACCACCAACCTTTGAGATGGTTAATGCAAATGAAAGGGGAAAACCCAAAACTACTGAGATGGGCGATCTGCCTGCAAGGGTTTGATTTCACCATTGAGCACAGGTCAGGGTGTCACCACCAAAATGCTGATGGTCTCTCTAGGATGTATATCATCGACTAGAGGTATGAGATTCATCCAGGAGTGGATTAAATCCTTAGTCTGGTGGTGGGGGGGCGAGTGTTCGGGAGAATTCTCTGTTTAGGCTGAATTTCCTAACCTAGCGAGTCCCCCAGCAGCTTTGCTGGATTTCTGGAGTTTGTTTTTTTCCATCCTGCCAAGAGTGAGACTCTTTTCTCCCACTCTTGGACATGAATGTGGTTAATTCCTTTGAATGTCAATGTGTTCTATGGGCTATGGGGTCTTTTACTCCATAGGGTCTCATGTGTTTTGCTATGTGTGTTACACCGCACCCTCCGTGCCGTAACACTGGGGTGTCCTGGAGGATCCCCACCATAGACTCCATACCCTGGGACTGACTACTGTCTCCCAGGGCATGTAAAGTCACCATTGGCTTTACTAGACCTACATTTACTAACAGAACTAGTACAAACCATCCTATTGTGGACATACTGGTAGGGGTAATTCGATTACCCCTGGGTCTGTTGTTCGAGGGGGCACTGTCCCGTCCCCCCTCGTCGAGTTTTGGCTGGTGGCAGTGGAAACTACTTGTTATACTTGACCCCGAATATAATTCTATGGGATTCTTCCCATTGTTGGGGGCTAATACTTTTTCCCGTTAGTCTCTAACATACCGCTGGTTTATTTGTCTTAAATAAATCTACCGGTTGGTATTTTCTGCCAGAACTTGGTTTTTAAAATGGCGTCTGTGTTCGCCTCTGTAACTACGAACCAAAGGTTGAGCCCTTTGTTCCACTTTTGGCGGGCTTCTGCACAGAAGCCCTCCAAAGTGGTGCCATTCTGTCTGGGTACCACAGGGGGTGTGGGAGGGGGTTTAGGCACCCTGGACTGAGTTGCCTTGCCAACTCAAGTCGCACTCTGGTGTGATTGGCCCAAGTGGTGAGCCACCCCGCTCACCACTTAGCGTGTTCTGATTGACAGCTAGGCTGAATGAATGGGGGTTTTCTGCATAAAAGCAGGGCTTTTGGGACTGGATCTTCAGATGTCGCACAGGACCTAAGAATCCGACGAGGGTAAAGCTGAGCTGACCTGCAACGACGACACCTCCGGTGGAGCCCTGCTGAACCGACTCACCACTTCCCAACGACAGAGGAGATCTCCCTGCTGGAGAGTCTTCTTCCCTTGACTGGTGGCAACAACCGGTCCCTTGCTTTTTCTTCGCTTCCAGGACGTAGTGGTCGAATTGCTCGTGCTGAGCACCCCGGAAACCGGATAGCCACTAACAACTGTACTGCGACCAAAAGGTGGTGCCTTGTGACGGAGCACTCCGCAGCTGGTCTCTTCCCTGGTGGTGCAATGATCTTCAACTTTCCTTCGACGACGAGATCTCATCTCTTGGCAAAGCCCCGACTTGCATCCACCACCAGGAACAACTGCCCCCGCCGGAGCTGTCTCTGCACTTACAAGGTACCATATCCGCCTGGCTTCCCTTGTGACAGTTAGCGTGAGGTGTCTTAAATCCTTACCTTTCCATTGGGTCGCCTCCAGACCTTACTTAACTTTCGTTCTAAACTGGTCCAACCTTTCTGTGTCAATTTGCTACAAAGACTCGAAGTGCATTTCCACTGTGATACTTTTTGGGACATATCGCCTTGCCTCTCTCCGAGTGGGCCTGGCCTCTGACTTTGCGATCAACAGTAGACCCTGCCTTACTTGCCTTGCATTTGCTTCGAAAAAGTGTTGGTACCGAGTTGGTTTTCATACCCTGCCTTTTCTCTCCCGTTCTAACGAATATTAGAGTGCCATCTAGGTTAAAGCATTCACCTCTGTCTGTAAATAAGTGGTGCCGTTGAACCTAGACTTGTCGAAGTATTGTTAGGGGATTGATATACTTATAGTAATTGTAATTGAAGTTGTTTGCAGTATTAGTGCCAGTGTGTTTTTCATAGATGTGTTTTTAAAATAAATAATTATATATCTTTACACCCAAGCTCTGTTCAGTGTCTGCTTGTTCTACTGTGTAAATTGCCCTATTTTGTATACTCCACATACTGCCTAACTTTTCTTGAGAGAAGTCTGACTCCTCAGCCACAGCTACCAAGTGAATCTGTGTGGTACAGACTGCTACCAAGTGGGTTTACTGCCAAACACCTGTAGGCCTAAATCTTTTGCAGTGGTCCCAGAGGGAACTGCACAGGTTTCTGCTTAACAGGGAGTCTTCAGTTCCGGCAGGGGTGGTCACAGCAACTGCAGCCCTGGCTGACTTGCAGGCACCAAATAGCAGGGCACGTGGGCAGCAGGCAGGCAGGCAGCAGCAGATGGCAGGTGGGAGCGTGCTCAGGGGTCTGGGGGCAGGAATATGGCCTTCTGGGCAGGAGCATGGTCTTCCGTGTGTTGTTGCGTGGCCAGCTTGATACGAAGTGATTTGGCACGTGAAAAAATTGTGTGCCAGCGTGTAATTCGAGGAAATGCTCTTAGCGCGTAAGCGCGTCTGTGATGTAGCGCGCACAGGCGTTTCCCTCAACACGGGTGCATAGTGGATCAGCACGTGAAAAAACCACACGTCCGTGAGTGAATGCGTGTAATTTGAGGAAAGGGCCTAAGCGCGTAAGTGATGCGACGCACAAGGCCGTTTCCCTCAGCACGGGTTAAAGGTGATCGGGGCCAGCAGTTCGCTGTACGTGCCTTTCGTGGAGACCGACGTGTGTTTTGCTACTTCGTGTTGTTTCCCGTGCCATCACAACTTCACAGCGGATCAAGGACGTATCTCTTCTTTTGGCGGGGGTATTGGCTACGCGTGTTTTTCATCATCGCGCTAGTCTGACGGTGAGTCGTGCATGCTATTTTTCCCACTGCGGGTGCCCCTGTGTATCGCGTACCCATTTTCGAGGTCATAGTAGCCTGCGTGTCCCACGCGTACGCGTTTTTCATGTTCCTGGGTGCCACCGTGTACTGCGGGAGGTTAATTCCACGCACGTAGGCTGCAGTGGTCGTGTGCAAGGTTTTACTGCAGTTTTGGGGTGCCTGAGCATTGCGTGACCCGTCACTACATCACCGGGGTCACATACAGCCTTGCAGGTTCAGGGGTGCTGTTAACATCTTGTATCCCACCTGCTTCAACCCAATTGCCCAGGACAATTGTGGTATACACCTCCCATTGGCACTCCTCCATCTGTGCCGGCACTACTCCATCTCTGCCATGGTTGGGAGGCCACCAAAGGTGAGGGGCACCTCAGCTGGGCGTACTCCTTGTGGCGGGCATGGTCAGGGACGTGGCCGGGGTGTAGGGGGACTCCATGGTGTCCAGGGTGGCCGCAGAGGGGGAAGATGCAGGGGTGCGCCACTTGTGCATGATGTTGTGCCATGTGTCGGTGCAGTCATGCCACCACCCCCTGTGGTTCAGGGAGATGCAGCTTCTGCATCTGGCACTGGCACCCGTGTGACCCGGCAGTCTGTTTCATCGGACCCAAGGGTAGTGGTAGCTGCAGGTGCAGATGTGGATACCACCACCCAGGCTCAGGGTCTGCCAGCGCAGGCTGCGTTGGCACTTGAAGAGTCCTTGGAAGATTTCCAACAGGGCAGGAGGCAAACCGTAGGTGCACGCAGGGCTGCCCTGACCGAGACACGTGTCCCTGGGGCAGTAATGTCATCTGCTTCCCCGACCAGCCGGGTGTTGGCAAGTGCAGGGGCAGATGCAGCCAACAACACCCTGGTTGTGAGTTTGCCAACCAGGACAGTCGCGGTCAATGACCCTGCCACAGCGGATGTTACTGTGCAGGGTCCATTAGAGGGCACCCAGCTGCCACTGACGCAAGTCAGGCCTTTGGTCATCCCTCCACCTGCCACTCCCTTGGCTCAATCCACCGGTGCCACTGGCCATACTGATCAGGGTGGCATTTGCCAGCCAGGGTCTGTGCCACAATCCAAGAGGAGGAAGGTTGCACCTGCAGCACACGCTGGGACCCCACACACAGCCACGACCTCCTGCATGTCGAGGAAGAAGCCTTTCTGCAACCAGGAACTTGTCTTCCTCGTGGACTACGTGCGGGACCACAGCCGTGACATGCTAGTGGGCCCTAATTGTCAGACTACGGCTGCCCACCTATATACCCACTGGAAGCAAGTTACGGAACATGTGAGTGCATTCCACCATGAGATGTGCACGGCGCAAGAGTGCAAAAAGCATTGGAATGACCTAAAACGCAGCACTAAGGCTAAGCGTGCCTCAAATTACAACTTGACTCTGGTGACTGGCAGTGGTCCTGCACCTGAGGAGGAAGACCTCACTCCGCACGAGTCACTTGTTGTGCAGTTCATACCACCTGAATCGGTCGGAGTGGGAGAGATGCCGGACTTTGATGCCCAGTCCAGTGAGTGTTGCTGCGTGTTTGTTGAGGACATGTGTGTTTTACTTGTGTGATGTGTTGTGCATGACTGCCACTACATGTCATGTGTACATGGTTCTGATGTGCAAGTAATGCAAAGCTTCACTGATGCATGGCTGTTCTGCAGGATGGTGGACATGTGGAGCGGACAGGGACTGTCTGCATCACCACTATTGCACCCTACTCACATGCTGGTCACCAGGATGCCCCTCCGGTCCATGTTCCAGCTCACTGGCCCTTCTGCATGTAACCTGGGGTGACCTTGCTCTCAGCCCTGGGACTATGTCATAGCATGACTGACGTGCATGTGTCCTCTGCCTGCATGCGGGTACTCCACGTAGGCATGCTCCCTTGCCCCTCGACACCCCCTCTGCACCCCAATTTCACCTTTGCACTGGTCTGCTTCAATTTTGCCGTTGAGTACTTGCCTGTTCATGCGTCCTGTGTACATGCTAACCTCTACCAGCCAATCTGCCAGAAATATGCTGTGGGGTACATCCTTTGTACTTGATTCAGGGTGTCTCACTTGGACTGTGCAGAGGTCAGATGCCCCGCAGGGACATGAGTGCCCATTCATGCTCCATGTGGATTCCATGCATGCCCCTATGTGTCCTTGACTGGATGATCATCGTGGTACGTGTCCAGGGTGACCTACATTGCATGGCATTTCATCAGCCTTCCCATGGCCACTGTGGCTCAGTCCTGCGTCGCACACATGTTTAGGGTGTGACAGTCTGTGTGGGTCACAGGCCTCAGCCTGTTTCATGGCCAATGACTCTGTCCAACTGGTGTAGTGTCTTCTTCACATGTGGGTGTACTCCTGAGGTTTCATCATGTGTCCTGCTTACTGTCCCATCATCATCTGCTGTGTTGTCACTTGACTCACATGATGCAATTGATGCTAGTCAACACTGTCTGTCAATACACAGGTCTATGGTCATCCTTTTGATGCCATGCAAGGCATCCCTGCATTTGCACTTTGGGGAAGGGGTGGTTTGCTTGTAGCCATGCTACCCATTGCATGCACATTGCACGTGATGGCTGAAGTTGACCTTGCACTGCCTTCACATTTTCTGATACACATCATGAAGTACTTGTACATGTGGATAGTGAGTAATGTACAAATGTGCTGCACTGCATCGAACCACTTCAGAGTGCCTAATCACAGAAGCAATGTCAAGTTGACCCAGCATGCATGGCAGGTTCTCTTTTGTGTGTGACATGTCTGCTTCATGTGTTTGATGTCTGTGTGATGTCTATGTGTGTGTGTGTTGTGTGCTTCTAACATGTGTAGTGACCTTTTTTCTCTCTATCTTTCAGATGATGACGCAATGGAGCCAGAGGATGGTGTTGTCATGCCAGGTACAGGGTTGTTATCACTACACCAACCCGGCACAAGTGAGGGTCGTGGGGTGGTAGGCCACAAAAACCCACATGTGCTACAGTCCATCTTGTCTTTGGCTGGCAATGAGTCCAGCCCTGATGACCACTCTGACGTCCATGTCGAGTTGGATGTGCATCAGGTCCATATGTTAGGGGTGAGTGATTCTGATGTGGGCACTCCTCTGTCCGTGACACCTGCACTGAGGGGTCAGACAGTCTTGGAACCTCCGCCTGTGGTGGATTGGGACGCAGGGTCACCCTCCACACCAGTCACTGATGTGCCTGGGCCATCACGTCGACGGGGGCATGTAGTCGTGCAGCTGCGGCCGGTGCCAACACAACGAGGACACCCGGTCCTTGGGTCCCGCAGGTGTCAAGCCCAGCAACGTGGTCGCCGCGCGCAACCGCTGTATACTGAGTGGGAGCAAGACATGACTGCCAATTCTGAACGCCAGGGGCAGCAATGGAGAACATCGCTGTGAGCATGGAGTGTGTGGCCCAATCCGTGCTCCCCCCTAGGCAGGTGCTTCTCCAGCAGCAGGCGGCACGGTCCGCGGCCCGCTCACTCAGGCTGGGCATGGCGGCCTCAGACAGGGCATGCCAGGCTGAAATGTTGTCTCTGCATGAAGCAATTGCTGCTCACGCAGAGGCACACATGGAGGCCCTGAAGCAGGAGTATGCTTCCCTCAGATCCACTCTGGGTGTCCTTCTGATGTCCCAGAGGGAGCGGTCAGAGGAGAGGTTTGCGCAGCTTGAGCGTACCATCTCGGCTGAGCTACATGCTTGCCGGGAGGTGCATCAGTTGTCCAGCCAGGCCTTGCAGGAGGAACTCCGTGTTACACGTGTTACCTTGCAAGAGGAAGCACACGTATCACGTGAGGTTCTGCATGCAGACCTACGTGTCATCGCCAGACAGAACCAGGCTCACCCATCCGGCAGACTTGCTGCCAACGAGGGGCAAGCTGCGGCTTGGCCTGGTCAGGCTCCTGTGACACGTCCTCCTTTCAGGGAAGAGCCAGACTCGGACGACGAGGTATCTCCCACATAGTTCGTGCTGTGCAGGCGTTGAGCCCATGGAGTTTTTTTTTTTCCTCAACATCATCGCATGTGGGTGTTGAGCAGCACCCTGTACCTCCCCCCTCCTGGGTGCCCCCCCCCCGAGTCGTATGTGGCCATTTTTGATTTTTCTTTTAGTTTAGTTAGTTAAGTTTCTATTTGATAGTTAGTTTAATTAGGTAATGTAGGTTTTTGATAGTTAGTGTAATTAGTTAATATAGTTTAAAATTGCTTGTCTGTTGTGCTTGCATGTGAAGGTGTGGTGATTTGTGGCTTTTGAAAGCATCCACTGTCTGTTCCAGCTGGTCCCTTCAAGCTTGTCTCGTGTATGTGTTTGCAGCTTGGGGTCCTGACTCACATATGCCACTCCTGCTTCCCTTATCCATGGGCTCGCAAGGATGGTTCGGTGTAACAGCCTATTACACAAGGGATTTGGACTGTCATATCTGTGGCATGTCTGCTGCTGTACTACTTGTGTTGAGACCCCTAGTGGGGATGATAGGGGTGATTTTGACCACAGTTCTTCCTATGCTAGATGGGTGGTTTCATGATTCATGTGTGCATTAATTGCTACACATTGTGTAGTGTGTTTCTTATCTTTGCTGTACATGTGCTTCATGCAATTCATGCTGTAGACAGTGGCTGACACACTTTGGCTGGGAAAGTTGCACTGATGGAGTGATTTCAGATGTACGTCTCTGACATGGTCCACTCATGACATGCCTGAGGAGACACAAACAGGGAAATTTCATGCATTAATCATGTGTTTTCCGCCCTTTCTGCAGAGGGATGAGCCTCCAGACCACCTTTCCCAGCAGACATGGCCCATTGGATGTCTGGAAGCTGGCCATGTTCGGTGGTGCAGACATGCACATGTGTGCGCAGGCAGAGCCACAGGGATTGCGCTCATACATCATACAGAAGCTGACGTGTTTCAAGGAACTCCAGGCAAGGTGAGCCACACAAGGGGGCCACACTGCAGCCAACCGTCCACCAGGACAGTTGCACATGCATGCTAAGTAGCTTGGACAGATATTGGTGTTGAAGCGCACAGTACAGCTAAGATGCGTTGGTTGAGTAATGGGTAGTTGATGGGAAAGTTGTCAGGGGCACATGCAGGGGCATTGGCACATATCCTCCGGTCCAACATGGTCCATTGAGGCAGTTGTATTAGCTATGTAGCGTTCCAAGACAGGGAAAGAAGCATCTCACAGGGACAGACAGCGAGGGACAGACTTGTGTGCAGTGCATTTCATTTACAAGTTTGAATTGCCACATGCACTACCTACTTTATTTAGGTTATGCTGGAACATGACTTGTACTGAAGTCGTACCTTGCTAAATGCGTCTGGATGCTTACCCAGGGAACATTGGATGTTGTGTGAATCTTGAAACATTGGTCTTACATTTGCCACGCACCCACTGGCGCATTACTTACTGCATTGATTGTGTATGAACCATCACGGGGGGAATCTTACGTATGGGTACGAAGCACCACACCAGATAGTTTGTAGAGTATCTTGTTACTTTGGGGCATGCATGGTGGTGTGTGTGTGTTATGGGCACGCACAGATTAGTGACTCTGGCTCTCTTTGCAGCATTGAAGTGCTCATGTTACTGGACCTGAGAGTGCGCAGGCAGGAGGCCAGCACTTCAATTTGAGTAATTTGGTACTATGTGCATGATGTACACGTTTGGTCTGATTGTGTATGTGTTAATGTGATTATTATGTTTTTGTACATTCCCTACTTTCCCTTGTCAATCCTACTCCCCTCTCCTGCCCCTCATTCCGGTTATCCAGTATACCAATGCCTGTCCCGACTGCATATCCCTGACCCTCCTTCCCCACCAGGAGTCTCAGAGGCCTGTGTGAGTTTGACCTTGCAGGCACCCAGACCACGGTGGGGGTGGTTGGTTCGTGCCACTCCTGCGCCTGTACACGGGAGCTGTGACAGTACACATCAGTTTGTGGTGCATCATTCGATATTATGTACCACACATCCTGTTGTGACATTGTTTTACTGTGCTACCTTGGTTGTTCCATCATTGTGCTAGTACTTGGGCTTTGTGACGTACTGCTACTTCAAGTCATCTACTGGAGGCACTTCTGGTTTGTTTTGCGGCCTGCAGACTTTTTGCTTGGCTTCTGTGTTGGCCTGCTTTGAGTTCTCTTTGATTTGGTGTTTTTGCAAGTCAAGGTGGCCTCTGAGGATGCTGGACACTTTTTACACGCAAGGTGGAAGATGGAGACAAAGGGGAAGGGTGATCCTGTGGCCAGGTGAACTTCAAGGATGAAGGCTACATACCCCATGCGCAGTTGTTCAGTGGGTCATGTTGATATGTGAGGGAGGGGGGGTATTTTGTTGTTGGACAGTTGCCTTGCCCCACAGTGTGATGGGCACCCTGACATTGTAATTGTGGTATCCTATGTACATGATGTATTCTGCTGATCAATAGCTGTTCATGTGTTGTGTTTACCTTTGAGGTGTGAGGGTATAGTTGTGGTTTGACATGCTGGGGTGTACACATGGGCAATGTTCACATTGTGATGAGGACACTGATGGTCACTTGATTGCACATGCATGTATTGAGTGCATGTCCCTACTGACACACACACTTGCACTATGATCCACAACATGTACAACCACCCTTCCATGTCCACATGTGCACACAGTTAGCCTTTTGGGGACCACTGTGTCCCTGCAGCACATGATCTTTGACCATTTATAGATCCTGTACATGCCTGATTTGTTTTTTTATTTAGTTTGTCATTTTCATGTGAAGCTCAGGGTGTGCATCACACACATTGACTGGTCACTATGCTGTGTGCTGAGCAGTGTGGTGCAGGAGATGGACACAGCACACGTATTATGTAGTGTTTATTTTGCCATGCACAATGTGCATGTGAACAGGCATTCATTGTTATGTTCAAGCTACAACTGTTGTCATGCATTTGGGTATGACATGCTTTGTGTGGGAGGTTGTTGGTCAGTCATTTCATCTGATTCCATGCCAGGCATCATTGTCTGACGCCACTTTGCATTTTTCACATGTCAATGTGTACATTATTGTTATTGTGTTGGTGTTTTGCTATTGCTTGCCATGTCATGTTGTGGTTTTGGTGGCTTTGTGTGACATACCAGTGATTGTCATGGCCTGTTTTGCAAGTCTGTGTGATACACACCTTGCATTTGTACCTTTTGGTCACACAGGATTGGCTAGGTTTGAGTAGCTAGGGATGCACACAATGTGGCACTTCCATGGCAACATTCTCAGGGTGGTAAGGTTGTGACAGTTGACTGTCTGTTTGTCATCATCGATTGACACCTGGTATGTGCCAGGCCTCTGTGCACTGCGCAGGGGTGGGAGTTTAGGTGAAAAATGTGTCCACAAGCTGGGTCCGGGCTGCCTCGCCACTTGCCCTATCCCCTCCCATGGGCAGCACCTGTGCCTGTGGTTAGGGATGTGGGGGCACCACCATTTCCACCGGTACGCCCTGCCGTGTTGCAACATTGTGCAGGAAACATGCGGCCACAATGATCCTGCACACTACTGGGGGTGCATAGAGTAGCTGGCCGCCAGAGCGGTCAAAGGAGTGGAAGCGTGACTTGAGCACTCCGAATGTGCGCTCCACTATGGCCCTGGTTGCAATATGGGCAGCGTTGTATCTTACCTGGGGTGGTGTGGTGGGGTTCTGGATTGGCGTCATCATGTGTTTGCACAGAGGGTAGGCACTGTCCCCTGGAGAGGTGATCATGGTTGTGATTATTGGGGTTTGTGTATTTGTCTGTGTGTGACATGCATGCATGTGCACAGTCATTTGTACTCACCTAGGAGCCATGTGTCGCCATGCTGCCCAGCTTCCAGGGCCCGGCTCAGGGCGGACATTCTGTATATGAAACTGTCATAGGTGGAGCCAGGGTAGTTTGCATAGACAGAAGTGATGATTCCCTTGGCATCGCATACCACCTGCAAGTTGATGGAATGCCAGTGCGTGCGGTTTCGGTAGATGTGCTCAGTGGCCCTGGGTGGACGTAAGGCAACATGGGTGCAATCTATGGCACCGAGCACTTTGGGGAAGTGTGCAACCCTGTAAAAGTCCTAGACGATGGCCTGCCTTTCTGCGGGTGTTCTGGGCATGTATATGTGCCTGCAGACTGAGGGGCGCACCTGGTGTGGGCAGCGTGACTGCGTGGCCTGTGAGACCCCCCCACTATGGCAGTAGTCCGCTGAAATGACCCAGTGGCCAACAAATGCAGGACATTGAGCACCTTCTCCAAGGGAGCAGAGGGTGGGGGATTTAAGGTCATCTTCCTACTCCCTGACCAGGCCTAGGATGATACGAGGTGACACTGTCCATGCACGGGTGTTGTACCGAAACACCAGTGACGAGTGAACGTGGTTCATCATGCTTTTTACCACTCATGACAGCGGATGGCGTAGTTGTGTATCAGCCTCATTCCCACTAGCTTTGAGACAAGCATTTGTGTGGCATCAAACCACAAGACAGTGTCTCGGTTGACTGTCCGCGCTTACAGACTGATGAAATTAGCACTAATTTAGTTAGGGACAGTTAGCTATATTTCGCAAAGCCAAGGTTTGATGCCCTATTGTCAAATTCAGTTTATGGACTATAATTATCACTATGAATAGATGTGCTTCTTTGACATATATCGGTTGAATTTAGTTTATTTTTTCTAACTCATTTTTTTTTACCTTGATAACAATTGTTTTATGTTTTTCTGCAATATATCAGCTCCAGACAATTTTCTGTTTTGCATATTTGTTATATTAGTTTCACACATCTTTTGTTTCAAATATTTGTTATTTCTTCTTCGATTTTATTATTTTGTGTGAATCATTGGTATAATAAAACATAGTTTCGAATATGTTCTAGATTTGTTTATCTTGTTGTATTTGTGCCAATAATCACATACTGCACTACTACAGTATGACAGGTATCACACCTTTACTTAACCATGTGATTTATTCACTATATCAACCAGTCTAGTAAATGCTGGCAGTTAACAAATTATTTGTTTAACTTAGTTTACACGGGAACACCTCTTTGTTTGCTTTTAATCATATGACATAGACCAACTCCCTGATTCTGTAGGAGCTCACCCGCCTTGTCATCTGGTCCGATGGCTTTCTAAGCTGTCCTCTGCCTCTGAGGTTTAAGACTACATAGCTAGCCTGTTCTTGTGATAGTTGTGAGCAATTGCAGGCAATATGGTACCATGATCAGCCATTCATATGGCATGCCATGTACATTCAAATAGTCCCCTAGTATCCTGGGGCGGGCAACCCAGGGAAGTGAATATGAGGCAGGGTGAAGGTGATTTTATTTCCTGTGAGATCCTTGTATGTTCATGGGCCTCCATTTATGGCCAAGCCATTCATCGCCCCCTATTGCATTATACTGTTGTAAATTCAATAAACATGCTGTATCTCATTGATCTGTGCTTATGCCCTCCTCTGTTCCCCACCTAGTTGTCCTCAAATTATTTAGCATCCTTCTTTTTTTACTAGCATATGGTCATCCACTCCAATTTAACCTTTAATTGCGACTCCATTGCCATACACTCTCGGTTTGCTACTCATGAGCTACCTCTGTGTAGCCTCACAACTGCCCACTGCAACAATTTGTGTTGGTCTCTAATGCTTCTTTCATTATCCCTTGGCTATTACTTGCCTTCTCCTTAGACGTCACTTACTCCTACTGGAATTTCATCCCATGCCTATCCCTCTCATCTCTTCATGTAATGACATTACCCTGCACCCCACCTCATCTACCCATCTAGCCTCCATGATTATTATAAATCCACATGACCCATCCAACAGGCAACGATTGGCGTTGCTCCCATGCTGGCTTTCACAAATGCGCTGATGCCTACCCTCACTCGTCTGGATGTAGGTGTGGTGATTGCCTAGTGATAAACAAGGGCCATCCTTCCTACCCCTTTACAAACTTGTTCTGTCATACTTTTTCCTTGGGATCTATGGTACCCATCATCTCCTCATAGCCCTCTTTCCCTCCTCATGAAATGTTTTTGTCTGGTTTCCTCTAATCTCCTTCTCTGATGTGGACCCTATCCAACTCTCCCTTTGGAAGGAGGCCCCAATGGCCCTCAGTGATGACCAAGGCCTCCCCAAAATCAATCCAATAGACAAGGGATGGAATTTGGTATGGTCTATATGCTCATCCATCCATTGTTTCCACTCCACCAAGCCTGGTCCGAGCAGGAATGGATTCCACCGTTCTGTCCCTCCATGGACTAATTTCCACTTATCACAGGTAGTACGCATAATTAGAGAGAGATGTGTGTCTTGTGTGCACAGTGTGTTCAGTTGGGTCACATGCTGAGTAGGGGTGTGATGGCATGCATTTATGAAGGTATTAGGTTTCTTATATATAACTAGCAGCCATGCCCATTGTTGCTGTAATATCTTGATGATGCATGACAGGTTATTTAAGCCAGGCCCATGGTGTCATGGGCGGTGCTGGGAAATGTGGCACACACGTGGGTAAATAGCAGGTTAGCGTCACACACCAACTGCACATTGCTGGAATGCGCATGTGTCTGTTCCGGAAAACTTGCTCTCTTGCTCTGGATAATACATGGTTACATGTGCACGGAAAACAGCCCCCTTTAATGTGATTCACGGCCATTGTGCCAGTGTGGAAGGATATGTACTTATGGTTGCGTCTGATCCTAGCAGATAGTACCTCTGAAAGGATGCGGGAGAAGCATGGCTGGATGATGCCAACGCCACACTGCTGAAAAGTCCTTGTGAAATGAAAATGGAGCACTGTACAGCGCTTCAATGGGGTTGGGTGGGTAGATATTTCAGTTTGCCTGATGAGCTCAATGTAGTGCTCAATTTCTGCCAGGAGACTTTAGATTGTGGGCAGGTCCAAGTGGTAGGTGCAAAGAATCTGCTGATCTGTGAGATCATGGTGGGAACGCCTGGGCCTCTATGTCCCGGGTGAGTTGGGCCTTCAAGCTCTGTTATGCCACCTCTCATCCTGACTCTGCTGCTGGGGGTGATGGGGTGCAGGATGATGGCCTGCCTGTGGATGCTGCTGGGGTGCTGAAGGCCTGTCCGTGGTAGAGGGGCTGAGGTTCAGATTAATGGGCTGCTTACTTACAGGGATGTCTGGAATGCAGGCTGATAGGCTGCCTGCTATTGTTGCTGCTATCCTAGCTGTCCATTTAATAGAATTCTTAGCTCAGATGAGATATAGTGAAATGGTCCTGCTCTTTCCATAGCGGTGGAAATGTGAGGCTGGGATGTGCCTGCTTTTCATTTGCAGTTCCAGCCCCTAGTTTCTGGTTTTATTCATGTGTGTCCTGTTGTGGGTTGTTCAAGTGCTTTGTAGAGGAGCAAGTGGAAGCCTCTTCTCTAGTCCCAACCCATTTACCACTGTCCTATTGGAGTAGCAGACGAAGAGCTAGAATTGGGAATTCATGCACGAGCTTATGTGACATGTCGATACCACACCGATTGTACGAAAGACGATATGCACTCAGACAGCCATTCAGAAGACACCCTCACATTGAGGCAGTGGAAGGAAGTTACCAAGACGGATGTCCATTGCTGAAGTGCCAGGATGCGGCTATGGGAATTATGGATGAGCTCTGAACAGAAATCTGACGACAGCAATATCATGTCATAAAGAAGATACATAAGCCGAAACTATATGAAAATACTTAAGATTGAGAATGTAACAAAAGCACTGAGAGAAACATGTAGCAAAAAATGAAGTTATCGTGAGAATAAGATGGAGTAACTTGCTAACCAACAACTGTAAATACGCTGTAATACAAGGTAGAACAAGCATATAGAAGCTTTCTAAAAAGAGGTATATATAAAACATTTAGGGCGGCCATTGGAAGAAAATGGAAGACGGCCTGTATTAAAGAATCAACTGAGCTACCTCAAAATAACACATTTAGGATTTAAAATTGAAGAATTAATGAAGAAACTATTTTTGTGTGCAGACAAAGGGAATACCTTTGCTTGAAGTCAAGGAAGTTATTTTGAGAGATGGGTGAAAGGCACAAAGTGAGTCAAATGAACAGACGAGGTGCGTGAGACATATTTCTGTTAAGATTAGGAGGGCAAGGGCATTTGTAGATGCCAAGAATTGGACAACCACGAGGGCAAAAACCTATATGAGGTGCCGAGAGCAAGTCTCTTAAGGCCAGAGAGGGTAATGGCACCCTGTTTAATTAAATCAAATAGCAGTCTTGGAGAGGCTGAAATTGACAAAATCATGGTCTCCTAACATGTGATTAAGAACTCAAAACAAAGACTATTTATTAGAGCTTCGAGTTAAGATAGTGGTGTTCTGACACTCCCTCGAATGTCCCAGAACAGAGAGCAGACTACGAGGTCAATTACAAACGATAGACCTTGGGTAAGGATCAGGTCGTAATGGACTAATTGGAAAAACAGAGAACAAGTTGACGTAGCATGAACACCTAGAATTCATATTTTTCACGTGCTGCTAAAACAAGCCGAAAGTACAAGGTTGGATAGGGTTGTCAACCAATCAAAAAGGCCTGCCATGCACTTTCATATACAATGTTTCAGTTATTAGCCAGCTGTCATATTCTCTGCTATAATCAGTATGCAACGTACTTAGAAGTAGCTCAGGGCATGTCCTACAGACAAGGGGCACCCAATGAGATATTAACACTTATATATTTCTATAAGTAGACATGTTCCCCTAATGCAATCCCTCCCAGTTTTTATGAAATGCCACGTAGGATGATGTTATGAATGATGTATGTACAAGTACATAAACCCTATGCAAGCACACGTAGGTGTGAACATATCGAGTATCTACTTGATAGCTGTATTTCTTCTTGATTTCTTTCATTGAGATTAAAGCAGTATGTTATCCACTTCCTTTGATCTGTCTGATTATTTGGTCTGTGATAATTACTAGTAATTCCATCTAACACAAAGAAAACGATTCAAGGTGCTAGAGCACATTTGCTACCGGTGCGGATGGTTTGGGTCTCGCGACCTAGGTCTAGGCCTAGATCCAGACCCCAGGCAATCGTCGGCTCCTACCATTAGCCAGGCGATCACAGAGTTTCCTGCGGAGAACGGAGTGTAAAAAATCACATGCTCAAGATCCGTTTTTGTAGGTCCCCCGTTGATGAAATTCATGACTGCTCCCCGGAGGCGCCCCGCGGACTGGAAGCGAACTGGTCGATTGTGAGAGAGTTGATGCCGAGGGACTTGAGTTGAATAAGGGATGTAGTAGACCATTAAACATGGTGAAAAGCAAAAGGGGGAGGGATTTGGGTTGTGGTGTGTTGAATATATATATATATATATATTGGGCCTCATTCCGAGTACAGTGCTAACCAATGGCGCTATTAACGCCTTGGTTGATGCCGTACCCGGACCGGCAGCGCCTTGGTGGATGGTGGAATCACCGCCCCATTCCAAGGTTGGCGGGGCGGTGATTCCCCATTCACCAAGGCTTTTCCCCATTCCCAAATGAGCCCCCATAGGGCTCAATGGGAATGGGGAAGATGCAAATAACGGTGACCGTTCATTACGGTCACCGTTATTGGCTTGCAGGCCCCTTTGCGCCCTCGACTTTAACACCTGCTCAAAGCAGGCGTTAAGGGCGAGGGCGCAGAGGGAAATCGGAGTATGGCGGTAAGGGAATACCGCCACTGGTCTTGTTACCGGTGGCCGCTATCCCTTACCGCCATACTCGGAATGAGGCCCATTGAAAAAGTAACTGGATTTTTAGGGATTATAGAGAAAAGAAGGATACATCGATATCACAGGCCCATACGGGACCAAAGGAATACGGTTCAATGTGATTTCATCGCCTGCTTTTACATCGTCAGGCTTTTAAACGTGCACATTCCATCGAATGTGCTCGTTTTTTTTTTTTTTTTGGAGGGGTCCCCCCACAAACCCCTCACCCACACTTAGTTTTTACTATTGCCCAACCGTCCAAACCCTTATTTGCCCTTTCCCATCCCCCCCTAAAAAATTTGATGAGCACATACGATGTAATGTGCACGTTTAAAAGCCTGGCGATGTAACAGCAGGCGATGAAACAATGTTGTACCAGGAATAAATTCCACCACTCCATTAAGGTGTGATAAGGGATTCCTGAGGCGTAAGGCCACCAAGAAGGGAGTGTATTAGGCTCTGGGTCGGAGTCAATAAGAGATGAGATACATTTACTAAGGATAGTAAAGGAAGATGTACGTAAAAAAATATGTTAAAGTG